>NC_138772.1:32072322-32672322 GCF_965119305.1 Pelophylax lessonae
ATGCTAATAATACGAATTTGGGTTTCCGGCCCGTAAGCCGCCATCGCTTGTTATTAAACTTCTGTAACTTCCAGTGTGACATTTTCCTGTCGGTGTTTTATCTTCTCATTGAACCAGTCATAGCCCAGAATTTACTATTACTGTCTTCCCTTTTATCTGCCTCCTGTCTAATGTGTGTATCGCACCCGTGTTACAAATCAGCCTAATCTCCGCCGCGTTCTCCGTCACCTTTTTCCACTGATTCCATTTCTAGAAAGAAATCTTTTTTTTGCTTTCTTCCATTTCTGCAGCTCGGTGAATAAATATAGCCAAGTTGCTAAGCAATACAAGTTCCCGTTTTATATTTAACGTTTCTGAGGCTTTTGTGTTCCTTGCTTTGAACTGGGAGGTCCCTTTAGGTGTCTTAGTAAATCCCTCCTTTCTGATATCTTCCTCAACAATTAATACTAAACATTCCGCCAAATTCACCTTATAGAGAAGAAAAAGAGGTACTCAATATGTTTCCAAGCTTTGAAGGGATCGTGTACTGAGAGAATCAAGGAGAGTTTGCCATGGTTTATTATTTATTTTTATCTCAGTTACTTCTATAGCGCTGTCAATTTACGCAGTGCTTTACATATACATTGTACATTCACATCAGTCCCTGCCCTCAAGGAGCGTACAATCTAAAGTCCCTAACTCACATTCATACATACATAGTAGGGCCAATTTTATACAGGATCCAATTAACTTACCAGCATGTCTTTAGAGTGTGGGAGGAAACCGGAGTACCCGGAGGAAACCCACGCAGGCACAGGGAGAACATGCAAACTCCAGGCAGGTAGTGTCATGGTTGGGATTCGAACCAGCGACCCTCTTGCTGCTAGGTGAAAGTGCAAACCACTACACCACTGTGCCGCCCTGAACCTTGATTCTGTAAATGCCACTTACTTGGCTGTTTTGCTTATCCATCATTTCTGGGTCCCTCAATCCAGAACAAGAATAGAAATCAGGGCTTAAATCTAAATTCCCTTGCTGCATGCTTGTTCCAGGGCAGTGATTACTAAGGCCAGCAGCTAAGCATTCAGAATTTTCAAAAACAGTTTAACAATGACTGCCCACTGTTGCGCTTACCTATAAGGCAAGAAGGCCTATTGGTACTCAGTTGCCCCCAGGACATATACACAATGCTGTAGTGCCTGGCTACCATGCCAGGGCATGCGTAAACTGAAAAAAGCAAACAGGTACTTGCGGTTGGCAGATTGGCAAGGTTCAGAAAAATCAGGGTCAAAATCTGAAGTCGAAAGGCAGGCAGAGTTCAGAGAATAATAATACAAAAAGTGGTCACCACCCACACCTATAACTGGTCTTAATGGTAAGGAGCACTGGAAGGGCAAACACGGATCAAAAAAGCAAGGGGATTTCCAGTCACAACTTACCAACCAGCCACCGACCAACCGAATCGACCTGTCTAATAGTATGCATTAAAAAACAGGGGTTTAGTTGCACACATTTGCAAATACATGCGTAAGCTGCAGGTTATGGCAAGGCACCCTGTGATCTGCAGTCCCTAACTCTACCTTTAAAGAGTCTCCACAATGAGAGCACATGTATTCTAATGGATAGATGGAGGACAGGTGTGCCTTGCCGTGGCCTGCAGCTTACGCATGTGTTTTGCATGTATTTGCAAATGTGTGCAATTAAACCCCTGTTTTTAACGCATACTGTTAGACAGGTCAGAGTTCAGAGAATAGTTACTATCCGATCCGAGGTCATAAACAAGGTAATTCAATCTAGCAGAGTAGAGCAATCAGGTTGCTTGATTAGGTATTACACACTCTATCACAAGCATGAGACTGCAGGCTTGCCTGACTTAAATCAGGTTTGGTCTCCAACCAAAGACTGGCTATAATCAATCACCTTGCTGGTGGACAGACAGACTAGGATAATGCCACAGCCAAAACCAGGATGGCGGAATGAGGAACAGGAGCGCTAGATGCTCCTGTCACCCACATGGGCAAAGTGACTCTGTAAGCTTGTTTACATCAGCCTGGTTTGGTGTCTGTTGTGCTTTTAGTTGACATCACTGGAGGGGCAGATAGATTTCATCCAATAGGAGATTGCTTTGCATTCATTCAGAAGATTCAACGCATTGTCTGAACAGCACCCATGCAGAGTGGCTGACATCCTCTGTTTACAATGTGGCAATCTAGCTTCTCGGTGCAGGACCTGGAAGCGGAGATTACAGGAGTAGCGGTGTAGTAGCAGCAGTACGGGTAGGACCGGGGCAAGGGGTGGGCATAAGGGGAGGCTGCCCTGGGCACAGCATGTAATTTAGGGATGGGGGTGCCGCAAGTTCCCTATACTATAAGGCTGACAGGAGTAGTGACAATAGCATCGCTACTTCTGTCAGCCCAGCGCTAGAAGCAGCAAGGAAAGGAGGAGAGACCCTGGAGGAGGTGTGGGCTGTGCTTTCTCTCTCCCTCTCCTCCACCTCCTCGCATCTTTGCCCTGGGTAAGGATGCAGAACTGTGCCTCCCTCCCTCACTGCTAATGAGTTTACTGCCCTGCGGCCATTCTCTGCCCTCTTTCTTCAGCTGCCCATGGTTGACAAAGAGTGTGCACTGCACATGTGTAGTCAATCGCTTGCTTTCTAGGAGTTAGAAGGTAGTTGCACATTCTCAGTAAGTTTTTTTTATGTTAGCTGTGGGAGGATAGGGTGGATAGTGCTCATGTTGGAGCCCGGCATGACAGCAGATCTGGAATGTGCAGTGAGGGGGCTCCACCTCTCTACCAATATGCTCTAGGCAGCTTCCCCTCTTACCCACCCCTTGTCCTGGTCCTGAGTAGTGGTTTCTGTTATAGTGATTTCCAGGTCCTCGGGAATTAGCAAGGTACAGTGAGGTAAAAAAGTATTTGATCCCCTGCTGATTTTGTACGTTGGCCCACTGACAAAGAAATGATCAGTCTATAATTTTAATGGTAGGTTTCAGTGGCGGCTGGTGCTCCAAATTTTTTTTTGGGGGGGGGGGGGGGGGGCGCAAACAGAAAAATCGAATAGGCATTGCTTTGCGGCAAAAAACGCGGCAAAAAATTGCATGACTTTGAGGTAACAAAAGTGTGAAAGGGGCCTTCAGTAATCAAAGTATAGTGTGCCCCCCTTCAATGCAGAGTTACCACAGCATGCCCCCATTTAATGCAGAGTTACCACAGCGTGCCCCCATTCAATGCAGAGTTACCACAGCATGCCCCCATTCAACGCAGAGTTACCACAGCGTGCCCCCCATTCAATGCAGAGTTACCACAGCGTGCGCCCATTCAATGCAGAGTTACCACAGCGTGCCCCCATTAAATGCAGAGTTACCACAGCGTGCCCCCATCAATGCAGAGTTACCACAGCATGCCCCCATTCAATGCAGTGTTACCAAAGCGTGCCCCCATTCAATGCAGAGTTAGCACAGCATGCCCCCATTCAATGCAGAGTTAGCACAGCGTGCCCCCATTCAATGCAGAGTTAGCACAGCATGCCCCCATTCAATGCAGAGCTAGCACAGCATACCCCCTTTCAATGCAGAGTTAGCACAGCATGCCCCCATTCAATGCAGAGTTAGCACAGTGTGCCCCCATCAATGCAGAGTTACCACAGCGTGCCCCCATTCAATGCAGAGTTACCACAGCGTGCCCCCATCAATGCAGAGTTAGCACAGCGTGCCCCCATTCAATGCAGAGTTAGCACAGCGTGCCACCATTCAATGCAGAGTTAGCACAGCGTGCCCCCATTCAATGCAGAGTTAGCACAGCGTGCCCCCATTCAATGCAGAGTTAGCACAGCGTGCCCCCATTCAATGCAGAGCTAGCACAGCGTGCCCCCTTTCAATGCAGAGTTAGCACAGCGTGCCCCCCATCAATGCAGAGTTAGCACAGTGTGCCCCCCATCAATGCAGAGTTAGCACAGCTTGCCCCCCATCAATGCAGAGTTAGCACAGCGTGCCCCCATCAATGCAGAGTTAGCACAGCGTGCCCCCTTCCAATGCAGAGTTAGCACAGCGTGCCCCTTTCAATGCAGAGTTAGCACAGCGTGCACTTACCTGATGCAGCAACGGCTTCTCCTCAGTCCTCCGCGTCTCCCGAGTCCTCCTCCTCCTCCTTGGCCAATCGCAAAAGCTCGCCTTTCGGACAATCAGGAAACGGGTCTCGGGCCCGCTTCCTGATTGGCCAGGAGGAGGATCCGTGTGACAATAGTGAATATTCATTCGCTATTGTCACACAATGGGTGGGCCCCCAGGAGATTTACCCCCCTTCATGATCAGGCCATTGTCTGCGATACTGCATTATTTTACCGGACAATTGCGCGGTCATGTGATGCTGTACCTAAATAAAATGTATGTAATTTGTTTTCCCCACAAATAGAGCTTTCTATTGGTGGTATTTGATTGCCACTCCGTTTTTTTCTTTTTTTGCTCACCGAAACCGACTCCAGCCATCCCTGACAATATTAGATTGTCGCAACCAGACCGGGGCCAACCACATCTCTGGCCCTATTTTCTAATAGGAGCGACACAAGTCGCTCCGACCTAGAAAAAGGGTCCGGAGCTTCTTTGGGGCGACCAGGAGGCGACCGCCTCAGACTTCAATGTTATGAAGTCCGTGGCGGCCGCTCCGAGGTCGCGGCGCGCTGCTCGCACCACGATCTCGGAGGTCGCCCCGGGAAGTAGCGTCGCGGTACTATGAACCGGCGCGAAAAGATAGAATAAAATATTTACAAAAATGTGAGGGGTGTACTCACTGTATATGAATTTTTTGTCTGTACATGAATAAAGTATATTGGTAACATCTTTTTTAAATACCTGGTATTTATTCCCTACAAAATCCCATCAGGGGGTTCTTTGCACATACTACTATTGTATAGGGATGAGAGTGAAATGAAATCAAAATAATAACCGCGCTAAAGGTGAAAGAAGTACATTGATTTCATATTGTATAGGGATGCAGGCATGGTAACATATTCCGAGGGCACATAGCAATTCTTTCTACATTGCATATAAACAAAATAAAAAACGACAATTAAAAAAAAAACAAAACCAAAAAAAAAAAAAAAAAAAAAAACAATATTTTTTACATTCTGCTATAAAACCTATCCAATAAAAAAAAAAACAACCTAATTTCCTCATAAATGTAGGCCAGTATGTATTCTGCCACATATTTGTGTTAAAACAAAATGCCAATAAGCGTATATGGATTGGTTTACACGTATAGCGTCTACAAACTATGGGATAAATTTATGGAATTTTTATTTTTTTATACTAGTAATGTCGATGATCAGCGGGACTGTGATATTGCGGGGGACAATCAATAACCTACACTTTGTGGGAAACCGGTGACATGAATACAGTGATCAGTGTTATAAATATTCACTGTCACTGTACTAATGACACTGGCTGAGAAGAGGTTAACAGTTCTGGGCACCACAAGCGCGGGCCAATCAAATGACCCGTAGTGGAGAATAGAAATAGAGGCAGCGCTCCCCACAGAGGTAACCCAGTACAAGCACAAGATTCTCTCCCAGGTGCCGAGTGTTCTTGAACACTAAATCCTTTTGAAGTGTACTTTATTGGGCTACATCGGAGTATCAATAAAATAAGGCTGACGTGTTTCGGCAGAGAGCCTTAGTCGTAGAATAAGGCTCTTTGTCGAAACACGTCAGCGCTATTATTTTATTATCACTTCGATGTAGCCAATTAAAGAACACTTCTAAGGATTACAATGCTGCCAACTTCTATGTTTGTATGCAATCAGATGACCACTGCGACTAGCTGTCATGATGGTCACGTGATCAGGAACCAGTCCTGCTACCCACTGATCATTAGCGGGGATCAATAAGCTGCCTTACACAGCTCGGTCTTTGTGCTGGGAGCAAACAAAATGTCAACTTGTGTCAATATCGAAGTTTCTTCTTTTCGCATCTTATGAATTATAGAGTTAGCGACAAAACAGAACAAGAGATCGTAGAGCGAGCTGGGCGTAGAGTGGGATTTTTATTCAATCGGTAAAAGACATAAATTATTACATTCACATAAAAGCTTGATACCTGACACCCTTTTCTGTGAGTACAATAATTTATGTCTTTTATCAGATGAATAAAAATCCTACGCTATGCCAGTGAGAATTACAACCTCTTGTTCTGTGTTAAAGATTCCTGGCAGGATCAAGGGATATTTGAGGAGAAGAGAGGAGAAGAGATGAGAGGAGAGAGAGATAACTCAGATTTCGGGCATGCTCTACTTTTTGTTGAGGAGACGAAAGGAAAGGAGAGGGGGGGTGTGGGGAAAGGGGAGGGTAGAGGAGTGGGGAGGGGAGAGGGAAGGGGAGGGGAGAGGAGAGGGGAGGGGAGGGGAGGGGAGGGGAGAGGAAAGAGGGAAAACTCAGATTTCGGTGACACTCTACTTTTTGTTGAGGTGAGGAGAGTAGAGAGAAACTCAGATTTTGGTGGAGCTCTATATTTTGAGGAGAGGAGGGAGAAAACTCAGATTTCGGTGGAGCTCTACTTTTTGTTGAGGTGAGGAGAGGAGAGAAAAACTCAGATTTTGGTGGAGCTCTATATTTTGAGGAGAGGATTTCGGTGGAGCTCTACTTTACGTTTCTCATCCTGGAGAAGAGAAGAGGCGAGGAGAGGAGAGGAGAGGAGAGGAAAGGGGGGAAGGAGAGGAGAGAAAACTCAGATTACGGTGGAGCTCTACTTTTTGAAAAGAAGAGAAGAGGAGAGGAGAGAAAAAAAACTCAGATTTTGGGGGAGCTCTATTTTTTGTGGAGAGGAGAGAGAAAACTCAGATTTCGGTGGAGCTCTACTTTACGTTTCTCATCCTGGAGAAGAGAAGAGGGGAGGAGAGGAGAGGAGAGGAAAGAGGGGAAGGAGAGGAGAGAAAACTCAGATTACGGTGGAGCTCTACTTTTTGAAAAGAAGAGAAGAGGAGAGGAGAGAAAAAAAACTCAGATTTTGGGGGAGCTCTATTTTTTGTGGAGAGGAGAGGAGAAAGAAAAATCAGATTTCTGTGGAGCTCTACTTAGAGAAGAGAAGAGAAGAGAGAAAACTAAGTTTTCAGCAGAGCTCTACTTTACGTTTCTCATCCTGGAGAAGTGGAGAGGCAAGGGAAGGGGAGAGGAGAGGGAAGGGAAGAGGAGAGGAGACAAAGCTCAGATTTCAGTGGAGCTCTACTTTTTGAAGAGGAGAGGAGAGAGAAAACTGAGATTTCGGTGGAGCTCTACTTCACGTTTAACATCCTGGAGAAGAGGAGAGGCGAGGGGATGGGAGAGGAGAGGAGAGGGAAGGGGGGAAGGAGAGGAGAGAAAACTCAGATTTCGGTGGATCTCTACTGTGGGAAGAGAAGAGAAGAGAAGAGAAGAGAAGAGAAGAGAAGAGAAGAGAAGAGAAGAGAAGAGAAGAGAAGAGAAGAGAAGAGAAGAGAAGAGAAGAGAAGAGAAGAGAAGAGAAGAGAAGAGAGAAAACTCTGTTTTCAGCGGAGCTCTACTTTACGTTTCTAATTCTGCTGCTGACAAAATAATCTGATTCTACACGACATTTAAAGATAAAAAAAGAAATCAAATGTTAAAAAGTAGGAAGGAGGCAAGAAATAAATCTTGATAGAGGTAATAAGTGCAAAGCCTTTGTAAGAAAAAAAAAAAAAAGAGCAGCAAACAGCTCCGGTCTCTAAGGAGCCCGTTACTACGGCAACGCTAAATACTTAGAAGTACAAAAAAAGAATTGTCAATTCCACGCATCAGACGACATTATTTCAGAAAATCACAGCAATTAGAATAACAACCTCTAATAAGCCGGGATAAATATATTTATGCGCTTGTCATGGGCTCCATCTTGTTTAATGAAAAGGAAAAAAAATGTGTCCAAGTTTGCCGTCTCCTACAAGGGAGATCCATTCCATAAGATCTATAAGCAGAACCTTCTCCTGTCTGAATCCTCGCAGACACGCTTCACTGCAGTCAAACTGCTGTCCAGGTCCACCCAACTGCTAATCGACAGCAGCTGAAGGATGTGCATTAAAAAAATTAAAAAAATAAAATAGAAAAAGTTACAGTGTATCGAAACTCAAGAATATAGATGGAATGTTGTGCAGCTTACCAGTCTTTAGATGTGATGCCTGCATTTGTTTCTTTTTTTTTTTTCCAGGCTTTTTCTATTTTCTAACACACTTCCTATCCTAAGGTGACAACGCTTATTCGCTATACTATGGAGCAGCAGCGTTGTCACACCACAACCGCCTTCCGCGGTTCTCGGGCAGGGGAAAAAAATTCCGTCCTGATCCCCTGAGAGGCAATCAGATATTCCCTGGATCAACTTTACCTATAAATATTAGTACCTATTTATCTTAAGTACACCTAGGAAAGAATCCAGGCCTTTTTTAAACCAATCTAGTGAGCTGGCCAGAACCACCTCTGGAGGGAATCTATTCCACATTTTCACAGCTCTTATGGTGAAGAAAACTTTCCGTATTTTGAGACATAGTAGTTGAGGTTGAATAAAGACTATTAATAGTCCATCCAGTTCAACCTGTGTCGGTGTGAATCAATTCCCATACCCCTGAATGTTTTTGTCCTTGAGATGTTTGTCCAAGAGTCTTTTAAAAGTAGCCATACTCCCCTCAGTTACTACCATTTGTGGCATAGAATTCCACAGTCTTGTAGCCCTTACTGTAAAAAACCCCCTTCGTAGCCTGAGGTTAAATCTCTTCTCCTCTAATCGCATTGTATGGCCTTGTGTCCTCATGCATTCCTTGCGACTGAATCGTTTTTTTTCTATGCTCTGATCACCGTTGAGATATTTGTAAATTGCTATCATGTCCGCTCTCAGGAGTCTCTTCTCCAGGGAGAATAAATCAAGCACTTCTAAACGCTCTTTGTAAATAAGGTCCTCTAATTCCCTTAATACATTTTTTTGCCCTTCTCTGTACTCTCTCTAGCTCCAACACATCCCTTCTGAGAACTGGTGACCAGAACTGGACAGAATACTCCAGATGTGTTCGGACCAGTGTTTTATAAAGTGGTAGGATTATAGTTTTGTCTTTGGAATACATCCCCAGATGAAATCTGTTTTCCTTTAGACGTAAAAAGTGCCCCCTTGTCCTCTGTGGTGACCTTAAAGTGAATAACTCAACACCAAGTTTACTATATGGACCCCTTATGTATTTATACATGGAGATCATATTCCCCCTTAATCTCCTCTTCTCAAGAGAGAATAAATTCAATTCCTCTAATCTTTCCTCATAGCTGAGCTCCTCCATGCCTCTTATCAGTTTGGTTGCCCTTCTCTGTACTTTCTCCAGTTCCCCAATATCCTTTTTAAGAAATGGTGCCCAAAACTGAACTGCATATTGCAGATGAGGTCTTACTAATGATTTGTACAGGGGCAAAATTATATCTCTCTGGAGTCCATGTCTCTCCTAATACAAGGAAGGACTTTGCTTGCTTTGGAAACCGCAGCTTGGCATTGCATGCTATTATTAAGTTTAGGAACCACCAGAACACCCAGATCCTTCTCCGCCCCCAAGTGCATAACTTTACATTTATCAACATTAAACCTCATTTGCCACTAATTGCCCAATGAAACCATGCATTGAGGTCAGCTTGTAAGTTGGAGACATGCTGTAAAGAAGTTATTCCACTGCAAAGCTTGGTGTCATCTGCAAAGACTGAAATGGTACTTTTAATCCCAGACCCGATATCATTTATAAAGGTATTAAAAAGTAAGGGTCCCAACACTGACCCTTGGGGTACACCACCGATAACCTTAGACCATTCAGAGTAAGAATCATTAACCACTACTCTCTGAATTCTATCTTTTAGCCAATTTTCTATCCATTTACAAACTGATCTTTCCAAGCCAGTAGACTTTACCTTACACATTAGCCGTGTGTGGGGAACTGTGTCACACGCTTTTAGAAAATCCAAGTATACCACGTGCACAGCCACCCCTCTGTCCAAGGTTTTACTTACCTCCTCATAAAAAGAAATCAGGTTTGTTTGACAACTTCTGTCTTTCATGAATCCATGCTGTTTGTTGCTTAAAATATTTTTTTCTCATCTATGTGGTCTTTTATTAAACTCTCCAATATCTTCCCGACTATAGAAGTTAAACTAACAGGTCTATAGTTACTTGGCAAAGACTTTGATCCCTTTTTAAATATAGGCATCACATTGGCCCTATGCCAATCCAGTGGTACTATTCCAGTCCTTAACGAGTCCTTAAAAATTTGAAATACAGGCTTTGAAATTACAGCGCTCAATTCTTTTAGGATCCGTGGGTGGATGCAGGGGCGAACTGAGAACCCTCAGGGCCCCCGGGCAAAATAAATTAAGGGCCCTTTTCCAGGCCCCACTCATGTTCTGCCTCCAGTCAACCATTGCCCCGCCTCCAGCCACACCCACATTTTGCCTCCAGTCACACCCACACCCTGCCTTCAGAAGAAGGGCGGCACCTGCTATGCCAGGTCCAGATGCAGGAGATGGAAAAGCAGCGCTCAGGATACATAGTTGGGGGGGGGGGGACACTATAATGGGGTGCAGTGTTTCCAACCCCCCTGAGTGAAATTTACTGAGAGGGTGTACAAAATTTACAAGACAAAGCCACATCAAATTTACTAACAGAGCAACATTTTTTACAGACAATTCAAAAAATTACATAAAATGGCTAGTGTCAGTGCAAAACAGTGCAAATATCAATATTTAAGCTATGTATTGTTCGCACATGTTACTAGTGTGATTAGCAATGTGTTTTAGGTATAACAAAAGGCTAAAAACGTATTTCTCCATTTATATGAAGGTCAGGTTAATAAAACCCAACACAGGGTTTTCCTTCACAGTGTAAGTGCGAACTCTGAGGACCCTGACATAAAAGAGAACATTGTGGACTCTGATGTAAGAGGCTTTGCTATAGACTCTGGTGTAAAGGGAAACTCTGATGTAAAAGAGTCTCTGGTCACCACAGCCCCCTTTACACAAGAGTCCATAGAGCTCCCCCTTACATTACTGTCCACAGAGACTGCATACAATGCACAAGAGATGGTCAGAGAGTGCGGACATGGCACAAAGGGCAGACCGAGACTGCAGGCATGGCACAAGGGATGGTTTTAGACTGTGGGCAAGGCACAAACTGCGGGCATGGCACAAGGGGCAGTCAGAGACTGTGGGCATGGCAAAAGGGGCAGTCAGAGACTGCGGGCATGGCACAATGGGTGGTCAGAGACTGTGGGCATGGCACAATGGTTGGTCAGAGACTGTGGGCATGGCACAATGGGTGGTCAGAGACTGTGGGCATGGCACAATGGGTGGTCAGAGACTGTGGACATGGCATAATGGGTGGTCAGAGACTGTGGACATGGCACAATGGGTGGTCAGAGACTGTGGGCATGGCACAATGGGTGGTCAGAGACTGTGGACATGGCACAATGGGTGGTCAGAGACTGTGGGCATGGCACAATGGGTGGTCAGAGACTGTGGACATGGCACAATGGGTGGTCAGAGACTGTGGGCATGGCACAATGGGTGGTCAGAGACTGTGGACATGGCACAATGGTTGGTCAGAGACTGTGGGCATGGCACAATGGGTGGTCAGAGACTGTGGACATGGCACAATGGGTGGTCAGAGACTGTGGGCATGGCACAATGGGTGGTCAGAGACTGTGGACATGGCACAATGGGTGGTCAGAGACTGTGGGCATGGCATAATGGGTGGTCAAAGACTGTGGGCATGGCACAATGGGTGGTCAGAGACTGTGGGCATGGCACAATGGGTGGTCAGAGACTGTGGGCATGGCACAATGGGTGGTCAGAGACTGTGGGCATGGCACAATGGGTGGTCAGAGACTGTGGGCATGGCACAATGGGTGGTCAAAGACTGTGGGCATGGCACAATGGATGGTCAGAGACTGTGGGCATGGCACAATGGGTGGTCAGAGACTGTGGGCATGGCACAATGGGTGGTCAGAGACTGTGGGCATGACACAATTGGTGGTCAGAGACTGTGGGCATGGCACAAGGGGTGGCTGGTACAATAATATTCACAGCCAGATTATGACAGCATAAAGATAAAAACATTTTGCATGCCCTACCTTCCAGAGATGGTATGGAGAAATCTTCATCTGTGGTGGTATCAGTGCCACTGCGCCCCTCCCCCCTGGACTCACTCGTATCCAGGCTCCTTTCCCTCATCTTCAGGGTCCTCCCCCTTGTCTCACGTGGCTCCTCCCCCTCATGTTTAGGCCCCTCCCCCTTGTCTAGATCGGCTTCAGGCTCTTCCCCGGACTCCCCCTCATCTCACATGCCCTCCAGTTCAGCGGCGATTGTCTGTGTGTGCTGCTGAGCTGGAGGCGTTCCTGTCCCTCTCTCTGCCACCGCCCAGATGGAAGGAGGGATTTTTTTTTTTCAGGGTCCAGTGATCCATGCCTTGATGGCTGAAGAGAGGGGGCAGAGTCTTCTAGCTGAGGCTGCCTCTCTGCCCTGCATCTGGCGCAGGAGTTAAGTAGGCAGCGCCGGGCCCCTCCTCCCACTAAAGTAGCACCGGCTGCCGGGCCCCTCCCCTCTTCCCACTTACGTAGCCCCGATAGCCCGATGTTGTCTCTTAGAGACAACATCGGGTGAATTAATTCTGTACTTCGCGGCGGGCCCCTAACCGGCCGGGCCCTCGGACCACGTCCGAAGTGCCCGACCGCTCAGTCCGCCCCTGGGTGGATGCCATCTGGTCCAGGTGCTTTATCCACCCTTATTCTGTCTAAATATTTTTGGACCATATCACTTTTGAGCCATTGTGGATCTTTTGGGGTGTCAATACCGTCCTCATTATGGTCATGAGCTCCCCCATGCTCCTTTGTATACACAGAGCTGAAGAAAGTATTTAATAATTAATTTGCCTTCTCTTTGTCCCCAGTCACCCACTCCTGATTATTTTGTAAAGGGCCTACATGCTCAGACCTGACCTTTTTACTATTAATATATTTGAAGAATATTTTGGGGCTTGTCCTACTATCTTTTGCAATCTGTCATTCATTTTGAATTTGTGCGTCCTTGATTTCCTTTTTACATATTCTGTTATATTCTTTGTAACAATTAAACAATGATAGTGTTCCTTCATTTTTATATTTTTTAAAAGCGATTTTCTTATTAGCTTTTTTAATTTTGGCCGTGAGCCACATAGGTTTTATTTTTAGCCTTTTAAACTTATCGCCCATAGGAATATGCTTTGCAGTGAGTTTGCATAAAGCCTTTATGAAAATTTCCCATTTCTGTTATGTTCTCATCAATGCCAATATTCCCTCCCGGGCTAAATCCTGGAGAGCAGCCCTCATCCTTGGAAAATTTGCTCTCTTTAAGTTTTTTTGTATTGTTCCCTATAAAACCCTAAAAAGAACCCCTACACTGTTTTCTGATACAATGGAAGAATTAAGGAAATGCTGTGTGTCTGGCTGTGTGTGCCCTAATAGGGGAAATAGGACCAAATTTACCAGCAGGTCTTTAGGGGCTGCACTACACTTAAACTGTCCATTTGTATCCAGTCGGGCAGGCCTTCATACTAAAAGGCTCAGTAATAAAAGTCCTTTATCCTATTTTGAAATAAATTTATATTTGGACGATTAATGTTCAGTGTGGTGCTTCAGTCTTAGACCTTCTTAGTTACAGACCAAGGAGACGTGGAAATTCTTTGGCACGGAGAAGCTGCTAGTCAAAAATCCAAATACTCTGGGCAACTATTACTGTTCCACCTTTAGCAATAAGTCAGTTCTAAGATACCAGGGCTGTCCCTCCAATGTTTCTCAAGCCTCATAATCAGGGCAGCCATCAGAAATTTTGGGGCCCCTTAAACAACTTTAGGCCTGGGCCCCTCGGGGGCCTGACCACCAACATTCTGCAGGGCCCGCCCTCTGGCCGTCCCACCAAATCCGGCAACTGGCCAATCCACCAAGTCCTTCAGTCCATCCACTTCTATTTTAACACTCTTACAACTTAATACTTGAAAATGAATCCAATCTAGCAAAGCAACATCCCCATATATTCAGCAAACAGACATCTCAATCCAGTAAAGAGACGGCCTCATATATTTAGCAAAGATACATCCCAATCCAGCAAAGAGAAGGCCTCATATTTTCAGCAAAGAGACATCACAATCCAGCAAAGAGACATCTCCTCAGCTGCATCGGCTTACTCTGCAGCCGCCCTGCTTTATCAATTACTAGTTGCTACAGCAGGAACAACTCGGTCTCGTTGGTTAGGGCCTGGGCAGCTGGGCCCCTCGGAACGCCTGGGCCCCCTACATGTGTATGGGCTGTCCCCCCCTGATGGCTGCCCTGCTCATAATACAGGTAGCGCTAGCCCCGCAAGAGCTGTTAGTATACAAAAGGTTCTCTTAACCACTTCAGCTCCAAAAGGTTTTACCCCCTTAATGACCAGGCCACTTTTTTGCGATTCAGCGCTGTGTTACTTTAAGGAAAAATTGCGCAGTCGTGCGACGCTGTACTCAAATACAATTGATGTCCTTTTTTTCGCATAAATAGAGCTTTCTTTTGGTGGTATTTGATCATCTCTGCGGTTTTTGAGATTTTGCCCTATAAACAAAAAAAGAGTGACAATTTTGAAAAAAACACAATATTTTTTACTTTCTGCTATAAAACATTCCCAGTAGTTTTTTTTTTTTTTTTTATCAATTTAGGCCGATTTGTATTCTGCTACATAGTTTTGGTAAAAAGAACATCCCAAAAAGAATATTTTAATTGGTTTGCGCAAAATAGCGTTTACGAACTACGGGATAGATTTTTGGACTTTTTTTTTTTTTATTAGTAATGGCGGCGATCAGCAATTTATAGCTGGACTGCGACATTGCGGCGGACAGATTGGACCTCTAACTGACATATTTGACACTTTTTGGGGACCAGTGACATTAATACAGTAATCAGTGCTAAAAAATATACACTGTTATAGTATAAATTACACTGGCAGGGAAGGGATTAACACTGGGGGTAATCAAAGGGCTTAATGTGTGCCTAACTGTGCTTACTCATTGTGGGGGGGGGGGGGGCTGTGACAGGCACAGGGAGATCGGGGTTTCAGCTTAGCTGAAACTCCTGATCTCTCTCTGCTGTGTGGCAGAAGACTCGCCCGCTTTGTTTACATAAGCAGCCGGGTCTTCTGTCAGTTTCTCTGACGATCATGGGAGGCAATCGCTGCCGCTCTTCCTGCCTCCCACTGTGTCTAAACAAAAGACCTCGTGCACAAAATCACGTTGATCTACATGATTTTGCGCAGCCAAGCCGCCCTGCCGCAGTATATCTGCGTGGGGCAGTCGGCAAGTGGTTAATGGTCATCTGCCTATATTTTTTACCACCCCGTAGTGTGGTCTGCGAAAAAACCCTGAAACACTATATGTGAACCAATAATAAATGCATGTGAAAACACAAACAAGTGCACCAAGGATGTGTCAAATGGTCCTTTCCGAAAGAAGAAGGACCCTTCCCTGAACCCCCCCGGAGCGCAATACCCCTGATGAAGGGCAAGGCACACTCAGGTCCACCAAACCAAAAGGCCTAGTGGACCCCGCTCCTTATGATCAGCATAAGCCAAGTACCAGGTGGGGGCTCTCCCAAAGAGAGACCCCCCCAAGGCAAGGAAGGAAGGAACCTAATGGCCACAAATCCTCCCCATAGTCTACAGGGTAGGCCTGAAGACCCACACCCTACAATCCTGAAAGGGAAAAACACTATATACAAGTACAAGTGGCGCAGACGTAAGAAAAATAAAACATGCCATTGCAGATGGTGTGGCTAAGCCTTGTGGTCTAGTAACAAAAAATGGCCCGGTCTCAGGCCAAAAGGCCTAGCCTATGAGGCATGGTGCAATAAAAAAGGTTTTGGTGTCATGGCCTGGTGCAGTTTCACATAGTGGGGTCCCATACTCATAGTGCTTCTCCAGCCCCACCCCCGGGCCACCAATACTAGTGGGCGTTTGACACCTCTGGCCCTCTGCCTTTGCAACCCTCAGCCAGACAAGATAGCCCCCCCCCCTCCCCCCGAAACCCTCCAAACCAGGGAAATACCTCGGACCTCTACCTTACCCATTGGGCACTTCATACAGTTTCTTTCCCACTGGGTAGCTCTCTCAGGACCTCAGTCACACCAGAAGGGATACTGTACAGCCAGCCACCCCAGCCAGAAGGCCAGAATGAAAGCAGAGCACCCCTACCAGACACTAAGAACACTTGATCTTAGCCAAAAGACCAAGACATTTGGTCTTTAGTTACTTTTCTGCATTCAACTAAAAAACTCACAGAGAGACAGGGGTGCAGGATACCCCAAAACAGCAAAATATCCCAGGCCTTCTTATTTTTGCAACAGAATTGATGGTGATGGTGGTTTCTAATTTTTCAGCCTCCCAGTTATAATAGATAATTGAAGAACAGCTATTGGTGGCCCTAATATCATCAGTAGCAGCCTCCCAATTGCAGTAGATCCAGGGCCATCTTACTGAATGGGCACGCTGGGCAGTTGCCCGGGGCCCCACTTGCCCGGGGGGGCCCCACCTGCCCAGCAACCCAGCCCCAGCCTAGCATTAGTCCCGATTCCCGTGTGCATCCCGCCACTGAACTTAGCAGGTGTCAAGTGCCTTGCGCTGCTGTCAGGCCACTAGGGCCATGGAGAATCAGCCCACAACTGCAGGAATGCCTGTCCGCCTCCATGGGAACAGGCACACACAAGACAGTCGAGTCTGACTCCCGTCCTTGTGTGTGTTCCCTGGACCCAGCCGCCCAACTTGGAAGATTAGCCTGGCACTGCTGTACCAATAAATATCGCCTTATCGATAATTTGCATTTTTATTCTCGTGGGTGATTGTGAAGGCGGGGCCCCAGTGCACTGCATTGCCCAGGGCCCTTTAACGCTCTTAAGATGGCACTGAGTAGATCCTTTAAAAGAAGAAAAATTGGTGGTCCTAATTGTTTTAGCAGCAGCCTCCTATAGGAATTGGTCCTTGGACTCCATACAATGAGGCCAATGTAGCAGCAGTTTCCTCCAAGCTTTTCTGGACATTCCTCAGCCTAGCAGACTCCTTGGAAGATGTTTCAACAGACAACAATATTCCTGAACCTCTTGGCCCTAGGTTTTTTGGCCCTTTGCTCAGGCCCTCGGTTGGGGCCAGGCTCCCCCCCCTCCCCCCAAAAAAAAAGACTTTCTCACAATGGTATCCTCTCCAGGCAGCCACCTAGGAAAAAATGCAAAGAGACCCTTCTAGAAGGTTGCTCCAAACATTTATCCTCTCCTCTCACCTCACATTAGTGAGTGTCCAAGGCAGATAAATATTAGTAATGTGTTACATTGTTAATTCTCAGACCAACTACTGGAGAAAACTCAACAGCAGAAGGCAAAAATAATCCAATATATTAAAAAAGGTGTCTGAAGATAAACTGCATACACCCGCCCGGCGCTCCCAATCTGAATATATAATTTATAAATATATAAACCAATGAATGTGAAGGGGGAGGTCCCTGGTTGCATTCATAAGCCAGAGTCTAACAACGTACTAGCGTCCTCAGTTGAAGTCCACGTGACGAAACACGTCAGAACGCACGCACGTTGCTACCTAGGAGACCGGGGGGGGTTACCAGCTGACGTTCCGGAACTCGCTTTGAGCCGCGGTCTGTCACATCCCTGTGGAAGGAGGCGTTTCAGCTCGCGGACGGCGAGCAGGGGTACACTCGTTCCCAGACTAATATATATGCCTTTGCAAGTTTTAATAGATTTAAGCAGATTGAGGGGGTTCAGGGTGTTATATATGTTTGAAATAAAGCCTAAGCAATATTACACTATCCTCTGTTCCTTGTTGTCTGCTTGCATTTTGACTGGCTGTGATACGGTGCCTGACCCTGAGTTGGAGGAAGCAGCTAAAGGTGTTCTGGAATCACTGGAGGCGGCTCTATATCCGGGGGCAAGGGCTCATGCAGCTGATGCATACAGGCTCAGATTAATGTGAGATGTGGTGAGTGCCCATTACTAAGGGGAGCACGAAAGGTGTGGTGAAGGCTGCTGATCCTCTGTTAAGGAACACGGGTGTCTTTTACCTGAGGAGACTTCATCTTGAAAAAAGTTTTTTTCCCTGTTTAAAGACTGGACATTCTAACTTTAATAATTCATGTTATGGGGACATCAATATCATGAATCATTATCATGCTATCAATAGTATGATTAAGCGCCGCTGAAAGTGTTGCATGCTGGACTATGACCATACACTGTGATCTGCATTAACGCATTTAAAAATAATCCAATACTGAGCTTAACCACTTGCCGACTGCCTAACGCCGATCTACGTCGGCAGTCAGCCCCTCACAGGCAAAGTGACGTAGGGCTACGTCACTAGCTTGTGAGGGTCTAGGGAGCGAGCGCGCGCCCCCGGAGGCGCGCTCCCGCTCCCGCTCCCGCGTGGTCACGGACCCCCCCGCGCGTGTGACCAGCGGACCCGATGTGGGGGGGAGGGAGAATGTCAGGCAGCTTGTGTAAACAAGCCACCTGTCATTCTCCTCGCTGTAAAGACACTGATCACACGGATCTAGTATGTAGATCCGTTGATCAGTGTCCTTACAGCTCAAGCCACAGCCAATCACAGTAGAAAGCACGCCCCTAGGGATACACACAGCCCCTCCCTCCCAAATAAAGTTAACCCCTTCACAACCAGTGTATTTTTACAGTAACAGTGCATATGTATAGCACTGATTACTGTAGAAATGTCATTGGTAACCCCAAAAGTGTCACAAATGTCAGTCAAGGGTCCGATCTGTCTGCCCCAATGTCGCAGTACCGCAAAAAAAATCGCAGATCGCCGCCATTACGTGTTAAAAAAAAAACAACAAAAATGACAAAAATCTTTCCCTTTGTTAGTAAACGCGATAACTTTTGCGCAAACCAATCAAAATACGCTTTTTGCGATTTTTTTTACCAAACATATGTAGCATAAAACAAATTGGCCGAAAATTTTAAAAAATTTTGATTTTTACTTTTTTTTTTGGGGAAATTTCATATAAAAAAATGTGAAAAATATTGTTATTTTTGCAAAATTGACGCTCTTTTTTTGTTTATAGCGCGTGATCAAAAAATCGCACAGGTGATCAAATACCACCAAAAGAAAGCTCTGTTTGTGGGAAAAAAAGGACGTCAAATTCGTTTAGGTACAGAGTCGCACGACCGCGCAATTGTCCGTTAAAGTCACGCAGTGCCGAATCGCAAAATACCCCCTGGTCAGGAAGGGGGTAAAATCTTCCGGGGCTTAAGTGGTTAAAGTGATACTAAACACACACTGTTTAATTATCCCTTCTATTTCTGTATGTGGGTGATGGTAATTATTTATATAAAAAAAAAAGCATTCAAGTACCTTTTTCCTAATTGATAGATATACAGCTGTCACATGACCCAGATCCTTCCCAGCCTGTCTGTAGGGAAACATAAGTAGGAGGAGCTTCCAATCCTCTGCTACTGGTCACATGTTCAAAATAAAAATAAAAAACAGCCTAAAAAGAAATAATTAATATCAATAAACTGTTTCAAATCATCATACAAATATATATTTGAAATATTTATTATTTTTTGGCAAAACAATTCCTTCCAGTCACAGGCTGTGTCACCCCCCTCCTTCCTGTGTCTTAGAATAAAGCCCCGTACACACGTACCGATCGTCGGCCGACGGAACGTCCTACAAATGTTCGCGGCTGGTGTGTTTGTTGTTTGTCTGTTGAAAAGTGCTCCAAACTTGCCCAGGACATTTGTCTTCCGACAGAAAATGACGTCACTACGTTCCACGCACGTTCGCCGCTACAAAAGAGGAAGTGAGTGTTTGGCCGTGACCCTTCTGGGCATCTCGCGCTGATTTCGGTAGCATTTGTTTGGTTGACGACATTTCGCTATTTTCCGAGACATCGTTCGAGAATTTATTATGGCGACCGTGAATTCGTCCGTTGCTGTCGTTAGTGTTGGAGTTTTGGCTCTGAGACGACGTACGAGCAATAGGAAGAAGAAGCGGACCTCCTGGACGAAAAATTGGTTGCTTAACCGTGATCAATTTTCTCATATGTCCTTGCTGAGGGAGCTCCAGGAAAATAATCCTGATGACTTCAGGAATTATTTGAGGATGACGGATCCCATCTTTTACCGTCTTCTTGCCCTGGTGTCCCCCTATATTCTGAAGCAGGATACTTGTATGCGGCTTGCAATTACTCCTGAGCAAAGGTTAATTGCGACGTTGAGGTATCTTGCAACAGGGAGAAGCCTGCAGGATCTGAAGTTCACCACAGGCATCTCCCCCCAAGCTCTTGGAGTCATCATCCCTGAGACCTGCTCTGCCATCATCAAGGTCTTGCAGAAGGACTATATCAAGGTATGTTTGATTTTTTACATTACATTACATGTATTACTAGTTTCACCTGAATTATGATGTTTTTGGATGTACAGCAATTGACACAGGCCATTATTTGTAAACTACCCTCTGTCCGCATGCACATAGTAGTAAAGATGTAGATTATCTTTAACCATTTGTAAAATTACCCACTAACCACCCCACCATTCTCTCCTATGTGTCCCTAAACGCATTGCCTGTTAACAGTATTTTGAATTTGGGTCATTTTATTGCTTTCCCTCAAACAATTATTCCTTGGCCAATGTTTTAGTACCTAGTTAATGATTTATCTAAAATACATCAGTCCATCCATTCCCACCTATGATTCTGTATGTTTATGTAATGATGTTAAAACCTTCACTGACCACAAGCCCTAATTGATGTATAAATGCCCAGTTTTACTTACCCATCCCCCCACCCACATGCTAAATCTCAAAGTCAGCATATACCAAAGCTCAAGTTCAGAGGTCTTCAAACTATGGCCCACCAGTTGTTCACGAACTTCAATTTCCATCATGCCTAGTCATGTCTGTGAATGTGAGAGAATTACAAGGCCTCATGGGATGTGTAGTTCTGCAACAGCTGGAGGGCCGTAGTTTGTAAATCTCAGCTCTAGCTGGTGAGTATAATGGGCCATACACACTAGAAGATTGTCAGAACAATTTATCCTTCCGATTTACCAAAACCAAATAATATGAGGTCCAACAAACACTTTCAAATCCTATGCAATCTGGTAGGCCCTTGCACTACATAGAAAAGTTAAATCTGCACGAAAAAGTCTTCAGAGAATCTTCTAGTGTGTATGGCCCTTTACAATATAAGAACAATAGGAGGTTGAAAAGAAATGTATGTAGATGTTACATCCCCATATCCAAACCTTTGCCTTCCTGTTGTATATTTTTTTAGCAAGTTGCATAAGCATTTAACAGACAACTGTGTGTGTAATTAATAATGTGATGTGCTCAAGCACTAATTTTATTTTTTTTTTTTTTTTTTATTTTTTCCCCACAGTTTCCTTCAAACGCAGAGCAATGGCTGGAGATTTCTGATCAATTTCTGGAGAAGTGGAATTTTCCCAATTGTGGGGGTGCTATTGATGGGAAGCACGTCCGCATTGTCCCCCCTCCGAATTCCGGCACATTTTATTATAATTATAAAGGTTTTTTTAGTATAGTCATGCTAGCCATAGTTAATGCAAACTATGAGTTTATTTTTTTGGATATTGGCAAAAATGGCCGCAATTCGGATGGGGGAGTTATTGATCAGACGGAGTTCGCTCGTCGTCTAAAGAACGGCACTCTGAACCTGCCATCCAGGGAGCAAACTGTTGAGGGTATGAGCTTTGTGTTTATCGCAGATGAGGCTTTTGCGCTTGGGGAGCATCTCATGAAGCCCTACCCTCAGAGGAACCTCACCCCAGACCAAAGGATTTACAACTACCGGTTGTCCAGAGCTCGCAGAGTTGTGGAGAATGCCTTCGGGATAATGGCCAACCGGTTCCGGATATTCCTGACGTCCATAAACCTGGCACTGTACAAAGTGGATAATGTGGTCTTGTGTTGCTGCATTTTGCACAACTTCCTACGCAGGAATGCACAAAATTATGTCTTGCAGCAACTGGATACTGACCCTGCTATGCCAGGTACAAGTGGAGAGGCCCAACCTTCTAACCAAGTGGAGTCCATGACGTCAATGGAAGTTGGACGGTCAGCATTGGCATCACACAGGGCCCGTCAGATCCGCCAGGAATATCTGGACTATTTCGTGGGGAGAGGAGCTGTGTCCTGGCAGCAATCACTGTCACACACCCATTAATCTTGTTAAAGATTGGACACACAAGATAAATGTCAGAGATATATTATTTTTCAACACATTAAACAAAAATTGCAATGATTCTGTATTGTGGATTATAATCATTTGGGCACATATGCCAAACACAATTATTTGGGTTAATCATGTGTTATATATGTGTGACTTTGGAAGGGTTAATACATTCATCAGTGTGTTTCTTGACTGTAGTCTCTCACCAGCTGATCCAAAGTGATGATGGCCATGTGTTATTTTTTAGCTAGTGGTGTAAATACAAGGGCCTTCTGCACCCCACAAAATGTACACAAACCCTGTCACATTGAGAACTAGGTCACACCCAAGGTTCATCTAATGTCACCTTACATTGGTGTTCATTGTCCAGAAGTTGCCCATACTATATATTTCATATAATACATTAGGGTATTAACAAAGTACCTACACCTGTTATGTTGTGTTCATTTATGACATCCTTCTCACTGCCCACCAATGTTAGGATATGTCAGTGTTATGTGAAACTTGATCATTGTTCATCTCAAAGTGTTATATATATAGGTAATGGAAAGTGAACTAGAGCAACGAACAAACAATACACTATAGATTACACTGATCTCCCTACACTGATTGCTACTGGCAATATCAATGCCATATTGAATCCTAGGACTGCTAGTACCTTGAGTGTTGAGTCACACTTATGCGATGCGGGAAGTCTGCGACTTTGCAGCCTTCCAGCATTGCATAAGGGTGACCCGCCACTTACTTTTTCCACAGGATTGTATTCCACAAGTGTTAAGCACTGTGCGATCCAATCCAGATACATCAGAAATAAAGGGTCATGTGCGACTTGTATGCGTGTTCAGTGCGAATGTAGCCATACAAAGTGTATGTCTCAATTCACACTGCACATCTGATGGCATGTAATATCGTAGCGCACTGCTCCTTTATTACATGCGATCAGATGTTCATGCGAAAATCAGCTATACAGTTTGTATGGCTCAATTCGCACTGCACTCGCACAAAAGTCGCACATGATGCATTTATTCAGCCGCATCAGGATAGGATCGCACAATCGTTCAAACTTGTGTGATCCGATCCTGTGTGAAATGTCAGATCGCACTGTGATATGCGTTAAAACTGGGGGTATCTTTAACATTTCATTGACACCTCCAGCAACTCGCATATGGCAGTGACCAAAATGCTTTCATTAACATGTAAATATGGGAATAGGACAGCCATCATACATTTAGTGCTTCTTTACACAGCTTTAGACCTCGACCCCCCAACTAAAGTCTAATAAAGAATTGAACACACATTGTTGAATGTAAAAACGTTTTAGTATCAAACATTCACAGGGTTAGGGTTAGGGTTAGGGTTAGGGTTAGGGTTAGGGTTAGGGTTAGGGTTAGGGTTAGGGTGTTGTAAAGTGCTTTTCCCAAACTTGGGTACACTCTTTAACATCTGAGTGTAATTAAAATGCCCTAAAACATTCTAAAAAAATTGTAACATCAGGAACATCCCAATACAAACATTAAAAACCTAGTAAAATTGTGG
Source organism: Pelophylax lessonae (assembly GCF_965119305.1). Lineage (NCBI taxonomy): Eukaryota > Metazoa > Chordata > Amphibia > Anura > Ranidae > Pelophylax > Pelophylax lessonae. Next base: position 32,096,086 of record NC_138772.1, read on the forward strand.
CTTAAAATTTGCCAATCATGTCCACAAAATTGCGCATTTTGATTTGTAATGCCGTTGCAGTCTCCTTTATTTGTTCCAGGTCTGCGCAGCATTGGAGAGCCTCACGGGTCAATTTGGCTAATGTGCAACTATGTAAAACATGGTCTGTAAAAATTAAAAAAAAATGAGTCAATGTGAATCACCTACATGAGGTCATAATAATAGAGAAACATTTGGTGTCCAGGTAATCTTAAATTCCTCTCGAGTTAATACCTACCCTGTTCTTATGCTCTTTTGCCCTAGGCTCTTCTTCTTCCTCCTGTCCTCCTCCGATGCTGTTGCTGATGATTCTGCCGGTCTCCTGAGCTTACTATATATTCATTAGGGGTGTGAACGCATGATGACGTCATTGTGAGGGCATGGTTGTAATGTATATATATTAAGATGCAGAGACCAGAGACGGGCAGAATGCACGGCAACAGCATTGGAGGAGGACAGGAGGAAGAAGAAGAGCCTAGGGCAAAAGAGCAGACAACATAAGAGCAGAAGATTGGACAGCAGAAGAGTGGAGAGGAGAAGATCCAAAGAGCAGAGTGGAGAAGACCGGATGAAGATATTTAAGAACATTTCATAAACGTCTCCTGTCGTTATTCACATACACTTCCATTTATGTGGTTAATGTGTAGGGGTACTATGTACCCCATACCCATTCACATAGTGATTGGGGTCTGGGATCTGGGGGCCACCCTTTGTTAAAGGTTGCTTCCAAAGTCCTAGGAACCCCCTGGCCGCATGACCCCCCAAAACCACCAGACAGGGTTGTGGGGATGAGGCTCTTGTCCTCCTCTACATGGGAGTAAGGTGCTTTTGGGTGTGCGGTGCAGAGGCCCCCTGGCCCAAAGCAACAAAACCCCCCCATGTTGAGGGCATGTGTCCTGCTGTGGTCCAGGGGGTGTTTGGTCCGCTTGCTCGTTCTCTTTCCTGGCCTGACAAGCTGCATGCTTGTATAAGGGTCTGGTAGGGGTTTTGGGGGTAACCCACGCTGTCTTTTTGTTGTGGGCATACCCTCAAACTCAATACCACACACAAAAGGCCTGGTTGTGAACTTGGGGGGACACCCACGGTGGGTTGTTCAATTTTTGGGTGTAGTTCCCCCTCAAAAATCTTCACAACGCAAGTGGCCCCGCAAGTCAGAGCATCCTGATCCGACTTACGGTGCGACTTCCATTCAAATAAAGAGGCTCCCATAGGGAACTAGTGTTGTAAATTGGAGGCTAAAAATAACACTGATAAAAATCATTCTGAAAAAACCTACGTGGGCACACAATTGGCTCTTGGACACTTGGTCCTGGTTCCTCCACAGTTTCGGAAGTGGCTTCCATGCTGCTTGGCAAGTTGCCAGGAGATCGGGCTTCTGACCTGGCTGGGGATGCCACATCCTGGCATGATGCAACATCTGCAATGTAAATTTGTAAGGGAATACAAGAATATAAGGTTAAACAATCATTGCAAATACACATATTTCTATGATCCCACTACACAAAAATCTGTGACTACCAACCTTCTTGTTGCTCTGGTGTCTCATCACTTGTTGGCTCCACCAGGATTATTTCCGGAATAATGTCTTCATCTACATAATACAAAACATTGGCCATATCATAAAAGTCACAAGAGGTACATTTGTTAGGACATGGTGCCCTGCTTGATAGCTCTTTTAGTAACAAATATGAAGACATGTACATGGTTATCTACGAAAAATATGGTACATTAATGTTTGACAGTGCATAGGAACCAATTACCTTTAGTGGAATCTGTGCCACCTTCTGTGCCCATGTCCTCATCTTGTTCCACAACTGCCGATGGAGCTGCCAAACCTCTCCTCCTCCTTTCCCATTGTTTGGCACGGAGTTTACGTTTTTCTCCTATTTAAAGGTTTGAATAATAATCTGTGATTAATAGGAATGTTTGCTGAGAAGATTCGTGCAGGAAAGAACGTTCGTTGCAACACAATACATATATTTTTAACTATGGCTTCCTGACTTTTAATGTCATATACTAAAACATCAACAATAGATCGATCAAATCACGACATGACAACTAAAATGAGTAATCTAACTTTTTACATAGACATTATAATCTAGACATGTTAATACAACATACACCAAATTATAAAAAACATATTGCATGATTAAAAAAATAAAGAAAAAATAAAACTTACTTTTTTTCAAAATCCGATGGATTTGGGAAAGCTGATCCTGCTCACGGTGTTTGAGGTCAGACCACCGTTTCCGAATCTGATCTTTCGATCGCTCGACACCGAATTTTTTGACCAAACAGGCCACCACCTTGTCCATGATGCCATCTTTCCTGGCATTGGGCCGATCGTAATTTGCCAACTTTCCATCGTAATCCATTTTTTCTAAAATGGAGACCATCTCCACCATTTCTGGCTTTGACATGGGTGTAGCCCTTGATTTTCGGGTGGCCCAATCACTTCGGCCCCCACTAATTGAGCTCCCAGATTGTTGAGACATGGTTCCTAATTAAACAATGATTATTCCACTGCCTCAGGTGTGAGTGTCGCATGTAGGCCTGATCTTCGGCACGTACACACCCCTGCACAAGCCCGCCACTGGAGGAGGAGTTGACGCCTGCGCTGTATTTAAAGGACGCCAGATCGTTCGGCCGACGATTCGCTAGCGGACATATCGAGAGTTGGAGCACGATCGAGCGGCGAATCACGACTTTTCCCCACAAACAAAGGTACGACTCTTTTAATAGAAAGTGTGTGTTTTGGGCCCTATACAGCTTTTATTAGGAATATCTTTATTATGTGCCAAAATACATGCTATTTTAATATGTTTTGTGTTGTTTTGTGTCTTGCAGGCATATACTGTCCTGCAATATGGTGGACAATTTCACCACCCACAACTTTTTAATAAGTTTTATTGATGAGTTCAGGCAACTGCCCTGTTTGTGGCAAGTCAAGTCCGCAGATTATAAAAATCGAAAACTCAGAAAACAGGCCATGGAACATTTGGTGGCCTTCTACAAGCCCGTCTGTCCTGGGGCAAATTTTACTTATATCCGCAAAAAAATAAACAGTATTCGCACTGCCTACAGGCGGGAGTTAAAAAAAATAGAGGAGTCCACCCAGTCTGGAGCAGGGGCACGGAATGTATATGTACCACGGCTGTGGTACTTTGATAACATGCGGTTCCTGGCAGACACCATGGAATCCAGGCCGTCAATTTCTACACTGCCTTCTACTTCGGCAGAGGGCTCAGTGTCGGTAGATCCAAGCCAGGATGAGGATTTCCTGGAGGAGAGTTTTACTCAGGTATGGCATTTCACAATATATTGTCTGCTAAAATGTAATCATGTAACAAAATTATAAGCTAAACCATAATTGACCCTTTAGGTAAACGGGCATAGCAAGGGGTTGGCATGACAGGCAAACGCCAGGGGCGCAGGCCAAGGGGGGTGGGTCACAAAAACATTGGCATTGTTTTATTGTTTATTTTAACAATCCACTCAGCCTGCACACCCCAGAACCCCCAGTTTGCAGGCGGATTCATGCAGGTGTAAAACATTGAGAGCAGCTTCATGCAGGTGTAAAACATTGAGAGCAGCTTCATGCAGGTGTAAAACATTGAGAGCTGCTTCATGCAGGTGTAAAACATTGAGAGCAGCTGAGCCAAAAGACCAGGAGACTGAGACTGCCTCTCACTGCATCCCCAGCACCCCTCCGGTCTTACAAACACTGCTGCATCCCCAGCACACCTCTGGTCCTAAGAAACACTGCTGTAGCCTCAGCATTCCTCTGGCTCAACCTTTTTTAATACAAAACTAACAGCTCCTGCAAATGATCCATCCATCCTTGCTTCCATGTCTCTGGTCTCTCACTCTGGGTCAGCAAGGCAGGTGGCTTCCTTATTCATGTTTCCCTGCACTGCTTCACCCTCAATGCCCTACATCAAGTCCTCTGCAAGTTCAGGCCACTCTCTCTCTGCAACCCCCTCCTCTCTCTCTCACACCCCCTCTTTCTCTCCCTCTCTCTATCTCTCAACCCTCTCTTTCTTTTTCACACCTGAGACAATGATTGCCCACTAGAGAGCTCTACACTGGGCAAACAAGGGGCAAATTAGAAACTTTTAATGCCCTTTAATTTTTTTTTGGGGGGGTGGGTTACAGTTTTACATTGATCTTGGGGGGGGGGGGGGGGTTGTTGCCAAATACAGCTCCTCAACAAGGGCACTGGAGACCCTAGATATGCCACTGTATGTAAAGTCTGCTATTTGTTCACAATAATATAACAAACATGCATTTTTATATACACTATAACATTCTAATCAATTGTTCATTTCATCAACAGGGAAGTGTCACTGAGGAGGAGCCAGGTTGCAGCCAGGAGCCTGGGGAGCCTGTGGAGCCTGAGGAGCCTGCGGAACTCTTTCCACCACCACCTCCTCCTGCCAAACGGAGGCAAAAGAGGAAGCACGTGGATGACATCACCGACGAGTTTATCCAGGAGGCCACCATAGCCCTACGTCGGAAACCGGAGGCCAATGAGTCCTTCGGGAATATGACTGCCAAAATCCTGGATAAGGTGGACCTCAGGCAGTGTCAGTATGCCAGAAAAATTATTCTGGATGTGCTGCAAAACGCTGAAAACGGCATACTTACTGAGCACAGCCATGCATGCCAGGAGCACCCGTGCCCTCCACCTCCACCTCCACCTCCACAACACCCACCACCTCGCCAAATGCCACATGGCCAGTGGCAATATGGCCAGCAGGATCCAAACCTGCCCTCATGGCAACCTGATTACAGTTACCAGCAACTTTAATTTGTGTAACCCCCTATTATTTATTTTACCCCTGTTTGCCAGTTTCTAGTTTAATTTTGTCCAAATGGACCTTTTTTATGTTTAGTTTATTATACGGAAAGTATTGATGTTTGCTTTGTTTTTTTTTTGCTGAGATCCAAAAAATAAAGAAAATTTAAAATAAAAAATGGCCTATCTGAATTTGTTAACATGTTTAATATTGTGCATAACCTGAAAAATATGTTTTAGACATTAATTCATAAAAGAATAAAGGGTCATATCAATAGTTAGATCTTTGGTGTGAAAATACAAAAATAATGGTGAAGAGTTCAAATTATTTAATTCTAAAATTTGATAGAACAGATAGAATAGACAAACATTATCTTCATCATAACAGAACACATGCCTTTTTATTAGAAAAGTATGGCATTATGAGCAGCATCTTCCTTCTTCTCACATTTATCAAGATGAGCATGTGCTCCGCATTTCACCTATTTCTTGGACTTCCGCGAGCCGAAAGTTCTTTCTGAATAAAATGTTGAGTTTACTAGAGAAAATTCTTCCGGGAACTCATTTGGTTTGATCATGCGTGTTGGGATTTGTAGCTGTGTGTCGGCAGAATTGTGTACTGACAGGCGAACAATCGTCCGTTCTGGTGTCGGCATACAAATATTTTCATGTTTGCAAGAAAGACTTTTGTCCGCGGATTGTGCGCAGACATCTGTCGGAGGCACCATACTAACACGCGTACAATCGGCAGATCCTTCGTCCACCGACGTTTGTATGCCGACGATCGGTACGTGTGTACGGGCCTTAAGAGTGTGACTGTACGCATCGTCACTGGGGATGAAAGACAGACACTATATGTGGGGCCCTTGGAGTAATGTTACTTTGGATTCAAGTCCATGTCTCCCCAAGACAGCAAGACTCATAGCAGATGCTAATATCATCAGCTCAACCACCTGTCTTCCACCTCACCTGTTATCTACAATAGGTTCTGTGCTTACACTTATGATAATGTGTATTGTACTTCAATGTCAGAGATGGACAGTCTGTCACTGGTGGTCTCTTCCTATTGTCTGTGTATTGAGATGTGATGGGTATTCTGTTAAGCCTGGCTGTCCCATTGTTAATTGTTAATGAACTCACATATTGTTTCTGTCCATATGGCTAGATAATTAGTTCAGGTTAATTGTATTTCTGTATACAATTTCATCTCCATATGATAATGTAATCAGTCAACCCTTGACCTGATGGGGTAATCTGATCAGGTGGGGGATGCCCATGCTGTATATATTCTGTGTGAGTTGTTTAATAAAGGAGAAGGCTCCAGAACTTTTTACAAGCTAAGTTGTCAGCTAGCTTTGTATGGGGGGGGGGGGGGGTAGGGGTGGCTAGAAAATCTGATATCTATGTTCAGACTGAAGGAAGCCGTATACTGATGGAAGCCCACAAGCACAGTGTGAGTCGCGGTTCCGTTACAAAGAGAAAGGTGAAGCCTCCATTAATCTACCTAAAATATCCCTCCCCCATTGTGTTTAGCTGGTTAGTGGGTAGGAGGAGGGAGGGAGTGTATATTATATTATATATATATATGCCCACATGTGTGACTCTATAGTCACATACCCTGTTTCCCTGAAAATAAGCCCTACCCTGAAAATAAGCCCTAGTGCGTTTTTTGTAGCTAAAATTAATATAAGACCCGGTCTTATTTTCGGGGAAACACGGTAGGTTGCTCAGATGTGATAGGGAGGAAATGTTCAGTATAGAAAATCCCTGAAAACTGAGCATTTATTAAATATATTAATACATTTTATATGTATATATTATATACATAATAATACAATAATAATAATAATAATATTTTAATAATAATAAATGATTTTATGAATTTTATAATACATTAATTTATTTGTATTGAATTATTATTATTATTTTTAATTATTATTATTATTATTATTATTATTATTGCATGTACTAATACATTTAGGTAATTAAATTAATTACATTAATAAAAATAATTAAATTAAATATAACTTCATGGGAGAATTGTTGTTTAAATTATCCGCCTGGTGACAGGGTCCCTTTAAGCCATGCTTTACTGTATATAATGACCGTGCTAGCTTTCAACCCTCCAGGAAGAATCAATTCTCTAGCAAAACCCCCTCCTTCCTTGTAGGTCGTAGCCTCTTCTAGGTGTGTCTGATTACTGTCTGTGCTGGCCCAGCTCCTCCAACCCTCCCCTCACCTCCCTACATAACCTTTTATGTAGCTGCTAGGGGGAGGGGGTGTAGGAGAATACAATAAATCACTTCAGTGATAGCTCTCAGTTCGCTGGAGCCGCTGACATGGCTTTTAGGATGGCTGTTGGATGTCTACACGAGGGAGGCCTTTAGAGGTTAAAAAAAATGTATAAAATACATTAAATGTATTAATTAAATGAATGTTATTCATTAAATATATTATCCAGTTCTGGACGGGAAAGGATTTGCCCCCTTAATGACCAGGCCATTTTTTGCAATTCGGCGGTGCATTATTTTAACGGAAAATTGCGCAGTTGTGGGTGGCCGACGTCGACTGCGGCCGCCCGCCCCGTGCATCGGCATCCCCGCTGCCTAGTGGTGGCGGGAGCGCGCCAGCGGCGTGGGCGCGCTCGCCCCCTAGCACCACACACGCGACCGACTTAGTACTACATCGGTTCGCGCAGCTGAGCCAGCCTGCCGCAGTAAAACTGCAGCGGACGATCGGCAAGTGGTTAATACATGTTATTTATTAAAATAATAAATTAATGTATTTTTTATTTATGTATGTATTGTTATTATTTTGTTCCAAAAAAGTTTTATTAGGTTTAAGAGCTGGTTCCCACGACTCCTTACTACTTTGGGGGCGACTTGTGCATTACCATACACCACGACTTCGGAGCGACTTGCAGGGACTTCACATAATGGAAGTCAATGCAAGTCGCTCCGAGGTCGCCCCCCCCGAAATAGTACAGGACCCTTTTTCCAAGTCGGAGCGACTTGTGTCGCTCCTATTAGAACGGGTCCTGTAGCGGTCAATTTACCGCGAGGGAGCGCGACTTGTCAGGCTGACAAGTCACCTGACAAGTCGTGCTAATGTGAACCGGTGTAGCGTGAGAATTACCTACCCCGTGAGAATTACCTACCCCTCGTCACTTCCGGCCAGGAACAGCTGAGCAGCGCAGCAGTGCGCATGCTCACAGGGCCGGATACCTAAAGGGACGACAGAGGAGCTGACTAGTGCGCATGCGCACTAGTATGGAAATAGGACGGTGTACCGTGGGAAAAACCTACCCACGCGGCGGTTAAATAAAACAGCGGGGTTGCAATACGAATCATCTCCGCTCCTGTGGCTGTCACTTCCCTGCTCTCGGCAAGTAAATATAAAAGCGGCTGGCGTCTCCGTGATTTATGTTTACATACACCCGCCGCCGCTTTTATATTTACTTGCCGAGAGCAGGGAAGTGACAGCCACAGGAGCGGAGATGATTCGTATTGCAGCCCAGTTGTTTTAATGTAACGGCTGCATTCCATACAGTGCCGTGAACCGGAAGTGACGAGGGGTAGGTTTTTCTCACGGGTAGGTAATTCTCACGGAACACCGGCTCTAAAAGAAGGATAACAAAATGACTGATACAAACGTAGTGTGAAAAAACATCAAGGAAGCATATTACCATGCCATGGCTTTACGTATTGTTATTATTAAATTAATTAATATATGAATTAAATTTATTGTATTAATTAATATTTTTTATTTGTGTATATATATATATATATATATATATATATATATAGATATACGCCTTTCACGCACGTCTATATATATATATATATATATATATATATATATATATATATATTGTGACAGGAAGTCAGGTAAATCTGGGAATGTAGTCACTGAGAGGAGACACATTCCCACCTGCTTTGAAAAGTTCACTGATACTATAGGGTGTTGGCTGCAAAAAGAGCCAGCAGGAAGTTGAAAACCATTCAGCTGTTCAGAATGAGGAGATCAAGGCCTCTATAATTTGTCCAGAGAAAATCTATTGAGTGCTGCCTTCCTCTCCCAGCCCACACGGCGACAGGAGGCAGCACTCAATAGATTTTCTCTGGACAAATTATAGAGGCCTTGATCTCCTCATTCTGAACAGCTGAATGGTTTTCAACTTCCTGCTGGCTCTTTTTGCAGCCAACACCCTATAGTATCAGTGAACTTTTCAAAGCAGGTGGGAATGTGTCTCCTCTCAGTGACTACATTCCCAGATTTACCTGACTTCCTGTCACATACCCCCCCCTCTTGTTTCAACCCTAGGGTTGGGACACATATTTCCAGGCACGCATGTGTCAGGCACTGCTGACTCACTGATAAGCCTCCTATTATCCTCAAGCTTCCGGATGAAACTGTTTCTGTCATCTTCACTGACAGATTTCTCATAAATGCCACACAGTTTGTCTCTCATCTCATATACACATTCTTCAACTGCATTTTTGGCATAATTTTGCTCCTTCTCGTTTCTGTCATCTTCATTGACAGCTTTCTCATAAATGTCAGACAGCTTGTCCCTCATAACCGTCTGTCCAATCCACCATGGAGGACTGTGATCCATAGGCAACTCAATTGGGCTAGTCTTAATGTCTTCAACATTCTTAAGACGCCTCTCTCTGCAATCCATAAATGTTTTCCACAAAACTTTGAGAACCTTTGCTTCACTAAGCTTTGTTCCAAGTAGGGACTCTTGACATCCCTCTGTGACTTGAGTTGCCTCTCCATACAGCTGTACACAATCATTGACTTTTTGTTGTAAAAGGGAATGATCTTCCTTCTTGAGCTTTGCTTGCTCTAAGATGCTGTGCAGAGGATTTTCCAATTGAGACAACAGGCTGTCACACATTTCTTCAAAGTGACCCCTGTTCCTTTTCCCAGAGATATCAATATCATTCAAACATTTCATATTCATAGGCAGATCTGAAGCATTTGCACTCATCAACTTCTTAAACTTTTCGCCCTCCTGAGCGAGTCGCAGTAAAGGCCTACTATTTGATTTGATATTCAGTTTATATTTCTTGCCAAACTCTTCACAGAAGTAGCCAACCAGAACATCATCAACTTTCCTTCCACCAACATAGGGGTTAAAGGCAACAACACAGTTGAACCCAGCGATCTGGGTGGTATCCATTATAGACCTCCTCTCTGCATCAGTGAAGAAGCATGGAACTGCAACACATTCTTTTACAGGTTTCTTCAATGCACTTTCTGCTGAACTATTTGACCGCTCAAGGTCACCTAGTTCCTTTTCTCTATCTGAATTCCACATGGAATGTATCTCAAGATCACGATCAAATTTCTGCCACCTGTCTTTCACCAGTTCCATTTTGGAAATATTCCCTGAAAGGCACTTGAACTTAATTTGCTTCACGTTTTCATCAACAGCCTTAGTTTTCTCCACTAGGTGGCGTTTGCTTTTTTCTCCCAGATTTATATCACTTGCTTTAGTTTTCTCCGCTTTAGTTTTCTCCACTAGGTTTTCAGCCTGAACTGAGAAAACATCACATTTCTTACACAGCTCCTTTGTTTGCTGAAGTTTTTGAAGGAACGGTTTATTCCACAGGGGTGATTCAAGCCACATGTCATCACATTTCTGAGGCTCACTCAGGACAGACCCCAAAACACTGATCCTTTTAAAAACTGCATCAGGCACACTATCCCCTCTTTGGGACAGATCCTCTGTTGCCTGGAATTCCTCTTCCAGTTCCTGCAACGGAATCTTCATCTCTTCTACTTGCTGTTCTAAGGCTCGCTTAGACTTTTCTAGCTCCTGAACGCTTTTCACAAAATAAATCCTTGCCTCTGTGGGCGGCTACCTTCTCACAGCTGGAACCTGCCTAAGAAGTCTTCCCAACCTACTGTTGGGCCGACACTGCTGATCCTACAGCAGACACTCAAATGTCCATTTGTTTGCTTTTCACACAGCACAAACATTGTCCATTGAACATGTCCCTTTGTTTTCTTTCACACAGAAACACTTCGTCTTCTCACCTTTGAGACGTCTTCACTCGTTTTTACCCTCCTGAGTGCACACCGCTTCAGGAGGTCTTCCCCACGCTCACTCAGCTTTCAGGGGGCACACAGGACTGTCCTCTACCCACATGGCGTCAGGATGCAGCCGTTTGTCTGCCTTCCTCTCCCAGCCCACACGGCGACAGGAGGCAGCACTCAATAGATTTTCTCTGGACAAATTATAGAGGCCTTGATCTCCTCATTCTGAACAGCTGAATGGTTTTCAACTTCCTGCTGGCTCTTTTTGCAGCCAACACCCTATAGTATCAGTGAACTTTTCAAAGCAGGTGGGAATGTGTCTCCTCTCAGTGACTACATTCCCAGATTTGCCTGACTTCCTGTCACAATATATATAACGATTAATTTGTCTGTCGACTAATCTATTGATTATTTTTACGATTAGTCGACTAATCTAACGATTATTTTTATTTTATTATTTTTTCTTAATTGAGTGTTTTTTTGATTAGCTAATTAATCCTGTAATTAATACAGACCCCTCAGTAAGCCCCCTCCCAGTACAGACCCCACAGTAAGCCCTCCCACCTAGTACAGACCACTTAGTAAGCCCCCCTCCCTGCAGCCAGTCAGTAGGAAAGACCCTATATGTCTCGTATGTAGGACTGTGCCCACCCACTCATGTCCCAGGAGCTATGCCTACCCATCATGTCCCAGGAGCTGTGGGCACCCCATCATGTCCCAGGAGCTATGCCTACCCACCATGTCCCAGGAGCTGTGCCTACCCACCATGTCCCAGGAGCTGTGCCTACCCATCATGTCCCAGGAACTGTGGGCACCCACTCATCATGTCCCAGGAGCTGTGCCCACCTACCCATCATGTCCCAGGAGCTGTGGGGACTGACTGCTGGTAACATAAAGAAAGCCATGTGCACTCACTTGTCGGGCCCCCTCATTGAACTCCTGCAGGCTGAAGTCCTGGTCCAGGAAGGTCCGGATAAGGAGGACGTATACTCTTGTTCTCATCCAGATGAAGGGATTGGGGAGGCTGATCACCATCATCTTGTTGGGCGCTGGGCGCTGACTGCTGTACTCCCGCCCGATACATCGCTGCTCCGCTGCAGCCGGGGGCAGGAATGGGAGCCGCACGGGCCGACATACAGAGCTCGGTCCCCTCAGACTCAAGCAGGACACTCGGAGCGCCGTCTTCCACATCCTGTGCGGGGGCCAAGCATGGCAGTGTGGACGGAGCCCGGGGAAGGGGATTTCACCCGGCCGGCAACGCTTCAAGCGGCGATGCGGCCGGCCAGGGTGCATGTTTTGTCACTTGTTGACGCGTCGACGCCTTTCACGCACGTCGACGATTTTTTGTAGTCGACGTAGTCGACGCGTCGTGGCAGCCCTAACTCCAACTGAATAGAACTATGCACAATAGGCAGGGACGACTTGAATAAATGCTGGTTAATGCTGAATATACTGAAATTGAGCTAGTCACGGCTAGGCCGCTGCTTCACTTTGCCCTTAGCTGTGAAAGGTTTTGCTCAAGCTTCCTGAGGTAAACTCTATCCTGGGGTAAGCTGTACTCTGAGGTAGACTGTACTGCTGAACCACTTCAGGGCCCTTCTTGGCGCCCCCTTTATCCCCTAATCTTCAGGGTTTACCTACTTGGCACCCCCTTTACTATAACAATCTGGGTGAGCTGGCTCATTGATCCCCTGACTTCTCTGGAGTGGTCCCCTCTCTTAGGCAGACCCTTTGGCAGGCCCCTTGGTACTCAAGATACAGTTTTTCCCAAAGTCCTCTGCCCAACAGCTCCACTGGTCAGCACACTGAATCCTCTGCAGCCCAACTCCACTCCTGGTCCCTAGGCTGACCGCCTGGACCACCTTCCTCTCCAGGAAGAGAGACAGCCGTCCGCCTCCTCCTGGGACTTTGCTTCCGCCAAAAGACACCCTGTCACATGCTCCCTCCGTTTTTTTTTTTTTCGCCAATCCCAATTTTTGTGTCTGCCCTCATGTTGTAAAGTGCTGTGCAAACTGTTGGAGCTATATTAACCACTTAAGCCCTGGAAGATTTTACCCCCTTCCTGACCAGGGCCTATTTTGCGATTTGGCACTGCGTGATTTTAACGGACAATTGCACGTTCTTGCGATGCTGTACCCAATGAATTTGACGTCCTTTTTTTCCCACAAACAGAGCTTTCTTTTGGTGGTATTTGATCACCTGTGCAATTTTTTGATCATGCGCTATAAACAAAAAAAGAGCGTCAATTTTACAAAAAATAACAATATTTTTCAAGTTTTTTTCATATGAAATTCCACCCCGCAAAAAAATGTAAAAATCTAAATTTTTTAACATTTTTGGCCAATTTGTTTTCTGCTAAATATGTTTGGTAAAAAAAAATCACAATAAGCGTATTTTGATTGGTTTGCGCAAAAGTTATTGCGTTTACTAACTAAGGGAAATATTTTTGTCATTTTTATTGTTTTTTTTTTGAACAAGTAATGGCGGCGATCTGCGATTTTTTTTGCGGGACTGCGACATTGCGGCGGACAGATCGGACCCTTGACTGACATTTTTTACACTTTTGGGGTTACCAGTGACATTACTACAGTAATCAGTACTATACATATGCACTGTTACTGTAAAAATGACACTGGCAGGTAAGGGGTTAACTTTATTTGAGAGAGAGGGGTTATTTGAGAGGGAGGGGTTCCTAGGGGCGTGATTCTTAGGGCTCTTTCACACGGTCCGCCTCCGTAGGCGGATCCGTGCTGCTCAGCGAGGATCGATCCGCCGATCCCTGCTGAGCCGGCGGATGACAGCTCCGTCTCCGCGTGCAGAGCGGAGAGGGAGGTGTCACAGCTCCCGCTGCTCTATGGGGGATCGGATGAGAGCGGACCGCCTGTCCGCTCTCATCCAATCCGATCCGATCCGATCCCTGAACTGATGGAAAAATAGGGTTTCCATCCGTCCAGATTTCACGGACAGGATCGGATGCGGATGGCAGCGGGTGTCAGCGGAGGTGTCTCCGCTGACATCCGCTGCCCCATAGAGCTGCATGGAGGATCCGATCAGATCCACCTAAAAAACTGACAGACGGATCTGATCGGATCGCCCGTGTGAAAGAGCCCTAACTGTGATTGGATGTGGCTGTGTGTGTAACAGCAGAGATCAACGGTCCTACATAGCAGGAACGTATGATCTGTGCTGTTACACGAGGGAGAATGACAGGCGGCTGTGTTTACATTAGCCGCCTGCCTTTCTCCCGGTGTAACCGACGATCACGAGTGAGCGGCGGACATCGGGTTCGCCGGTCACTCGCGCGGGGGGGGGGGTCCGCGAGCGAGCGGGAGCGAGCCTCCGGTGGCGCGCACTTGCTCCCTAGAGCCCTAGAGCAAGCAAGCAACGTAGTACTACGTCACTTTGCCTGTGAGGGGCTGCAAATAGTCGTGCGGCGGTCTGCAAGTGGTTAAGCATGTATAATAATAATTTATTTATTTAGTTGAATGATTTTGATTATTATTAATGCAATATTAAAACATTTAGTTAATTAAAATAATAACAATAATTAAAATTAATTAAATGAAATATAATCCTATGGGAAGATTGTTGTTGAAATGAATAGCCTGGTGACAGCCGAGCTTTACTGTATATACGGAATTTTGCAAACCCATTCCTAATTAACAAACGCTAACATCTCCAGTGATCTGGGTGGTCAGCTTATTTCAGAGCTAATTAAAATCTGGCTTCCAGGATGGTATATCGGTGGCTCCAACTTTCAAAGCTTCTTTTCACTAGAGACGCCAAAGTCTTTCTTCAATGACACAGGATGAGGAAGTGGCGGCCATCAATGAAGTCTCTGTCTTGTCCTTACAAGCTTGGTTGAGCCCTGTGATAACATTTTAACAAAGCAGCCATCTCTTCTAAAGACACCGGCCATCGAAATCAGCATGTGTCCGAAACCATCCGCGGTCTCATTGAACCGGCGCCATTGACATCACTCCTGGGAATCCTCTGATTTAGAGGGCAACACTAAACCAGTGTTTTCAGTTTTAATCAGCAACTGGTTAAAGTGTGTGCCTGGGAAAAAAAAAACAAAAAAACACATAATTGGTCCATCTTTATAATACATGCACGTTATCCCATATTTTGTCACCAAATACACAAAAGACCTGCTGATCCTGCCAGAAATCCAATGAGCTCCTAACTTTCAGGTTCAGCTGACAACACAATGCGTCTGCTGACCTGAAATTCCCAGCAGTGTCATCAGACCTGCCCAGTTGAGCCCTGCTGGGCTACAGAACACTTCTACCTTTCATCTCCATACCATAAGGGCATCCCCGTATCCCAGGAAACTATTAAACCTGCCCATGACACACATTTTGTCTGCCCACTTTCTGGGTGGGTGTGCCCAAATCATGCCAAGTTTACAGTTTGGTCCTGCCCAGACCCCACCTTTAAATATGTATGGACTGCCTATCATGCCCACCTTGTGGGTTGGTCCTGCCCAGACCCCACCTTTAAATATGTATAGACTGCCTATCATGCCCACCTTGTGGGTTGGTCCTGCCCAGACCCCACCTTTAAATATGTATGGACTGCCTATCATGCCTACCTTGTGGATTGGTCTTGCCCAGACCCCACCTTTAAATATGTATGGACTGCCTATCGTGCCCACCTTGTGGATTGGTCCTGCCCAGACCCCACCTTTAAATATGTATAGACTGCCTATCATGCCCACCTTGTGGGTTGGTCCTGCCCGGCCCATACCTTTAAATATGTATGGACTGCCTATCATGCCCACCTTGTGGGTTGGTCCTGCCCAGACCCCACCTTTAAATATGTATGGATTGCCTATCATGCCCACCTTGTGGGTTGGTCCTGCCCAGACCCCACCTTTAAATATGTATGGACTGCCTATCATGCCCACCTTGTGGGTTGGTCCTGCCCAGACCCCACCTTTAAATATGTATGGACTGCCTATCATGCCCACCTTGTGGATTGGTCCTGCCCAGACCCCACCTTTAAATATGTATAGACTGCCTATCATGCCCACCTTGTGGGTTGGTCCTGCCCAGACCCCACCTTTAAATATGTATGGACTGCCTATCATGCCTACCTTGTGAATTGGTCTTGCCCAGACCACACCTTTAAATATGTATGGACTGCCTATCATGCCCAACTTGTGGGTTGGTCCTGCCCAGACCCCACCTGGAAAATATGTATGGACTGCCTATCCTGCCTACCTTGTGGGTTGGTCCTGCCCAGACCACAGCTCTGAAAGTGTTGAGATTGCCCACGCCTGGCTCCATTCCCCACAATTAATGACTTTAAAATGACTGTGTATTTGTCAAAACCCAAATAAATGTATGCTGTGATCCTGGGACATGGCCTAGGACAAAGCATCAGTGGGACAGAGAGCCAAGGTGCGTATTGCACCGGCAGATCATAGAGGATAGTCGGCACCTAAGTAGCAGAGGGTGTAGAGTTCTGAAGTTCAGCAGAGAACTTGACAGGGCTGACAACACTGCATGGGATTTCAGCAGAGGTCATCTGCCAACAACGGGACTCTACTAGTGACATCTGGAGCTCCCAGGTCTGTACACCTGCTGCACCCAATATGAGGGTTCCCCACCATCCTTGCACTGTCCCTGGATCTGCACAACTGCTGTTTCCATTTTAAGGGACTCCTACCATCCCTGTGCTGTTCCTAGGTATGTACTCCTTTGCTCATTATACAAGCGGGTCTCCACAGTGGCTGTCTTTTATAAGGGGCTCCCTCCATCCATGTGCTGAATTTTCGGGTCTACAAATCGGCTGTGTCCATGATGAGGGCTCTCACTGTCCCTATGCTAAGTTTCAGGGTCTGTACACCTACTGTGCCCATTATTAGGGGGGATACCACCATCCTTGTGCTGAGTTCCCTGGGTCTGTACACCTACTGTGCCCTTTATGAGGGTTCTGACCATCCCTGTGATGAGTTCCCGGGTGTGTACACCTGCTGTGCCCATTGTCAGGGGTACCCATCATCCCTGTGCTGAGTTCCCAGCTCTGTACACCTGCTTTGCCCATTATGAGTGGTTCCCACCATCCCTGTGTTGATGCCCTAGGTCTGTACACCTGCTGTAGCCATTATGAGTGGTTCCCACAATCCCTGTGTGGATTTCCTAGGTCTGTACACCTGCTGTGCCCATTATGAGGGGTTCCCACCATCCCTGTGCTGATTTACTGGGTCTGCACACCTGGGTCTGCACAACTGCTGTTTCCATTTTAAGGGACTCCCACTATCCCTGTGCTGATAGAAAAAATGGGGCTCCATAAAGCCTACCTGACGGGGCCCCCTTAAGCCTCACCCCGACCCCGCCGCCGGCTCCTCCCTAGACCCCGCCTTGAAATAAATACCCAGAAATGCAGAATCATGCATATACAGTATACGTGATCCTGTGCAGTGCAACTGCCCTGTAACAGTAAATCTGCTACAAGCGGTCAGCAAGATCATCAGCATTATGATAACACACAGGCACTCTTTTATGGCTCTGGTTGGCAGTCCTCTGTCACAGTGTGTCACATGACATGGCTGTTGGGTACTGACCTTGTTAACTTATTACCAATAAGCTAACAAAATCAGAAAATCAGCCAGAATGTGCTGCAGAAACAGTGCCATCCATGCCAATGCCATAATGTGCCTGAAGACAGAGACAGTGCCATCCATGCCAATGCCATAATGTTTTGCAGACAGAGACAGTGCCATCCATGCCAATGCCATAATGTATGTGCTGCAGAGACAGTGCCATCCATGCCAATGCCATAATGTATGTGCTGCAGAGACAGTGCCATCCATGCGGACTCTATAATGTATGTGCTGCAGAGACAGTGCCATCCATGCCATTGCCATAATGTATGTGCTTCAGAGACAGTGCCATCCATGCCAAAGCCATAATGTATGTGCTGCAGAGACAGTGCCTTCCATGCTGATGCCATGTATGTGCTGCAGAGACAGTGCAATCCATGCAGATGCCATATTGTATGTGCTGCAGAGACAGTGCTATCCATGCCAAGGCCATGCATGTATGTGCTGCAGAGACAGTGCCATTCATGCCGATGCCATGTATGTGCTGCAGAGACAGTGCCATCCATGCAGATGCCATAATGCATTTGCTGCAGAGACAGTGCCCCCCCCCCCAATTGCCAAAGTCATGTATATGCTGCAGAGATAGTGCCCCCCCCATGCCAATGCCATGTATGTGCTGCAGAGACAGTGCCCCCCCCCCAATGCCAATGCCATGTATGTGCTGTAGAGACAGTGCCCCCCCCCCCCTCATGCCAATGCCATGTATGTGCTGCAGAGACAGTGCCCCCCCCCCCCCCATGCCAATGCCATAATGTATGGGCTGTAGAGACAGTGCCCCCCCCCCCTCCCATGCTGATACCATAATGTACTGTATGTGCTGAAGACAGATACAGTGTAATCATGTATTATATTCTGTCTGAATCAGGGGCAGATTAGCAACTTTCAGCCCAGGGGGCAAGTACAAACCAGAGGCCAATGGTGCAGCGACTCGGCCCCTCTCCCACTCTCCCTTCTCCCGTCCTTCTCCTGACCCCTATTCCAGGGTGAAGCCCTGCTCCAGGTACTCTCTACTCACCGCCTGAATCCTGGTCCCCAACCTGGCCAGCAGGGGGTGGTTGGGGGGAGCTGGGATAGCTCAGTTGGGGCTGGCCAAGGGAGGAGAGTCTCAAGTGGGGCATGGAACTGGCCTCTGCTCAGACACAGTTTACACCATGCTGTGGAGGGAAGTCTGCACTCTGTCCTTGTCTTCATCTCGCACTCAGTATGTCAGTGGCAGAGACTTTTTACTTCTCTTGACCAGGAATCATTTAGGTATGTCTGTGGCAGAAGCAGTGCAGCCTTTTTACAGGACACAAGAGCGGCCCAGGGGGGCCCAATTGCCCCCCTGCCCCATGGTCCAGTCCTCCCCTGGTCTGAATCACCCCCAAGCAAGCACACACCTGTGTTAGGCACTGGCAGCCCCACTAACCTATTCCCCTCAGTTCCTGCTGCTGCCTGGACAAATAAGTCAGCTGAGCTACCTCCTCTGCCACCACTGCAGTTCGCCTCACAGCTTCCAGTCTAAGGCTGAGTGGGGGAGCAGAGCTGAGCCCTGTGAGCGGAGGAAGGTAGATCACTCCGCCAGGGAAAGCAACATATAGGCAGGCGGCCAGGACTTGAGCCTCAGCCAAGAACAACATGTGGAGTGGGTGCAGAATTGACATGCGCCGGAAACAGAAGAAGTAGTCCCTCCCACACACCCACCAGAACATCATTGCAGAGGGGCACAGAAAAAGGAAAAACACACCCAGCTAAGTCAGTAGGAAGGGGGGTGGGGGTGCTGGTGTGGGGGTTAGGGGGGTGCTGGTGTTATTCAGAAAGGCTTTTTTTTTATTTTGCACTGTGTTCTTGATTTGAGATTGCCTGGGCCCCCCTGCTTAGCTGAGGACTCCGGGCCCGGTACAACAGGGCCAGTTGTTCTGGCTTATCAGTGGCCCTGCCTGTGCTGAGTTCCTAGGCATGTACTCCTTCTTTGCTCATTAAACAAGCGGGTCTCCACAGCTGCTGTGTCTTTTATAAGGGGTTCTCACCATCACTGTGCTGAGTTCTCGGGTCTACAAATCTGCTGTATCCATTATGAGAGCTCTCACCGTCCCTATGCTAGCTTACAGGGTCTGTACACCTGCTGTGCCCATTACGAGGGGTTCCCACCATCCCTGTACTGATTTCCTGGGTCTGTACATCTGCTGTGCCCATTATGAGAGGTTCTCACCATCCCTGTGCTGAGTTCCCAGGCCTCTAGACCTACTGTGCCCATTATGGGGGGTTCCCACCATCCCTGTACTGAGTTTCTGGGTCTGTACACCTGCTGTGCCCATTATGAGTGGTTCCCACCATCTCTGTGCTGCTTTCCTGGGTCTGTACACATCCTGTGCCCATTTTGGGGAGCTCCCACCACCATCAATGCGCTGATTTCCTGGGTCTGTACACCTCCAATGCCCATTCTAAGGGACTCCCACCATCCCTGCACTGATTTCCTGGGTCTGTACATCAACTGTGCCTATTATGAGGAACTCTCACCATTCCTGTACTGAGGGAATCCCTGGCCATGTAAACAGAGAGGCGAGATTAGTGGCTGACATCATTGCCCAAATATGGCCATATAGGTATACTATATGGCTATGGCCATATTTGGTCAATAACATCACTGGGAATACCCCACCCCTTTGTTTACATTTTGCCACTCACAGGCATCATTCATTGGTTATTGATGCAGATCTACATCTCTGGGTGACATGATTGATCATGGATTTACATTGTGGGACTTTTTTTGGGGTCTCAAAGAGTGTAATTATAGACATTTGTTTGGATAATTAGGGGTCCCTTTTACTCATTGTACACCTTACTCTTTAATGGGTCCTTCCAGATTCCAAAAACCCTCCTGTCCGCAGACGTCTACCACCACCATGCCATGGTTGTAGGGAAGATACCCTTGTCCTCATTAACATGGGAACAAGCTCAGATAAGGTTTTAGGGGTGCCCCATGGTTTTCTTTTCATGTGGTTCTCCCTTAAAACCAATACTAAAAAGTCTGATATGGAATTGGCGAGGGGGGTCCTAACTTTTGTTTGAATGTGTGGGATCCCCATCAAAATCCATACTAGACCCTCATCAAGGATAGGGCCAGTATGTATTTTTAGGGAAGACTACAGGCCATCATTTTTATTTATTTTTGAGTAGGGTTCACCATTAACGTCTATATCAGATCCTCATCTGGGACAAGGGTCTGGTATACGTGAAGGAAACAGCAGGCCATTCATTGCCAAACAGAAGAAAAATGTCCGGTACTGTCATTTACCAGCAATTTAGATGTAGCATCCGCCGAGGTAGGTGCTAGTTAGGTTAAGTAAATTTAGTTTCTAGCCCCACAGTAACCAGTTGAGCAGCTTGTGATTATCTTGGGCTGTTCTGTGTCTCACTGCTTCCCCCTGCCCTCTGGATAGATCTGGAAAGTAGTGGGCTGGATGAAGCAAATCAGCAGCTGATTATTTATGTGGTCTCAGCCACTCCCTGGGGTAAGGTGCCCAGATGGTTGTGGGGAGAGAGCATAAATGGTCTGAGGCTGAGCTGCCCTATTCTTGTCCAAGAGTAAAAGTTCCCAGCCTGAACGTTAAGGGCATCAATTAGGTATATTATTTAACCAGTTGCAGACTTTGAGCAGTCAACACACGCCCAAAAAAATGTCATCATTGTACACAGGGAGTATGTAGAATGTCCAGTCCTTCTTTCCTGCTGCCGTGACCCCCCTATCCAAGTACACGACAATTTAGCTGTGATTAAACACAGCTGCGTTGCTGAATACCCAAGATTTGGGCAATTAGAGCTGTTAAAAAAAAAAACAATCTGGCAAAATTTATCAACAACAGCCACAAATACAGAAAGATACAAAGTATAATTTTGTATCTTTCTGTTCATTCATCTACAGATCCAGGAGATGAACTTCGATCTGCAGATAAAGTCAGTTAAAGCAACCTGACAAGTAAAAAAAAAAGTTTTTTAAATTAAATTTTAATTTGTTGAACCCCATTAACACATACTTTACTCTAATCAGCCCTAATTCCCCTTCTCAATTCAATTATAATTTCCAACTGATTTTTTTTTTTCTTTCAATTCAAATATTTATTGGATTTTTGAATAATACAATAAAGTACAAAACGGTGGTTTACAATACAAAATAAAAGTGTATCAATTATACATTTTTTTGGGAAGTTTAGTCATAGAGCATCAGATAGCACATATTTGGGTAGCATGTCTTATTTTTGCAGGGTATGAACTGGTACAGAGGAAGGACAAAGAGGAAGGAAGTCATACATGCAAATGAAATACTGTTATCAGAACATATCTATTAAGATTTAATCCAAGAAGACCATGGTTGCCATAGTTTTTCAAATTGTTTTTCAAATTTTATTTATTTATTTATTTATTTAAAAACAGCAAAGGATACATTCCAGAACAATTGTCAACTTTTTTAAATGTGCTTAGTAGTGAGTACTTTTTCATATTTGTAGGTAGTGTTGGACAGATGCAACTACTTCTGATAGTTTAGGGGCTTCATCTGATTTCCAGTGTCTGGTTACCACCATTTTGGAGGCTATGAGTATGTGGACAGTTACCAAGCGCTAACGGGGAGGAATTTTTCCAATGCCTGTGTTAAAGTGGAGTTCCAGCCTCAAAACTAAAATTTTACATCCGCTTGCTCTAAGTAAACTGAAAAAGAATTGGATAATCATGATTTTTTTTGCTTTACTTACCTTGTTTTCGAAGAAAATATACTTACCTTCCTTCCACTTCCTCCCTCTGCGGCGCCCGCGCCGTCACTTTCTCCTTGCATTGACTCCTAGGAGCCGAACGTCATCGCTCCCAGGAATCAATGCGCCTGCACCGGCCCGCTCGTCACTTCCGGTGCAGGCACATCATTCCCTGCTAAGCAGCTTCTGGGCATGTCCAGAAGCTGTGCAGTGATGACGCTCCTGCACCGTAAGTGATGAGCAGGGTCGGTGCAGGGCATTCTGGGACTCCGACGTCACCGAAGAGGACACCAAAGAGGACGCTCTGGCTTCAGCTGCCCACACCTGAGATGGCAGCGCTGGACAAGACATTTTCAAGGTAAGTATTTCTTCTAAAAGGTAAGTGCAACCCGGGGACAGTTCAGAGGCTATCATTGCTGAAATGCACTAGTCCTGACTGTTCCCAGGGGTATTTTTATTGAAAACATTTTTTTGAGGCTGGAACTCCGCTTTAAGTAGTGCCAGAGCTGGGTTTGGTGTAGACAGAATGCAACCTACTGATTTCTTTTGTTTTCTTTTTCTATTTTATTAAAAAATATTATTATTATTGTTTTTGTTTGCTTTGTTCATTAACATTTTTAAAACATTTTTAACATATATTTATGCCTATCACATTAAAATAAAAAGCACAAAATTGAAAAAACAAAACAAAAAACAAAAACAGTTGACTTCATTTGTAAATAACTTTGGGATGCTTTGTACCAGAATCATAATTTTAGTGTCATTTTAAACAGGACAAATTACAGAATAAAAAGCAGTAATATTATTTATTTTTTAACTAACACTGCTCAAAAAAGAATGAAGTGCATTTTGTTTAGTTTTGTTACGTTTAATTGTCTAAGGATTGCGAAAAAAAAAATATTGTTGCAGGAGAATATTTGTGAAAAGAAAGCCTTATCTGTTCTTCAGAAGAACAATATTTATTCATGTATTTAATTTATTTATTACAGGTACTTATATATCACCGTCAATTTACGCAGCGCTTTACACACATATACAGTGGGTACGGAAAGTATTCAGACCCCCTTAAATTTTTCACTCTTTGTTATATTGCAGCCATTTGCTAAAATCATTTAAGTTCATTCTTCTTCCTCATGAATGTACACATAGCACCCCATACTGACAGAAAAACACAGAATTGTTGACATTGTTGCAGATTTATTAAAAAAGAAAAACTGAAATATCACATGGTCCTAAGTATTCAGACCCTTTGCTCAGTATTTAGTAGAAGCCCCCTTTTGATCTAATACAGCCAGGAGTCTTTTTGGGAAAGATGCAACAAGTCTTTCACACCTGGATTTGGGGATCCTCTGCCATTCCTCCTTGCAGATCCTCTCCAGTTCTGTCAGGTTGGATGGTAAACGTTGGTGGACAGCCATTTTTAGGTCTCTCCAGAGATGCTCAATTGGGTTTAAGTCAGGGCTCTGGCTGGGCCATTCAAGAACAGTCACGGAGTTGTTGTGAAGCCACTCCTTCGTTATTTTAGCTGTGTGCTTAGGGTCATTGTCTTGTTGGAAGGTAAACCTTCGGCCCAGTCTGAGGTCCAGAGCACTCTGAAGAAGGTTTTTGTCCAGGATATCCCTGTACTTGGCCGCGTTCATCTTTCCCCCAATTGCAACCAGTCGTCCTGTCCCTGCAGCTGAAAAACACCCCACAGCATGATGCTGCCACCACCATGCTTCACTGTTGGGACTGTATTGGACAGGTGATGAGCAGTGCCTGGTTTTCTCCACACATACCGCTTAGAATTAAGGCCAAAAAATTCTATTTTGGTCTCATCAGACCAGAGAATCTTATTTCTCACCATCTTGGAGTCCTTCAGGTGTTTTTTTAGCAAACTCCATGCGGGCTTTCATGTGTCTTACACTGAGGAGAGGCTTCCGTCGGGCCACTCTGCCATAAAGCCCCGACTGGTGGAGGGCTGCAGTGATGGTTGACTTTCTACAACTTTCTCCCATCTCCTGACTGCATCTCTGGAGCTCAGCCACAGTGATCTTTGGGTTCTTCTTTACCTCTCTCACCAAGGCTCTTCTCCCCCGATAGCTCAGTTTGGCCGGACGGCCAGCTCTAGGAAGGGTTCTGGTCATCCCAAACGTCTTCCATTTGAGGATTATGGAGGCCACTGTGCTCTTAGGAACCTTAAGTGCAGCAGAAATCTTTTTGTAACCTTGGCCAGATCTGTGCCTTGCCACAATTCTGTCTCTGAGCTCTTCAGGCAGTTCCTTTGACCTCATGATTCTCATTTGCTCTGACATGCATTGTGATCTGGAAGGTCTTATATAGACAGGTGTGTGGCTTTCCTAATCAAGTCCAATCAGTATAATCAAACACAGCTGGACTCAAATGAAGGTGTAGAACCATCTCAAGGATGATCAGAAGAAATGGAAAGCACCTGAGTTAAATATATGAGTGTCACAGCAAAGGGTCTGAATACTTAGGACCATGTGATATTTCAGTTTTTCTTTTTTAATAAATCTGCAACAATGTCAACAATTCTGTGTTTTTCCGTCAATATGGGGAGCTATGTGTACATTCATGAGGAAGAAGAATGAACTTAAATGATTTTAGCAAATGGCTGCAATATAACAAAGAGTGAAAAATTTAAGGGGGTCTGAATACTTTCCGTACCCACTGTATGTATTGTACATTCCCATCAGTCCCTGTCCCCAAGGTGCTTACAATCTAAGGTCCCTAACTCACGTTCATACATATGCATACTTGGGACAAGTTAGATAGGAGCCAATTACCTACCAGCATGTCTTTAGAGTGTGGAAGGAAACCAGAGTACCCGGAGGAAACCCACGCTGGCACAGGGAGAACAACAATATATTTATTATGTTGTTATCTTAAAGTGTTACGAAACCCACAGCAGTAAAATCAGTCTGTATACATCATGCTTGTTATACTCACTGTGGAATTTAAGGGGTTAATCCTCTGCATTGTGTAAAAAGGCTGTTTGATCCTGGCTTTTAGGATCCTCCCCTTCTTCCACAGTCCCCAATCCATCTTCTGATAGTACAGAGCCTTGGGGGCAAGATGCACATGCTCAGTTTGGTGTGTATTGCTAGAGAGTTTTCTCTTGGGAGGGTGCATGTGATCAGCACAGGGCCAATCAGCACTCCTGCAGACAGAGGGTCAGGGGTCCTGCAGCCACATAGGACAATCAGAGGAAAATGAAAACTCCTCCGACAAGCTTTACCCAGACACTGAAAGAAGTCACAAGACTGCTATACACTGTTGATGAGAAAAGGTGTTTAGCAGTTTAACTATAATAAAATAATTGCATTTCCATGTTCTGTGGCCTGTGGGAGACCAGATATAGTGACTGCAGGCTCCTGAGTTTAGTAACACTTTAAGTAATGACAAAGTTATTGCTATAAAACTGGCCCATATCAAAAATGTAAATATTACTCTGGCCCATAAGAGATGAACAGGTGTGAGAGCACAAGTGGTTAAAGAAATTTGGGATTTTAATGCTCCCTGTTAAGCATTATTTGACCTGTTAGTTTAACTTCTATAGTTGCGAAGATATTGGAGAGTTTAATAAAAGACCACATAGATGAGTTCTTGCTGGAAAAAAAAAACATTTTAAGTAACAGACAGCATGGATTCATGAAAGACAGAAGTTTTCAGACAAATCTGATTCCTTTTTATGAGGAGGTAAGTAAAACCCTGGACAGAGGGGTGGCTTTGGATTTTGCAAAAGCGTGTGACACAGTTCCCCACACACGGCTAATGTGTAAGGTAAAGTCTACTGGCTTGGAAAGATCGGTTTGTAAATGGATAGAAAATTGGCTAAAAGATAGAATTCAGAGAGTAGTGAATGATTCTTACTCTGAATGGTCTAAGGTTATCAGTGGTGTAGCCCAAGGTTCAGTGTTGGGACCCTTACTTTTTAATATCTTTATAAATGATATTGGGTCTGGGAATAAAAGTACCATTTCAGTCTTTGCAGATGACACCAGGCTATGCAGTGGAATAACTTCTTTACAGGATGTCTCCAACGTACAATCTGACCTCAACTGCTTCATTGGGCAACTATGTGGCAAATGAGGTTTAAAGCGGAGTTCCGGGCACGAAAAAGTTTTTTTCAATAAACAGACCCCCGGGACAGTCAGGGCTAGTACATTCCACAATGGCTAGCCTCTGATCTGTCCCGGTTCGCACTTACCTGCAAGAAGAAGTACTCACTTATAAAATTTCTTCTCCAGCGTTGTCATCTCTGTTGTGGGCAGCTGAAGCCAGCGCGATCCTCTTCTGTGTCCTCTTCCGTGTCTTCTTCTCCCAGAATGCGCCTGCACCGGCCCCTCTCGTCACTTCCGGTGCCCAGAAGCTGTTTAGCAGGGAATGCGGCGTCGCCCCGGAAGTGACGAGCGGGGCCGGTGCCGTCGCATTGATTCCTGGGAGCGATGACGTTCAGCTCCCAGGAATCATCGCAAAGAGGAAGTGACGGCGGAGCCACGGCACAGAGGGAGGAAGTGGAGAATAGGTGAGTATTTTCTATCTACAATTACAAGGTGAGTAAAAAAAAAATATATACCTAACTATCCAATTCCTTTTCAGGTGAAGAAGATCCAGCGGATGGGCACAAAATTGATTAGGTCGATTTTGTGCCCAGAACTCCGCTTTAATGTTGATAAATGTAAAGTTATACACTTGGGGGCTAAGAATATGCATGCATCATACATACTAGGGGGAGTAGAACTGGGGGAATCCATAGCAGAGAAGGATCTGGGTGTTCTGGTAGATCATAAGCTTAATAATAGCATGCAATGCCAAGCTGGGATTTCCAAAGCAAGCAAAGTCCTTTCTTGTATTAGGAGAGGCATGGACTCCAGAGAGAGAAATATCATTCTGCCCCTTTACAAATCATTAGTAAGACCTCATCTGGAATATGCAGTTCAGTTTTGGGCAACAGTTCTTAAAAAGGATATCGGGGAACTGGAGAAAGTGCAGAGAAGGGCAACCAAACTGATAAGAGGCATGGAGGAGCTCATTTATGAGGAAAGATTAGAGGAACTGAGTTTATTCTCTCTTGAGAATAGGAGATTAAGGGGGGATATGTTCACCGTGTATAAATACATAAGGGGTCCATATAGTGAACTTGGTATTGAGTTATTCACTTCCTTCGAGAGGTGATTCTGGCCATCTCAGTAGATTGCTTTAAAAAAGGCCTGGATTCTTTCATAGGTGTACATAATACAACTGGGTACTAGGGTTGGGCTCTATGTTCGAGTTGAATGTAAGTTCGACTCGAACATCAGGTGTTTATGTGTTCTCGGAACAGACAAACAAATGGGGCGATTGGCGTGAAGTTCGCCCGCCGATGAGCACCCCATAATGCACTGCGCTGTTGCAGTGCATTGGCTGCTTATGATTGGGCAAAGCATGCACCTGACCTGTATGCTTTGGCCAATCACAGCACAATGTCCTGTCAGAGCCATGATTGGCTAAAGGCAGGGTGGCTTTAGCCAATCATGGAAGTCCACACCCCACACTATATAAGGCTGCTGCTTACATGGAAGCCGTGTATAGTGTGTGACAATAGAAATTAGGCAGGTAGTTAGTGGATAGGGAGTTGTCAGTTTAGTGCAGTCAGTGTAGTGTACAGGCATACCCAGTGCTGTATCTTGGCCTAGGCCAACAAGGCCACAAAAAAGCTGCACCCCACACGAAAAAAAAAAAACAGCCTCCTCCTGGCTCCGGCATGAAAAGGGTCCCCACCGGCTTGGGCTACACTTTTAGTATAGTGCCAGTCCTATGGGGCAAATCAGTCTGGCACCCCCATAAAGTGGTAACACTTACCTGCCGGTATGATAATACCGGCCGGTGAGGACATTTGGAAAGACCGCAGGCCACCGATCACACTTAATACAACTGACCCGACCGCCGCCAATGCTAATAAGTGTGGCACTGCAGCCTAATGCTCCGCCTACCCTCCCCTGCCCCCAGGTATGGCAGGCATCATGTCAATAATATAATTTCATTTCTTTAAACATCCTTGTCCTTGAGCGAGCATATTGATCTAGGGGAGATGCCTTTTTGTCTTTTTGCCTTTAATTACCTTCATACAAGCATCATTTGCCATTCCCTATGTTTACCCCTGCCTATATAGGTTGGGGATTGGCTCATTACGCTCCTGGGAGTTAACGAGGGGTTAATGGGATGGTTGGATATATTGCCAATTTTCCGATAATATTAAATATATGACTGATACAAAATGGTATGAGACTTGATGCCAATTGATCCTTGGTAAATCTCCAGAAATATTTTTAAGTATTATATGAGTGGTATTGGGCATTTTGTTGAGTTGGTCTTTAAATTCCAGATTGCCGGGCCGTACAGCCACTTCCCCTGTGACGAAGTCGGAAATGACGAAACGCGCTGGGCGTGACTATATGGCACCCGGAACAGCCGCAGGCAATGGGCGAGCATCTCCGAATGATCTATCACACCAGCGCGGAGAGGGTGAGATCACTAAGGAGATGTCAGTGTGTCCGATTGGCCTACAGTTATTTTATTGGCGTTTTATTGCTTGATTTTTCATTTGTATCATTGTATCAGTGTAGTTTAAAATAAAGTATTACATTGTTAACCACTTGCCGACCGCGGCACGACTATTTACGTCGGCGGTCAGCCCCTCACAGGCAGATCGACGTAGGAATACGTCGCTAGCCTGTGAGGGTCTGGGGAGCGAGCGCACGCCGCCGGAGGCGCGCTCCCGCTCCCGCGTGGTCACGGACCCCCGCACGTGTGACCGGCGGACCCGATGCCGGTCACTGGCGATCGTCGGGTGGAGAGGGAGAAAGGCAGGCGGCTAATGTAAACAAGCCGCCTGTCATTCTCCCCGGTGTAGGAATGGTGATCACATGGTTCTACTATGTAGGACCGTTGATCACTGTTCCTACACCTCAAGCCACAGCCAATCACAGTTAGAAGCACGCCCCTAGGGACACACATAACCCCTCCCTCTCAAAAAAAGTTAACCCCTTCACTGCCAGTGTAATTTTACAGTAACAGTGCATATGTATAGCACTGATTACTATAGAAATGTCACTGGTAACCCCAAAAGTGTCAAAAATGTCAGTCAAGGGTCCAATCTGTCCGCCGCAATGTCGCAGTCCCACAAAAAAAATTACAGATAGCCGCCATTACGCGTTAAAATAAAAAAACAACAAAAATCTTTCCCTTTGTTAGTGAACGCAATAACTTTTGCACAAACCAATCAAAATACGCTTTTTGCGATTTTTTTTGGTAAAAAAAACATATGGTAAAAAAAAAAATTGGCCCAAAATGTTAAAAAATTTTGATTTTTACTTTTTTTGGGGGGGAATTTCATATAAAAAAAATTTGAAAAATATTGTTATTTTTGCAAAATTGACGCTGTTTTTTTTGTTTGTAGCGCAAAAAGTAAAAATCGCACAGGTGATCAAATACCACCAAAAGAAAGCTCTGTTTGTGGCAAAAAAAGGACGTCAAATTTGTTTAGGTACAGCGTCGCACGACCGTGCAATTGTCCGTTAAAGTCACGCAGTGCTGAATCGCAAAATAGGCCCTGGTCAGGAAGGGGGTAAAATCTTCCGGGGCTTAAGTGGTTAAACGGTATCACATTAGTGGAAGTTGTTCCTTTACATATGCCCACATCGGGTCCCTGGGATGAGACGAGGAAGCGGCAGCATTTCCAGTTGATTTCCTGGGCAATCTATGAAGTGTGTTCACCTTGTCCATGAGAGTGGGAAGGCATTGAGCTCTGGTAAGTGGCCAGTCTATTGGGAGTGAACTGCGCACTCTTTGTGTTTGCACTACTGATTTTTCTGTACTTGTCTCAGTAGGACAGGTATGTTATCCTATGCATTCTAGTTTACTTCTTAAAGTAGCAGCAACCAGTAAATTTAATTATACTGAATTTAGGTTATCGCTAAATATAAGGTCATTGAGGTATATATAAGCGCAGGGGACCATTACAATATACAGTATTAGCCACATTGTATGGTACAATATCTTATCAATTAGGACTTTTAATTGTATATGATGGCAATAATATTTTGGACCTGCTCACCTCATATGTGCTATCGCAATATGTCACTGGGCTAGTAAGATTACTCCAATCTTATAAGATATTTGGACTTGTGTTTGCCGCCACTGATTATTTCACTTATTTATATAATGACTCTGGACTTCCTAGTCATTGTACAAATACGTGAAATAATCCTATGATTGCAATCAGTGGCAGCAAACACAAATCCAAATATATTAAAAGAAAGGAGTAATCTTACTAATCCAGTGACATAAGGCTGTACTAATGGGCACTGATAAGGCTGCACTAAGCTGCACTGATGGGGCTGCACTGATAAGGCAACACTGATATGCTGCACTGATGGGCACTGATATGCTCTGATATGCTGCACTGATGGGCTCTAATAGGCTGCACTGATGGGCACTAATATGCTGCTCTGATGGCCACTAATGAGGTGGCAGTTGTGGGTACTGATAAACTGCACTGATGGGCACTAATGAGGCTGCACTGATAAGGCAGCACTGATATGCTGCAACGAGGGGCACTGATGAGGCTGCACTGATGGGTACGAGGCAGCACTGATAAGCTTCACTAATGGGGCAGCACTGATATGTTGCCCTGATGGGCACTGATATGTTGCACTGATGGGCACTAATAGGCTTCACTGATGGCCACTGATGAGTCTGCACTGATGGCCACTGATGAGGCGGCACTGATATGATGCACTGATGGGTACTGATATGATGCACTGATAGGCTGCACTAATGGGCACTGATATGCTGCACTGGTGGCCACTGATTGGGCTGTACTGATGGCCACTGATGAGGTTGCACTGATATGCTGCACTTATGGGCAGTAATGAGGCTGCACTGATGGGCACTGATGAGGCTGAACTTATAGGAACTGATGAGCCTACACTGAAGGGCACTGATGTGGTTGTGGTCTGTGCTTTACAGATGACAGGGCGGGTCATAAACAGGAAGGGGTGTGGCATTTACAGGAAGAGGTAGGTCATATTTAAATTAGGGGGTGCCAAAGTTTATTCAGTCCTAAGGCAGCACAAAACCTAAATACACCACTGTCCTTCACAATGTAGTGTGTTACCAATTGTTTTCATAGTGATTATGGTCCCAGCTGCCTTGAGATCATTTACAAGATTCTCCTGCGTAGTTCTGGGCTGATTCCTCACCGTTCTCATGATCATTGAAACTCCACGAGGTGAGAACTTGCATGGAGCCCCAGACCGAGGGAGACTGACAGTTATTTTATGTTTCTTCCATTTGCGAATAATCGCACCAACTGTTGTCACCCTCTCACCAAGCTGCTTGGCGATGGTCTTGTAGCCCATTCCAGCCTTGTGTAGGTCTACAATCAGTCCCTGACATCCTTGGACAGCTCTTTGGTCTTTGCCATGGTGGAGAGATTGGAATCTGATTGATTGATTGCTTCTGTGGACAGGTGTCTTTTATACAGGTAACAAGCTGAGATTAGGAGCACTCCTTTTAGGCACAAAAACAACAAAAAATGTTAAGCACACCCAAAGCTGAAAGGATTTCCCCCTAAATACAATCAAAAAAAGAGGGGAGGAAAAAGGGACCCTCTCACTCATGGGGATACCCCAATTGCAAATGAGTGGTAATCATATGGCAACAATAAGCATACAAAAAATTAGGGACAATAGAAACGAGAAAAAAAGATAAAAATTGCCCCAAAGCGTCATAATGATTCGAGCAACCGGGGTCAATAAGAGCAGCTACTTTTCCAAAAATGAACACTAGCACAGTTCTTAACCACTTAAGCCCCGGAAGATTTTAACCCCTTCCTGACCAGGGCCTTTTTTGCGATTCGGCACTGCGTGACTTTAATGGACAATTGCACGGTCGTGCAATGCTGTACCTAAACGAATTTGGCGTCCTTTTTTTTCCACAAACAGAGCTTTTTTTTGGTGGTATTTGATCACCTGTGCAATTTTTTGATCATGCGCTATAAACAAAAGAAGAGCGTCAATTTTGCAAAAATAACAATATTTTTCACATTTTTTATATGAAATTCCCCCAAAAAAATGTAAAAATCTAAACATCTTAACATTTTCGGCCAATTTGTTTTCTGCTACATATGTTTGGTAAAAAAAAATCGCAAAAAGCGTATTTTGATTGGTTTGCGCAAAAGTTATTGCGTTTACTAACAAAGGGAAAGATTTTTGTAATTTTTGTTGTTTTTTTTTTAACGCGTAATGGCGGCGATCTTCGATTTGTTTTGCTATACTGCGACATTGCGGCGGACAGATCGGACCCTTGACTGACATTTTTGACACTTTTTGGGTTACCAGTGACATTACTACAGTAATCAGTGCTATAAATATGCACTGTTACTGTAAAATGACACTGGCAGTGAAGGGGTTAACTTTTTTTGAGAGGGAGGGGTTATGTGTGTCCCTAGGGGGCGTGATTCTTACTGTGATTGGCTGTGGCTTGAGGTATAGGAACAGTGATCAACGGTTCTACATAGTAGAACCGTATGATCACCATTCCTACACAGGGGAGAATGACAGGCGGCTTGTTTACATTAGCCGCCTACCTTTCTCCCTCTCCACCGACGATCGCGAGTGACCGGCGGACGATCGGGTCCACCGGTCACACGCGCGGGGGGGTCCGTGACTGCGCGGGAGTGCGCCTCTGGGGGCATGCGCTCGCTACCTAGACCCTCACAGGCTAGCTACGTAGCCCTACGTCGCTCTGCCTGTGAGGGGCTGACCGCCGCAGTAAAAAGTCGTGTGGCGGTCGGCAAGCGGTTAAATAAAAAACAAATATTTATTAAACCATCAAAGGACAAACGGCGATTAATTGAAAAAAAACCAGTAAAAAACCTTCCACCTTACCAACAACAATAGACTACGTAGTCATATAAAAACACACATACGTCATACGACTGCTGCACACACACCACTATAGAGCAATGAGAAAAAATTTAATTAAAGCACAGGGCAAAATCAAATAACCACTTAAGCCCCGGAAGATTTTACCCCCATTCCGACCAGGGGGTATTTTGCGATTCGGCACTGCGTGACTTTAACGGACAATTGCGCGGTCGTGCGACGCTGTACCTAAACAAATTTGGCGTCCTTTTTTTCCCACAAACAGAGCTTTCTTTTGGTGGTATTTGATCACCTGTGCGATTTTTTGATCATGCGCTATAAACAAAAAAAGAGCGTCAATTTTGCAAAAATAACAATATTTTTCACATTTTTTTATATGAAATTCCCCCCCAAAAAAAATGTAAAAATCAAAATTTTTTAACATTTTGGGCCAATTTGTTTTATGCTACCTATGTTTGGTAAAAAAAATCGCAAAAAGCGTATTTTGATTGGTTTGCGCAAAAGTTATCGCGTTTACTAACAAAGGGAAAG
Source organism: Pelophylax lessonae (assembly GCF_965119305.1). Classification (NCBI taxonomy): domain Eukaryota; kingdom Metazoa; phylum Chordata; class Amphibia; order Anura; family Ranidae; genus Pelophylax; species Pelophylax lessonae. The sequence goes on from NC_138772.1 coordinate 32,129,749, forward strand.
ATTTTTGTCATTTTTGTTGTTTTTTTTTTTTAACGCGTAATGGCGGCGATCTGCGATTTTTTTTGCGGTACTGCGACATTGCGGCGGACAGATTGGACCCTTGACTGACATTTTTGACACTTTTGGGGTTACCAGTGACATTACTACAGTAATCAGTGCTATATATATGCACTGTTACTGTAAAATGACACTGGCAGTGAAGGGGTTAACTTTTTTTTTGAGAGGGAGGGGTTATGTGTGTCCCTAGGGGGCGTGATTCTAACTGTGATTGGCTGTGGCTTGAGGTGTAGGAACAGTGATCAACGGTTCTACATAGTAGAACCGTATGATCACCATTCCTACACAGGGGAGAATGACAGGCGGCTTGTTTACATTAGCCGCCTGCCTTTCTCCCTCTCCACCGACGATCGCGAGTGACCGGCGGACGATCGGGGTTACCAGTGACATTTCTACAGTAATCAGTGCTATAAATATGCACTGTTACTGTAAAAATACACTGGTAGTGAAGGGGTTAACTTTATTTGGGAGGGAGGGGCTGTGTGTGTCCCTAGGGGCGTGCTTTCTACTGTGATTGGCTGTGGCTTGAGCTGTAAGGACACTGATCAATGGATCTACATAGTAGATCCGTGTGATCAGTGTTTTTACACCGAGGAGAATAACAGGTGGCTTGTTTACACAAGCTGCCTGACTTTCTCCCTCTCCCCCGCCGATCGCAGAGTGACCGGCGGACATCGGGTCCGCTGGTCACACGCGCGGGAGAGTCCGTGACCACGCGGGAGCGCGCCTCCGGGGGCGCGCGCTCGCTCCCTAGACCCTCACAAGCTAGTGACGTAGCCCTACGTCACTTTGCCTGTGAGGGGCTGACCGCCGACGTAGATCGGCGTTAGGCAGTCGGCAAGTGGATAAAGGAGCTTCACAAAGCCCAGTCCAGAGTCAGCCATATCTAAGGACTAGCAAAACTCCACAGTGCCGTCCCAAGAAGTCCGACAAACAGACTGAGCCCAGAGCAGGGCTGAAAAAGGACCAGCGATGTCAGGAGTTTACCATACACAAGCCGATTATAGCAGTACGCAATCAATTGTGAAAATCCAAATGCACAGGATTGTGTGGTAAAGCAATCCAATAACACCGCTTATCATATAATAAGACCAACAATTACTATTGAAATATGACTAAATAATAAATGAGGGTTAAGAAAGACCATCTTGAAGCAGATCATTTTTTTTTTTTTTTTTTTTTTTTTTTGTGCACTTCCTTTAGGCCCCTTTCACACTTGGAGTCAATCGGCGGACTCCGTTATTCTCAGCGGGGATCGATCCGCCGATCCCCCGCTGAGCAGGCAGATGGCAGCTGTGTCTCAGCTCTGTGTGCAGAGACACAACTGTCAGTTCCCCATTCTTCTCTATGGGGAAATTGGATATGAACGGACCGCCTGCCTGTTCTCATCCGATCCCATCCTCTGGACGGATGGAGAATAGGGTTTCCTTCCGTCCAGATTTGACGGACCGGACCGGATCGGATCGGTTGTCAGCGGACATGTCTCCACTGACATCCGATGCCCCACAGAGATGCATGGGGTGACCGTTCAGATCCACCTGAAAACCTGACAGGCGGATCTGAACGGTCCATATGTTTGAAAGGGGCCTAAAGAGAGTGCTCCTAATTTCAGCTCGTTACCTGTATAGAAGACACCTGGGAACCAGAAATCTTGCTGATTGATAGGGGATCAAATTCTTATTTCACTCATTAACCACTTGCCGACCGCTGCAAGTACATTTACTGCGGCAGTCAGCCCCTCCTGGGCAAAGTGACGTAGTACTACGTCGCCCGCCCAGGAGCCTGTAGGGGGCGAGTACGCGCCGGCGGAGGCGCGCTCCCACCCCCGCTCTTTCCCTGGCATCCCCGCGCGAGTGACCGGTGGCTCCGATGTCCGCCGGTCACTCACGATCTCCCACTGGAGAGGGAGAAAGGCAGACGGCTGAGGTAAACAAAGCCGCCTGTCATTCTCCCTGGTGTAACAGCAGAGATCATACGATCCTGCTATGTAGGATCGTATGTCTCTTTGGCTACATCAAAAGCCACGCCCCTTGACAGAAGCATGCCCCTAGGGACACACTTAACCCCTGGGTCTCTAATAAAGTTAACCCCTTCCCTGCCAGTGTCATTCTTACAGTAACAGTGCATATGTATAGCACTGATTACTGTAGTAATGTCATTGGTACCCCCAAAAGTGTCAAAAATGTCAGTCAAGGGTCCGATCTGTCCTCCGCAATGTCGCAGTCCCGCAAAAAAAACGCAGATCGCCGCCATTACTCGTTAAAAAAAAACAATAAAAATGACATAAATCTTTCCCTTAGTTAGTACACGCAAAACCTTTTGAGCAAACCAATCAAAATACACTTATTGCAATTTTTTTTTACCAAAAATATGTAGCAGAAAACAAATTGGCCTAAAATTTTAAAAAATTTTGATTTTTAATTTTATTTTTGGGAATGTTATATAGCAGAATGTGAAAAATATTGTTTTATTTTTTCAAAATGGTCGCTTTTTTTTGTTTATAGCGCAAAAAATAAAAATCGCACAGCTTCCTTTTTTTTACCAAAAATATGTAGCAGAAAACAAATTGGCCTAAAATGTTAAAAAATTTAAATTTTTACATTTTTTGGGGGGGGGGGGGATTTCATAAAAAAAAATGTGAAAAATATTGTTATTTTTTCAAAATTGTCGCTCTTTTTTTGTTTATAGCGCAAAAAATAAAAATCGCACAGGTGATCAAATACCACCAGAAGAAAGCTCTATTTGTGGGGAAAAAAAGGACGTCAATTTCATTTGGGTACAGCGTCGCACGACCGCGCAATTGTCCGTTAAACTCATGCAGTGCCAAATCGCAAAATAGGCAATGGTCTTTGAGCAGGAAAATTCTCCGGGGGTTGTAAACCCATACGAAATTTTTTTTTTTTTTCGACCTAAAAGTGAAACACATAGTGAGCTAGTATGCATCGTTATGAAAATACTTACCTTAGAATGAGCCCCCGCCGTGCCGTCCGCTTAACTGTATGACGGGCGACATGTCCAGTCGCCCGTCTTCTGGGATCGCGGCATCCGGCCATCTGATTGGCCGGAGCCGTGGTGACGTCACTCCCACGCACGCGCGCGGGAGCCGACAGTCACGGCACGGGTTTCTGAAGAAACGGCACCAGCGGCCGTTCCTTCAGAGCGCATGCGCCAGTGACGTCACTGGCTGCATGTAAGGTAAATATCTCCTAAACCGTACATGTTTAGGAGATATTTACAGTACCTATAGGTAAGCCTTATCATAGGATCACCTATAGGTACAACTTCCTGAGGAGGGTTTACTTCCTCTTTAAGTGGTTAAAATGCAAAATCAATTTATAACTTTTTTGAAATGCGTTTTTTGGATATTTTTGTTATTCTGTCTCTCACTGTTAAAATAAACGGACCAAAAAAATTATAGACTGATCATTTCCTTGTCAGTCGGCAAACGTACAAAATCAGCAGGGGATCAAATGCTTTTTTCCCCCACTGTATATATATATATATATATTATATCTTTGTACAAAGGTGAAGGAAAAGACCAGCAAATGCCTTCTAAACTATGAGATATGATGTGAGAAATCCATAAATGATTACTACAATGGCATATTGTGTTCTTATCATGTCTGAAAAGTCACCAAATACATCAAATAATTACTCAGACGAGTACAAAACCAGGGAACCTTCGGAGGCATTGCACGTCTTTTAATACCAACCCCCCCCCCCCCCAAATATCTATGTTTTATTAAAAGGAAAACTACATGGATGGACACAAAGGAACAGACTGTACCAATTTATTGGGGAATAAAACAATAAACAACTAAAAAAAAAGGCACGCAAATTAGACTTTTATCTTTGCAAATTGCTGTTACGAAGATTAAACAGTTGGCAGTTACAAATTAAATCTCCATCTACACCATGAGTCTATTTTGAGTTTTTTTTTTTTTTTTTTTTTGTAAAAAGCAATCTTTATATAATTTTTATTACATTAATAAAATATTAGTTAAAGTATTTAACCACTTTACCACCGGAGGATTTTGCTGTCTTACATCTGGGCCACTTTTTGCGATTCGGCGCTGTGCGACTTTAACTGACAATTGCGCGGTCGTGCGATGCCCTACCCAAACGAAATGTACGTCCTTTTTTTCCCACAAACAGAGCTTTCTTTCGGTGGTATTTGATCACCTGTGCGATTTTTACTTTTTGCGCTATAAACAGAAAAAGAGCGTTTGTTTTGAAAAAATAATATTTTTAACATTTTTTTATATGAAATTCCCCCCCAAAAAAATGTAAAAATCAAACTTTTTTAAATTTTTGGCCAATTTGTTTTCTGCTACCTATGTTTGGTAAAAAAAAAATCACAATAAGCGTATTTTGATTGATTTGCGCAAAAGTTATTGCGTTTACTAACTAAGGGAAAGATTTCTGTCATTTTTGGTGGTTTTTTTTTAACGAGTAATGGCGGCGATCTGCAATTTTTTTTTTTGCGGGACTGCGACATTGCGGCGGACAGATTGGACCCTTGACTGACATTTTTGACACTTTTAGGGGTACCAGTGACATTACTGCAGTAATCAGTGCTATATATATGCACTGTTACTGTAAAAATGACACTGGCAGGGAAGGGGTTAATTTTATTGGAGAGGGAGGGGTTAATGTATGCCTGGTGCTTACTGACGTGTGTGGCGGGAGGTGACTGAGTGACACAAGGACAGATCGCACGTTCAGCTATGCTGAATCCTGCTATCTGTCACTGTTTGTCACTTAAGAGATCCGCCCGCGCTGTTTACACAAGCGGGCGGATCTCCAAACTCGATTCCCTGACGATCGTAGACGTAGGTCTACGTCGCTGGACGGAATCGAGCCACTTTGCCGCAGTACAGTCCCAGTGACTGGTCGGCAAGTGGTTAATACAGGTGACAATCAGCTTGGAAAACATGCTGGACTTTCTAATGAGAAAGCCCAGCACTACTTCTGTGTATGATTTACCCCCCTGCACAAGCCCCCCCATCCCCCCCGGTCACATGGTATGCTGTTTTTTCTTTTATTATTATTATTATACAGGATTTATATAGCGCCAACAGTTTGCGCAGCGCTTTACAATATAAGTGAAGACAATACAGTTACAATACAATTCAAAACAGGAGGAATTAGAGGGCCCTGCTCGTTAGAGCTTACAATTCTTCACCTCTTCTCTGGCTCTGGGCGGTGCGCTGTTGATTTAGCGATCGGTGCTGATGTAATGACTTTGGCACCGCTCTCTGCTTCAATGCACTGTGAATAAAGGGCGCACCATGAAGCCCACCCCTGAGGGCGCACCATGTCACTAGGCATCCATAGCTTTCCAGGCAATGTAATCTGGAAGACTGAGGACATCTTGTGGCAAAAAAGAAGTACTGCAGGGGACAGCTCATTTATTTATTTCTTTTTGTACCCATTCAAGACAGGAGTTGTGTTTTATTGTACCGTTAGTAATTTTATATATACACGGGAGTTGTCATACATATTATCTCAGCAAAGGTCATTCTCAGTCACTGGGATGTTTTTTTAGGCCTAATGTAGAGGGGGTGTACAATGAGCAGAGTCTACGTGAGCATTCTCCAGTCCTAAGACCTGCTGCCACTGTGTACAGTCGCCTTTCATGATAATAAAATAACACAGGTGGGGTGAATTTTTTTTGTAAAGTCCCCCCCCCCTCCCTAGGGTTTAATCACACAAGAACAAAAATATTTTCCACTCCTCTGAAAAACAATTCACTTTTTTTATAGTCCCTTTGCCATATTACACCTGATATAAGCCCTTACAAAATTGGGGGTCAGTGGTTTATATAATATTATATACTCCTATTAACCACTTGCCACCCAGGCCAATTCTGACACTTTTTTTGCTATAAAATTACTCAGAACCCCTAAATATGTTTTTTTTTTTTAAAGCAGAGATCCTAGAGAATATAATGGTTGTCATTGCAACCCTTTATATGTTGCGCAATATATGCACAGCAATTTTTTAAATGCATTTCATGAAACAGTTTAAGAAAAAAAACAAAGCATTAAAATTTACCAGATTTTTATGCATAATGTGAAAGATGATGATTGAGTAAAAAGATACCTAACATGTTATGCATTAAAATTGCGCACACTTGTGGAATGGCGCCAATCTTCTGTAGGTTAAAATCTCCATAGGCGACACTTTAACATTTTTTACAGGTTAATAGTTTAGCGTTACAGAGAAGCTCTTATTTAGAATTATTGCTCTCACTCTAATGTTCATGGCAATACCTCACATGTGTGGTTCGAACGCCATTTACAAATGCAGGTGTGACTTATGTATGTGTTCGCTTCTGTGTGCAAGGACGCGGGAACAGGGGTGCTTTAATCTTTTTTTATTGTTTATTTAATGTTTATGTTTTGACACTTTTATGTTTTTAGCTTTACCTTTTTTTCTATCACTAGAGCCGGTTCACACTGGGGCGACTTGGTCACCTGACAAGTCGCCGTGGGTCGCCTGCCATAGATTAGCACAGGACCCGTTCTAATAGGAGCGACACAAGTCGCTCCGACTTAGAAAAAGGGTCCTGTACTACTTTGGGGCGACCTGGAGCGACCTGCATTGACTTCAATGATATGAAGTCCGTGCATGCCGCTCCGAGGTCGCGGTGCGCGCTGTGCACCGAGACTTCACAGGTCGCCCCGGCAAGTCGGATCGTCTCAGTGTGAACCGGCTCTTATTCCTATTACAAGGAATGCAAACATCCCTTGTAATAGAAATAGGACATGACAGGCCATCTTTACAGGCGATTTTGGCCCTGAGGAAGAGGGTTCTCCCTCGAAACGCGTAAGAAAACCAGGTCTTTGTGAACGCCATCATGCCATCCAGCAGTAGAGAAGTCTTCCGGAGGTGAGTGGTTCCCATTTCCTACATGAATGTACACATCCTATGTTTGTGAGTATGATGTACACTATCCATTTAGATTTTAATAAACTTTTTAGTGGCAATGCACAAGGTCGGTGCCCCCTTCTCTTATTGCTGTCTTACAGTGTTTTTGGATAACCTTGGTGCTGAGGGGGCAGCAAGGCCACCTTATCTATGCTAAACAGATCATTCAAACCATTCACCTTACCGCATATGACTTGAGCGCAGGAGAGATACTGTTTTTGGAATCTTTACAACGAGATCTGGGGTCTATAAGTCCCCAAATCTTGCCTCTAGGCTGGAAAGCCAAAAATAAAAAAACGATCTCGGCTTCCCAGGTGAGGTAACGGCAGTGTTTACAACTGCCGAGACCGGGTGTGACGTCATAACGTTGCGCCTGGCCTCCGAAGGTCATAGAGATGACCGGGGACCATCGTGTCCTCATCCAGCTCTATGGTAAACGGCCGTTGGTGGACAATTAATTCATGTAGAGGCGAGTCGGTACAAGCACCGGAGGGCAGCGGGAGGGGACATCCCCTATGATTGTTTTTACAGTGCGGGGAATCGCTGGCAGAAAAAGAAGATTTCTGGATGATTCCTGCAGCTGCAGCTGCACCCATCATTCAGATGTCCCCACTCAAAGTCCATATGAGGTGGTTTGGCAGGAAGTGGTTAATAATAATTAGTATTGATGGCCATCCTCTCACTAAAACTGATGTCAATGTTACTGACCTGAGTGGATTGATACAATCATGGGCAAAAATATTGGCACCCCTTCAATTCTATCAGATAATGAACCACTTCACCCAGAAAATTGTTGCAATTACAAATGTTTAGGCATTCTCATGCTTGTTTATTTTGTTTGTATCGATATGATACAAAAAAGTGGAGAAACAAAAAGCAGAATCTGACACATTCCATTTTGAAAATGTACTGGACAAAATTATTGGCACCTTCTCAAAATTGCATTCCAAGTTTGTGGTGCCCCTGTAACTTGGAATTAACCACTTGCCAACCGCCCTGTGCAGATTTACTACGGCAGGGCGGCTCGGCTGCGCATAATCACGTAGATCTATGTGATTATGTGCATGCGGTCTCGGCAGCGCATGCGCAGCTGTAGCCGACATTAGACACAGCGGAAGCCAGACCGCGGGAGGAGCGGGCTCGATCGCCGCCAGCCTCCCGCGATCTTTGGGGAAACTGACAGGAGAGCCACTTGCCTATGTAAACAAAGCAGGGAGCACTCCTGTCACACAGGCACAGTGAGGTCGTGTGTCTCAGCTAAGCCGAAAAACACAGATCTCTGTGTGCCTGTCAAAGAGCCCTTCCCCCACACAGTTAGTAAGCACATTTAACCCCTTGATCACCCCCAGTATTAACCCCTTCCCTACCAGTGTAATTTATACAGTAACAGTGCATAATATTTAGCACTGGTCACTGTATTAATGTCACTGGTCCACAAAAAGTGTCAGATTTGTCCACCGCTATATCACAGTCCTGCTACAAATTGCTGATCGTCGCCATTACTAATAAAAACAAAGTCCAAAAATCTATCTCATAGTTTGTAAACGCTATAACTTTTTGTGCATACCAATTAAAATTTGGGATTTTTTTTTCTACCAAAAAAAAAAAAAATGTAGCAGAATACAAATTGGCCTAAACTGATAAAAAAAAAATAGATGTTTTACATTTTTTTATTGGCAATGTTTTAAAGCAGAAAGTAAAAAATATTGTGTTTTTTTTTTTTTTTTCAAAATTGTTGCTCTTTTTTTGTTTATAGCGCAAAATCTAAAAACCACAGAGGTGATCAAATACCACCAAAATTAAGTTCTATTTTATACATTTTATTGGATATGTTTTATAGTAGAAAGTAAAACAATGTTTAATTTTTTTTTTCTAAATTGTAGATTTTTTGTTTATAATGCAAAAAATAAAAACTGAAGAGGTGATCAAATACCACCAAAAGAAAGCTCTATTTATGAGAAAAAAAAAGGACATCAATTGTATTTGGGTACAGTGTCGCACGGCCGCGCAATTGCCAGTTAAAGTAACACAGTGCCGAATCACAAAAAATGGCCTGGTCAATAAGGGAGGAAAAACCTTCCAGAGCTGAAGGGGTAAAGTCACCTGTATCAATTAACAGGTGCTGCCAATATAGAAATCACACAGGCAACCAGTTAGGCTCCTTTCACACACTCCGTCCGTTTTTCTCAGCGGGGGATCGAGCCGCCGGAGGAAGATGACAGCTGTGTCTCCGCGCTGTGTGCGGAGACACAGCTGTCAGTTCCCCATACATCTCTATGGGGGAAATCGGATGGGAACGGACTGTCAGTCCGTTCTCACCCGATCCCATCCGATCCGCTGGACCAGGGGCGTAACTACAGGGGTTGCAGGGGTTGCGATTGCTACCGGGCCCCATGCTCCAGGGGGCCCAGTAGCAAACCAGTGGGTGAACTTCCAGGATTGCAAAAGTCACACTTGCGACCGGGCCCTGGCATTGCACCACTGTGGGGAGGCCCCAAGATTGCAGGAAGGGGGCCCACTGCAGAACTTGTGAAAGGATCCTGCTGCGGGACCGTAATAAAAGGCCATGCAACGAGAGTAAAGAGCCCCAGGATTAGTGGGAAGAGCCCTGGGCTTGAAGGGAAGGGCCCGGCCAGGGATCTGGGGGGGGCCCTTCATGTTTTCTTGCATCGGGGCCCTGAAGGCTCTAGTTACGCCTCTGCGCTGGACGGATGGAAAATAGGGTTTCCATCCGTCCAGATTTGACCGATCGGATCGGGTGTCAGCGGACATGTCTCCGCTGACATCCGATCCCCCATAGAGATGCATGGGGGGACCGTTCAGATCCGCCAAAAAAACGAACAGGCGGATCTGAACGGTCCGCCTGTGTGAAAGGGGCCTTAAACTGATGAGGCTGTACTAATGGGCACTGATGACGGTGTGTGATGGGTACTGATATGCCATCAGTACTGATAGGAAGGGGTGTGGCCTTGACAGGAAGGGGTGGATCATAGTTAAATTAGGGGGTGCACGAGATTAGTCAGGCCTAGGGCAGCACAAAACCTAAATACACCACTGACCGTCGCAGTATATGTACTTGCGGCGGTCGGCAAGAGGTTAAGTGCTATGGTGCTGGATAAGGTGCTGAAAAGTCCATAAGAATATATTTTGACAAATAATTGCGGTGAATAAGGTGCTCAAAAATCCAATTTAAAAGATCAGGTGGCTAAAAAGGTGAAATGCAGCTTCCGGTAACAGCCAGGTGCATGGGTAGGTGAGCTAACAATCCAACATTAGGTGTAATGGCCGCTCACCTCCATTTACACTAAAAAGAGCGTTTAGATGTAATCTTTTCACGTCTCAGACCTCTCAATCTTCTCCAACGGATGTAATATTTGTATCTCCAATCCTTATGCAATTTATTCAGGGTAGATATCAACGAATCCCAGCACTGACAGGCCATTTTTTTGCGATTCAGCACTGCGCTATTTTAACGGAAAATTGCACGGTCGTGCGATGCTGTACCCAAATAAAATTGATGTCCCCCCCCCCCCCCACAAATAGAGCTTTCTTTTGGTGGTATTTGATAACCCGTGCAATTTTTATTTTTTGCGCTATACACAAAAAAAGAGCGACAATTCTGAAAAAAAAAAAAAAATACATATATTTTTCACATTCTGCTATATAACATTTCCAAAAAAAAAAAAAAATTTAAAATCAAATTTTTTCATCATTTTAGGCCAATTTGTATTCTGTTACATATTTTTGGTTGAACAAAATAACAATAAGCGTATTTTGATTGGTTTGCGCAAAAGTTATCATTGTCATTTTTACTTATTTTTTACTAGTAATGCCAGCAATCTGCGATTTTTAGCGGGACTGCGACATTGCGGCGGACAGATTGGGCCCCTAACTGACATTTTTGACACTTTTGGGGGGGACCAGTGACATTACTACAGTAATCAGGTGTTGTCCAGGACTCTGAACTCTCCTTCAAACCACACATCCAATCGCTGTCCAAATCTTGCCACCTCAACCTCCGCAACATCGCCAAAATACACCCTTTTCTAACCAAAGACACAACAAAGCTCCTAGTTCACTCCCTGGTCATCTCGCGCCTCGACTACTGCAATTCCCTTCTCGTTGGCTTACCTCTACACAGGCTCCTCCCCCCTTCAATCCATCATGAATGCTGCCGCCAGACTCATCCACCTCACCAATCGCTCAGTGTCCGCTGCTCCTCTCTGTCAAGCCCTCCATTGGCTTCCGCTCACCCAACAAATTCAAAATACTTATTACATCTTACAAAGCAATCCACAGCTTAGCCCCCAGGTACATCACCAGCCTCATCTCAAAATACCAACCTAATCGCTCTCTTCGTTCCTCTCAAAACCTCCTGCTCTCTAGCTCCCTCGTCACCTCCTCCCATGCTCGCCTCCAGGACTTTTCCAGAGCCTCTCCAATCCTATGGAACTCCTTACCCTTATCTGTCCGATTATCCCCCACTCTATTAGCTTTTAGGCGATCTCTGAAAACTCTCCTCTTCAGAGAAGCCTATCCTACCAACCCCTAACAAATGTACCTCCATTTTCTCCATCAACCCATCCCCCACGGTTATTGCCTTTTGTTTCACTTGACCCTCCCTTCTAGATTGTAAGCTCTAACGAGCAGGGCCCTCTAGTTCCTCCTGTTTTGAACTGTATTGTAACTGTATTGTCTTCCCTCACATTGTAAAGCGCTGCGCAAACTGTTGGCGCTATATAAATCCTGTATAATAATAATAAAAAATAATAATCAGTGCTAAAAATATGCACTGTTACTGTAATAATGACATTGGCAGGGAAGGGGTTAACCTAGGGATGATCAAAGGGTTAAGTGTGAGCCTAGGGAGTGTTTACTAACTGTATGGGGGATGGGCTTGTGAAATGACCATAGAGATGTGTTCGTTTATAGAGGGATTACAGGAGCTCTGTGATCATTTCAGAGAGAAGAACGGTCAGCTGTGTTTACAATAGCCGCCCGTCCTTCTCTCTCAGCGGGGAGTGATTGCGCGTGTCTGTGTCTGGCAGCAATCGGAGCCGCCTGCCCCGTGCATCGGCATCCCCGTTGCCTAGTGGGGGCGGGAGCGCGCCGTCGACGGCGCATGCTCGCCCCCCCCCCCAGCACCAGCTGCACGACCTATGTAGGGATCTATCGGTTCACGCAGGAGAGGCAGCCTGCCGAAGTAAATGTGTGATGGGCAGTCATAAAGCAGTTAAAGAATACAGTCCCTACAGTCACACATGGTGGAGGTTCACTGATGTTTTGGGGTTGCTTTGCTGCTTCAGGCACTGGATGTCTTGACTATGTGCATGGCATTATGAAATCTGAAGACTACCAAAGAACTCTGGGGTGCAATATAGGGCCAAGTGTCAGAAAGTTGGGTCTCTGTCAGAGATCATGGATCTTACAGCATGACCCAAAGCACGCATCAAAAAGCACCAGAAATGGTTTAGGACAAAGCGTTGGAGAGTACTGAACTGTCTAGCAATGAGTCCAGATCTAAATCCCATAGAGCCCCTGTGGAGAGATCTCAGAACAGCAGTAGGTAAAATGAACCCTTCCAATCTGAGAGACCTGGAGCAGTTGGCGAAAGAAGAGTGGTCAGAAAATTCCAGTAGAAAGGTGGAAGAAACTCATTGGAGCGATTGATTTCAGTTATGTTTTCCAGGGGATGTGCTATCAAATATTACATTGAGCAGGGGCAGACTGGCAACTTTCGGCCCAGGGGGCAAGTACAAACCAGAGGCCCATGGTGCAGCGACTCGGCCCCCCTCCCACTCTCCCTCTTCCCGGCCTCCTCCTGACCCCCATTCCAAGCTGAAGTCCTGCTCCAGGTACTCTCTACTTACCAGCTGAATCTGGGTTCCCGACCTGCCCAGCAGGGGGTGGTTGGGGAGAGCTGGGACAGCTTGGTCAGGGCTGCCTGGGGGAGAAAAATCTCCAGTGGGCATGGAACCGGCCTCTGCTCGGACACAGTTTACACCATCCATGCAGGGGGGAGGCCTGCGCTCTGTCTTTGTCTTCAACCCGCACTCAGTAAGTCAGCGGCAGGGACTTTTTACTTTTCTTCACCAGGAATCCTTTAGGCGTGTCTGTGACAGAAGCAGTGTAGCCTTTTTATGGGGCATCAGAGTGGCCCAGGGGGCAATTGCCCCCCTGCCCCATGGCCCAGTCCTCCCCTGACATTGAGGGTGCCAATAATTGTATCCAGTCCATTTCTGGAGTTTTGTATGGAACGTGTCAGATTTGGCTTTTTGTTTCTCCAATTTTTGGTGTCATACCAATACAAACAAAATAAAAAAAAACATGAGAACATTTATAATTGCAACAAATTTTCTGGGTGACTTGGTGCAATATCTCACAGACATGCAGGGGTGCCAATATTTTTGGCCATATAAAGAAGATAGAAAATAGTCATGGCGCTCCTTTCTAGCTTATAATATTTTTGGCCATGACTGTACATAGGGGTGGATTTACTGTACCTACGGCAAATAGACTGTGCAATTTGCAATTGCAGAACAGTCTCATTTTTTAAAGCCATCATTTTACTGTGGGAGGGGGAAATCAATACATCAAAATATAACTTTTATTTTTTTTTTCCAATTCCTTTTCTAGATCTGAACTGGGACACATGATTAGTTGCTTAACCGGTTGCCGACCGCCGCACGACTATATACGTCGGCAGTCAGCCCCGGCCAGGCAAAGTGACGTATATATACGTCACTAGCCTGTCACTTGCTTGGGAGCCAATAGCGGGCGAGCGCGCGCCCGCGGAGGCGCGCTCCCACCCCGGCTCGTTCCCTAGCAAGTCTGTGCGTGTGACCGGCGGACCCAATATCCGCCGGTCACTCGCCGATCGTCGGTGCAGAGGGAGAAAGGCAGGAGGCTGATGTAAACAAGCCGCCTGTCATTCTCCCCTGTGTAGGAATGGTGATCATACGGTTCTACTATGTAGGACCGTTGATCACTGTTCCTACACCTCAAGCCACAGCCAATCACAGTAAAAAGCACGCCCCTAGGGACACACTTGACCCAATAAAGTTAACCCCATTCACTACCAGTGTCATGTTGCAGTAACAGTGCATATGTATAGCACTGATTACTGTAGTAATGTCACTCGTAACCCCAAAAGTGTCAAAAATGTCAGTCAAGGGTCCGATCTGTTCGCCGCAATGTCGCAGTACCGCAAAAAAAAATCGCAGATCGCCGCCATTACGCGTTAAAAAAACACCAAAAATGACAAAAATCTTTCCCTTTGTTAGTAAACTTTTGCGCAAACCAATCGCTTTTTGCGATTTTTTCTTACCAAACATATGTAGCAGAAAACAAATTGGCCAAAAATGTTAAAAAATTTAGATTTTTACATTTTATTTTGGGGGTAATTTCATATAAAAAAATGTGAAAAATTGTTATTTTTGCAAAATGTATGCTCTTTTTTTGTTTATAGCGCAAAAAGTAAAAATCGCAGAGGTGATCAAATACCACCAAAAGAAAGCTCTGTTTGTGGGGAAAAAAAGGACGTTTAGGTACAGCGTTGCACGACCGCGCAATTGTCCATTAAAGTCACACAGTAAAAAATCGCAAAAAAAAACCCCTGATCAGGAAGGGGGTAAAATCTTCCGGGGCTTAAGTGGTTAATACAAAAAAAAAAATACATTTTTGCTTTAACTTTTTTTTTCCAGGTTCTATAAATCTCTCATTTTGATATTTTTAAAATAAAACGTGGTTGTACGCTATTGTGCCCCCCGCCCATGTAATTATCAGTTCCAGGAGTTCCATAGATTATAATAGAATAAAATTGTAAGTGCATCCCAACTGGAGTTGCTCTCTGATCTCTGCAGCGAATGATTACATCCGTTCTGCCACTAGATGGAGACAGCGGACAGTGGAATGAGTGTTTCCAACTTCGCTGCAGTTGTCTTTCAGAAGTAGAATTTAAAGCAGAATTAAACCTAAAAACAAAAATATTGCTCTCTCTCTCTCATTGTATATATATATATATATATATATATATATATATATATATAGCAGCTTACCAGTCTATAGATTTGGTGCTGCATTAGTCTTCTTTCTATTTTAGGATTTCCCTTATATATTCCCCTTATGATGCTGCCAGTAAGTCTGTTATTTTTCAACTTACTCGAAGTTGTCCAGCAAAAGTTTTATTAACCACTTGCCGACTGCCCCCCGCAGACGTACTGCAGCAGGATGGCTCGGCTGCACGAAACGACGTAGCCCTATATCGGTGCTGGGGGGTAATTGAGCGCTGCCGGTGGCGCACTCCCACCACCTCTAGGCAGCGAGGATGGCAATCCATGGGACCGGTGGGCGCAATTGCCGCCAGGCACCTGCGATCGCTCCCCGCTGAGGGAGAAGAGCGACAATTTTGAAAAAAAATATATATATATTTTTCACTTTCTGCTATATAACATTTCCCCCCCAAAAAAAAAAAAAAAAATTAAAAATCAAAAATTTTCATTCTTTTAGGCCAATTTGTTTCCTGCTACATATTTTTGGTAAAAAGAAATTCCAAATAAGCGTATTTTGATTGGTTTGCGCAAAAGTTATCGCGTCACTCTACACACTAGGGGAAAGATTTATTTCATTTTTATGAATTCATTTTTTTTACTACTAATGGCAGCGATCGGCGATTTTTAGCAGGACTGTGACATTGCGGTGGACAGGTCGGACCCCTAACTGACATTTTTGAAACTTTTGGGGGGACCAGTGACATTACTACAGTAATCAATGCTAAAAATATGCACTGCTACTGTACTAATGACACTGGCAGGGAAGGGGTTAAACAAAAGGAGGAAAGCCGCTCAGGTGTGTCAGTCCGACCTGGTGCTGGCAAGACCCGTAGTCCGGAGCAATGCAAGAGAAGTAGTAGAACCGCACTCAGGTATATGAAAACAATAAGGTCTCTTTATTCTTCAAAATCATAAGTAGGCAGACAGTGCAGGGAACAGGTAGTCCAGGTTTACGCGTTTCACGGCACACACGGCCGCTTACTCATAACCATAGTGAAGGATGACGGAAATCGGTTGCTTTTAACAGACAAAAATTCTTGACTGATTGATGCGATTACTCGCAGGTTTATGTTGTTAACTTCATTATCCTCAATGAGGAACCAATTATTCCGTAATCCAACACCTGAGACTATTGGGAGTACATTTGGAAATCGCTTCATAAAGAAGCACAACACAAAAAAAAGGAAGGGAAGGGGTTAACCTAGTGGGTGATGAAAGGGTTAAATGTGAGCCTAGTTGAGTGATTTTAACTGTGGGGGGGCGTGGCTTGTGAAATGATCACAGAGATCTGTGATCCTATATAGAAGGATCACAGGAGCTCTGTGATCATTCCAGAGAGAAGAACGGTCAGATGTGTTTACAACAGCTGACCGTTCTTCTCTCTCAGCGGGGAACGATCGCGGGTGTCAGGCAGCAATCAGAGTCGCCTGCCCCATGCATCGGAGTCCCCACTGCCAAATGGGGGCAGGAGCGCGGCGGCGGCGGCGTGCGTTCTCCACCTAGCTGCAGGCGCGCAACTGACGTATACCTATGTCGGTTCGCGCAAGAGGGCCACCCTGCCCCAGTATAACTGCGGCGGGCGGGCGGGCGGGCGGGAAGCGGTTAAGTTGACAGCAAAGGAAAGAAAGAGGAAACTTTTTTAACTCAAAATAATATCGTAATTCAGTGACGCTGACATCTTCCTGACTGACTCATTAGAAGTGTGAATTTAATGACAGATCCACTCCACCTCTACAATCACGTTCTTTGAAAGACCGCCAACAAGGTTCATCCGCCAAGATTTTATACTGACTTCTGTGAATGTTTAATATAAAAAGTTACAATAAAATTAGAAGTGGTAATGAGGGATGGCTTATTAATTAAGCTGCCTATAGTAAGCCGTCATCATGGCAGCTGGTACAGTTTGTGATAAACCTCTTGCCGACCTCGTAACGTATAAATGCTGTAAAAGAAGAACTAGAAGTGTTAATGGTTTATTTTTAGCAAGTAACAAAAAGAAAAATACATGAAGAGAAGAGAAATCCAAATCAAATCAATATTTTGCGTGACCCCCCTTTGCCTTCAAACCAGCATCAGTTCTTCTAGGTAGACTTACACAACGATTTTGAAGGGACTCGGCAGGTAGGTTGTTCCAAACATCTTGGAGAACTAAGCACAGATCTTCTGTGGATGTTGGCTGCCTCAAATCCTTTTGTCTCTTCATGTCCTCCTAGACAGACTCCATGATAATGAGATCAGGGCTCTGTGGGGGCCAAACCATCACTTCCAGGACTTGTTCTTCTTTACACTGAAGATAGTTCCTAATGACATTGGCTGTATGTTTGGGGTTGTTGTCCTACTGCAGAATAACTTTGGGGCCAACCACACGCCTCACTGATGGTATAGCATGATGGATAAGTATCTGCCTGTATTTCTCAGCATTGAGGACACCATTGATCTTGACGAAATCATCAACTCCGTTTGCAGAAATGCAGCCCCAAACTTGCAAAGAACCTCCACCATACTTCAAGGTTGCCTGCAAACACTCTCCAGCCCTTCGTCAACAAACTGCCTCCAAATATTTTGACTTTGGGGGAGTTGGCCAACCAATCAGCGGAGGGCGTAGACCGGCCACGTACGGTGTTTGGTCCGTTACAGTTCTGTGATTGTAGTTTTACACGTCGGAGGAGGGGATCGGTGTGATCGGAGCATCGCCATTCCTCGGACACAGCCCAGCGCGCCCACACCATGGCGTATCCCGGATATGGAGGAGTATATGGTGTAATGAGCTGAATATCCAGTAGAGATTTGGAAAACGCCAGTTGTACTGTGAAAGTGATCGCTACCGAGGTTTGGTGTGTTTGGTGTACCGAGGTTTGGTGTATTTGGTGTGTTTGGTGTACCGAGGTTTGGTGCCTTGGAACATCATTTGGACCCATGCTCGTTTTGTCCACTATTGATGGTCAAAACGTTCTGGTAAGCGGACACCCTTATTTCGTGCACGTGGTGGTCATTTCCTCTTCTTTGATCCTATTTTGGTGTTGGACTTCTCGGTTCTCTGCCTTTTGGGGTTCATCATATCATCCTATTTTGTGGGACCTTACAAACTGACCTTGATTGGACTTTTTTTCAGACAAAATATTTTGATTTATGTTGGCGCTGTACTTCTTTCTAAATATTTTGACTCATCAGTCCAGAGCACCTGCTGCCATTTATCTGCACCCCATTTCCTGTGTGTTCCAGCGTAGTTCAGTCAGTTACTATAGCCTTGTTTCCACGTCGGAGGTAGGATGGATTTTGGCTGTAATTCTTTAATGAAATCCACTCCTGGCCAGGGTTCTCCGGACAGTAGATGGGTGTACCTGGGTCCCACTGGTTTCCGCCAGTTCTGTGCTGATGGCACTGCTGGACATCTGATGTAGAAGGGAAGTAAGCACAATGTTTCATCTCCTGAATTAATCACTTAAGCCCCGGAAGATTTTACCCCCTTCCTGACCAGTTTTTTTTTTGCGATTTTTTACTGCGTGACTTTAACGGACAATTGCGCGGTCATGCGACGCTGTACCTAAACAAATTTGACGTCCTTTTTTCCCACAAACAGAGCTTTCTTTTGGTGGTATTTGATCACCTGTGCGATTTTTTGATCATGCGCTATAAACAAAAAAAAAGCGTAAATTTTGCAAAAATTACAATATTTTTCACATTTTTTTATATGAAATTCCCCCCAAAAAAATGTAAAAATCAAAATTTTTTAACATTTTCGGCCAATTTGTTTTATGCTACATATGTTTGGTAAAAAAAATCGCAAAAAGCCTATTTTGATTGGTTTGCGCAAAAGTTATCGCGTTTACTAACAAAGGGAAAGATTTTTGTCATTTTTGTTGTTTTTTTTTTTTTAACGAGTAATGGCGGCGATCTGTGATTTTTTTTGCAGGACTGCAACATTGCGGCGGACAGATCGGACCCTTGACTGACATTTTTGACACTTTTGGGGTTACCAGTGACATTACTGCACTAATCAGTGCTATACATATGCACTGTTACTGTAAAAATGACACTGGCAGGGAAGGGGTTAACTGTATTGGAAAGGGAGGGGTTAAGTGTTTCTAACTGTGATTGGACATGGCTACTAGTGTAAAAACAGAGATCAACGGTCCTACATAGTAGAACCGTCTGACCTCCATTTTTACACAGGGGAGAATGACAGGCGGCTTGTTTACATTAGCCGCCTGCCTTTCTCCCTTGCCGGCGAACGATCGCGAGTGACCCGCGGACATCGGGTCCGCCGGTCACACGCACTGACTTGTTAGGGAACGAACCCGCTATTGGCTCACAAGCCAGTGACAGGCTAGTGACGTACCGGTACATCACTTTGCCTGGCCGGGGCTGACCGCCGCAGTATATGTACTTGCAGCGGTCGGCAAGTGGTTAAGGTTCCTTGGCCGACCACTGCGTCTATAGCCCTCAACATTGCCCGTTGTGAAAGACAGGTGTTCACATGGAACTACTGCAGAATGTATGGACTTTATGGGCACATCATGAGACATACATACACTATATATTCTTTGCATAAAAGTCAATTTATTATATATTCCTTAAAAATCTCAATAAAACACAGAGACTGGCCCCAGTTTGAGTTCAGCTCATACATAGGAGATCAATGTCTCCAAACAATCACTGTCATGTCTATCATATATATATAGATTCAATTGGTACATATTATCAAATGTGCAGATATATGGTTCTCGTCTGTTCACTGGTCAACATGTTTCGCATACAGCTTCCTCAGGACCGTGAAGATATACAGACAGTTTTCTCTTAAGATAAACAGACGTAATGTTATAATTTCATTTCACATAATGTAATACATATTGCGAAAAGACAATGTACATCAAAGTAAATTAACCAGTTTACGACTGCCCATTTCCTGCCGCAGGCAGCCACTCCCAGGCAAATCGCCGTACATGTACAGCGCTCGCTCTCAGGAGGCTAGGGGGTGAGCGTGCACCGCCGGCGACGTGCTCCTGCCCCTGCTCGCCAGCGGGGAAGCCAATGCAGCAGGCAGGCCGCTCCGATTGTTCTTCTCTCTGAAATGATCATAGAGCCCATGTGATCCTTCTATATAGGATCACATGTCTCTATAGTCATTTCAGAAGCCACACCCCCCACAGTTAGAATCACTCCCCTAGGCTCACATTGAACCCGTTGATCACCCACAATGTTCACCCCTTCCCCGCTAATGTCATTATTACAGTAACAGCGCATATTTTAGCACTGATTACTGTAGTAATGTCACTGGTCCCCCCAAAAGTGTCAACAAATGTCAGTTAGGGGTCCGATCTGTCCGCCGCAATGTCGCAGTCCCTCAAAAAATCGCAGATTGCCGACATTACTAGTAAAAAAATAAATAAAAATGACATCATTCTTTCCTGTAGTTAGTAGACGCAATAACTTTTGCGCAAACCAATCAAAATACGCTTATTGCGATTTTTTTTACCAAAAATATGTAGCAGAAAACTCTTTTTTTGTTTATAGCGCAAAAAATAAAAATCACACAGGGGATTTGTGCGAGGTTCAGGGATACTGTAGAACACTGTTGATGTTTGGAGGCACTATGGAGGGCTGGAGGCTTTGCAGCATAATAGGGGTCACTGTGGGAAGCTGGGAAGCACTGTAGGAGATTATGGGAGCATTGTGGGACACTGTTGGAGTTTGGGGGCACTACGGAGGGTTGGAGGTTCTACAGAAGGCTGGGGGGGGCACTGTGGGAGGCTAGGTGTCTCGGAGGTAGGGGGAACTATGTTGGACACTAATGGAAGTTGGGAGCTATTCATAAGGCTGGGAGGCACTGTGGGAGGCTGGGTGGCACTGTGGCAGGTTAGGTGAGTATTGTAGGACACTGTTGGTGGTTGAGGGCACTTTAGAGGATGGGAGGCTCTGCAGCAGTCTGGAAGGCACTGTTGGAGGCTGGGTGAGCACTGTGAGACACTATTGGACACTATTGGATGTTGGAGGCACTGTGGAGGGCTGGAGGCTCTGCAGCAGGCTGGGGGCACTGTGGGAGGCTTGGCAGCACTGTGGAAGCATTGTGGGATACTGTTGGAGGTTGGGGGCACTATGGATGTTTGGAGGCTCTGCAGCAGACTGGGGAGCACTGTGGCTGTGGGAGGCTGGGTCGCACTGTGGGATTTGGGGGGAGCATTTTGGGATACTGTTGGAAGTTGGGGGCACTATGAAGGGCTGAAGGCTCTTTGGCAACCTGGGGGGGGACTGTGGGATTCTGGGTGGTACTCTGGGAGGTCGGGGATGCATTGTAGGACACTTTTGGAAGTTGGGGGCACTATGAAGGGATGGAGGCTCTGCAGCAGGCTGGGGGCCCTGTGGTAGGATTGGCAGCACTGTGGGAGCATTTTAGGACACTGTTGAGGTTGGGGGCTACAGAGGGCTGGAGGCTCTGCAGCAGGCTGGGAGGTATCATGGGAGGCTGGGCAGCACTGTGGGAGCATTGTGGGACAGTGTTGGAGTTTGGGGGAACTATTATGGATGGAGTCTCTGTTGGAGGCTGGGTGGCACTGTGGGAGTTTGGGGGAGCATTGTTGGACATTGTTGGAGGTTTGGGGCGCTTTGGAGGGCTGGAGGCTATGGCACTGTGGTTGGATGTTGGGTGACACTGTGGTAGGTTAGGTGAACATTGTGGGGCACTGTTGGTGGTTGAGGGCACTTTAGAGGGTGTGATGCTCTGCAGCAGTCTGGGAGGCACTTTGGGAGGCTGGTGAGCACTGTGAGACACTATTGGAGGTTGAGGGCACTATGGAGTGCTGGGGACTCACTCTGCAGCAGGCGGTGGGCACTGTGGGAGGGGGCACTGTGGGAGGCTTTGAAGCTCTGTGGAAGCATTTTAAGACACTGTTGGAGGTTGGGGGCACTATGAAGGGCTGAAGGCTCTGCATCAACCTGGGAGGTACTGTGGGAGGCTGGTGGCACTCTGAGAGGTTGGGGAAACTTTGTAGGAGACGGTTGGAGGCTCTATGAAGGGATGGAGGCCCTGCAGCAGGCTGGGAAAGCGGGAGGGGTGTGCGTTGGGCAACACTGTGCAGGCTGAGGGATCTCCGGGGGGCCTGAGGGCACTGTGGGCCACTATGCGAGGTTTGGGGCCACTGCAGAAGCCGAAAGTCGCTATGTGAAGTTAAGGGTTCTGCAACTCACTGGAGACATAGGAGAAGGAGGGCCCCAACCCAGCAGTGGGCCAAGACACATGGTTGAAAAGCACAAAAAAAAGAAAAAAGTCTGCATTTTCTTAAACAAATTTTACACAAGCGCTTAATTAGTGAAACTGAAATTTTTTGATGTGGCAAAATCTCTCCAAAAATCGATTAAATAATTTTGTGTCAAAATCAATTTTGCAGAATAACCCCCCCCCCCCCCCTTTGTCCTTGGTGACGTCTTACCATAACAGCTGCCTGGCTCGTGTCTTGGGACAGACGGACTCATGACTCCACAGATACAGAGACACACCCGGTTCCATCCTGGACGGACGCCTACTATGGCAGCGAGCGGAGAACAATAGACGGTTACATAAACCGCTGTCTGTGAGAACTTTTACCTACATATTTCCGATGGCTTTTGGCAGTCCCACATTTCAAAGACTTGTTTTTACTCTTTGTTTTCTCAACGCTCACCAAAGACACCATATGATTCAATCGATATAAATGTGGATTAGCTCAGGGGGGGAATTAATAGTAAAAGGTACCACGTCCCAAGGATATATAGAAAAAAGGAAAAAGTATGGGGCATGGGGCGGGATTTTAAGGGTACCGTCTATGACTAATATTATTCATAGTTATTAGGAATAACCATCATATTGTTAATACAAACATATAATTTTATTATGAAATAATAAAAAAAAAAAGGATTGGAACAGACAACATACAATTAGAAATTGAGGACATAAGACAGTCCAAGTATAAAAATACAAAAATATACAATTTCAGCAAAGCTATACGTGGTTAATGATTGTAGCAGACCGTAGGGAGATACCAGAAGACCAGAGACGACCTGGTAAATCTAGGAAAACTTCCTCGGAGTGGTTACCCATTACCCGACATGTTTCGTGGGATGTTCCACTTCCTCAGGGGTATAGGGGTGCACAATCACAGTCAATGAAATAGTTGTAGAATGATCAAAATAGAACACATACAGAAGTTTATATAATATTGTGAATATTGTACATCACTGTAATAATCAGATCATTGTGAAAAGAAAAACAACAAAAGAAAAAATACATATTACAATCTTATGTCCAAAAGGACAATAAAGTCACATGACAAGGGTAGTCCCACCTGTATAGCTGCTTGCGGGAAGATGGCTAATGGATCCGACCAAAGGCAAACCTAGACCCCCACGGCGGGCATCTACGGCCTATATATACATGTATGGAGTGGTCAAAAAGGCCGTGATGACATACAGTGGGTACGGAAAGTATTCAGACCCCCTTAAATGTTTCACTCTTTGTTATATTGCAGCCATTTGCTAAAATCATTTGAGTTCATTCTTCTTCCTCATGAATGTACACATAGCACCCCATACTGACAGAAAAACACAGAATTGTTAACATTGTTGCAGATTTATTAAAAAAGAAAAACTGAAATATCACATGGTCCTAAGTATTCAGACCCTTTGCTGTGACACTCATATATTTAACTCAGGTGCTTTCCATTTCTTCTGATCATCCTTGAGATGGTTCTACACCTTCATTTGAGTCCAGCTGTGTTTGATTATACTGATTGGACTTGATTAGGAAAGCCACACACCTGTCTATATAAGACCTTCCAGATCACAATGCATGTCAGAGCAAATGAGAATCATGAGGTCAAAGGAACTGCCTGAAGAGCTCAGAGACAGAATTGTGGCAAGGCACAGATCTGGCCAAGGTTACAAAAAGATTTCTGCTGCACTTAAGGTTCCTAAGAGCACAGTGGCCTCCATAATCCTCAAATGGAAGACGTTTGGGATGACCAGAACCCTTCCTAGAGCTGGCCGTCCGGCCAAACTGAGCTATCGGGGGAGAAGAGCCTTGGTGAGAGAGGTAAAGAAGAACCCAAAGATCACTGTGGCTGAGCTCCAGAGATGCAGTCAGGAGACGGGAGAAAGTTGTAGAAAGTCAACCATCACTGCAGCCCTCCACCAGTCGGTGAAAGCCCGCATGGAGTTTGCTAAAAAAACACCTGAAGGACTCCAAGATGGTGGGAAATAAGATTCTCTGGTCTGATGAGACCAAAATAGAACATTTTGGCCTTAATTCTAAGCTGTATGTGTGGAGAAAACCAGGCACTGCTCATCACCTGTCCAATACAGTCCCAACAGTGAAGCATGGTGGTGGCAGCATCATGCTGTGGGGGTGTTTTTCAGCTGCAGGGACAGGACGACTGGTTGCAATCGAGGGAAAGATGAATGCGGCCAAGTACAGGGATATCCTGGACAAAAACCTTCTCCAGAGTGCTCTGGACCTCAGACTGGGCCGAAGGTTTACCTTCCAACAAGACAATGACCCTAAGCACACAGCTAAAATAACGAAGGAGTGGCTTCACAACAGCTCCGTGACTGTTCTTGAATGGCCCAGCCAGAGCCCTGACTTAAACCCAATTGAGCATCTCTGGAGAGACCTAAAAATGGCTGTCCACCAACGTTTACCATCCAACCTGACAGAACTGAAGAGGATCTGCAAGGAGGAATGGCAGAGGATCCCCAAATCCAGGTGTGAAAGACTTGTTGCATCTTTCCCAAAAAGACTCCTGGCTGTATTAGATCAAAAGGGGGCTTCTACTAAATACTGAGCAAAGGGTCTGAATACTTAGGACCATGTGATATTTCAGTTTTTCTTTTTTAATAAATCTGCAACAATGTCAACAATTCTGTGTTTTTCTGTCAGTATGGGGTGCTATGTGTACATTCATGAGGAAGAAGAATGAACTTAAATGATCTTAGCAAATGGCTGCAATATAACAAAGAGTGAAAAATTTAAGGGGGTCTGAATACTTTCCGTACCCACTGTATATAGAAAGAAATTTTGAAAGTGAAATATTCCTTTCAAGAGAAAATAATAATAAATAAATAAGTAAAGGGGTATTCTTGGCAAATGGCATAAAAAAATATTTTTTTTTTTAGACCAAGGAATGTATTTTGATAAGAAAAAATGGTAAGTAATTAAATCAGGGGACCTATCAAAAGCAAGAGCGGTAAAAAAAAATATGTCAGACAGTGGGATAAACTGGGTAACACAATCCGGAAGCGTATTGGTTCGCCGGTGGGTGGTGAGTATGCTTAGTTGGTCAGCATGAGTTCTCTTATCAAGCACCAGAATACGACAGGGAAAGGGTATAGAGAAATCTGTATATATATATGAAAGGGAATTAGTGTTAGGCTGGTAATTAACTGGGAATGGTGAATTACATATATCTCACATTGCATCAATATATATGTATATGTATTAAAACGCCTGCCAAATATATAGATATGAGAGTAGTGTGCAAACCATGCCTGTTTGTTAAAAAAGAAGGAATATATAGACACCTCCAAGAGATATAGCTCGAGGGGTCCCAATAATTACATGGATACATCGAGTTCTAAATGCATTATAATCATCATAGTGGTTTGCATAGGCATTGTCAAAAAGGAATATATATGTAAATCCTTAGATATACAGGGGAAAAGAAAATAGCAATGAACAACTGTACCTCTATTGTGTCCAATCTCCAGCATTCACCGTCTGCATAGTACTGCTAGAGAGCCTGTATTATATAGGCCGACAACCCCAACGTCACTTGGTGGGGACGATGCCCCGCAAGTGACGTATCGGGGTCCGGGGCTTGAACAGCGCATGCGTGAGTGGACGCAGACGCGCTGCCGCTGCGTATACAGGCCGATACTCCCAAATCCGTTGCCAGTGTGACAAGAATTAGTTCCTGGATGGAGAGAACGGGCGCAGATGGGGAAAAAGCAAGGAGAGGTGTCATGGTTAATGACACTGCTCCCCTACAAACCTTGCATACCCGCCAGGGGGGACCAAATATGCCGATGTCGGCAGCCAGCACAGCAAGCTAGTCACACAGTGGGACGGCTCCTATGGACATATCACCTCCACAAAGGCAAAAAATGTCCACTAAAGTCATGTGCAATAACAACATATTATCAAAGTATAATTAACATCAAGTGTAATGTATAAAATTACATAGTTACAAATATATAAAAATATGCATAACCAAAAGCCAAACTTAACAAAACCTTGACAAAAAAGAAAGAAGAGAGAAAGGTGACACCTGCATCAGGTTATATACCTCTAGGAGGGGTTAGCTCATAATCTTAATCAAATCTGTGTGGTATACATTAGACAAAATCCATGACAAATTGTGCTATGCATCATGCCGTAGTTGTCATGCATAACAGTTCTGGAAGGAGAAAGATATATTAAAACTGGGGGGGGGAGGGGGGAGGGAAGAAGGAGGGAGAGAGAAGGGGGGGGGATAGGGGGAAAGGAGGGAGAGGAAGGAAAGGGGATGAAGAGGAGAATAAGGGCAAAAGGGGATAGGGGATTGGGAAAGAGAGAGGGGAGAGGGAACAGAGAGAGAATCAAATACGCGAAAGGGGGGAATAAGGAGGGAAAGAAGGTAAAAGGGGGGGGGCGGAGGAAAGGGGGAAGGGGGGGGGGGAAAGAAAAAATAGAGAGGCCACGAAATGTGGAAAAGTGTTGGTCCTAAAATGATTTGAAGGTATGCATTTCGTTGAGACCTGGAGAGTGCAGTGCATTGAGTCTCTCAATCCATAGGGTTTCGCATTGTAGAATGTGACGATCCCAGTCACCTCCTCTAGGATCTTGGGGGATTACTTCGAGTACTTGAAAGGTTACTACAGTATTATTGAATTTGTGATTTAAACCAATGTGTCTTGTTACAGAAGTGAGAATTTTTCCGTTGCCTGAATAGTATATGTGGTCTTCTATACGCTGGCCTAGTTGGCGTATGGTCTTACCCACATAAAAAGCTGTACACATAAAAAGCTGTATTAAATAAATGACTCCCTGTGTTGTACAATTTGCATGCATCCGCAATCGATGGAATTTTCCGTTGGGAAGTAACGTAGTAGGGCCCTCGGTGATCCATGGGCACCGTGGGCAATTACCACACCGATAGGTGCCCAAGGGTCCCGAGGGGCCCGTACAACCTGTAATAGAATAATGGCTAGATATAAGGCGATCTCTGATAGAGGTAGCCCATCTAAAGATCAATTCTGGTCTATTCTTTACATATTTTGATAGAGTGGGATCTTCCATGAGGAGATGCCAGTGTTTGTTAACAATGGAGTGGAGTTCTGTAGAATTGTTGGAAAATTGTGTAATTAATCTTACTATAGAACTCTCAGTTGCCGGTTTGTGTCTAGAGAGTAAGTCTGTTCTAGGTTGAACTTTTACTTTATTATACGCTTTCCTCAAAGTTGTTCGAGAGTATCCTCGTTTCAGTAAGCTTTGTTGAAGCTTGGCTGCTTCTGTTTTGAAATCAGCCACATCTGTACAGTTCCTGAGTATTCGCAGGTACTGTGCATATGGAATGCTTTTAATCAGTATAGTAGGGTGCGCGATAGAGGCGTGCAGGAGGGTATTTCCAGCACTAGGTTTCCTGTACAGACTGGTGGCAATATGGCCGTCTGTTATCCATCGGATTTCAATGTCTAGGAAAGGTATCATGGTTTTCCTAATTGTGTGTGTAAACCTAAGATTGAAATTATTGGTATTGAGCAATTCTAACATTGATTGTAAATCTTCAGGTGGTCCTGTCCAAATAATAAAGAGGTCGTCGATATATCTAAACCAGCACATCACATGCGGAAGGAAGGACGCATATGAATAGCTGGAGAAGATATATCTTTCCCAATGGCCCAAGTATAAGTTTGCATATGAGGGGGTGTGACACATCCCCATGACTACACCCTGGGTTTGCAAGTAGGTGTCCTCCATAAACGTAAAGAAATTTCTTGTAAGTATGAATCTTAATAATGCCAAAATAAAATCGTTACGGGGCCATAGCGATCGGTCCAGTTCCCTAAGGAATATTGCCGTTGAATGGATACCTTTGTCATGTGGTATGCTAGAGAAGAGCGCTTCAATGTCTACCGCTACAAGGAGGGCCTCTGAGGGTGTCACGATATCATCAATATGCCTTAGTAAATCAGAGGTGTCCTGAATGTAGGAAGGAAGTGACCGTACATAAGATCTCGCAGGGCCCTAAACTCGTCCATGGTATAATTCTTAATTTGTTCAGTTAAGTCGAGTTCTAGTTTTTTTTGTTTCCGATCATTATCGAAAATAATGTCTTTGATAGTATTGAAGACATCAATTTTTTGTGTAGGACAGAACCCTAAACCCAATTGTAATACAGAAATCTGATCTTGATTTAAAACAAAAGGTGTGAGGTTAATGATATTAAGTTAATTTCCTTCTAATGGTGTTGGTAGTGCGGAGTTTGTGTTACGTAGACTCACTGGAGACCCGGGAGAAGGAAGGCCCCAACCCAGCAGTGGGCCAAGACACATGGTTGAGAACCACACACACTTCTAAAAAAAGAAAAAAGTCTACATTTTCTTAAACAAATTTTACACAAGCACTTAACCACTTTACCACCGGAGGATTTTCCTGCTTTACGTCCAGGCCACTTTTTGCAACTTGGCACTGTGCGAATTTAACTGACAATTGCGCGGTCATGCAATGCCGTACCCAAACGAAATTTATGTCGTTTTTTTTTTCCCACAAACAGAGATTTCTTTTGGTGGAATTTGATTACCTCTGCGCTTTTCATTTTTTGCGATATTAATGAAAAAAGAGCGAAGATTTTGCGAAAAAATTGACATTTTCTACTTTGGCAGTTAAAAAATATCCAATATATTAAAATTTTGTCATATATTTAGGCCAAAATGTATTTAGCTACATGTCTTTGACAAAAAAATTCTCAATGAGCGTATTTTTAACAGCTTTAAGACCGGAAGATTTTACCCCATTCCTGACCAGGCCATATTTTGTGATTCGGCACTGCATTAATTTAACGGACAATTGCGCGGTTGTGCTATGCTGTACCCAAATTAAATTGATGTCCTCATTTTCCCCACAAACAGAGCTTTCTTTTGGTGGTATTTTATCACCTGTGCGATTTTTACTTTTTGCGCTATAAACAAAAAAAGAGCGACAATATTGAAAAAATAACAATATTTTTCAAATTTTTTTATATGAAATTCCCCCAAAAAAATGTAAAAATCAAAATTGTTTAACATTTTAGGCCAATTTGTTTTCTGCTACATATTTTTGGTAAAAAAAATCGCAATAAGCGTATTTTGATTGGTTTGCGCAAAAGTTATCGCAGCTACTACGGGAACGATTTATGTCTTTTTTATTGTTTTTCTTTTTTAACCACTTGCCGTCTGCTCACTAGAGCTCTACTGCGGCAAAGTGGCTCTTGTAGGTCTGACGACCCCCTCACCCTTCTCGGCGGCGCGCGCATGCCGCCGGAGGCTCGCTCCCGCTGTATTCAGTCACAGCGGGAGTCGGGCCAGGGGAGGAGCAGCGGCGATCGCCGCTGCTCTTCCCCGATCGTCGGGGAATCGAGTCTGGAGTCTGGCAGTCTGCGATTTTTTTTTGCGGGACTGCAACATTGCGGCGGACAGATCGGACCCCTAACTGACATTTTTGACACTTTTGGGGGTACCAGTGACATTACTACAGTAATCAGTGCTATAAATATGCACTGTTACTGTAATAATGACACTGGCAGGGAAGGGGTTAACTTTATTGGTGATCAAGGGGTTAAATATATGCCTGGTGCTTACTGACGTGTGTGGGGGGAGGGGATTGTGTGACACAGACACAGATGGCAGGTTCAGCTATGCTGAATCCTGTAATCTGTCCCTGCCTGTCACATAGGAGATCCGCCCGCTTTGTTTACACAAGCGGGCGGATTTCCTCACTCGATGCCCGACGATCGTGGAAGAGCGGCGGTGATCACCCCCTCTCCTCCGACTCCCGCTGTGCCTGAATACAGCAGGAGCTAGGCTCCGGCGGCGCGTGCGCCGCCGAGCAGGGCAGGAGTCCAGCGACGTAGGTCTACGTCACTGGACGATAACGAGCCACTTTGCCGCAGTACCAGCTCAGTGAGCGGTCGGCAAGTGGTTAATGAGTGAAACTGAAATTTTTTGATGTGGCAAAATCTCTCCAAAAATTGAATAAATTATTTTGTGTCAAAATCAATTTTGCAAAATATCCCCCCCCCCTTCCCCCCTTCGTCCTTGGTGACGTTTTACCATAACAGCTGCTGGGCTCCTGTCTTGGGACAGACGGACTCATGACTCCACAGATACAGAGACACACCCGGTTCCATCCTGGACAGACGCCTACTATGGCAGCAAGCGGAGAACAATAGACGGTTACATAAACCGCTGTCTGTGAGAACTTTTACCTACATATTTCTGATGGCTTTTGGCAGTCGCACATTTCAAAGACTTGTTTTTACTCTTTGTTTTCTCAACGCTCACCAAAGACACCATGTGATTCAATCAATATAGATCAATAGATCAATATACAGTGAGTGGAATTCAGAGTGAATAATTAACTCTCACTGTCTCAAACATTTCTGGAAACAAAATCCCCATTTTAATAATGCAGTTCAAATTTTCTTTCGGCTGTTTTTTTTCTTCTATATGTGCTTTTATTATGGACATAAGCAAAATACTGAACTACGGCCACTAGATGGAGCTGAGGAGCATTGGAAATACATATTTCTTTTTTAACAATATTACAATTCTAAAGAACACTGGAGGAAATTCTCAAACAAATGGAACCATGGAAGACTAGATTTACACCAGTGTTAATTAGCAAACACACACACACATCATAGGTTGAACTGGATGGACTGATGTCTTTTTTCAACCTCACTAACTATGTAACTATGTAATTCTGGCATCTAATGTTGATCTTTAAACTGAAATGTCATTTTAGTTTTAGTCCCATTTTAGTCATCTGCAATTGTTTTAGCTTTAGTCCTATTTTAGTTGACTAAAATCCCCAGTACATTTTAGGGGAATAAAATACCTTTAGTCAACTAACATCTAATGTTTAGTAAATTGTAATGCTTTATTTAAGCATTTCTATACTAATTCTATACCGCTTTCCGGTCACCAGATGGAGCTGAGGAGTATAGGAATTACATTTGTCTTTGTCTTATTAAGATCAGGCCCACCTAGTAAGTTGTTTCAAAAACTTCCATGCCCCAACAGTAAGAAAAATAAATAAAAAAATATACAAAATATATGATGAAATTCTGCAAAGGTGTGGATTGGGCTGGTTAAGGAAAAAATGGGTTGTAGAGGGGGTAAGGGACTCTGCAGCAGGCTTGGTGGCCCTGTAGAGAATTATGTTTCTGAAGGGGGCTGGGTAGGGGGTCTGTGAGAGGTTCAGGGATACTATAGAACAATGTTGATGTTTCGGGGCACTATGAAGAGCTGGAGGCTTTGCAGCAGAATAGGGGTCACTGTGGGAAGCTGGGTAGCATTGTGGGAGGTTATGGGAGCATTGTGGGACACTGTTGGAGGTTGGGGGCACTATGGAGGTTTGGAGGCTCTGCAGAAGGCTGGGGGGCACTGTGGGAGACTAGGTGGCTGGGAGGTTGGGGAAGCATTGTGGGACACTGTTGGAGGTTGGGGGCACTATGGGGGGCCGGAGGTTCTGCAGAAGGCTGGGGAGGGGGGCAGTGTGGGAATTTTGGGGTTGCATTGTGTGCCCCTGTTGAAGATTGGGATCACTAAGAAGGGCTGGAAAATCTGCAGCAGACTGGGAGGCACTGTGAGAGGTTGGGTGAGCATTATGGGACAATATTGGTGTTTAAGGGCACTACAGAGGGCTGGAGGCTCTGCAGCATGCTGGGGAAACTGTGGGAGGTTTGGCATCACTGTGGGAGCATTGTGGGACACTGTTAGAGCTTGGGGGAACTATTAAGGCCTGGAGGCTCTGCAGCAGACTGAAGGTACTGTGGCTGTTGGAGGTTGGGTGACACTGTGGGAGTTTGTGGGAGCATTGTGGGACATTTTTAGGGGTGCTATGAAGGGCTAGAAGCTCTACAGCAGGCTATGGGCACTGTGGGAGGCTGGGTGGCCCTGTGGGCGGTTAGGTGAGCATTGTGGGACACTGTTGGAGGTTGGGGGCTCTATGGAGGGCTGAAGGCTATGCAGAAGGCTGGGGGCCACTGTGGGAGGCTGGGTGGCACTGTGGGAGATTAGGTGAGCATTGTGGGAGGTTGAGGGAACTTTAGAGGGTGGAAGCATTTGCAGTAGTCCGGGAGGCATTGTTTGAGGCTGGGTGAGCACTGTGAGACACCATTGGAGGTTGAGGGCACTATGGAGGGTTGGAGGCTCTGTAGCAGGCTGGGGGCACTGTTGGAGGCTTGGTAGCACTGTAGAAGCATCCTTGGACACTGTTGGAAGTTGGGGGCACTATGGAGGGTTGGAGGCTCTGCGGCAGATTAGGGGCACTGTGGGAGGCTGGGTGGCCTTGTGGGAGGTTGGGTGAGCATTGTGGGACACTGTTGAAGTTTGGGGGTTCTATGAAGGGCTGGGGGCTATTCAGAAGGCTGGGGGCACTGTGGGAGGCTGGGGGGCACTGTGGGAGGTTAGGTGAGTATTGTGGGACTATGTTGGAGGTTGAGGGCACTTTAGACGGTGGGGGGGGGGGGGCTCTGCAGCAGTCTGGGAGACACTGTGGGAGGCTGGGTGAGCACTGTGAGATACTATTGGAAGTTGGGGGCACTATGGAGGGCTTGAGGCTCTGCAGCAGGCTGTGGGCACTGTGGGAGGCTTGGCAGCACTGTGGATGCATTGTGGGACACTGTTGGAGGTTGGGGGCACTATGAAGGTCTGAAGGTTCTACAGCAACCTAGGGGGTACTGTGGAAGTCTGGGTGGCAATTTGGGAGGTTGGGGAAGCATTGTAGGACCCTGTTGGAGGTTGAAGGCACTATGAAGGGATGGAGGCCCCGCAGCTTGCTAGGAAGGGGGGGGGGGTCTGCTGGGCAACACTGTGCAGGCTGAGGGCTCTCTAGGGGCCTGGGGACCACTATGTAAGGTTTGGGGCCACTGCAGGAGCTGAAAGTCACTATATGAAGTTAAGGCTGACTGGAGACCCGGGAGAAGGAAGGCCGCAACCCAACAGTGGACCAGGACCCACTTCTAAAAAAAGAAAAAAGTCGACATTTTCTTAAACATGTAGCACTACCCCCTAGAGGACTGCTAAGAATTACGCTTTTTGGATTCCCCTGGGTTACCCCTAGCAACCGACAGTAGATAAACAGCAATGAAAGTGCTTGGCTCAGTCAATAATCAATCCAGAAGATGTTGGTTTTGTGGTTTTATTGAGAACTGGAATAGGAGAAGGGATGAGTGGGATACTCCAACTGACAACTATTCACAATGGCGAGGACAACTGACTTTAGAATGTGGCAAGGCCACTGCTTCACCCTGCCACTGAAGTGAAGATAGATAAAGTGTTCCTGCTTATATAACTCTTCAGGATTCTAACTTGGCACCCCCTTTCTCACTTGCTGTTTATGCTGACACACGTCCAGGCATCCACTGAATCTCAACTGGAGCGGTCCCCTTCCTGGGCAGACCCCCGACAAGCTTCCACTGTTTTTCCCAAGAATGCTCTGCCTCCAACTCTATCAGTCAGTTTTCATGGACCTTCTGGCTAAGCTCCACACTCCAGGTTCCCCAGGCTGACCGCTTGCGACCACCATCCATAGCAGCAGAAGGAGAGACAGCCGTACCCTCCTTCTGGGACTTGGCTTCCCACCCAACGACCACCTGCCTCATGTGCTCCTGGCTTTTATACCCTATCCCATGATGCACCACATTCTGTGCCAAACCCATGGGACGGTATCTAAGCCTGTGTGTCATTGGCTGGGTTTCCTCCACTGTCCAATATATCTCTCCATTGGATGCAGTGGGGGCACTCCCTCAGCCCAAATAAATCACACATGGAACACATGAGCAGGCCTAACCAATGATCAGGCTCCCCTGATAAGCAGAAGGAGCTACTCTGCTTTACTTACCTAGCACCTGCCTAGAAGGGTGCTACAAACAAATTTTACACAAGCACTTAATGAGTGAAACTAAAATTTTTCGATGTGGCAAAATCTCTCCAACAATCAATTCGATAATTTTGGGT
Organism: Pelophylax lessonae; assembly: GCF_965119305.1. Taxonomy (NCBI): domain Eukaryota; kingdom Metazoa; phylum Chordata; class Amphibia; order Anura; family Ranidae; genus Pelophylax; species Pelophylax lessonae. The sequence continues at coordinate 32,164,017 of NC_138772.1, forward strand.
CAAAATCAATTTTGAGGAATTCCCCTACATCCTTGGTGACCTGTTACCAAAACAACTGCCTGGCTCGTGTCATGGGACAGACGGACTCATGACTCCACAGATTCAGAGACACACCCGGTTCCATCCTGGCCGGGCGCCTACTATGGCAGCAAGCGGAGAACAATAGACGGTTACATGAACCGCTGTCTGTGAGAACTATTATCTACATATTTCTAAAGGCTTCTGGCAATCCCACAAAACTTGTTTTTACTCTTTGTTTTCTCAACGCTCACCAAAGACACCATGTGATTCAATCAATATAGATCAATAGATCAATATACAGTGCGTGGAATTCAGAGTGAATAATTAACTCTCACTGTCTCAAACATTTCTGGAAACAAAATCCCAATTTTAATACTGCAGTTCAAATTTTCTTTTTGCTGTTTTTCTTCTTCTGAATGTGCTTTTATTATGGACATAAGCAAAATACTGAACTACGGCCACTAGATGGAGCTGAGGAGCATTGGAAATACATATGTCTTTTTCAACAATATACAATATTACAATTCTGAAGAACACTGGAGGAAATTCTCAAATAAATGGAACCATGGAATGCTACATTCATACCAGTGTTAATTTTGACATTGAATTTTGATCTTTTGACTGAAATGCCATTTTAGTTTTAGTCCCATTTTAGTCATGTGCAATTGTTTTAGTTTTAGCCCTATTGTAGTCGACTAAAATCCCCAGTACATTTTAGTCGAATAAAATAATTTTAGTTAACTAAAATCGAATGTGTTTAGTTAAATTGTAATGCATTATTTAAGCATTTCAATAGAATTTCCAAACTCATTATATACTCCTGGAATAAAAAAAATCTAATCATGTTATTATTTATGGTATTAAGGTTTGAACAAACTCACAGATACAGATTTAGCCATTCTGGACAGTCTGAGGAGTCCTGTAATGCTGCACAGTGCTCTGGATGGTGGTCTGAGTGAGGAAGCCTGTGATGCTTTGCACAGTGCTCTGGACAGTGGCTGTAATGTTACACAGTGCTCTGGATGGTGGTCTGAGAAGGCCTGTAATGCTGCACAGTGCTCTGGATGGTGGTCTGAGTGAGGAAGCCTATAATGCTTTGCACAGTGCTCTGCACCGTGGCTGTAATGCTACACAGTGCTCTGGATGGTGGTCTGAGGAGACCTGTATATAGGCCTTCAAAGACCTTAGATCAGACATAAGCTAAAGTTGGTTTATTTGGTATGCATTGACTGTAATATATGCATTACACTTGTTTTCCTGTGAATGTTGTATTTTTAATGGTTTGTAATAAAAAAAAGGCTGCTATGGCCATTTGACTCCAAATAAAATGTGTTGTCTGTTCATTTTGGAAGAGGGGATGGGTCAAGTGTTTAATGTTTTATAGATAACCGGAGCCGGGGTGTTCTGAAGGTCCCTTAGTCATGCCGCACAGTGCTCTGAGTGGTGATATGAGATACCTGTAATGTTGCACAGTGCTCTGGATAGTACTCTAACTCTGAGAGGCCTGTAATGCTGCACAGTGCTCTGGATAGTACTCTGACTCTGAGAGGCCTGTAATGCTGCACAGTGCTCTGGATAGTACTCTGACTCTGAGAGGCCTGTAATGTTGCACAGTGCTCTGGATAGTACTCTGACTCTGAGAGGCCTGTAATGTTGCACAGAGCTGGATGGTGGCCTTAGGTCTGAGGGATAGCCTGTAATGTACAGTGCCCTGGATGCCGGTGGTCAGAGGAGGCCTGTAATGCACACACAGTGCTCTGGATGGCGGCCTGACTCTGAGACGCCTGTAAAGTTTATGGCCTGGAGCTGAGTGAAACTAAGGGGAGGGCAAGCATGACTTGGGCCTGCAGAAGAGGCAGAGAATTAGTGGGGTGATTTAGAATAATGCATTTTGATTACCAGATTGAAGAGTTGAAGGCAGAGGATGTGTCCTGTAGTGGATAGAGAGAAGGGGGGATCGTGACAGAGCTCATCACAGCATCAGACAGTTTTATTCTGCGTTCCTGGAATTCACCTGTAGGAAGAACAAACAATGGGTGACTTGGACAACAGTCTGTCCCAGCTTAGAGCAGAGGCCCTGGGTGGCTACAACACAAACTATCACACTTTTTGCAGGACCCCAGGCAGGTCCTGGGCCCTCTTCTAGTCATCCAAATGCTAGGAGGTCTAGGATTTCTGAGCGCTTTAGTCCCGTGGCAACATCTCTGGTTCGGTGCCATTCTGGAAGCCCCTCAAGGGACTCTCTGACCCCACCAGCAAAGCACACACCTGCTTCCCCAGGTGTGTGAGTCAGGGAGGAATCCCCATCTATGGCGAACCCAAGGTGGGAGTTTTTTCATCTGCCACCTACTCTCCTACCCTCTCACCTCGCAGTGTGGATGGTGGGGCTGGATATACAGGCTCCCTGCCTGTGTTTAGTGCTAACCGGCGCGGGAGTTGCTGAGGGGTTGTAACGCTCCTGCGTTTTTATTATAGGCTGGATTTGCAGCTGCAAAATCTCCACTCAGTAGTCATGTAGAGATGTGTTGAATACCAGATCCAACTCTCCAGGACTCATCACCGTGGGCCTGTCAGCTTCAACATACAGATATATACCCATTCAATGAGATGTTCCTGGAGTGATAGGATGTATATGATAGTATGAAGGTGATGTGCTGAAGGGACAGGTGTGAACAGTGACAAGGATGGTAATCACTTGATAGGTTTTGTATAGGAGAGTTCAAGATGGTATTTAGGAATGCAGATAGGTTAGTATCGGGTATGCTAACAGGTGGTGAGGACAGCAGATGACAAATACAGGATAGACTAACCCAGTGCAAGGATAGATAGTAGTAGACAGGAGAGCTAGCAATCTATGCAGCAGTGCAGATGATAGATGGTAGTAGGCTCAAGAGCTAGCAATCTATGTAACAGTGCAGATGATAGGATAGTATGGATAGGTGGTAACAGTCCTTAATGTGCATAGGTAGATAGTGCAATAAGGTTATGGAGGGTTCCCCTGCGGGGTACTTATCACTTGTAATGTTAGTAGTTTAGAGAGGTCCAGTAGATAAGGAATGATCCGGTAGCGAGATACAGGGATCAGTAGCGAGGTTCCCGGTCTGCTCCAGGTAAAGGGAATAGCTGGAGGTTCCGATCGAGAGACAGGCTTGAAAGCATGTGGATATCAAGGCAGGTTGAACGAACAATGTGAGTGAGACCGCCGGCGGTTGAAATAGCCGCTCTGCGGCGCTCAGCAGTGACATCATCGTTCTTAAAGGTATATGCGTACCACCTGAAGAGAAAGGTGGGACGCATTACAGAGAAAAGTGGTGATTAAGGGTACCGGAGGTACCGGTCCGGAATCTTACAGGGGTGGGTGCCGGCCAGGTTTCCGGGAGCAGCCAGTGGCCCCAAGTGACAGAAGACGCAGGCAGCAGCTTTCCCCTGTGTCCTAGCATTGCAGATAGGGCCCCGGCTTGTGAGGCTTCCACCATCTCTCACAGAGCCCAGCATGAGAGGAGAGGGAGCGCCCAGGGTTCAGGTGCGGCGGCGGCAGCTGACGTCATTAGCGAGTGCCCGCTGGGCTCTGTAGCCAGCAACTGCACCATGGAGCCCACTGAGGGTAGAGCAACAGCTTGGCTTGGTGAACAGAGAAGATCTGAAGGGGTGCTCAGTGGCTCTGAAGATGGTGAACTCTGGCACACTGCACGGGGATCCAGATCTGCGGCTGGATGTCCTTTAAGGACAGAGACAGCCAGATGAGCTTCCGTTTCATGTCCTTTTTCTTGTTCTCATTTTCTCTGTTCAAGGGGGCTGTGGGGGGGTTTAGTTGACAGCTCAGCAGGGATTGAGGCAATGGGGGGTGGCTGGAGTTTTGGGGGGCAGTGCTGGGTCCACAGTCCCTTCTTTGGTGGGGCCCCCTGGCGCGGATGGTGTTGTATACACCCTGTTAGCAGGTCTTAGGGAGGTCATCTCTGATAGCTGCGTGGTCCACAGCACAAGCTGCCACCTCCAGTGTCAGTGGTCAGGCAGTCAGGGTTCAATCGGAGGTCTCAGCTCGCCCTCTTGGTGCGGGACCATTGGATTACTGTGGTCAATGGCTGGTGGCATCCTTGGTAACTACGGTCGGTAGGGCTTTGGACAACAAATCAGTTGACAAAGGAGTTGATGGGGTTGATGAGGTATGTCTAGCAAATGCTGCAAAAATGCGAAGGGTATGTGCGTTTTAAAAGGACCTTTGGGTGTGCATCTAAAAATGGAAGGGAAGAAGCATATATGGAAGGGTAAGTATGTGGAAATATTCTTTGTTGCCATTGGAGAAATTTAACTTTGAAAAATGGCAGTATCGGTTGCTTCTGCCTACGTTCTCAAACTGGTTGTAGACGTATGCAGTTTTAGCTGGTGTCATTGGGAAAAAGACCCTTGAGAATTGCTGCTCCCTTTTTTATTATTATCTCGACCCTATTGGCGAAGCCCAGTAAGTCTATGGGGCGGGTTGCTTGGTTGTCGCTATGACAAGCAATTGCGTCAGCGCAGGCAGTCCGGCCTTCCTTACAGTGGGACCACAAAAACAACAGTCTCTGGATGAAACTGATGTAGTCTCCACAAAGTTCGGTTCCTCCCTTTCAGCGTGGGGCCAGAGGTGCAGCAGCCTCTTCACAACCGGCCACAAATCGCAGGGGGCTTTGTTGGCAATTCAATGCTGGATCTTGCAAGTTTGGCACCACGTGCTGTTTCCGTCATGACTGTTCAGAGTGTGGAGGATCTCTTGTGCTGTCCTTTTGCTCCAAGCAAGGAAAAAGAAAAGGAGGCGATGCTGGAAGACGCCGGTGAGGGTAGAGATAATGGTGCCTTTCCTAAAGCGTTATCCTAACAGGGAGGCAGCTAGTGTGTTGCAGCTGGGTTTCTCGTAGGACAACCTACCAGTTGCTGGTTGTTCCTTCTATGGCAGATAACTTGCAGTCATCTCATTTACATCCAATGGTCATTTTCAGGAAAACTTTGCAAAGAAGTTGCTTAATCACTTGCCGACTGCCTAACGTAGATCTACGTCGGCAGTCAGCCCCTCACAGGCAAAGCGACGTAGATCTACGTCGCTAGCCTGTGAGGCTCTGGGGAGCGAGCACGCGCCGCCGGAGGCACGCTCCCGCCCCCGCTCGCTCACGGACCCCCCACGCATGTGCCCGACGGACTCGATGTCCGCCGGGCACTCGCGATCATCCGTTAGAGCAGGAGAAAGGCAGGCGGCTAATGTAAACACAGCCGCCTGTCATTCTCCCCTGTGTAAGAATTGAGATCATACGGTTCTACTATGTAGGACCGTTGATCTCTGTTCTTACACAAGTAGCCACATCCAATCACAGTTAGAAACATGCCCCTAGGGACACACTTAACCCCTCCCTCTCCAATAAAGTTAACCCCTTCCCTCCCAGTGTCATTTTTACAGTAACAGTGCATATGTATAGCACTGATTACTGTAGTAATGTCACTGGTAACCCCAAAAGTGTCAAAAATGTCAGTCAAGGGTCCAATCTGTCCGCCGCAATGTCGCAGTCCCACAAAAAAAATGCAGATCGCCGCCATTAATCGTTAAAAAAAAAAAACAACAAAAATCTTTCCCTTAGTTAGTAAATGCAATAACTTTTGCGCAAACCAATCAGAATACGCTTTTTGAGATTTTTTTTACCAAACATATGTAGCAGAAAACAAATTGGCCTAAAATGTTAAAAAATTTTGATTTTTACATTTTTTTTGGGGGGGGGGGGAATTTCATATAAAAAAAATTTGAAAAATATTGTTATTTTTGCAAAATTGACGCTCTTCTTTTGTTTATAGCGCATGATCAAAAAATCGCACAGGTGATCAAATACCACCAAAAGAAAGCTCTCTTTGTGGGAAAAGAAAGGACATGAAATTCGTTTAGGTATAGCATCGCACGACCGCGCAATTGTCCGTTAAAGCAACGCAGTGCCGAATCGCAAAATAGGCCCTGGTCAGGAAGGGGGTAAAATCTTCCGGGGCTTAAGTGGTTAAGTTTGCATGGCTGTTCCTTTTGATTCACACACTAAGTTACGCCTCATTCATCACTTCTCCCATCCTAAAGGGGTTCAGTGACTTATGCCATTGATCTGGAGCTTTGCACAGTGTCCTATACTTCTTTTGATATGGCAGTTTTGTGAGTTTTTAGGTATGGTAAAGGTTCTTTGTTGGCCAAGACTGATCCTAGTTGTTGCCATCTGCTGGGGTTCAAATGGCAAGGGCAACATTTTTGTTGATAGATGTTTACCAATAGACTGTGCCATTTCTTGTTTGTTGTTTGAAATATTTACATAGTTCCTTTTTGGAATGGGTAGTTCGGGATGTTTCTGGGCTTAATTCAGTCATTCATTATTTAGATGATTTCTTGTGCATATGGCCTGCTGGAACTACTATCTATGCCTCACTTTTGGCCACGGTCCAACATGTTTTCGAGCTTTTTGGTGTGCCATTGGCCCCTGGCAAGACGTAGGGCCCTGCCACTGAGTTGCAGTTTCTAAGTATTGTCCTTAACACCTTGGCGATGGAATGCTGTTTGCCTTTGGACAAACTTGGAGATCTGAAGGGAACAGTTTCTGCCACCAGGCAATGCAAAAAAATTCAAATTCGTGCTTTGCAATCGCTCTTGGGCCCACCTGAGGTATGGGTGTCCCTTCCTAACAATTCGGTGGTAACATCGGGGTATTAATCAGGTTGTATCTGGTAGTACGTAAGTAGTTAATTGTCCGTGAGCCAGTGTAGTTGCGGCTGGGGGCCTTTGATTGGGTGACAGATACAACCAGTTAATAGTGAGTATATAGGCCTTCAAAGACCTTAGACCGGGCATAAGCTGAGCTTGGTTTATTTGGTATGCATTGACTGTAATATATGCATTACACTTGTTTTCTTGTGAATGTTGTATTTAATGGTTTGTAATAAAAAGGCTACTATGGCCATTCGACTCCACATAAAATGTGTCTTCTGGAAGGGGGATGGATCAAGTATTTAATGTTTTATAGATAACCAGAGCCTCGGTGTTCTGCAGGTCCCTCAGTCATGCTGCACAGTGCTCTGGATGGAGGTATGAGAGCGGCCTGTAATGCTGCACAGTGCTCTGGATGGTGATCTGACTCTGGTAGTCCTGTAATGCTGCACAGTGCTGGAAGGTGGTCTCAGGTCTGAGGGATGGCCTGTAATGCTCATTGCTCTGGATGCCAGTGGTCAGAAGAGGCCTGTATTGCACACGCAGTGCTCTGTACAATGGTCTGACTCTGAGAAGACTGTAATGCTACACAGTGCTGGATTGTGGTCTCAGGTCTGAGGGATATCCTGTAATGCTCAGTGCTCTGGATGCTGGTGATCAGAAGAGTAAACTTGAAGGGAAACACAGGCGCCACTCTGAGTGCAGTAACTTGAGATTTATTAAAAAAGATCAATGTAAAAGGGGTACTCACAACAGTGATAAATACAAAGGCTCATAACGACACTCCGGTAAGGATCAGGATGGCTGGAGCGGTAACGGTAGACAGGCTGTAAAGTGGTGGCTGGCCGCTCTTCCTGGTCCCGGGGACACTCAGATGCCGATCCGTCATCACTTCCGGAAGCGTGGTAACGTCATGGCGCCGGCGACGCCTGAGGAAGGAGCGCATGCTCCGAGTACGCGTCACCGGCGCCATGACGTTACCACGCTACCGGAAGTGACGACGGAACGGCATCTGAGTGTCCCCGGGACCAGGAAGAGCGGCCAGCCACCACTTACAGCCTGTCTACCGTTACCGCTCCAGCCATCCTGATCCTTACCAGAGTGTTGTTATGAGCCTTTGTATTTATCACCGTTGTGAGTACCCCTTTCCCATTGATCTTATTTAATAAATCTCAAGTTACTGCACTCAGAGTAGCGCCTGTGTTTCCCTTCTAGTTGGCTCCATGCAATCTTCTACTTGTCACTAGAGCTGCCTCAGGAATGCACCTTGGGATTTTTTTATGGACCTCTTTTATGGACTTTCTTATGGACCTTTTTTATGGACTTTCTTATGGACCTTTTTATACAAGGACCTATGCATTGTCCTTTTAATTTTTATTGACAACTTTTCACTTTGGTTGTTATGTTTTCAGCGACACTTGTGAAGTCCCAGGTGATACTTTCATTCCCCGTTGTGCGCCAGCTGTTTTATTTTTATTTTGGTGATCAGAAGAGGCCTGTAATGCACACACAGTGCTCTGGACAATGGTCTGGACAGTAGTCTGAGAGGGGGCTGTACACACTTACAGCGCTCTCTGCTCTGGATGGTCCTCATCGTGTGTCAGGAGTGGGATTCTCTTCAGGAGGCCTGTAATTATAGCCCCGTACACACGTAGCGATTGTCGGCCGTAAATATTCGGCCGCCGACCGATCGGCCGATTGTAGGCTTGTTAGTATGATGCTTCCGACAGCCGACAGTGCATTTTCGGCCGAACAGAATCTGTCGTGCAAGCATTAAAATTTTTGTAGGCCAACACCAGAACGGCCGATTTTCCATCAGTCAGTACAGATTTCGGCCGACAAACAGCAGATTTGCAAGACTGGGCATGCTCAGAAAAGAAAAAACACACGGAAAGTTAACCATCACATGACATCACTTCTGCAGTCGGCTGTTGTTGGCTGACAAAATTTGTGTGCAGTCTTTTGCAGTTTTCAACAGACAAGACAGCCCTGGACAAAAGACGGCCGATCGTTCGGCCGACGATCGGTATGTGTGTACGGGGCTTTACAGTGCTGCTCTGGACGCTTGTCTGAGGACCCCGAGGACTGTAATGCTGGCTGCACAGCCTGCTAACTGCCGCTAAGCGAAGCACGCTATGGCGGACTCGAGTTGTTTGCTTGCTAGGAGCGTGTGTTTGCCTGAACTTTCAACCAGCTATTGTAGATATCAGGATTTGCCTGTATATTGATATTCTGCACAAAAGGGCTGGCAGAGCAAGAGACAACAATGTAATAATGCACACTGAGGCATTCTGGTGACGCAAACAGAGCCATGTGATGAACTGTTGTGGAGGGGGAGGGCGGGGGGCGCTGTTTCCGCATCACATTAACAAGCAGCGCAGTGACCTCTCTCTGTGTTGAAAAGAAGTTAGGTCACCCACCTGTCCATCTGGCTGCATTGTCTGGCAGGGATGTTGGGGTGAAGACATTGGCTGAACAGAATAACACATAGCTTGGCAGGTAAGAGAGTTCATGTCCAGTATTTTAGCTGTGTGTTTGGCCATTTGCCTGGATCCACAGGACAATTCTGCCAGCTCTGGATTAATAGCTCTTTTACAGAAATCAGTTTTGTGCTTAGTGCGCTTTTAATTATATGGACATTCCTGTTTATTGTCTGCCAATGTTAGGGTCCAGTTCCTCTGTCCACACCCGCTGGTATCAGATCCATGATATTCCCCACTAGGAGACCACACAGTGCAGCGACAAATAGATGGCACATCCAGCGCTGTTGTCTCTCTCACATACAGATACTCTGGAAAGTATTCACAGCGCTTCACTTTTTACACATTTTGTAATGTTACAGCTTAACCACTTAAGCCCTGGAAGATTTTACCCCCATTCCGACCAGGGTTTTTTTTTTTCGATTCGGCACTGCGTGACTTTAACGGACAATTGCGCGGTCGTGCGACGCTGTACCTAAAAGAATTTGACATCCTTTTTTTCCCACAAATAGAGCTTTCTTTTGGTGGTATTTGATCACCTGTGCGATTTTTACTTTTGGCGCTATAAACAAAAAAAGAGCGTCAATTTTGCAAAAATAACAATATTTTTCACATTTTTTTATATGAAATTCCCCCCAAAAAATGTAAAAATCAAAATTTTTTAACATTTTAGGCCAATTTGTTTTATGCTACATATGTTTGGTAAAAAAAATCGCAAAAAGCGTATTTTGATTGGTTTGCGCAAAGGTTATTGCGTTTACTAACTAAGGGAAAGATTTTTGTCATTTTTGGTGTTTTTATTTTTAACGCGTAATGGCGGCGATCTGCGATTTTTTTGCGGTACTGTGACATTGCGGCGGACAGATCGGACCCTTGACTGACATTTTTGACACTTTTGGGGTTACCAGTGACATTACTGCAGTAATCAGTGCTATATATATGCACTGTTACTGCAAAATGACACTGGCAGGGAAGGGGTTAACTTTATTGGGGAAGGAGGGATTAAGTGTGTCCCCAGGGGCGTGCTTCTAACTGTGATTGGACATGGCTACTGGTGTAGGAACAGTGATCAACGGTCCTACATAGTAGAACCGTGTGATCCCTATTCCCACACAGGGGAGAATGACAGGCGGCTTGTTTACATCAGCCGCCTGCCTTTCTCCCTCTCCACCGCCGATCGCCGGGTCATGCGCACGGACTTCCTAGGGAACGAGCCGGGGCGGGCGAGCGCCTCCACGGCGCGCGCTCGCCCGCTATTGGCTCACAAGCAAGTGACAGGCAAGTGACGTATCGGTAAGTCACTTTGCCTGGCCGGGGCTGACCGCCGCAGTATATGTACTTGCGGCGGTCGACAACCGGTTAATTCCAAAATGGACTAAATTCATTATTTTCCTTAAAATTCTACAAACAATCCCTCATAATGACAACGTGAAAGAAGTTTGTTTGAAATCTTTGCAAATGTATTAAAAATAAAAAACAAAAAAATCCCAATACTTTGTTGAAGCACCTTTGGCACCAATTACAGCCTCAAGTAATTTTGAGTATGATGCTCCAAGCTTGGCACACCTATTGTTTGTTGTTAGCAATTTCTCCCATTCCTCTTTGCAGGACCTCTCAAGCTCCATCAGGTTGAATGGGGAGCGTCGGTGCACAGCCATTTTCCGATCTCTTTAGAGATGTTCAATCGGGTTCAAGTCTGGGCTCTGGCTGGGCCACACAAGTGCATTTACAAAGTAGTTGTCCCGTAGCCACTCCTTTGTTATCTTGGCTGTGTGTTTAGGGTCGTTGTCCTGTTGGAAGATGAAACTTTGCCCCAGTCTGAGGTCCTGAGTGCTCTGAAGCAGGTTTTTTATCAAGGATGTCTCTGTACATTGCTGCAATCATATTTCCCTCGATCCTGACTAGTCTCCCAGTTCCTGCCGCTGAAAAACATCCCCACAGCATGATGCTGCCACCACCATGCTTCACTGTAGGGATGGTATTGGCCAGGTGATTGGTGCCTGGTTTCCTACAGACATGATGGTTGTCATTCATGCCAAAGAGTTCAATCTTTGTTTCATCAGACCAGAAAAATTTGTTTCTCATGGTCTGAGAATCCTTCACTCCTTCAGGTGCCTTTTGAAAAACTCCAGAAAGGTTGTCATGTGCCCATTACTGAGGAGTGGCTTCCGTCTGGCCACTCTACCATACAGGCCTGATTGGTGGAGTGCTGTAGAGGTGGTTGTTCTTCTGGAAGGTTCTCCTCTCTCTCCACAGAGAAATGCTGGAGCTCTGTCAGAGTGACCATCGGGTTCTTGGTCACCTCCCTGACTAACTCCCTTCTCCCCCGATCGCTTAGTTTGGCCGGGGCGGTCCGCTCTAGGAAAAGTCCTGGTGGTTTTAAACTTCTTCCACTTATGGAAGATGGAGGTCACTGTGCTCATTGGGACCTTCAATGCTGCAGAAATTGTTCTGTACCCTTCCCCAGATCTATGCCTCGATACATTCCTGTCTCGGAGGTCTACAGACAATTCCTTGGACTTCATGGCTTGGTTTGTGCTCTGACATGCTCTGTTAATTGTGAGACCTTATATAGACAGGTGTGCGCCTTTCCAAATCATGTCCAATCGACTGAACCACAGCTGGACTTCAATCAAGTTGTAGAAACATCTCAAGAATGATCAGTGGAAACAGGATGCACATGAGCTCAATTTCATGGCAAAAATCATGGCATGGCAAAAGCGGTGAATACTTACAGTATGTACATGTGATTTTTTTCATTTTTTTATTTTTAATAAATTTGCAAAGATTTCAAGCAAACTTCTTTGATGTTGTCATTATGGGGGATTGTTTGTAGAATTTTGAGGGGGAAAAAATTTAATCCACTTTGGAATAAGGCTGTAACATAACAAAATGTAAAAAAAGTGAAGCGCTTTGAATATTTTCCAGATGCACTGTATTATATTTACCTTCAAGTATATGTAAAACCCTAAAGCCCCATTCACTCCTGTGTGTTTTATGTGCATTCTGAGGTGCATACGGTAAATACACGTGGGCACATGAAAATGCATTGATTCCAATGAGGCCGTTCAAATCTGCATGCTGAGATGCAATGCATTGCACAAAATGAAGCATACCTGATTTTACTTCCCATTTTCTGGCCAATTGAAGTCCATGTGAGCCTCATAAAAACACATGTAAAATGCATTAAAAAAAGGCACGTAAAATGTACTACGAATACACATTAGAAGAAGTATGGGAATACTTTTTTTCTAATCATACTTACCTAGATGGATATGTTCCCCGCCGGCTCTAAGACTGAGAACCGAGCGATCAGCGGTGTTTGATCTCCTAAACAGAGAGCTGGTGACTGTCAGTCTCTGGCTCTCTGCTCTGCCCAGAGTACTGGGCTGTGAAGGGGGCGGGAGCGGCTGGCTTAGGCTCTCAGCAGCTTGCTAAGAGGCTAAGCCCGGTGTTGGTCCAAGCATTTGGGTGGATCCCGACCCAGTGGCAGCCCGTCCATTGGGGGGCACAGGGGCGCCGCCCCCTATCCATGCGTCCGGCCCCCTAATCTACTTGCAGGGCACTGGACACATGGATTCCAATGTGTTTTTTTTTTTTTTTTTGAAGCGCGTGATTAGAGCCAGAGGCGCAAATAGGCTTCAAAAAAGGATGGACTCGGGGCGCAGAGCACTAGGCTTAGCTGTGAGTAAAAATCACCCCAATCGGGGTATACAACCTCTTTAGAATACCAGCTAATGTAAGTCTAGTGCATGCGGCTATATATTAGAAAGGGTATAAAGGGCACCTTCATCCAAATAGTTCAAAAAGAGTTTCCCATGAACATTCGGTGGGGCAAATATGAGAGGGCCAATAGGCTAAGGGTGGAAGACATTAGATAACACCCCAGCCATTAGGTCATCTTAGGTGCAACACCGGGTTCCAGGCAATGAGGGGAGGGAGGGGCATGGGATTTTAATGGTGCCGTAGAGATTCAAATTACAACAAAAACATATGAAAAATAATTGAAACATAAAAAATCGCCAAGCGTGGTATACAACCGCTTTAAAATACTAGATAATGTAAGTCAATAAATTCTTGAGAGTAGGCTTCCCAACATGAGTGCCACCCACAACTAAAAATGGGGGTGGGGGGGTAATCTGGTAAGCAGATTCGCATGTAATGGTGGATTGGTGCTCAGCGGTGGAGGATAACACTTTACGTGTTTTTATATATATTTTTGTTTCCCTTTGATCACATCTCACCTTTATTGGACTTTTTGATTAATTTCACTTCTTTAAGGACTTTACTCACATCATATAAAAAGCTTGAATACCAGCGCTATGGAGTTTCAGTGCCTTAATTGAACCAGGATAGTGGTTATTGTGGTGTAAGCTGCCCCCAACCTACCTCTGAGGTAGTAAGTTGGAAAAAAGTGCAAGAAATGTTGGGACCGGCTCTACCACTTTAAATAAAAAAAACTGTGTTTGTGCAGTTTTAAAACCTGCATGAATCATTCATATTTGTAAAGTGCATTAGGTGCATATAGTGCGTTTTAAAATTGCAAAGTGCTGCGTGCTAGTAAAACTTCAATAAAATATCATGGGCTGTGCTCAGTGTACCATATATCACATATACATAAGCATATATAAAGTGCTGAGTGCTGCTGATACCATTAACCACGTGAGTGATTATGTGCTTATAACAATATATGGCGCCAGTGGATCTCCACCTGTTGCACCGCTGCTTACCGCACTTGTAGGACAGGTCGCTCAGCACTCCTCGGTCACTAGAATAAGAGATAAGCCTCCATTGCGTAGTATATGTTGATAAGGATAAAGCAACTTAGCATCCACTCACATTTAAGGAGTTCACTATCAGCTTAAGGTGTTCGCCGAGCCGCTTCCGCGTTCCACCGCCTCAAACCACCGTTCCCGGAAGTGACGTACTGACGTACCAAAACCCCGCCCTACGCGTTTCGTCATACAACGTCATCTGGAGTCGCTTTTGCAGCTTTCTTACTTTATTTCCTTAAACCAAAGTGCTGACTGCCATGGACTCACTGAACAAATGCCCCCACCACAGGAGCTCAACAACCCCCCATAACACACTACATATGAAATTGATGATCATTAGCACCAGCTTGGTATAATTGGTTATTCCTACACCTGAGTCTAATCCTACAAAATCCCTGACTTTGTGCAAAGTGTACAAAGTGTGCAAGTGTAAGAATTGATGCTGGTTTAAAGCCAAAAATTGATTTGATTTGTATTTTTTTTCTGTTCGCTCATTCTGCATTTTGTAAATTGATAAAAATAAACAATTAAAATATATATTTATGAAAGATTTCTTGCTTTTGTATTATTATATTATTATATTACCTACTCCAAAAAAAAAAAAAAAAAAAAAAGGCATGCAAATAAATGCTTTAACCACTTTACCACCGAAGGATTTTGCTGTCTTACGTCTGGGCCACTTTTTGCGATTCAGCACTGTGCGACTTTAACTGACAATTGCGCGGTCATGCGACGCCGTAACCAAACTAAATTTACGTCCTTTTTTTAGAGCTTTATTTTGGTGGTATTTGATCACCTGTGCGATTTTTACGTTTTTCGATATAAACAAAAAAAGAGCGACAATTTTGAAAAAATAATATTTTTCACATTTTTTTATATGAAATTCCCCCCCAAAAAATGTAAAAATCAAAATGTTTTATAATTTTAGGCCAATTTGTTTTCTGCTACATATTTTTGGTAAAAAAAATTGCAATAAGCGAATTTTGATTGGTTTGCGCAAAAGTTATTGCGTTTACTAACTAAGGGAAAGATTTCTGTCGTTTTTGGTGTTTTTTTTTTTTTTAACGCGTAATGGCGGCGATCTGCGATTTTTTTTTGCAGGACTGCGACATTGCGGCGGACAGATCGGACCCTTGACTGACATTTTTGACACTTTTGGGGGGTACCAGTGACATTACTACAGTAATCAGTGCTATAAATATGCACTGTTACTGTAAAAATGACACTGGCAGGGAAGGGGTTAATTTTATTGGAGAGGGAGGGGTTAATGTATGCCTGGTGCTTACTGAAGTGTGTGGGGGGAGGTGACTGAGTGACACAGGGACAGATCGCATGTTCAGCTATGCTGAACCCTGCTATCTGACCCTGTCTGTCACTTAGGAGATCCGCCCGCTTTGTTTACACAAGCGGGCGGATCTCCAGACTTGATTCCCCGACGATCGGGGAAGAGCAGCGGCGATCGCCGCCGCTCCTCCCCTGGTCCGACTCTCGCTGTGACTGAATACAGCGGGAGCGAGCCTCCAGCGGCGCGCGCGCGCCGCCGAGTAGGGGGAGTGTCTGCCGACGTAGGTCTACGTCGCCAGACCTACAAGAGCCACTTTGCCGCAGTAGAGCTCTAGTGAGCAGCGGCAAAGTGGTTAAAGTAAGAAATCTTTCAAAAATATATTTTAGATGTTTATTTTTATCAATTTACGAAATGCAAAATGAGTAAAAATCCAAATCAAATCAATTTTTGGTAAGTTTTTGAAAGTATTCTTACTTTACAGCATTTCTTCACATGCCTTTTTTTTTTTTTGGAGTAGGTAATATAATGTATAATATTTAGTTTCATTCAACTAGATCTATGGTGGTCAACTCAGGACCGCAATGCTGCAAGCATTAGCCACAAACACAATGGCTGGCGTTATCTTGGAGCATCTGCTGTGCGTAATTCCTCTTATCTCAGCACAAAATCCAGTGATGTTTACTTAATTCCCCCATTATAAAAAGTGTTTAAAAAGATAAACCAAAGTCTGCACAATGTTGGGTGGTTGTTTTCTTAGGCGGAAAGTCTTTCCTCGCTCTTCTAAATAGACATTATTTATTGTCTCAAGATTAAATATGATTCATATCTCGGGAGCCGGGATTTATTCTTTGGTTTATTAAAGATAAAATACTTTCGCGAAAATTCCTGGCCAATATTTCCGTAAGTGGGATTTTCTAACGGCGTTTACTCTAAAGCCATTATTTTTGGATCTGAGATTTTCTCCGTATGGTTGCGCTGGATTTCCTGTTCACATCTTTCAAGTCGATGAAACGAGAGGAGTATAGAAAACGCTTCTCACATGACGTTCTGTGAATGAAAGGCATATGTCGAGAGAGAGACTCATCCTCTAGTAATTTGTGAAGAGTCGTCTCGGGTGCCTGATAACCGCAAGGCTCTTTATATTCACATTTAAGTTAAGGGTGTAATTACCGCCTTTATTTTGCGTTGGATCATAATTTGTTAATTATGTCCTAATTACATGTGTACCTTTATGCGCAAAAGCCATAATTGTTTAATTGCGCCTTCATTTTTATATCAAACATTTCCAAGGATTAAATAAGTCAGCATATAATCATAATGACTTGAGAGGTTCAGGGGCGGCTGTCACATAAATGTGGATGTGTCCTGATTAACACAGGCAGAATTTAAAGTATAACTCCACTGCAAAAACAAAAGACAAAAACATATAAACATATAAACATAGATCTATGGTCAAACAATAATGTTAATGAAAAACAAAAAAAAAAAAATAAAAAAAAAAAAAAGATGGGCAGACTTGATGCACTACTCAGTCTTTTTTAACCGGTTGCCGACCGCTGCACGACGATATACGTCGGCAGTCAGCCCCGGCCAGGCAAAGTGACGTATATATACGTCACTAGCCTGTCACTTGCTTGGGAGCCAAAAGTGGGCGAGTGCGCGCCCGCGGAGGCACGCTCCCGCCCCGGCTCGTTCCCCAGCAAGTCCGTGCACGTGACCGGCGGACCCGATGTCCGCCGGTCACTCGCCGATCGTCGCTGCAGAGGGAGAAAGGCAGGCGGCTGATGTAAACAAAGCCGCCTGTCATTCTCCCCTGTGTAGAAACAGTGATCATACGGTTCTACTATGTAGGACCGTTGATCACTGTTCCTACACCTCAAGCCACAGCCAATCACAGTTAGAATCACGCCCCTAGGGACACACACAGCCCCTCCCTCTCAAATAAAGTTAACCTCTTCACTGCCAGTGTAATTTTACAGTAACAGTGCATATGTATAGCACTGATTACTGTAGTAATGTCACTGGTAACCCCAAAAGTGTCAAAAATGTCAGTCAAGGGTCCGATCTGTCCGCCGCAATGTCGCAGTATCGCAAAAAAAAACGCAGATCGCCGCCATTACGCGTTAAAAAAAACAACAAAAATGACAAAAATCTTTCCCTTTGTTAGTAAACGCGATAACTTTTGCGCAAACCAATCAAAATACGCTTTTTGCGATTTTTTTTACCAAACATATGTAGTATAAAACAAATTGGCCGAAAATGTTAAAAAAGTTTGATTTTTACATTTTTTGGGGGGGGGGGAATTTCATATAAAAAAATGTGAAAAATATTGTTGTTTTTGCAAAATTTACGCTCTTTTTTTGTTTATAGCACAAAAAGTAAAAAATCGCACAGGTGATCAAATACCACCAAAAGAAAGCTCTGTTTGTGGGAAAAAAAGAATGTCAAATTTGTTTAGGTACAGCGTCGCACGACTGCACAATTGTCCGTTAAATTCACGCAGTGCCGAATCGCAAAATAGGCCCTGGTCAGGAAGGGGGTAAAATCTTCCGGGGCTTAAGTGGTTAATGAAAAACAAAAAAAAAAAAAAAGATGGGCAGACTTGATGCACTACTCAGTCTTTTTTCTATGTTTAAAAAACCTTCTCTTTTTTTTTTTTAATGTGTTGTTTTATTGTAACTTGAATATTTTCCAATAAAAATTGATTGAAACAGAACAGAAAAAAACACGCACAGCGTGACCATACCAATTGTGAATCACTATAGGGTCTCATGCACACTGGACGTTATAAAAATGGCAGAAACTTTGTAGTGAGTTTTTCAGCGTTTTTTTTTTTTTCAGCTTTTTTGCATTGACATTTTTCAGCGTTTTAAGCATTTTTTGGGGTTTTTAGCTAAAAATCACCTCTCTGCTATTTTAGTAACTCCAACTTTCCCACAATGCAATGTTTGCCAGAATTGCATCACATGGGTGTTCACACCCATTCATTGTTCTTGGATTCCCAAATGTCAGTGTGCTATTGTTCTTGGACCCCAAGTGTCAGTGTATCATCATTCTTGGACCCCAAGTGTCAGTGTATCATCATTCTTGGACCCCCAAGTGTCAGTGTGCCATTGTTCTGGGACCCCCAAGTGTCAGTGTGCTATTGTTCTGGGACCCCCAAGTGTCAGTGTGCTATTGTTCTGGGACCCCCAAGTGTCAGTGTGCCATTGTTCTGGGACCCCCAAGTGTCAGTGTGCCATTGTTCTGGGACCCCCAAGTGTCAGTGTGTCATTGTTTTGGGACCCCCAAATGTCAGTGTGCTATTGTTCTAGGACCCTCAAGTGTCAGTGTATCATCATTCTTGGGCCCCCAAGTGTCAGTGTATCATCGTTCTTGGACCCCCAAGTGTCAGTGTGCCATTGTTCTGGGACCCTCAAGTGTCAGTGTGTCATTGTTTTGGGACCCCCAAAATTGATGGGGGACATGCTGGTCACTGCATTGATGGGGACATGCTGGTCACTGCATCTATGGGGACACACTTTAATATAGTGATTAAAGTGTCCAAAAATGTCATATAGCTTTCTGAAATAATGCAATTAGAAAATTTACCAATTACATACAAAAAAAGGAAAAAATCCAAATACAAAAGGACACTAAGGGGTAAATTTTTAAACCATTATTTACAGGAACATCATTAGCATTCAGGCACGCTGAACGAAATGCCAAAGTAATTTTTGTAAGAGATTTGCCTGTATTTTCAGCTCCATCTAGCGGCCAAAATGCAATATAGGTTTCCTGACAGACTCCATGGCAGCTTACGTGTGGGTTAGTCCCGCCTCCTCCTACCTCATAGGACCCTACTCCCATAAATTTTTACTCCGTGCCAGAGGCCGTGTTCCTTTTTTGTCCTCCTCCTGAAAGGATTATGGTCAAATCTTACCTCATGAAGATTCCCGATTCAGGCCTGTCGGTCTGCACGTCGGATCGAGTGGTGTCCCCTTCATGTCCAGTACGCCCTAGCTATTAGCGGGGTAGGACACGGGCGTGGAGTCAGTTGTCAGAAGAGCTTACAAACCTGGCCAATGGCAGGCAAAGCGACATTTGGCCAATCGTCCCAGCTATTAGCAGGAGGCCCATTAATACGCCCCATCATGTGTGCAGCCGCGGTGTCCGTATGGTCCAAGGTCTGGTCGTGGAAGTGGTGATGTATCCTGCTTTACATTCTATGGCAGCAGTTTGTTTTTGTATATTCTCCTGTTGTTTGTTACTTATCTCTCCCTGGAGTCTAGTTTGGCTGTGGGATGCACGGCGTTCCATTCCACGTCCTTCCCCTCCACTCCACTGCTTCCTGGTGTCTTCCAGGCTCGATCTGAATCGAGGCTTGGTTCACACAGGTGGGGGGGGGGGGGTGGTGCCTTCCAGGCTCGATCTGAATCGAGGCTTGGTTCGCACAGGTGGGGGTGGGGGGTGCAGTGGCGTAGCGCGGGTTGTCAGCACCCGGGGCAAGGCAAGTAATTTGCGCCCCCTAAGCCGCAGGATTTTGACCAGCGTGCCCCCTTTCAATGCAGAATGACCAGCGTGCCCCCTTTCAATGCAGAGAGACCAGCGTGCCCCCATTCAATGCAGAGAGACCAGCGTGCCCCCTTTCAATGCAGAGTGACAAGCGTGCCCCCATTCAATGCAGAGAGACCAGCATGCCCCCTTTCAATGCAGAGTGACCAGTGTGCCCAATTCCAATGCAGAGAGACCAGCGTGCCCCCTTTCAATGCAGAGTGACCAGCATGCCCCCTTTCAATGGAGAACGACCAGCGTGTCCCCTTTTAATGCAGAATGACCAGCGTGCCCCCTTTCAAAGCAGAGAGACCAGCGTGCCCCCTTTCAATGAAGAATAACCAGCGTGCCCCCTTTCAATGCAGAGAGACCAGCGTGCCCCCTTTCAATGCAGAGAGACCAGCGTGCCCCCTTTCAATGCAGAGAGACCAGCGTGCCCACTTCAATGCAGAGAGATATACATGCAACAGCCGCTTCTCCTCAGTTCCCCACGTCTCCTCGAGTCCTCCCGCCTCCTCCTCGGCCAATGGCATGCGTTCGCCTTTCAGCCAATCAGGAAGTGGGTCTCAGACCCGCTTCCTGATTGGCCAGGAGGAGGATCCGTGTGACAATAGCGAATTTTCATTTGCTATTGTCACACAATGGGTGGGCTCAGGGCGAACTGCTCTGCGCCCCGGGTCCACCCTTTTTTGAAGCCTATTAGAGCCTCTGGCTCTAATCAGGTGATTAAAAAAAAAAAAACCCACTCTGTGACAGTGCCAGGCTGCTGACTCACTCGCTGCTAAACTGACTGAGCAGTGAGGAGAGGCAGCATAGGCGGGGCTTGGCTTGCAACGCCACCCCACCCTACACCAATGGACAGGTAAGGCACAGTCCAGCCCCGCCCCGCCATTTTCAGCCATAGAGCGGCCGCACTGGACATCTCCCAGCCTAAAGATGGAGGCAGCCACAGACAGTGTGTGAACTGTGTATGTCAGAGTCAGACAGACAGAGTGACACTGCGGATGCGCCCCCCCAGATGTTGCACCCGGTGCGGCTGGCCCCCCCTGCACCCCTCACGCTACGCCACTGGGGGGGTGGTGCCTTCCAGGCTCGATCTGAATCGAGGCTTGGTTCACACAGGTGGGGGGGGGGTGTGGTGCCTTCCAGGCTCGATCTGAATCGAGGCTTGGTTCGCACAGGTGGGGGGGGAGGGGGGGGGTGCCTTCCAGGCTCGATCTGAATCGAGGCTTGGTTTGCACAGGTGGGGGGAGGGGGGCGGTGACATCATTCCAGTAGCAAATTCAAATAGCTGTCAGTTTCAGCTATCTGTGGGTTTGTGTTCAGCAATGTTTCCAG
This sequence comes from Pelophylax lessonae, assembly GCF_965119305.1. Lineage (NCBI taxonomy): Eukaryota > Metazoa > Chordata > Amphibia > Anura > Ranidae > Pelophylax > Pelophylax lessonae. The sequence continues at coordinate 32,185,149 of NC_138772.1, forward strand.
CGGCTTCCCTGTGCTCTGCAGGAATATTTTAAAGGTGAGAGATGGCTGTGATTATGCTGAATAGGCTTCCTGCCTGCTCTCTGCATGTCACTCATTCATGGGTCTCTTGCAGTTTTTCTAAAGTGATATGGATGTCTCACCGCCCCCTGGTGGCCAGCCCTTACATTACAGGTAAGATTGGTTTTATTCCTCTCCCTGTAATGTTTGGGGGTTTTTTTCTGCTGTTCTGTTGAGTCTTTATTTTCTTTCCTAAAGCCCTTCTAGGTCTGAAAGACGTCACTCAGCCCGTGAAGATAAAGATCCTCCCAGGTCGCAAACGCGGCATTCATCATCAAGTTCCATGCGCCATCGGTCGTCCTCTAGGCGACATGGTGAAGAGTCTGGAGCTACTTCAGGACACCACCACTCTGACAAAAGATCCTGCTGGGGATGTGGGGCACAGGTGCCTGATGGAAAGTCGCTCTGTGAGCCCTGTTTTGCACATGCTGCAAACGAAAGGGAAGACAGCAACCAGCAGATGGAGTCGCTGGTCAGGCGAGTAGTTAAGGAGTCCTTAAAAACCTTGGATCCTGCTCGTGCTGGAACTTCCTCCCCCAGGATGGCGAGTACTCGGCTGGTGAAAATATTCATATCCCTGGGCCTTCCCAGCACAGTCACTCCTCATCTGACTACTCTGAGGGTGAGCTTGAAGCAGACGACCCTGGTGCGGGTTTTGACTTTGCCATGGTTCCCTCCTTGGTTAAAGTTGTGAAGGAAGCCCTGAAGTGGGATGAGCCGGTAGAGTCACCCTCTAAACAGAAGAGGTATTTTAAGCACCTCAAGAAGGAACGCCCTTTCTTTCCCCTGTTAGGGGAGGTCGGCGAAATCATTACAGACGAATGGGGCTGCACAGAGAGAAAAAACTCTCTACTCTCCAAAGTGAACAAAATGTACACGTTTAAAACGGAAGAGGTTAAACACCTGGAATCAGCACCTCTGGTGGATGCAGCACTGATGCGTCTGGTGCGTCATATCACCCTCCCGCTTGAAGACACAGTCACCTTTAAGGTTGGCCTTGAGAGACGCATTGATTCAGACCTGAAGCGCATCTATGTGTCAGCAGGAATGGCATGCAAGCCAGCATTGGCTCTCGCAGCCCTGTCTAAAGCAATGGAGGTGTGGACAGACAGTGTGGACACAACACTCAGAAGCATGTCGGAAGAAGTCGCAAGAGATACGCCAACACATGAGCTGAGGCTGGCAGCGGCTTTTTTGGGGGAGGCCTCCCTAGACATGGTCCGCCTTGCGGCACGGGTAATGCTTTCATCGGTTACTGCAAAACGGGCTCTTTGGTTACGTCCTTGGTTGGCCGATCCTGCGTCAAAACAGGCCTGGTGCCGAATTCCATTTGAGGGGTCCTCCCTATTTGGCAACAAGTTAGAAAGCGCCATTTCCCGTGCCGCAGGTGGTAAGTCGGGGTTCCTTCCCCAGGATAGGCGCTTGCTGGACCAGAAGAGGTCTCAGCCCAGGCAAGGGGCTGATCGATCAAGGGATGCTTGCCTATATAAGCCTGGCCGTCAATTCCGAAAGAACTGGAGAAGACCGCAGCCTTCAGGACAGAAAGCACCCAGAGGAGGGTCTTCTGGTGGTCGGGAGGCCACGAAGTCTTTTTGACGTTGTGCCTGCCCAGGCGGAGCAAGTCGGGGCTCGGCTACTACGCTTCCAACGCGTCTGGGCAGCCTCGATAAACGACTTCTGGGTCTTCAAGACAGTATCAACAGGCCATTCCTGGAAATTCTGCAGTCTGCCCAGACTGAGGTTCATTCCAACCTCATTGCCACAGTCAGAAGAGAAAAGACAAGGCCTTCTGTCTTACGTAGATCTGTTGGTGGCTCAAGGCGCAGTGGTTCCAGTTCCGACCAACAAGAAGTTCCAGGGTCTATACTCCCCTCTCTTCTTGGTTCAGAAAAAGAGCGGTGCTTGGAGACCGGTCATAGACCTCACGCACCTGAACTCTTTTATCAAGAAGGAAAAATTCAAGATGGAGACGCTATTCGCCATCCGTCAAGCAATACAACCGGCAGACTGGCTTGTGTCAATCGACCTCAAGGACGCCTATTTCCATGTGCCAGTGGCAGCAGATTACCAGAAGTTCCTACGATTCGCAGTAGATCAGAATCATCTACAGTTTGTCTGTCTCCCGTTTGGGCTTACTACATCGCCACGGGTATTCTCAAAGGTCTTACTAGCAGTGGTGGCTTTGATCAGGCCCAATACGTCCGTCTACACCATTATCTGGACGACCTGCTCCTGCTGTCACAAGACCGAGAACAACTTATGGTACACAGGTCTCAGGTAATAGCCACTCTTCGCGAGTTCGGCTGGTTACTGAACATGGAGAAGAGCCACCTGGAGCCTACCCAGTCGTTAATATTTCTGGGAGCTCAGTTCGACACAAGTCGAGGCACAATTCCTTTGCCCCTCGAGAAGATCCCGGTAGTCAGGGACAGGGTATGCCTAGCTATGACGGCCACTCACCTTCGAGCATCTCAGTGTCTAAGAGTGGTTGGGACCATGGTAGCCACGACCCCAATGGTGAAGTGGGCACAGTGGAAAATGCGGCCTTTCCAAGTGGGGTTTCTCCATCAGTGGCGTCCAGGAGATCAAAATCACCTCATTCGCATAACATCATCAATGCGGGAGAGCCTTCCATGGTGGCTGCAGAGCAAAAATCTCCTCAATTGCCATTCCATCATGCCCATCTCTTGGATCACAGTTACCACGGATGCCAGCAACACCGGATGGGGTGCCCTCTGTCAGACAGAGATAGCCCAGGGCAGCTGGGATTTCCAAGCTCACAGGGTAGTGTCAAATACACTAGAATTTGCGAGCCGCGTTCTGCGCTCTGAAAGCATTCCGTCACCTAATAGAAGGGACTTCTGTGATCCTGAGGATGGACAATACGACCGCGGTCTCCTATGTGAAGCGACAAGGAGGCACTCGCAGTCGCTCCCTGTTGAAGGAGGTATATCCAATCTTATATTGGGCCCAGAAACACCTGGTCAACCTCACTGCAGTGTTTCTTCCGGGGGTACAGAATGTTCAAGCGGACTTCCTCTCAAGAGTCCGCTTGGACAACAACGAATGGAGCCTTCACAACGATGTCTTCCAGTGGCTCACTTCTCTGGAATTTCACCCGGAAGTGGATCTATTTGCATCGCCATGCAATCACAAGCTTCCGAATTATTATGTGAGGTTCCGTTGTCCCCAAGCCTTTGGGACGGATGCTCTGACAGACCATTGGAGATTCCACAGGGCATATGCCTTTCCCCCAGTTCCTGTCATTCTCCGGTTCCTGGCGAGACTCAGGATGGAAGATGTGGAAGTGCTAACAATAGCCCCATACTGGCCGAACAGGCCATGGTTTCCACTGCTGATGCTCCTCAGTTTTCGGGATCCAGTTCCTCTACCCATCAGGCCGGACCTTCTGTCCCAGGGAGCAACTCTACACCCATGCCCGGCTCATCTGCACCTGAAGGCATGGTTTTTGAGAGGGAAAGGCTGGAGGCGTTAGGTTGCCCGAGTGGGGCAATTTCTACTCTCTTAAGTGCCAGAAGAGTGGGCACTAACAAGGTCTACGGAAGGATCTGGTCCAAGTTCATGGATTTTGTTACCAAGAAAGGGGGGTCATGTAATGACCTGAATATCCAGCATATTCTTGGTTTCCTGCAGTCGGGACTGGACCTACCATTATCCGTTAGCTCACTACGTGTGCAAGTTTCTGCTATTTCGGCCTTCACAGGAACTTCTTGGGCGTCTCATCCCCTTGTTCGTCAATTCTTTCGGGGAGCTTCCAGACTCAGGCCACAGAGGAAGCCAAGGTTCCCTAAATGGGATCTTACACTCGTCTTGAACTTCCTTTCTGACGTCAGAAGAAGTCACACGGAGCAACTCTCCATTAAAGATCTGTCTCTGATATCGGCCTTCTTGGTTGCCCTCACCTCGGCTAAAAGAGTCTCCGAGATTAGTTCTCTGGGTTGCAAAGAACCATTCCTGACCTTTTTCCCAGATCGTGTGGTTCTTATCCCCATGTTGGGATCACACCCCAAGGTGGTCTCTGTTTTCCACGAGAACCAGGAGATTGTCCTTCCAACATTCAAATCGTCAGATGATCCGGATACACATCCATTAGATGTGGGTGCAATTCTGAGACTGTACCTGGATGCAACAGCTTCCTTCAGGCGTTCAGATTATCTATTTGTTCTCCTTCACGGAAAGAACAAGGGCTTGCGGGCCTCTTCAAGATCCATAGCGGCATTGATTGTTCAGACCATCCAATGGGCATATAAGGCTAAGGGCTTGGCTCCTCCAGAAGCGGTGACCGTGCATTCGACAAGAGGGGTGTCCACGTCCTGGGCGGCTTCTTGTCATGTGGCCCCTGAAGTAATATGCAAGGCGGCATCATGGTCTTCCATTAACACTTTCATGACTCATTATTGTATTGAGCCAGCTTCATTGTCTTCTGTTAACTTTGGTTTGCAAGTACTGTCTGTTGATGGTGCAAATTAAATTTCTTTTGGCCAGCAGTTTCCCACCCTTGTGTGTTTGGCTAGTTATTTCCCACACGTAAGCTGCCATGGAGTCTGTCAGGAAAATGGAAAATTGTTATCAAATACTTACCGTAATTTTCCTTTCCTGATGGACTCCATGGCAGCTGGAGTCCCCTCCCATCTGCTGGAGTAGGCTATTTATGGAACACGGCCTCTGGCACGGAGTAAAAATTTATGGGAGTAGGGTCCTATGAGGTAGGAGGAGGCGGGACTAACCCACACGTAAGCTGCCATGGAGTCCATCAGGAAAGGAAAATTACGGTAAGTATTTCATAACAATTTTCCATTTTCTGAAACAACTCAGTGAGAAAACGCTTCCACATTTTGGCCACTAGATGGAGCTGAAGAAGCAGGTGTTATTCTCCTACAAAAATTATGATGACATTTCGTTCAGCTTGCATGAATGCTTCTGATATTCACGCAATGAATGCTTTGTAAATAGACCCCCAAGTGTTAGTGCAGCGTTGTCCTAGCAAACGCGTTTTCATTCTGGGATCCTATGTTTAATTTTATTATTCTTAACCGCTTAAGGACCGCCCGCCGCAGAAATACTGTGGCAGGCTGGCCCTCCTGCGCGAGTGCACCCGCCTCCACTCGGCAGCGGGGACTCCGATGCACGGGGGCAGGCGGCTCCGATTGCTGCCTGACACCCGCGATCGCTCCCCGATGAGAGAGAAGGACGGTCGGCCGTTGTAAACTCATCTGACCGTTCTTCTCTCTGGAATGATCACAGAGCTCCTGTGATTCTTCTATATAGGATCACAGGTCTCTATGATCATTTCACAAGCCCAACCCCCATACAGTTAGAATCACTTCCCTAGGTACACATTTAACCCTTTGATCGCCCTGGGTTAACCCCCTTACCTGCCAATAGCATTATTACAGTAACAGTACATATTTTTAGCACTGATTACTGTAGTAATGTCACTGGTCCCCTTAAGTGTCAAAAATGTCAGTTAGGGGTCCGATCTGTCTGCCGCAATGTCGCAGTCCCGCTAAAAATCGCAGATCGCCGCCATTACTAGTAAAAGAAAAAAAAAGACATACATTTTTCCCGTAGTTTGTGTACGCGATAACTTTCGCGTAAACCAATCAAAATACGCTTATTGCAATTTTTTCTTACCAAAAATATGTAGCAGAAAACAAATTTGCCTAAAATGTTAAAAAATTTTGATTTTGATTTTTTTTTTGGGTATGTTATATAGCAGAATGTGAAAAATATATATATATTTTTTTTATTTTATTTTTTCAGAATTGTCGCTCTACGTATTTTTGTTAAGAGCCAAAAATAAAAATCGCACAGGTGATCGAATACCACCAAATGAAAGCTCTGTTTGTGGGAAAAAAAGGACATCAATTTTATTTGGGTACAGTGTCGCGCGACCGCGCAATTGTCCATTAAAGTAACGCAGTGCCGAATCGCAAAAAATGGCCTGGTCATTAAGGGGGCAAATCCTTCCGGTCCAGAAGTGGTTAAATTAAATAATATAAATAGAAAAGCTGCGCTATGTGTGAACCAGTAGGTATTATGCAAAAAAAGACGTACTAGCTGTGCACAAATAGTCCCAGCACATGGACAATGTCATAACAGAAGTATTGCAATTGAAAAAGTTGCCCTACATTTTTTTATATTTTTTTTTTTACAGCAAAAAATATATATTTTTTTTTTTCATAAATCAGCCAGAACTGACAGCAGCCAGTAAATACATTGTCTAATACATTTAGGGTCCATTCACACATCTGTAAAATGGGTCCGCATCCATTCCACAATTGGGTGGAACCTTTACAGACCCATTGTTTTTCATTTCCAGTCTGAAAAATTAGGCATTCACAGGATAAAGAAGTAACTGTCGGCCATTCCAGGCCCCAAAAATTAGCCCACATGGGTTTACCTGACAGCTAAGAACGTTGTATTCTGTGGCTGAAGGTACATTAGGCATTCACAGGATACAGAAGTAAGTGTCGGCCATGAAAGGCTCCAAAAATTAGCCCACATGCAGCAATTGACAGCAAAGAACGTAGTATATGATGGCTAGAGGTACGGTAGGCATTCACAGGATACAGAACCATAAGCGTCGGCCTGTATAGGCTCCAAAAATTAGCTCACATGGTTTGAACTGACAGCAAAGAACGTAGTATATGATGGCTAGAGGAATGGTAGGCATTCACAGTATAAAGAACCGTAAGTGTCGGCCTGTATAGGCTCCAAAAATTAGCTCACATCAGTGGTGGCCGGTTTATAGGGGGCACAGGGGCGCCGCCCCCCCAATCAGCATATACTGTATCAGTATCTTCAAGAAAAAAAAATTACCTTTTAAAGCCCACTAGGGGCGCCGGACCTATTGAAGTCTATGGGGGGGGGGGGGGTTTGGCATCTCACGTGCTGCCAGGCAGAGGTGCCGATTGGCGGCTGTTCTGTGTGTCATCGGGGCACAGAGCAATGCGCCCCGACACTACCCACTTCTAAACTCCTAGTCCTGTGATTGGTCCAGACTCCAGCCTGGACCAATCATTCAGGACTCCCGTCTGACGTCGTCGTGGGGGTGGTGCGTGCGTCAGTCACTCTGACGCACTCACCTTCCAGGTTCCTGCCCGCCGTCAGACTCAGCGAGGAGGAGCAGCCGCGAGACGTCTCAGCCAGGAGCAGGTAAGTGAAGAAGCCGCCCGCTACTCACAGTCTCCTCTGCCGCCGGCCGCCACTGGTTCACGCCCGCCGTCAGACTCAGCGAGGAGGAGCAGCGGCGAGATGTCTCAACCAGGAGCAGGTAAGTGAAGAAGCCGCCCGCTACTCACAGTCTCCTCTGCCGCCGCACGCCACTGATGGGGACATGCTGGTCACTGCATTGATGTGGACATGCTGGTCACTGCATTGATGGGGACATGCTGGTCACTACATTTATGGGGACATGCTGGTCACTGCATTGATGGGGACATGCTGGTCACTACATTTATGGGGACATGCTGGTCACTGCATTGATGGGGACATGCTGGTCACTGCATTGATGGGGACATGCTGGTCACTACATTTATGGGGACATGCTGGTCACTGCATTGATGGGGACATGCTGGTCACTGCATTGATGGGGACATGCTGGTCACTGCATTGATGGGACATGCTGGTCACTGCATTTATGGGGACGTGCTGGTCACTGCATTGATGGGGACATGCTGGTCACTGCATTGATGGGGGACATGCTGGTCACTGCATTGATGGGGGACATGCTGTTCACTGCATTGATGGGGGACATGCTGGTCACTGCATTGATGGGGACATGCTGGTCACTACATTGATGGGGACATGCTGGTCACTGTATTGATGGGGGCATGCTGGTCACTGCATTGATGGGGGCATGCTGGTCACTGCATTGATGGGGGCATGCTGGTCTCTGCATTGAATGGGGGCATGCTGTAGTAACTCTGCATTGAAGGGGGGCACACTATACTTTGATTACTGAAAGCCCCTTTCACACTTTTGTGACCTCAAAGTCACAGAATTTTTTGCCGTGTTTTTTGCCACAAAGCAGTGGCTATTAGATTTTTTCTGTTTGCGCCCCCCCCCCCCCAAAAAAAAATTTTGAGCACCAGCCGCCACTGGCTCACATGGTTTGAACTGACAGCAAAAAACGTAGTTTTTGATGGCTAGAGGTACAGTAGGCATTCACAGGATACAGAACCGTAAGTGTCAGCCTGTATAGGCTCCAAAAATTAGCTCACATGGTTTGAACTGACAGCAAAGAACGTAATATTTGGTGGCTGGAGGTACATTAGGCATTCACAGAAAAAATAATTGTCGGCCCTGAAAGGCCCCTAAAATTTGCCATTCAATGGACATGAAATGCCTTTTATGCCGCTGTATGTAGCGAAGCCAAGAACCAGGAATTGTTGTGGGTGGAGGAATTTCGATGAAACCTGGTCTACTGGTATCATGTGTTGAATTCCTCAGAGATCCATGCCTCATTCATTTTTATAAATGTGAGGTAGTCTATGCTGTCATGAGCTAGGCGAGTGCGCTTATCGGTCACGATCCCCCCTGCTGCGCTGAACGTCCTTTCAGACAGGACACTGGACGGGGGGCAAGCCAACATTTCTGGACATTTGTAGGATTTTTTCCTTGGCAGGGTAGAAGTGTATACGCAGTAATACATCTCTGGGAACAGAATCCTCTAAGTGGCGCGTCTAGGGAGCCTGTGAATCCGATCTATAGTTAACTCTATGAATGTCAGCCCCGGAACCAGCGCGCAGAACAGACTGGATACATACTGTTGTAATTCAGTGGGTTGCACAGACTCAGGGATGCCCCTTATCTTAATGTTATTGCGGCGAGAGCGATCTTCAAGATCCGCCAATTTATGTTTGATCCAGTCATGATCATCTCGCTGTTCAGTGTAGGCATCTATGAGATCGTTCACTGTGTCTGTGCATTCCTCCATTTTATGTTCTATGTGTGTCACCCTTCTGCCCATTTGTGACATTTAACATGAGAATTTCTGAATTATTGTGGAAAGATGGATTGGAAGGTAATTAACATGTTTTTCATGGTTGTATCCAGCACAGGTTGTCCCATGGTGGGAAATGCAGCAATTGAAGATTGTAATGCTGACATAAAATACATAGAGGGTAGCGGTGTACTCACTGCAGGGTTTGTCATGTCCTCCGGCTCCATCCGCATGCGGGTCTTTGCAGGGCTGCAGGTGACGGTGTCGCAGGAGGTGAGGTCGGTGAAGAGCTAGGTGACCGGGCTTCTGATACCAGGGGGATCGCATCAGGTAAGTCTGTGTAGGCCGCGGCGTCTCCTCTGTCTGCAGGCGCGGCGGCTCCATCTTGGATCTTCCCAGGCTGTGCGAGCGGCTTAGAGAAGAAGGCCGTAAGTTTCATAGGGCCCCTTTCCTCTTTTCTTTTGCGTGAAGCCATGTCTCCAGATGATCAGGGATGTGTGCGGAGCAAAACGGTATGCTGGATCTACTTGTGCTGCCCCGATGCTGGTGGATTCTCCGGCCGGTTACAGGGAGCTCTCAGCTCATGCAGCCATTCAGTCACTCCCCCGCAAGCCAACATTTCCATTGCAAATTGTGCAAGCTCTGGCCAGAGGTCAAGCCTGCCCACCCAGTAGTCCAGGGGTTCATCACTGCTCAGAGCGTCCACATCGGCCGTTAACCCGATGTAGTCGGACACCTGTCGGTCTAGGCGTTCCCTCATGCTGGATCCGGAATACAGCTGTCGATGGTTCGGCTGAAAGAAGGATCTCATATTTGAAGTGACCAAGACATCTTCCAACCGCCCTCTTCTTGCAGGCGCTGTTGGATTGCTACCCGCAACTGTCTCTCTGTGACAAGAAATTCCTCTGCCAGCGCACGGAAAGCAGAATGCAGCATTTCCCGCAGCAAGGCCTGGAAGTGCTGCATTCTGACCGCCCTCTGTGATTGTGGTAACATTTCCGCCATTTTGTGTTTGTACCGGGGGTCTAAGTACGTTGCCACCCAGTATTGGTCCTTGGCCTTTATGCGTTTTATACTAGGGTTCCCCTTAAAACACTGCAGCATGTAGGCCCCCATTCCCACTAAACTAAAAGAAGTATAGCGGCCTGCTTCCAGCTCATCATCCAGGCTAATGTCGTCCTCGTTCTCCTCCCCCCATTCACGGATAACACCAGGGATCCCAGAAAGGTTTAAAGCATGCTCTTCTTGCTTCTCCTCATCCCCCCCCAGCACCATCCTCCTCCTCTGACTCCTCTTCAGACTCCTGCTGTTGATTTGTCTCAGATGGAGTAGCACCCCCTGGGAATTCATCCAACAGTGCGACTTCCTGACCTTCGTGCTCCTCCTCGTGTCATTTATCAAGCTCCTCGACGGCTTGATAAATGACACGACGCAATGACACGACGCAAAGCACGCGTAAGGTATGATGTCACTTATGGCGCCCTGGCCGTAACTGACCAGTTTGGTGATCTCATCAAATGGCCGCAGAAGTCTGCATGCGTCCCGCATGAGCAGCCACTGGTCAGGTGAAAAATACCCACGCTCCCCACAACCTGTCCTGCCACGGAGTTCGAACAGGTAGTCATTAACTGCTCGTTTCTGCTGGAGCAGCCTATCGAGCATATGCACCGTTGAGTTCCATCGTGTCGGGCAGTCACAAATAAGACGCCTGAGGGGCAGGTTGTGTCGCCGCTGAATCTCAGCAAGGCAAGCCATGGCTGTGTAAGATCTTCGGAAATGGCCCGAGATTTTCCTGGCCTGCCGCAAGACGTCCTGGACCCCAGGGTATTTGGCAACTAATCGCTGCACCACCAAGTTCAGGACGTGTGCCATGCATGGCACGTGTGTTATTTTGCCCTGTTTCAGCACGCTCAGCAGATTGGCACCGTTGTCGCACACCACTTTACCAACTGACAAATTCAGCGGTGTCAGCCACTGATCTGCCTGTGAACGCAAAGCGGGAAGGATTGCAGGACCAGTGTGGCTCTTGGCTTCCAGGCACAACAGATGCAGCACAGCATGGCAACGTCTCACCTGGCATGTGGAATAGGTTCTGGGGATGTTGGGCGGCGCAGGAGAAGAGACGGTAGCAGCGGAAGAGGAGGAGTCAGCCGAGGAGGAGAGGGAGGATGGAGGAGGAGGAGAAGAAGAAGCAGGCCTGCTTGCAATCTGTGGCGGTATAACTAAATCTACACGGGTGTCACGGGTTACATGCTTAACGGCCGTCAGAAGGTTCACCCAGTGGGCAGTAAAAGTGATATACCTTCCCTGCCCGTGTTTGCTAGACCATGTGTCTGTGGTCAGATGTATCTTGGCACCAACACTGTGTGCCAGAGATATATTCACTTGCCACTTAACATGGTCATACAGCTCTGAAATGCCCTTTTGTGAGAAGCATTTCCTGCCTGGGATCTTCCATTGTGGTGTTTCAATGGCCACAAATTTACGAAAGGCCTCCGAGTCCACCAGTTGATATGGCAGTAGTTGGCGGGCTATCAGTTCCGACAAGTCAGCAGTCAAACGTTGGGCAAGAGGGTTATCCGGCGTCATCATTTTTTTCCGCTCCAACATTTGGACCACAGAAGCCTGCCTTTTTCCAGAACAATGTGACGACGGCATCATGGAAGGTGGAGTGGAGGGCAAATGTGAGGAGAGAGGAGAAGGAGAAGCAGAAGAAGGGGCTGGACGGTGAGAGCCTGGAGTGTGGCTTTGTGGGTTCAACTTCTGACGGTGTTGCTCCCACTGGGCTCGGTGATGGGGGTTTAGGTGCCTTCTTAAGGCGGTTGTCCCTAGGTGAGTGTTGGGCTTACCGCGACTTATGCGTTTCCTGCAAAGGCTGCAGATGGCAATACTGTTGTCAGCAACGGACACATTAAAAAAAGCCCACACTGCGGAGCCATGTGTCGGCGTCCTGGGAGCGCCAGATGTGACTGTACATGGTTGATGGCTCGCTCCTGATACATTTGCAGTCTGCTTTCTACCTCTTGTGCAAAGCAAGTTCTGCCTGCCTCTCCTCCCTATCTGCCGGCCCGTTTCTCCCTCTGAACTCCCTTCCTCTTCCTCTCTTGTGGATTCCCACGTGACGTCCATAGACTCGTCATCATCCACGTCATCTTCCCCACCACTAACATTCGAGATCTCGGAGTAGGCAGCAACAGCGGGGACCAACCTCCTTGGGCTGATCTGGGTACTGTCATCAGACTGCTGAGTGGCGGCTGTTGCTACCTCCTCTTCCTGATCCAATGCCAATAATGGCTGTGCATTACAAACCTCTTGTGATGGATCGGAAAATAATTCCAGTGACTCAAGTGGAGGGTATGTGCTGGTGGTGGTGTCTTTGGGGGTGCACATAGCAGAGCGTGAAGAGGGTGCTGATAGAGAGGATGAGGAGGGTGCGGAAGAGGAAGGCTGAGTGACCCACTCAACCAGGTCTGGTGCATCCTTTGTCGTAATTGCACGCGGCTTTTGAAACTTCACACTTAGGCTCCGGCCTACTGCTCTTGCCCTATCCCTGCGTAAGTCTCTGCCTCTTCCTCTGCCTGTCATGTTTTTTAATTACCCTGTGACAAAAGTCTCTAGAGAATCGCAGTATATCTGGAAAAAGGTGGATAACACCCCGCTTCAATCTGTGGTATTGGGGGGGCCACAGGTTTATCACACCAGCTCTACAAATAATTGGCCAGTAACTGTTGTCACTGTGTGTAGCACAGGCAACACAGCAAGAGAGGCCACATTTTTGCAGGACTAAAATACACTCTTAGAAAAGTATACTGTTAAATAACACCCTGCTTCAATATGTGTTATTGGGGGGCCACTGGTTTATCACACCAGTTGTTGAAAAAATTGGCCAGGGAGTTTGGCGCTGTGTGTATCAGACTTCACACAGCAATAGAGGCAATGTTGTTGCAGGACACAAATACACTTGTAAAAGTATACTCAGATAACACCCCACTTCAATATGTGCTATTGGGGGGCCACTGGTCTATCACAACAGTTCTACAAATAATTGGCTCGGGAGTTTGCCACTGTGTGTAGTGTTGCTGCAGAAATGCTCACCACCACACCTGTCACAATGCTGCACAGAGCACAATAATAGTACTAATCCACTATAATATGCTTTCTACAAAGTATATTATACTGTGGATTAACCCCCCCCCCCCACCCCCTTTTAGTGCACTGCACAGCAATACCAAAACATTTGCAGCCCTTTAAATTACTTTTGTGGACATTAACAAAGCGATTTCTGTGTGACTGCAGCCGATCTCTAACTGCCCCTAAAGCAACCTCAGGATACCTAGCCCTAATGTTAAAGAGACTGAATAGACCCTAAAACGACATTGGAGCTTTGTAAATGACTTTGGTGGACATTGACAAAGTGATTTGTGTGTGACTGCAGCCGATCTCTAACTGCCCCTAAAGCAACCACAGGATACCTGCCCCTAAGTTTTAAAGATACTAGACCTATACCGAAATACCAGCCCTCAAAAGGACTTTTGTGGACATTGACAGAGCGATTTGTGACTGCAGCCGATCTCTAACTGCCCCTAAAGTAACCACAGGATACCTCTCCCTAACCTGAAAAGAGACTGTAGAAGGCCTATACCGAAATACCAGCCCTGAAAAGAGCTTTTGTGGATCTTCACAGCACTATATGTGTCTAGCAAACTCTCCCTAATAAAAACAGCAGACCTCTCCCTACACTGTCAAAAAACGGAATGTGAAATGGCCGCCAGGTCAGGTCTATTTATAGGGTAGGGGGCATGTCCATGTGCTGAAATGTTTCAATTGGCTGTCCCGTTCCACCTGAGGGCTGTGTCACAGGTCAAAGTTCTCCCCAATGTAAACAAATATGGCCACCGCGAACGACGCCATGTGTCCGAAAATTTGGCGGGTAGCGGACAAGCAAAGTTCGCCGCGAACTGACCACTGGGCGAACCGCAAGGCCATCTCTAGATGTGAGGCTACTCTGCTATCACCCCAGTGATCCAACGACAGTGACACACTTATCTCCTTACCAGAACACTGGTAAAAAACATCCTGTATAGATCTCCTCACAGCGCCTTTTAGATGTGCAATCCTTCCCAAAGCAAGTGACCAAGGATATAGCCAGGAGAGGGTAAACTAGTCCTGATGTCAATCAAGGTAAACTCCAATAGTGCCATACAAAAGAAAGGGGCTCGATAGTGTAATAACATCAGGCTTTATTAAAAGATATATAAAAATAAAACTCACATGTAAACATAAAGGAATCGCTCTGGATAGAAGCCAGCCGGCTCTCATGTAGCCCATCCTCTGGGCAGCGCGGTGACGTCAGCACGCCGTACCCTGCGCACTCGTCTCAACAGACTTCTGATGGGGATGCAGGCGGCGTGTTAAATAAGTCATTACGGCCCCAGTCTGGCTCTCTATCCAGTAAAACAAGACTACTTTGGCCAATTGTTTTTTTCAAACCAGTTAAATATTTGGAGTGTTTTCCATCAAACACTGTTACATATTAGTGGGGATTTTCAGAAAAAATGTTTGTCAAAACCAGAATTTATATGGAGATGAATTTTATTATATATTTGACCCACTAATATCTGTTTTTAAGATGGAATATCCTGTTTGTTTTATGTCAATGCTTAACCCAATTTTTTTAACATTAACACCTTAATGTAGTTAATGTCGCCTATGGCCCCGGCTGATGCATTAGTAATCTGCTGTTAGCCTAGAGCCATATTTTGGGCGGGTTGGGTTGGGTTGGATATAGGTTCTGTGCTCATGGGGAGACAGGAAAATGCCAACATTACAAAGGAAAATCTGACAACAGGACTAATGTTTTCTTTTATAGCTTGAAAGTTTGGAGCGCACTTCAGTCGTCAAAAGCCTCTTGGAAATATACAAAGTTAAATTATAGACCATGAATCACAGCGCAACCACCAGAAGCTCTTCGTGTGTTTGGCAAAACATAAAACTGAGCACAACCAACATAGAACAGATGAGAAACACATTGAAGTGGAAAACAGCAGAGACAAACTGGGGAGGAGATTATTCATTATTTCGTAACTTTCTGTTTTTTTGTTGAATACAAATTTTTGTTTCTTTGAGATCTAAAATGATAATTTGCTTAACCACTTGCCGACCGGTCACGTTGACCGTACTGCGGCAAAGTGGTTTGTTATCGTCCAGCGACGTAGTACTACGTCGCTGGACTCATCCCCCTGTAGGCGGCGCTCGCGCGCCGCCGGAGGCTCGCTCCCGCTGTTTTCATTCACAGCGGGAGTTGGGCCAGGGGAGGAGTGGCGGCGATCGCCGCTGCTCTTCCCCGATCGTCGGGGAATCTAGTTTGGAGATCCGCCTGCTTGTGTAAACAGAGTGGGCGGATCTCCTTAGTGACAGGGAGTGACAGATTGCAGTGTTCAGAACATGCGATCTGTCCCTGACTCACGCAGTCACCTCCCCCCACGCACGTCAGTAAGCACCAGGCATACATTAACCCCTCCCTCTCCAATAAAATTAACCCCTTCCCTGCCAGTGTCATTTTTACAGTAACAGTGCATATATATAGCACTGATTACTGCAGTAATGTCACTGGTACCCCCAAAAGTGTCAAAAATGTCAGCCAAGGGTCCGATCTGTCTGCCACAATGTCGCAGTTCCGCTAAAAAAAAATCGCAGATCGCCGCCATTACTCGTTAAAAAAAAAAACACCAAAAATGACAAAAATCTTTCCCTTAGTTAGTAAACGCAATAACTTTTACGCAAACCAATCAAAATACGCTTATTGTGATTTTTTTTACCAAACATATGTAGCAGAAAATTGGCCAAAAATTTAAAAAAAATTTGATTTTTACATTTTTTTGGGGGGGGGGGGGGGATTTCATATAAAAAAATGTGAAAAATATTGTTTTTTTTTTTTTTTAAATAAACGCTCTTTTTTTGTTTATAGCGCAAAAAGTAAAAATCGCACAGGTGATCAAATACCACCAAAAGAAAGCTCTGTTTGAGGGAAATTTAGTTTGGGTACGGCGTCGCACGACCGCGCAATTGTCAGTTAAAGTCGCACAGTGCCGAATCGCAAAAAGTGGCCCAGACGTAAGACAGCAAAATCCTCCGGTGGTAAAGTGGTTAAAGGGACCTTGCCAGGGAAAAAAAATATTATGCCTATATTCAGGGCTGGCGTAAGACATTGTGCTGGATAAAAAACATGTAACAGACGCATGAGGCACACAGTTAAACAAGGTCCATAAGGGTCCATAAAAGTCTTAGATGAAGGGGGGGGGGGGGAGTCCAACATATAGGGCAGCCATCTAGAAACTAATAAGCCAGGGGTTCCACCAAGCTGAAGACAAGAAGAGAGAGAGGCGCCTCTAAGTGTAGACCAGAGGCGTAACTAGAACCTTCAGGGCCCCAGTGCAAGAAACCATGAAGGCCCCCCGAACCCCTGGCCAGGGCTCTTCCCTTCAAGCCTGGGGCTCTTCCCACTGATACTGGGGCTCTTTACTCTTGTTGCGGGGCCCTTTATTACAGTCCTGCAGCGGGACCCTCTCACAAGTTCTGCAGTGGGCCCCCCTCCTGCCATCTTGGGGCCTCCCTACGGTGGTGGAATGCCAGGGCCCGGTTACAAGTGTGACCTTTGCGATCCTGGAAATTCACCCACTGGTGTCAGTAGTTTTTATTTTTTGGTATTTTAATTGCATTATTTTTTTGTCACTTTATTTTATTTTTTTACAATGTCACTGACTATCACTCTGTCTATTCAGAAAAGGAAGGAGCTGGTAAATTACATATTTACCGACTGGCAAAGAGGGGAGGGAGCACACTGTGGGGGGGGGGGGGGCAGGGGAGCACACAGGGGCCCAGAGAAAGCAGAACACAAGTGAACTGGATAGGAGGAGTGGCGGGGGCAGCATACAGAGGAACCAATCTCCTCCATTTTCCTCCTGCAGCTACAGGGGGAAAAAGGAGGATAGTGATTTCCCTACATGCTGCCCCCGCCACCCTTCCTATCCAGGTGTACAGTGGAGCCACACAGGCCCCCTGGAGCATGGGGCCCGGTTGCAATTGCAACCCCTGCAACCCCTGTAGTTTCGCCCCAGGTGTAGACTATAAAATACCTTTATTGAATAAAAGTATGCACTCACATCTGTGCGTAAGTAAAAGCATGTAAAAAGACTCCTGGGGACTCCAAAATAGGTCAGTGGGGGGAAGAGATCATCCGGTCCGTGCTGCCATCCCGCGGGGACTGGTCTCCTCTTCACAATTGCCAGAAATGATGGCGGAGCAGGAGCCAATCCTCTGAATTCCGAGAATTGAAAACGAGGCTTGGTCAGCAGTAGCATGTGGATGACGTCACTTGGAATGCGACGTGTTTCTGAGCGTGCTTGCTGCCGAGGGGCAGGCAGCCGCGCTCCTTCTTCAGAGCAAATTTGCTCTCTCTTCTTGTAAGACATTGTGCTGCCTGGGTCCAAGAATGAAATGCTGCCCCCCCCCCAAAAAAAAAATAAAATAAATCATGCCCATCAAAAAGGCCCCCAAGACTATTATTTTATATCATGATAATTACAACTGAAATTATATTTATCAGGAAGTTAGATTTACATACAACAGCACCTTGTCTATATGCAAAATTATATGACATACCATTATGTTCAATTCCAAGGGGCGGGCTAGTGTAGTATTTGGACAGGCTAGGGTAGTATATAGACAGGCTAGGGTAGTATATAGACAGGCTAGGGTAGTATATAGACAGGCTAGGGTAGCATATAGACAGGCTACGGTAATATATGGACAGGCCAGGGTAGGATATAGACAGGCTAGGATAGTATATAGACAGGCTAGGGTAGAAAATGGAAAGGCTAGGGTAGTATATGGACAGGCCAGGGTAGTATGTAGACAGACTAGGATGGTATATAGACAGGCTAGGGTAGTATATAGATATATAGACAGGCTAGGGTAGTATATAGACAGGCTAGGGCAGTATATGGACAGGCTATGGTAGTATATATACAGGCTAGGGTGGTATATGGACAGGCTAGGGTAGTATATAGACAGACTATGGTGGTATATAGACAGACTAGGGTAGTATATAGACAGGCTAGGATAGTATATAGTCAGGCTAGGGTGGTATATGGAAAGGCTAGGGTAGTATATGGAAAGTCTAGGGTAGAATATGGACAGGCTAGGGTAGTGTATAGACAGTCTAGGATAGTATATGGACAGGCTAGGGTAGTATATGGATAGGCTAGGGTAGTATATAGACAGGCTAGGGTAGTATATGGACAGGCTAGGGCAGTACATGGACAGGCTAGGGTAGTATACAGGTGACCTAGGGTAGTATAGGGGCAGACTAGGGCAGTATAGGGGCAGGCTAGGGCAGTATAGGGGCAGAGGGAGCAGCCCGGGGGGGGGGGGGGGACAGTTGTCATCATGACACACAAAACAGATGGAAAAAAAAATCTTGGGCGTCAATTTGCTGGGTAAATAGAAGAAAAGGAAAGACGTCCACAGTTCAGTTTGCTGCCCCTGTCAAAGTTCCGCCTGGGTCCAATGGTAGGGCCAGTCCGGCCTATATTTTAACTGCCATTGCTGAATTTTTTCAAGGGCTGGGTTTTCTTTTGTTCAGGGGTGGACCAATTAATCCCTTCACACTACCTCCCAAGGGATGCAGCATTGCCATCAAAAAGGCAGAGGCACAGGAGAATGGGGAACAGTGCCCCTCCTCCACTGTTAATTCATCCTGTAGAATGGGTTTACTGACATGTGTCCTTTCTCTGCCTCCTTACTCCACTGTGCCCAGGGCAGCTTTCCCTACTGCCCACCTCTTAGCACAAGAAGTAGTTTGGTGGTGGGGGGCGGAGCTGGGACCCTCATTTGTGTCTTCATCCTCCAGCTATTTCCTATGAGCTCAGGCTTTCAATCTGACTGCTCAGTCTTGCAGATTACACTCTCAATGTAATAACATTTAAACATTTTAACCCTAATTAGTTTACCCATATTAGTTTTTTTACCTCTTTCATCCATTTCTTTGTTTAAACGCTTCCATACCACGCAAATTCCGGCATTCCTCTTCTTCATGTAAAAATCATCATTTTTGTTTCTTTGCTAAAAAATGATTCAGAACCCCCAAACATTTATTTATTTATTATATATATATATATATATATATATATATATATATATATATATATATATATATATCTTTATATATATGTATATGATTCAGAACCCCCAAACATTTATACATATATATATATATATATATATATATATATATATTAGCAGAGACCCCAGGGAGTAAAATGGCAGTCATTGCAATTTTTTTGCAGCTTTAATAAATAAAAAAAAAAACATAAAGTTACCTTAATTTTTTTGTTGTATAATGCGAAAGATGATGTTACACCAAGTAAATAGATGCCTAACATGTCACGTTTTGAAATTTTACATACTCGTGAAATAGTGCCAAATTTAAGTACTTAAAAATCTCCATAGACTACACTTTAAAAATGTTCACAGGTTACCGGTTTAGAGTTACAGAGGAGGTCTAGTGCTAGAATTATTGCTCTCACTCATCAAACATTTGAACGTTTTGTGTGGTTTGAAGGTGGTTTACACATGCGGACGCGACCTACAGTGGTGGTGCTTTATTTTTTATTGTTTATTTTATTTATATTTTTTTATTTTTACACTTTCCCTTTAATGTAAACATCCTGTGTAATAGGAATAGGGCATGACAGGTTTATGGATAAATCTGGGGTCTATAAGACCCCACATCTCTCCTCTAGGCTGGAAAGCCAGAGATAAAAAAAAAAAAAAAAAACCATCTCAGGCTTTCTAGCCGAACAAACGTCAGTTTTTATGTTATGACGTCACGCCCGGCCTCCAAGAGTAATAGAGATGACAAGGGACGATCTGGTCCTCGGTCAGTTCTATGGTAAACTTCCACCACTGGCAGATTCCACGGGCGAGCCGGTAGAAGCACTGGAGGGCAGGGAAAAGGTGGAAAACGTCCCCTCCCGTCACCTGTAAAAACAATCAAGTGGCTGAATTGCCGCTATGATTGTTTTACAGTGCAGGGAATCGCTGGCAGAAAAAAAAAAAAGATATCTGAATGATGCCTGTAGCTGCACCCATCATTCAGAAATCTCCACTGAAAGCCCAGGACGTCATACGATGTTCAGCCGTATGGAAGTGGTTAACTATTCATTTGTTTCTACCAATTTTTTTTTTTTTATATTTATAAATTTAATTGATTACAGCCAGGTACAGGTAATACAAAAAGTCATTAATTAGGGTTTAGCATCATCACATACGCAAAGAAAAAAAAAAAAAAACCCTCACTGGCGTGCAACCTTTTCCTCTTTTTTTTCCCTATAGTAGGCAAAAGGTCTACCATTAGGACCAAAGTAAAAAAAAAGAAATAGTAATAAAAATAAAAAATAAAAAAAAAATGTTTTATTAAATGTAAAATTTTTAATCTTATTTTGTGCTTGTAGTGCAGAATTTTTAAACAATATGATTGTACTAGAAAAATAATTCTAGCGCCTTTTTAAATGGGACCATTGGCAGAATAAAATGTGCGCGTGGTTAATGAGTTATAAACTACTTAAGAGCAAATTTTGATTTTTGATAATGTTAATGGAAAGTTGGCAAGTAACTGAACATGCTTATCATGGATAAATCAAACTGGTTTCAGAATGTTGCAACAATGTCCCCTAGTGGCGATATAATCGACATAGCAATCCACGCGGCTGCTGTGGGGCCTGGGTTTGGAGGGTGGCCCCATTAGAGAGGTTGTTAATGCTCGTAGCTTTCATAGCACCCAACACCGAATAATTAGTTTGGCCAGATTTTGTTAACAGTAGGATTAAGCTGAAGAGGGCATGGTAAATCTGAGCCTACTCTGCTATGGGTCAAGAGTACAGTGGTCAGGAGCAAGTAACACAAAGAGTGTAGAGGTCAGGAGTAAGTAACGCGCAGAGGTGAGGAGTATGTAATGCAGAGAGTGTAGAGGTCAGGAGTGAATAACGTACAGAATGCAGCAGTTAGAAGTGACTAACACACAGAGTGCGGAGGTCAGGAGTAACACCTGCAGTCAGTAGTAAGTAACTCACCGAGTGCAGACGTCAGGAGAAAGTATTGCACAGAGTGCAAAGGTCAGAATTAAGTAACACACAGAGTGAAGAGGTCAGGAGTAAGTGGCACACAGAATGCAGAGGCCAGAATTAAAGCGGTTGTAAACCCTATAAAAAAAAAAATAAAAAAAAAAAAACCTGCAAGACAAAGGCATAATGAGCTAGTATGCATCGCATACTAGCCCATTATGTTTAACTTACCTTAAAACGAAGCCCCGACACGGACCCCCGGACATCGATGCGGGCGCTGCCATGATCCCTCGTCGTCTCTTCCGGGTTCGGCGGCTCTGGCGCGCTGATTGGCCGGAAGAGACGGCTCCAGCACGCTGATTGGCCGGAGCCGCGATGACGTCACTCCCGCGCATGCGCGCGGGAGTGATTTTTCCGGCAAGCTCCCGGCAAGTTAATCGAAGGTCCCCCCGGACCTTCAGAGCGCATGCGGCTGCATGCACTGTAAATATCTCCTAAACCGTGCCGGTTTAGGAGATATTATTTGTACCTACAGGTAAGCTTTATTATAGGCTTACCTGTAGGTAAAAGTGTCAAAAAGCGGGATACAACCGCTTTAAGCAGCAATTAGAGTGCAGAGGTCAGAAGTAAGTAATATCTGCGGTCAGGAGTAGGTAACACATAGAATACAGAGGCCAGGAGTAAGTAATTGTAGCACTACCCTCTTGAGGGTTACTGGTTAGTGGATGTTCTTCAGCACTGCCATGACTCTGAAAACCGTCAAGCCCTCCTGACGCTCTAGGTTCAGACATAGTGTATACACCTTTAAGGAACACACTGACACAGTACAAATGAGTTTTAATTTTTGCTCAATGGATAAGCCAGTGGCGGTCCGTCCATTGGGGGTGCAGGAGCGCCGCCCCTCCCCCTATCCATGCATCCGGCCTTCTAATCTACATGCAGGGCGCCGGACACACGGATTCCAATGTTTTTTTTTTTAAGAACGCACTGCGCCCTGAGCCCACCCAGTTGTGTGACAATAGCGAATAAATATTCGCTATTGCCACACTGATTCTCCTCTTGGCCAATCAGGAAGCAAGTCCTGAGACCCGTTTCCCGATTGGCCAAAAGGAAAAGCCATGCTATTGGCCAAGGAGGAGGACGAGGGAGGAGACGCAGGGGAAGCCCACGGAGGAGACTGAGGGGGAAGCCGCCGCCTCCTGCCCAGGGTGAGTGATCCGGCGACCGGGGGGGGGGGTTAGGTATGTGGGCTGGAGCTGGTGTGGTCCAGGGGGGGGGTATGGTGTGGTCTACCGCCCCCCACCCCGTCCCATGGAGCACCAGCCGCCACTGGGATAAGCATGTGAAATTATGTCAGTCAGCAAAACCCCACATAAACTATCAGAGTCCAGCAAGACTGAAAGACTGACATCAAAGACAATAGACAAACAGAATGTTATAACATCAAGTAGCGGTACTAGACACAATCTTCTATATTCTGAATATATATATATATATATATATATATATATATATATATATCTTCTTAAGTAAAGCAGTACTCAAAATTAAAATAGGAATCCTAAGCTAATCTATACCATAAGTATCCAAATTTAATTAAAGGTATGGCAATAGAAACTAGAACATGTCCCCTTTAAGAGCAACTATGCAACAATGTCCCTCCCCTTTGCAAAGCCTTGCTATGTTCTTCACCGGTAGTTGGAGCTCATATAAAGCAAATTCCTCTGTGGCTTAACCTCCCTGACGGTATTCCCCAGTGTGGCTCGGGATGAAATTTCAGTGCCATTAGCGGTAACCCCGAGCCACACTCGGGGTACTGCCAGGGAGCATCGCTGGATCCTGGTAGAGGTTACTTACCTTGTCGCTGGGATCCCGCAATGTGTCCCTGCAGCATACAGCGGCCGGATCTTCCGCCAGATGCTGTGAGCCCCGGCTTCTGTCTCCTGCGATGTGACGCTCGCTGGGGGGTGGAAATGGCAGCAAATTCAAATAGTAATATACACAAACACACTGATTACAATACAAAATCAAATAAATTGACATTTGTTTGTCCCCCAGTGCCCTTTCCTGCGGTTTTACTGTACTTTTATATATATATATATATATATATACACACAAAATCATAAATTATCATATAATAAATAACTATAAATAAGTTAAAGTATGTATCTATGTATATGTATGTATATATATATATATATATATATATACACATATATATACATACAGTATATAATTATATATATATATATATATATATATATATATATATATATATACATACACATATACATAGATACATACTTTAACTTATTTATAGTTATTTATTATATTATAATTTATGATTTTGTGTTTCAAACTTTATCATACCCGAGATGTTATAAAGAAGAACGCACAGTAAAAAAAAAATCATATGTATATCGTTGGTTTGGGCTGCTCATCCTTAAGAATTACATGCAAAATAATGGTACCGCTTTCAGCATCTAAAATCGGAAACAATCATACTGCCAGTGAGGTTAATATAACAAGAGGGTCAAGGTGATAAATTGTAATCCTAAAGAATCTGATATCTGCTTCAGTGTCTGTGTTCAGTGTAAAGATGAAATATATATTTGCAGTCTGGACCAAGAACAGGCACCCTCTCACCAACTCCTGATGTCCGTCTGTGAGGGCCCTATGGAACAGGCGATGTGGTCTTCCACACTCCGGCATCTGGAAAAACTAGCTGCGCTCTGCTGCCTCAGAATATTCAGCCAACCTCCAACTCTCTCTCTCAGCAGTACTGCAAAGACATCCGCGGTGCAGCGGCAGGCATCCGCTCTGCCGAGGCTGAGTTCAGTAGGGTCAGGCCTCGTACAGTAGGCCACCACAATCTGCTGTCTCACACACCCCTCAGCAGGCTGATGTGCACGCGATGGGTCCAGGGAGCAAGAGAACTCAAGTCTGTCTCGCATATAGTTTTATAGCCACTCCCAAAATGCTTCACTCCCTCTTGGCCTCCTGGGAAGGTAGTTTCCTGAGCAATCCAGACACATGAGCAGCACTCTGCAAAAGACTACAGTTCCCACAATGCCAATCTTCCAGTTCCTGTAAGATGATGATGCCATCCAAGGCCAGCATTAAAGGGGCACAGGAACAACCCCCAACAAACAAAAGATAAGTCTGTATACCCAAACATGGTAGTTCGGACCCGGCTACATCATGTACAGAGTGCAAAGATCAGAATTAACCACTTGCCGTCTGCTCACTAGAGTACTACTGCGGCAAAGGGGCTAGATAACGTCTGACGACGTAGACCAACGTCGCCAGACATTCCGCTTTCTCGGCGGCGTGCGCGCCGCCGGAGACTCACTCCCGCTGTATTCAGTCACAGCGGGAGTCGGGCCAGCGGAGGAGCAGCGGCGATCGCCGCCGCTCTTCCCCGATCGTCGGGGAATCGAGTGTGGAGATCCGCCTGCTTGTGTAAACACAAGCGGCGGATCTCCTAAGTGACAGGCAGGGATAGCTGAACCTGCGATCTGTCCTTGTGTCACACAGTCACCTCCCCCCACACACGTCAGTAAGCACCAGGCAAACATTAACCCCTCCCTCTCCAATAAAATTAACCCCTTCCCTGCCAATGTCATTTTTACAGTAACAGTGCATATGTATAGCACTGATTACTGTAGTAATGTCACTGGTACCCCCAAAAGTGTCAAAAATGTCAGTCAAGGTTCCGATCTGTCTGCCGCAATGTCGCAGTCCCACAAAAAAAATCGCAGACCGCCGCCATTACTCGTTAAAAAAAAAAACACCAAAAATGACTGAAATCTTTCCCTTAGTTAGTAAATGCAATAACTTTTGCGCAAACCAATCAAAATACACTTATTGTGATTTTTTTTACCAAACATAGGTAGCAGAAAACAAATTGGCCAAAATTTTTTTAAAAATTAGATTTTTACATTTTTTTTTGGGGGGGGGGGGGAATTTCATATAAAAAAATTTGAAAAATATTGTTATTTTTACAAAATTCTCGCTGTTTTTTTGTTTATAGCGCAAAAAGTAAAAATCGCACAGGTGATCAAATACCACCAAAAGAAAGCTCTGTTTGTGGGAAAAAAAGGAAGTAAATTTCGTTTGGGTACGGCGTCGCACGACCGCGCAATTGTCAAAGTCGCACAGTGCCGAATCGCAAAAAGTGGCCTGGACGTAAGACAGCAAAATCCTCCGGTGGTAAAGTGGTTAAGTAACACACACAGTACCTCCCAAGCAAAATTTCACCCTTCTTCCCAACACTAGGCCCCAGGTCAAAACCCCCTCCAGTATAAATGACCCTTTTCCTCCCTGAATTGTTTTCACAAGACCTTGGTATTGCGTTGCATCCACTGGTGAGTTCTCTGAATCTCGACCCCATGACACCCCACTTCTTTTTCTTCTACATGTCATACAGTCATTAGGGTCAAGATGATTTTCTGTGGTCCCCTTAGCGCTCATCACGAACATGTCAAGTCTGGTATGAGGGAGTAGGTGGACAGGTCAGGTATGAGAAAATAGGCTGATGGGTTAGGTATTAGGGGTAAATGGGCAGGTTAGGTATGAAGTAGTAAGTAAACAGGTCAGGTATGAGGGGGTAGGTGGCCAGGTCAGGAATAGATAGGTAGGTTCAAAGGTCATAAGGGAGGGACAGAGGGGGGATTGGGGTATATTAGAGGCAGAGAAGAGAAGTTAGGGTACAGTTGAGGAACAAAGGTAAATCGGGGTACAATAAAGAAGCAGAGGATGACTGAATGGCCTTATGTACTATGACACTCACAAGGCTCATGCTTTGCAGGCTTGTTAAACTCTATAATCAGCAACTTCCATCTACCCCTTGTAGCTCAATCCCATCATGTAGAGCATGGTTGTCCAACCTTTTGGCCTCTCTGGTCCACATTGAGTGTAGAGAAATTTTCTCGGGCCGCATATAAAATATATACTATAGTTAAGGCATGTAATAAAATGCCGCCGCGCCCCCCGCACTAACACAACTAGAGGATGATCAAATTAAATGGAATCAGTATACAGAGGTTTACTTCTTCTGTTCTTCTGAGAGATAATAAAGGAACACTCTAACCACCATGACCACTTCAGTGATTTAAAGTGGTCATGGTGGTAGGAGTCAGAAACACTGCACATGCTCCCGAGCCTCTGTCTACCGTTAGTTGGAAGCTGCTGTGGCCGTGCCCCCGACCCAACTTCTTTCCTCCCCAGCAAAAAAAAAATTGTCAGGGGGAAGTGGGCCGCACCGCATTGCCTGCGGTTCTGGGCCGCATGCGGCCCTCGGGCCACAGGTTGGACATGCCTGATGTAAATCCTACTGATGAACAGACAGCGAAGGCACATGACCACCAGAGCTTCTCACAGCTCTGCAGAGGGGACATGATCCTCCAAGGAAATTATGCTTAGTTTCAACTTCAACCTGTACCCATTTCCCTGAGCTTTGGAGGATGAGCAGCAGCCAATCAGGAGCAGCCACAACCCGAAGGCAGCCAGTAATAGAGAGAGCTGTGCACACCTACCCCTCTCCTCTTTTCTCCAGGTACAGATAGCCTGTAAGCAAAAAAATTGCCGGGGTAGATTACCCCATGGGCCAGGGATAGCATTTTACTAATGACGACAAAATTGAAGATTCTTTTAATACGGGGAAAGGGTCCTAAAATCTGAGGCTGTCCCCAGAGAACAGGTATATCTGCTCACCTAACTGTTAAGGAGAACTGAACTGTCAAGTTTTTAGTGTGGAAGATCTGAAATCTACAACTATGTTTTTTCCAAAGCACTGATCCTGTGTACTGTACTGACTATGCTGACGCTATCCAGCTGCCTGTCCTGGATTCATACATAGTTTATATTAAGATAATTGATTGCATTGTCACAGTTTTCCATGGATAAAAAGTTGGCAACCATTGGCCAGTAAACAGCAGCTATAATTTTTACACCTTAAACTGGCCTGGCTATTGCAGATTTGCAAGCTCCATCCATTCCAGAATGGAAAGGGTGTCACCTTGGGTGTCCACTAAGCTTATTCTGACACTGGGCTACAGACCCAACATTTAGGCACTTGGCAGTGCCTTCAAATACCAACCTCCTGAACTCCTAGAGTGCTCTAATATGCAAACACCAATGATTCCTAGTAGCCAGCTTTCAAACTTGTAGGATTGTCGGTTCTACTGCCTAAATAGAACGTGCGGAGGCATGACAACACAGGAAAGGTCCACTTTAAAGCAGCAATGTCATATAAGGGGCATCACTGTCCTCTGAATAAAGTACTATACTTCCTTGCTAGAATGGGAGCCTTACACCTACCATACCTGGCCACATTCCCTCAACATGATGGGCAGGGGGTGGAACTATAGGGGTCGCAATTGCGACCGAAACCTGGCCCATGCTCCATGGGGTCTGTGCGGCTCTCCTGTACAACTGGATAGGAAGGACGGTGGGTGTGGCATATAGAGGAACCGACGCCCTCCATTTTCCTCTTGCAGCCGCTGAAAGTCCGCTTCTCCTCCTCTACCTTCCGCAGGCATTCAGCGGCTGCAGGAGGAAAATTGAGAGGATCGTTTTCTCTATATGCCGCCCCCACCACCCCTCCTGTCCAGGGTACTTGTCTCCTTCTGCCCCCGGCCCCAGTGTGCTCCCCTGGGTCACTGTCAGGTCACCTGAGGCCAGGTGACAACTGCACCCTGTTGGAGGCAGGGGCGCAGCGCAAGGTAGTGAACCCAATAGCAGACTGCTGCGGATGGACCGAAACGTGAGCCCAAGATTCCCCAGGGCGCGGAGTCTAGGACCCAGCAGGTGTTCACCAGAGCCTCTAGTGGTGAGGATGGACTTGGCTGCAGCTGGGCCCAGGTCGCAGCCCCTGGGGTCCCCCAGGTCACGCTCCGTAGGGAGAGAAGGGAAGCAGCCACTCAGGACACACAGAATGGTGATGGGTAAGCCGAGGTCGGGGTAACAGGCAGACAAAGGTAGTCAAGGGACAGGCCAAAGGTCAGGGTAACAGGCAAACAGGAATAGTCAGGGACAAGCCAAAGTCGGTACACAGAAGAGTAGTTCAAGCACACGGCAAACAGGAAACTAACACTGTTGAACAGCAAAGCAGACCTGCAGTGCACTGGTTAATATAGACTTCCTGTGATGACCTGGGTGGGGCAGGAACAGGAAGGAGAGATGATAAAAAGGAACCAGAAGTGCAGTCTGACCTCTAATACAGACATGATGGGACAGGTAAGCTTGCCAAACTATTGCAAGTCCATGACAGTCACCCCCCCCCCCCCCAGCTGCCAGTTTCCTCCCTCTCCTCTCCCACCAGCTGCTGATTGAGATGTGTCAGAATGGAGAGCATAGAAGAGGCTGGTAAATACATAATTCACCAGCCCCTTCCTTTTCTGAATGGACACAGTATGTGATCGGTGCCGATTGCTCCTGTGTCCATTCATACCTGAAGCATAGTAAACTATTTACTATGCTTCGGTTTGTGAATGAACAGGAAGCTCTGTACAGAGATATTCCTGTCCATTCACTCTGTCCAGCTGAGGCTGCAGAGATTGTGCCATCAATCTCATTTCTTTGTGTCAAATGTGAAATATCAGAAGTCTGTTTAGACCTCTGATATTTCACCAAAGCTCCCTAATGGAGCTCCTAAAAAATTGTAAAAATACTAAAAAAGAAAACTGTTAAAAAAACAAACAATCAAAATAGTAAAAAATAATATGTAGCACTGCCCCCCAGGGGAGCTGCTTGAAGCGGATTCCCCTGGGTTACCCATAGCAACAAGTTGTAATTTCATAGCACTTTAAGTCCTTGGCTCAGTCAGTAAACAGTCCAGGGGATTTGTTTTTTTGTATTTTATTAGAACTTGGATGGGAGAAGGGATGAGTGGGATACTCCAACTTAACAAACTGCACAATCTTGAGGACTTCTATCTGTGTTGAATGCGGCAAGGCCGCTGCTTCACCCTGCCACTGAAGTGAAGTATTGAAAAGCGAACTATTTGGTAGATTACTCTTCAGGGTTTAACTTGGCACCCCCCTTTGTCGCTGACTGTGTGCGCTGACCTTCTGTCCACTGACCTCACTGGAGTGGTCCCCCTTCCTGGGCAGAACCCTTGGCAAGCCCCCTGGTACTCATGGACACTGTTTTTCCCAGGTAGCTCTGCCTTCAGCTCCACTGTCAGATTCTTCAGGACCTCTATGGCTCAGCTCCACACCCGGCTCACAAGGCCGACTGCCTGTGACCACTTTCCTTTCTGACAGGAGGAGAGACAGCCGTCACCCTCCTCCTGGGACTCTGCTTACCGCCAAAAGACGCCCTGTCACATGTGCCCTCGGATTAAATGATCAATCTTAGGATGCACTGCGGTTGTGCCTTCCCACTGGGACTGCCAAAAAAGCCTGTGTGTCACTTGCTGGGTTTCCTCCACTGTCCAACAGGCTCCCCTATTGGATACAGTGGGGACACTCCCTCAGACCAAGTTATTCACACCTGGACACATGTAACAGGCCTAACTAACAATACTGCTCCCTGATAAGCAGAAGAGCAAATAAATGCTTTTTCCTAGCACCTATCTAGGAGGTCGCTACAAATATAAAAAAAAAAAAAAAACTACTGACACCAGTGGCAAAACCACTGAGGTCACAAAGATCGCACTTGTGACCGGGCTCCATAGGGGGCCCCAAGACAACAGGAAGGGGGCCCACTGCAGAACATGTGAAAGAGTCCCACTGCAGGATCATATAAAGGCCCTCACAACGGGAGTAATGGGCCCAGTGATCAGTGAGAAGAGCCCCAGGCCTGGAGGGAAGGACCCTGGGCTCAGAGGGAAGGGCCTCAGCCTTGACAGGAGGGGCCCACGACTGAGGGTAATGGGGGCCCTTCGTGTTTTTTTGCCCCTGAGCCCTGAAGGTACTAATTACGCCTCTTATGGTGGGGGGGGCACCATGTTGAGGAGGACAAGGGCCTTTTAACCACAACCCTAGCCTAATGGTTGAGATGGCCTATGGGTGTGGGCTTATCTGAATCTTGAAGCCTCCTGTAACAATAAGGGGGCACCTAAATACCATATATATTATAAATTAGTAAAAGTAAAATGTAAATAAAAAGACAAACCCTTTATTTAAAAAAAGTGTCACATTGTCTAGCATTGTAGGGTTGTAGGATAGATAGATAGATAGATAGATAGATAGATAGATAGATAGATAGATAGATAGATAGATAGATAGATAGATAGATAGATAGATAGATAGATAGATAGATAGATAGATAGATAGATAGATAGATAGATAGATAGATAGATAGATTTTTTTATGGGAGGACATAATTTTACTTTAATCATGCATTTCAACAGAATTTCTGCACATATGCCCCCCCCCCCCCCCCCCAATACCTGTAAAGGCTCCCAGTGAAAAAAAATAATCCTTATTGTCTAGACAAGAAGTGTGTTTTGTAACAGTCCGCTATGAGCGGTGACATCACAGGGCGTAGGAAATAACGCCGGGCTGATGAGAAATGTTCTGAGTGATGTTTGTGCAGCTGAATTGGGGTCAGCTTGTCTGCAGAAGGGATAAAATCCCATCAAAGCAGCGAGCGTCATGCTGGATGATAATAGGTGTTACAATGCGACAGTTCCTGTGTGAGAACCTCACGTTGATTCCTATCACTTCCTCATCTTTCATGAAGACTTTGCTGCTTTCATGTCAATACGGAAAGATCTTAGAGACAACGTACAGAAAACAGAACGCTCTATTGTTATACAGAGAGTGTGTTCCAGCCGCCCTTAGTCTATATGTGCTGTAATGATTATCGTCATTATATATAAGACAGGTGGTTGTCATTTACTATCATTATATTATATAAGTCAGGAAATTGTCATTTACCTACCAGCATTATATTATATGTCAGGTGATTGTCATTTACTATCATTATATTATATAAGTCAGGTGATTGTCATTTACTATCATTATATTATATAAGTCAGGAAATTGTCATTTACCTATCAGCATGTAAGATTCTGGTACCTTTGGTACCCTTAGTTACCATTTTCTTTTCAAAACATTGCGTCCCACCTTTCTAGTTAGGTGGAACGCATACACCTTTAAGACGGATGACGTCATCGCTAAGCGCCGCTGAGCGGCTATTTCAATCGCCAGCATTCTCTCTCACGTTGTTCGTTCAATGTGTGTCTACATGCTCACAAGCCTTGTCTTGCTGTCGGAACCTCCAGCTATTTGCCTTTACCTGGAACAGACCGGAACCTCGCAACTGATCCCGTATCTCACTAACCAATCACTCACTCACTACTGGACCCCTCTACTTACTAAACCTTACTAGTGATAAGTACCCCACAGGGGAATCCTCCATAACTAACTTACACTATCATCTTCTGCACATTAAGGACTGTTACTATCTATGCATACTAATTCTACCATCTGCACTGTTACATAGATTGCTAGCTCTTGAGTCTACTACCATCTATCCTTGCACTGGGTTAGTCTATCCTGTCTATGTCATCTGCTGTCCTTACCACCTGTTACCATACATGATTACTAACCTATCTGCATTCTACCTATTACCATCTACTACTCTCCTGAACATTACTATCAAGTGCTTACCATTACTGTCACTGCTCACGCCTGTCCCTTCAGCACATCACTACCATACTATCATATACATCCTATCACTCCAGGAACATCTTATTGAGTGTGTGTATATCTGTATGCTGAAGCAGACAGGCCCACAGTGATGAGTCTGGAGAGTTGGATCTGGTATTCCAACACATCTCTACATGACTACTGAGTGGAGATTCTGCAGCTGCAAATCCAGCTTACAATAAAAACGCAGGAGCGTTACACAGCATCATATTATATGTCAGGCGATTGTCATTTACCAGCATTATATTATATAAGTCAGGTGATTGTCATTAACCATCATTATATTATATAAGTCAGGTGATTGTCATTTACCAGCATTATATTATATAAGACAGGTCATTGTCAATTACTATCATTATATTATATAAGTCAGGAAATTGTCATTTACCTATCAGCATCATATTATATGTCAGGCGATTGTCATTTACCAGCATTATATTATATAAGTCAGGTGATTGTCATTTACCAGCATTATATTATATAAGACAGGTCATTGTCAATTACTATCATTATATTATATAAGTCAGGAAATTGTCATTTACCTATCAGCATCATATTATATGTCAGGTGATTGCCATTTACCAGCATTATATTATATAAGACAGGTGATTGCCATTTACCAGCATTATATTATATAAGTCAGGTGATTGTCATTTACTAGCATTATATTATATAAGTCAGGTGATTGTCATTTACCAGCATTATATTATGTCAGGTGATTGCCATTTACCAGCATTATATTATATAAGACAGGTGATTGCCATTTACCAGCATTGTATTATATAAGACAGGTGATTGTCATTTACTATCATTATATTATATAAGTCAGGAAATTGTCATTTACCTATCAGCATCATATTATATGTCAGGCGATTGTCATTTACCAGCATTATATTATATAAGACAGGTGATTGCCATTTACCAGCATTATATTATATAAGACAGGTGATTGCCATTTACTAGCATTGTATTATATAAGTCAGGTGATTGTCATTAACCATCATTATATTATATAAGTCAGGTGATTGTCTTTACCAGCATTATATTATGTCAGGTGATGGTCATTTACAAGCATTATATTATATGTCAGGTGATTGTCATTTACTAGCATTATTTTATATAAGACAGGTGATTGTGATTTACCAGCATTATATTATATGTCAAGCGATTGTCATTTACCAGCATTATATTATATGTCAAGCGATTGTCATTTACCAGCATTATATTATATAAGTCGGGTAATTGTCCTTTACCAGCATTATATTATATGTTAAGCGATTGTCATTTACCAGCATTATATTATATATGTCAGGCGATTGTCATTTACCAGCATTATATTATATAAGTCAGGTGATTTTCATTTACCAGCATTATATTATGTCAGGTGATTGTCATTAACCATCATTATATTATATAAGTCAGGTGATTGTCATTTACCAGCATTATAATATATGTCAGGTGATTGTCATTTACCAGCATTATATTATATAAGACAGGTGATTGTCATTAACCATCATTATATTATATAAGTCAGGTGATTGTCATTTACCAGCATTATATTATATAAGTCAGGTGATTGTCTTTACCAGCATTATATTATATAAGTCAGGTGATTGTCATTTACCAGCATTATATTATATGTCAGGTGATTGTCATTTACCAGCATTATATTATATGTCAAGCGATTGTCATTTACCAGCATTATATTATATAAGTCGGGTAATTGTCCTTTACCAGCATTATATTATATGTTAAGCGATTGTCATTTACCAGCATTATATTATATATGTCAGGCGATTGTCATTTACCAGCATTATATTATATAAGTCAGGTGATTTTCATTTACCAGCATTATATTATGTCAGGTGATTGTCATTAACCATCATTATATTATATAAGTCAGGTGATTGTCTTTACCAGCATTATATTATATAAGTCAGGTGATTGTCATTTACCAGCATTATATTATGTCAGGTGATTGTCATTTACTAGCATTATTTTATATAAGACAGGTGATTGTGATTTACCAGCATTATATTATATAAGACAGGTGATTGTCATTTACCAGCATTATATTATATGTCAGGTGATTGTCATTTACCAGCATTATATTATATGTCAGGTGATTGTCATTTACCAGCATTATATTATATGTCAGGTGATTGTCATTTACCAGCATTATAGTATATAAGTCAAGTAATTGTCAGGTACCATCATTACAATATGCACTCACGGCCATTTTTTTTAGGTACACCTGTTCACCTGTTCAATTGTTTGGTAGCACAAATTACTAATCAGCCAATCACATGGCAGCAACTCATTATTTCAAAAACTGCTGATCTACATGCACAACCTTTTCTCAGGTTTACAGAGAATGGTGGGAAAAAAGAAAATATCCAGTGTGCGGCAGTTGTGTGGAGGAAAATGCCTTGCTGATGTCAAAGGTCACAGGAGAATGGGCAGACTGGTTCCAGATCATAGAAAGGCAACAGTAACTCAACCACTCGTTACACCCAAGGTATGCAGAATACCATCTCTGAATGGGCAAAAATGTCCCTCTCTAGATGTGCAAAGCTGGTAGAGACTAGGGATGATCGAACTTTTGAAAAGTTCGGTTCGACCAGAACACCCGAATTTCACGAAAGTTCGGTTCGGATTTCAGAACCCCATTGAAATCAATGGGACCCGAACTTCGGTAATCAAAAAACACCATTTTGAAGCCCCAAAACCCAATAAATGCCCCTAAAAAGTGCCTAGGGTTCTGGGTCATGCCCCATTAACTATTAATCACACAAAAAAAAGTTCTTAAAAATTGTCATTTTTGATAAAAAAGCCAATTATTGAAAAATTAAAAAAAAAAAAAAAGAGATTTTTTGATTTTTACTTTGGATTTAGTATCTGGGGGGTCTAAAAGGTGTGCATGTGAAGTTTCAGCTCTGTAGCATGTCCAGAACCATGAAAAAAAAGAGATAATTTTTCAGTAGAACAGGGATGTGGTTCGGGAGCCTCCTTTAACTTTAACACCTATATGATCTTTTTTTCTGGTTCTGGACATGCTACAGAGCTGAAACTTCACAGGTACACCTTTTAGACCCCCCAGACACAAAATCACACAAAAAAAAGTTCTTAAAAATTGTCATTTTTGATAAAAAAGCCAATTATTGAAAAATTAAAAAAAAAAAAAAAAAAAGAGATTTTTTGATTTTTAGGATTTCAGATCTGGGGGGTCTAAAAAGTGTACATGTGAAGTTTCAGCTCTGTAGCATGTCCAGAACCATAAAAAAAAAGATCGTTTGTATTAGAAAACTTTAAGCACAGGAATATGGCTTCTCTGCTGTAACACCTTGCCGGTTTAATAGCAGGCATTTTTTTGGGTTCTTTGCAGTCAGGAAAAACATCTGAACTTGTGTATAGTGGTACTGTGCACAAGTTCTGATGTTTTGCCTGCCTCCAAAACCCCCCAAAAAATGCCAGCAAAAACACACCTGGGCATTTTTTTTTGACGCTAGCGTTTTTTTTGGCATTTTTTGGGGTTCTTTTGAGGCAGGCAAAACATCTGAACATGTGTATAGGGGGTATATATAGGCATATATGTCTGAATATATACCCCTAGACATATATAGGTGTGATAGTAGCAGAAATAAATGCTTGCGCTAATGAAATCATTTACAGTAATATATTTCTGCTACTATCACACCTATATATGTCTAGGGGTATATATTCAGACATATATGCCTATATATACCCCCTATACACATGTTCAGATGTTTTGCCTGCCTCAAAAGAACCCCAAAAAATGCCAAAAAAAACGCTAGCGTCAAAAAAAAAAAATGCCCAGGTGTGTTTTTGCTGGCATTTTTTGGGGGGTTTTGGAGGCAGGCAAAACATCAGAACTTGTGCACAGTACCACTATACACAAGTTCAGATGTTTTTCCTGACTGCAAAGAACCCAAAAAAATGCCTTCTATTAAACCGGCAAGGTGTTACAGCAGAGAAGCCATATTCCTGTGCTTAAAGTTTTCTAATACAAACGATCTTTTTTTTTATGGTTCTGGACATGCTACAGAGCTGAAACTTCACATGTACACTTTTTAGACCCCCCAGATCTGAAATCCAAAGTAAAAATAAAAAAATCTCTTTTTTTTTTTTTTTTATAATTTTTCAATCATTGGCTTTTTTATCAAAAATGACAATTTTTAAGAACTTTTTTTTGTGTGATTTTGTGTCTGGGGGGTCTAAAAGGTGTACCTGTGAAGTTTCAGCTCTGTAGCATGTCCAGAACCCCAAAAAAAGATCATATAAGTGTAAAAGAGGGGTCCCACCATCCCTGCTCTACTGAAAAATGATCTTTTTTCTGGTTCTGGACATGCTACAGAGCTGAAACTTCACAGGTACACTTTTTAGACCCCCCCAGACACTAAATCCAAAAAAAGTCATGCCTGCCTCCAAAAATGCCCGATAAATGCAAGAAAAAGCGCCGTAGAGAAGCCGTATACCTGTTCTAATAAAAATTATAAGAAAATGCTAATTTTTGGGGGGTTCTGGACATGCTACAGAGCTGAAACTTCACATGTACACTTTTTAGACCCCCCAGATACTAAATCCAAAGTAAAAATCAAAAAATCTCTTTTTATTTTTTTTATTTTTTTTTTTATAATTTTTCAATCATTGGCTTTTTTATCAAAAATGACAATTTTTAAGAACTTTTTTTTGTGTGATTTTGTGTCTGGGGGGTCTAAAAGGTGTACCTGTGAAGTTTCAGCTCTGTAGCATGTCCAGAACCATAAAAAAAAAGATCGTTTGTATTAGAAAACTTTAAGCACGGGAATATGGCTTCTCTGCTGTAACACCTTGCCGGTTTAATAGAAGGCATTTTTTTGGGTTCTTTGCAGTCAGGAAAAACATCTGAACTTGTGTATAGTGGTACTGTGCACAAGTTCTGATGTTTTGCCTGCCTCCAAAACCCCCCAAAAAATGCCAGCAAAAACACACCTGGGCATTTTTTTTTTTTTGACGCTAGCGTTTTTTTGGCATTTTTGGGGGTTTTTTTGAGGCAGGCAAAACATCTGAACATGTGTATAGGGGGTATATATAGGCATATATGTCTGAATATATACCCCTAGACATATATAGGTGTGATAGTAGCAGAAATATATTACTGTAAATGATTTCATTAGCGCAAGCATTTATTTCTGCTACTATCACACCTATATATGTCTAGGGGTATATATTCAGACATATATGTCTATATATCCCCCCTATACACATGTTCAGATGTCATGTCTGACATCAAACATGTCCTCAAAAAACACTGGCAGTGGCAGCCCCTGCAGCATAAAAAATGCTTGCTGGTGAGAAGCCACATACCTGTCCCGAAGCAACTCAGAGAAATGATCATTTCTCTATAGCGGTCACCCTGCTATGGAAGGGTTTTGTCACCCTGCCATAGCAGTCACTGTCAGTTAACCCTACACTACACTACGGTCCCCTGACACTTAACACTTTCCCTACAGAAACTAAATTTTTGAAGCTAACTTAAGTGTAAAGGAGCACTCTAACTACACTAGATATCCCTTTCCTCACACTAAAAATAGCTAAATGACACTTTTAAAGTAAAATTAACAGAACTGCTTCCACTCTCTTCCATGTCCAGTATAACAATGCTGGGAATATGGCGGGGGCGATCTTATATACTGGGGGGCGTATTCACTAATGATTGGTCTAGGGACCCCCTAGTCACTCCAATCACATTCCTAGCATTCTCCTGCCCCCTCAATTGGCTTTTGCTAATGGTTCTGGTCCAATCACGGGCTTTTAAAGCCCATTTCCTGAAGCATTGCATTTTGGGCGGTTCTGGTTGCCGAATTCCGAACTTTTTGGGCAAAAAGTTCTAAATTCGGCCGAACCTCGAACACCCAATGTTCGGGCCGAACCGATAGTGGACCCTAACCGTTCGATCATCCCTAGTAGAGACATCCCCAAAAAGACTTGCAGCTGAAATTGCAGGGAAAGGGGGTTCTACAAAGTATTGACTCAGGGGGGTGAATACAAATGCACGCCACACTTTTCACATAATTATTTGTAAAATATTTTGAAAACCATTTATCATTTTCCTTCCACTCCACAATTACAGTATCTGACAAAAGTGAGTACACCCCACATTTTTGTAAATATTTTATTCTATCTTTTCATGTGACAACACTGAAGAAATTACACTTTGCTACAATGTAAAGTAGTGAGTGTACAGCTTGTATAACAGTGTAAATTTGCTGTCCCCTCAAAATAACTCAACACACAACCATTAATGTGTAAACCACTGGCAACAAAAGTGAAAAAGTCCAAATTAGGCCCAATTAGCCATTTTCCCTCCCTGATGTTATGTGACTCGTTAGTGTTACAAGGTCTCAGGTGTGAATGGGGAGCAGGTGTGTTAAATTTGGTGAATAATAGTATATCATGGCGCTCTGCTAGTATAGGTAGGTGGTAAAAGGATGGTAAGGGAGGGAGGGGTGTTGTAGGTTCCAATCTGTAACGGATAACAGAGGTGGCAAAATTCAGCGGCTGCCAGCTGGAGCATGGAGGGGCTCTGGAGAACGCCGCTCTCTCCTGCTTCGTGTTAAATTTGGTGTTATCACTCTCACTCTCTCATACTGGTCACTGGAAGTTCAAAATGGCACCTCATGGCAAAGAACTCTCTAAGGGTCTGAAAAAAAGATTTGTTGCTCTACATAAAGATGACCTAGGCTATAGGAAGATTGCCAAAACCCTGAAACTGAGCTGCAGCATGGTGGCCAAGACCATATAGCGGTTTAACAGGACAGGTTCCACTCAGAACAGGCCTCGCCATGGTCGACCAAAGACGTTAAGTGCACGTGCTCAGCGTCATATCCAGAGGTTGTCTTTGGGAAATAGACGTATGAGTGCTGCCAGCATTGCTGCAGAGGTTGAAGGGGTGGGGGGATCAGCCTGTCAGTGCTCAGACCATACACCGCACACTGCATCAAATTGGCATGCATGGCTGTCATCCCAGAAGGAAACCTCTTCTAAAGATGATGCACAAGAAAGTCTGCAAACAGTTTGCTGAAGACAAGCAGACTAAGGACGTGGATTACTGGAACCATCTCATGTGGTCTGATGAGACCAAGATAAACTTATTTGGTTCAGATGGTGTCAAGCGTGTGTGGCGGCAACCAGGTGAGGAGTACAAAGACAAGTGTGTCTTGCCTACAGTCAAGCATGGTGGTGGGCGTGTCATGGTCTGGGGCTGCATGAGTGCTGGGGAGCTTCAAGGTTCATTGAGGGAACCATGAATGCCAACATGTACTGTGACATACTGAAGCAGAGCATGATCCCCTCCCTTCATGGACTGGGCCGCAGGGCAGTATTCCCATGTGATAACGACCCCAAACACATCTCCAAGATGACCACTGCCTTACTAAAGAAGCTGAGGGTAAAGGTGATGGACTGGCCAAGCATGTCTATAGACCTAAACTCTATTGAGCATCTGTGGGGCATCCTCAAATGGAAGGTGGAGGAGCGCAAGGTCTCTAACATCCACCAGCTCTGTGATGTCATCATGGAGGAGTGGAAGAGGACTCCAGTGGCAACCTATGAAGCTCTGGTGAGCTCCATGCCCAAGAGGGTTAAGGCAGCGCTGGACAATAATGGTGGCCACAGAAAATATTGACACTTTGGCCCAAGTTGGACATTTTCACTTAGGGGTGTACTCACTTTTGTTGCCAGCGGTTAAGACATTAATGGCTGTGTGTTGAGTTATTTTGAGGGGACAGCAAATTTACACTGTTATACAAGCTGTACACTCACTACTTTACATTGTAGCAAAGTGTCATTTCTTCAGTGTTGTCACATGAAAAAGTATAATAAATTATTTACAAAAATGGGGTGTACTCACTTTTGTGAGATACTATATGTGACACTTTTTGTCGGTCTATCATATAAAACCCCAATAAAATACATTTACGTTTTTGGTTGTAACATGCCAAGATGTGGAACATTTAAAGGGGTGTGAATACTTTTTTAAGGTGCTGTAGATGTATGTAAACCATGAGAATGTTTCTATTGTTGAATGTGGTTGGCAGGAACACATACAGTACCTCCTAGATGTGAAGAATGTATAGATTTAAAAAAAAAAAAAACGAAAGGAAACGCAACTGCTGAAGATAGCGCAGGATGAGAGGTCACTCTCTGCTTTATGAGATATCACAACTGTCAATTGGATTTTCAAGCAGACAGATTTTTGTTTAATTTGGAAAATGATCCGATGTTTTATCACACGGAGCGTTGAAGGATTTCCCAGCGTGTTACAAACTGTGTTCCGCAAGATTACATTTCACAGCGCCATGCGTGCTCTGAAAGATGCGAGCCACCTTGTGACCTGCAATCATTAACCACTTCTGGACCGGAAGATTTTCCCCCTTAATGACCAGGCCATATTTTGCGATTCGGCACTGCGTTATTTTAACGGACAATTGCGCAGTCGTGTGGTGCTGTAACCAAATAAAATCAATGTCCTTTTTTTCCCCACAAACAGAGCTTTCTTTTGGTGGTATTTGATCACCTGTGCGATTTTTATTTTTTGCGCTATAAACAAAAAAACAGCGACAAATCTGAAAAAAAAAACAACAATATTTTTCACATTCTGCTATATAACATTCCCCCGAAAAAAAATTTAAAATTCTAATTTTTTTTAACATTTTAGGCCAATTTTGTTTTCTGCTTCATATTTTTGGTAAAAAAAAATCACAATAAGTGATTGGTTTGCGCAAAAGTTATTAGGCCTACGAAAGATTTATGTAATTTTTATAGTTTTTTTTTTTTTTTTACTAGTAATGACGGCGATTTGCGATTTTTAGCGGGACTGCGACATTGCGGCGGACAGATTGGACCCCTAACTGACATTTTTTACACTTTTGGGGGGACCAGTGACATTACTACAGTAATCAGTGCTAAAAATATGCACTGTTACTGTAATAATGACACTGGCAGGGAAGGGGTTAACACAGTAAGTGATCAAGAGGTTAAATGCGTACCTAGGGGTGTTTTTCTAACTGTATGGGGGTGGGGCTTGTGAAATGATCAGAGGGACCTGTGATCCTATATAGAAGGATCATAGGCGCTCTGTGATCCTTCCAGAGAGAAGAACGGTCGGCTGTGTTTATAAAAGCTGACCGTTCTTCTCTCTCAGCGGGGAGCGATCGTGGTTGTCAGGCTGCAGGCATGCGACCGACGTATACCTACTTCGGTTCGCGCAGGAGGGCCGCCCTGCCGCAGTATAACTGCTGCGGATGGTCGGGAAGCGGTTATTTAGACGTGTGCGGTTCATTTAGTTCCGAATTGAAATTCAGACCAATTTTTCGTTATGCAGAAATTTGGGTGCATTAAAAAAAAAAAAAAGATATAAA
This sequence comes from Pelophylax lessonae, assembly GCF_965119305.1. Lineage (NCBI taxonomy): Eukaryota > Metazoa > Chordata > Amphibia > Anura > Ranidae > Pelophylax > Pelophylax lessonae. The sequence continues at coordinate 32,226,379 of NC_138772.1, forward strand.
GTTTCAGACGAAATTCGAATTTGAATAGTTTTCTGAACTAATTCAAATAGTTTTTGAATCAAATTTGAATACTTTACAAATTGAATTCAATTTGATTTCTAACCAAATTTCAGAAGAGAATAAAATAGAATAGAAAATAAAGGAATATAATAGAAAATAATATTATAGAATATAATAGAAAATAAAAAAATAGATTATAATAGACAAATCTAAAATAACGAATCAAAGTTTCAGATGAAATTCAAATGAGAATAGTTTTCTAATCAAATTTGTATACTTTATGAATCAAATTTGATCTCAAATCATTTTCTAATCAAATTTCCATAGAGAATAAAATAGAATAGAAAATAAAGGAATATAATAGAAAAGGATATAATAGAAAATAAAAGAATAGCATAAAATAGAGTAAAACAGATCAGAATACAAAATAATAGAACAGAAAAAAAAATAGAACAGGAAAAAAAGGGATAGAATAAAAAAAATAAAAGAATTTATTAAAACAGAACAACATAGAATAGAAAATAAAAGATCGGAATAAAATAAAATAGAATAGAAAATAAAGAAATAAAATAGAATATAATAAAAAATAGAATAGAATAGAAAAAAATAACAAGAATATAATCATCTTCTGAATTTCAAATTTTGAACAGAATAAATTTGAATTTGAATGGAATAGAAAAGAATAGAATATAATAGAATAGAACAGAATAGAACACAAAAAAATAGAATAGACAAAACAATAGAACAGAATGGAATAGAAAGAATATAACCATCTTTCAAAATTCAAATTTAGAATAGAATAAATTTGAGTTTGAATTGGATTCAATTTGAATGCCATTGGAATGGAATTTGATTTGTATTTGAATGTAATTTGAAAAATCTGAATTGATTCAAATTTGAATAAATAAAATGAATACTGAAAACGTATTAAACGAATTAAACTATTTTACTTAAACCTACTTATGTAAATAACGAATCGAAACTAAACATTTTTTTTCATTCTGTATACATCTACAAATAATTTTCTTTAACAAAAGAACATACATTCCACAATAATGATGCTACCAAAATTAGTGTGTGCTGTACAATGCCTCCAGTATTGCTCCTGTGTTTTCCTGCTGGAGGGTGCCATTTTGTTGAAGCCCAGAGCAGGCACTTCCTTATTGGAACTTTCTCCTCTCCTTGGTCTCAAAAATGATTGTCACTGTCCCTTTCTTTATTAAAACATGTACATTTCCAGCCTTGATTGTAATTCTTGGCTCGGTTAGAGAGGAAGGCTGACAGAAGCTTTAGACTGCTGAACTTCATAGGCTGCTGGGGGAGAAAGCAGAGAGAATCAGGGAGATATAATAAGACCCTATCCTTGCAGACAAAGTCTTTTGTGTGTCTCTGGCAGGGCTGTTGTTAGAAATCTTGGGGCCCCTTACACCCTTCCTAATGATGCCACCCCCTCCCCCTCTCCCTCAGGTGTAGCGGAACAGCGATATTGACTCTATCCGCCTACCCCCGAAAAATAAAAAATAAAAGTCCCTCCTCCGCTTCTACCTATTGGACCCTTTATTGACCTGATCGGGCCCAGGGAAATGTAATTTAAGCCCTGGTAAGCAAAAAGAAGCATGGGAGTGATCTAATTAAATCCAGTTATTCATGTAGGCAGAAATTAACAATTAAACTGTCCCAGGCCCCTCTGTTTTGCTGAAAAGGCCTGGGCCCAGTACAACAGGACCAGTTGTACTGCCTTATCAGTGGTCCTGCTCTCTGGTAGCAGAGTTTGTCCTGTCACCTCCCATGATTTTCTTTTCTCCCTCCCTAATCTGTGTTCCCTCCACACAGTCATTCCTGTTGCTTTCTTCCCCCTTCAGCAACAGTAAATCTTATAACTGTCAGCTGACTGGCCTCTAGTGGCTCTGATTTTAGGCACAGTGACAAGAAGAGAGAGCAACTGAGCATGTGCAGAGCAGGGTGAGACAGTGCATTACTAAAACAGTAGCAAACAGCTCTTTATTTATTATTACATCAACAAATGTATATTTTTAAATGCAAGTTCCTGTAAACTGTAAGTCCCTGAATTTATTTTGGCATCAGTCTTTTGCAATTCTATGTGCAGCAGAGTGTAGACTGGGAAAGGATTCACCAGTTTAACCACTTAAGGACCGCCCGCCGCAGTTATACTGCGGCAGGCTGGCCCTCCTGTGCAAACCGCCGTAGGTATACGTCGGTCGCATGCCCGCAGATAGGGGGCGAGCGCGTGCCGCCGACAGCGCGCTCCCGCCCCCCACTCGGCAGCGGGGACTCCGATGCATGGGGCAGGCGGCTCCAATTGCCGTCTGACACCCGCGATCGCTCCCAGCTGAGAAAGAAGGACGGTCAGCTGTTGTAAACACAGCTGACCGTTCTTCTCCCTGGAATGATCTCAGAGCGCCTGTGATCCTTCTATATAGGATCACAGGTCTCTGTGATCATTTCATAAGCCACGCCCCCATACAGTTAGAAACACGCCCCTAGGTACACATTTAACCCTTTGATCGCTCCTGAGTTAACCCCTTCCCTTCCAGAGTCATTATTACAGTAACAATGCATATTTTTAGCGCTGATTACTGTAGTAATGTCCCTGATACCCCCAAAAGTGTCAAAAATGTCAGTTAGGGGTCCGATCTGTCCGCCGCAATGTTGCCTTCCCCCAAAAAAAGAGCAGATCACCACCATTACTAGTAAAAAAAAAAAATGACATAAGTCTTTCCCATAATTAGTAGACGCGCTAACTTTTGCGCAAACCAATCAAAATACGCTTAATGCTATTTTTTTTACCAAAAATATGTAGCAGAAAACAAATTGGCCTAAAATGATAAAAAGTTTTGATTTTTAATTTTTTCTTTGGGAATGTTATATAGCAGAATGTGAAAAATATTGTTTTTTTTTTTTTTTTTTTTTTCAGAATTGTCGCTCTTTTTTGTTTATAGCGCAAAAAATAAAAATTGCAGAGGTGATCAAATACCACCAAAAAAAAGCTCAATTTGTGGAAAAAAAAGGACTTCAATTTTATTTGGGTACAGCATCGCGCAACCGCGCAATTGTCTGTTAAAGTAACGCAGTGCAGAATCACAAAAAATGGCCTGGTCATTAAGGGGGTAAACCCTTCTGGTCCAGAAGTGGTTAAGGTGAAAACCCTTCTGTGCTGCAGCTGCCCCCAGCCCCCCCCTTTCCTACCTGAGCCTATCTGTTTCAGTGATGTGCATGAGCCGAGCAGCTCCAGCAGCTGTCTCTGTCCTTATTGGATTGATAGCAGCAGGAGCCATTGGCTCCCACTACTGTCAGTCAAATCCAGTGACACGGGAGCCGGGGGCGGGGCCGAGTCCTGCTGTCTGTGTCAATGGACGACGCAGAGGGACTCAGGAGCGTACCCGCATGTGTGCCCCCATGGAATGTGGCTCTCAGTGGGGACACTCGATGAAGGCTGAGGAGCCAGGAGCGCTGGTGGGGAACCCCAGAAGAAGAGGATCGGGGCTGCTCTGTGCAAAATCCTTGCACAGATTAGGTAAGTATAACATGTTTGTTATTTTTATTTTTAAAAATTTGTACCATTACAATCACTTTTTTTTTTTTTTTAAAGACAATTTATTGGTGCTTTCATTTCACAAGCTTGTAATCCATAAAACCAGAACAGACAAATGAAATAAACATTAGGCATTACAAGGTTGAGATGTTATAATGTTGGAGTTTGTTAACTCATGAAGTGGGGGGGAGTAAAAGGGGTGGGATGGGAGGGGAGGGGAAGATAAAACAGCGAGATTTTATAATAGGTGATCTATCACTAAGCTCGGTTGAGCCACGCATAACTAATCAAACGGTACGTCATACTTGTAGACAGGAAGTGATCCAAGGGAGAGGAAATGAGCCCCTGATTTATACACCCAAGGTGTTGGGTGTGTATTCAGAACGTGAATGTCCAAATGTGTTCAGAATGTAAAGAGTGCTCAGGACGGTAGACCTTCATTGTTTAAAGCGGTTGTATCCCGCTTTTTGACACTTTTACCTACAGGTAAGCCTATAATAAGGCTTACCTGTAGGTACAAATAATATCTCCTAAACCGGCACGGTTTAGGAGATATTTACAGTGCATGCAGCCGCTCGCGCGAGCGGCGCATGCGCTCTGAAAGTCCGGGGGGACCTTCAATTAACTTGCCGGGAGCTTGCCGGAAAAATCACTCCCGCGCGCATGCGCGGGAGTGACGTCATCGCGGCTCCGGCCAATCAGCGCGCTGGAGCCGTCTCTTCCGGCCAATCAGCGCGCCGGAGCCGCCGAACCCGGAAGAGACGACGAGGGATCATGGCAGCGCCCGCATCGATGTCCGGGGGTCCGTGTCGGGGCTTCGTTTTAAGGTAAGTTAAACATAATGGGCTAGTATGCGATGCATACTAGCTCATTATGCCTTTGTCTTGCAGGTTTTTTTTTTTAATTTTTTTTTTATAGGGTTTACAACCGCTTTAATGGCAAAATCGGTTAGTGGCTTTATTCATCATGGACTGGATGGGTCTGGAGGGCATGAGTATAGTTGAATGGGCCATCCATTAGACTCTGTTGCTCAAAATCTGGTAGCATTCTTGTGATGTAAAGGTCCCATTTACGATGAAAGCCGGATGCTTTCCAGTGGTGGGATAGACCCAGGTCCAGCTTCTCTCTCCTTAAAGCGGAGTTCCGGCCTCGGACATGATTTTTCAACCACTTGCCTACAGTGCACTTTCACCCCCTTCCTGCCCAGGCCAATTTTCAGCTTTCAGCGCTCTCATGCTTTGAATCAAAATTGCGCGGTCATGCTACACTGCACCCATATGACATTTTTATCATTTTTTTTCACACAAATAGAGCTTTCTTTTGGTGGTATTTAATCATCTCTGGGTTTTTTATTTCTTACAAAAAAAAAAAAGAAAAAAGACAGAAAATTTTGAAAAAAAAAAGTTTTTCTTATTTTCTGTCAGTAAATATTGAAAATAAATACATTTTTCTCCTTCACGGATGTGCGCTGATGAGGCGACACTGATGGGCACTGATAGGCTGCACTGATGGGCACTGATGAGGTGGCACTTATGGGCACTGATGAGGTGGCACTGATGAGGAGGTACTAATATGCCGCACTGATGAGCACTGATAGGCGGCACTGCTGGGCACTGAGAGGTGGCACTGCTGGGCACTGAGAGGCGGCACTGACGGGCGGCACTGATGGGCACTGAGAGGCGTCACTGATGGACACTGATGGGTGGCACTGATGAGCACTGATGAGCACTGATGGGCAGCACCATCAGTGCCCACACTCAGTGCCCATAGTGCTGCTAGTCAGTGCCCATCAGTGCCTAGATGAGCAGGCACTGATGGGCACTGATTGGCAGCACTATGGGCACTGATTGTGGGCACTGATGGGGGGCACTGATGGCGGGCAATTTGGGCACTGATGGTGGGCAGTTATGGCATTTTATTTACCTCTGTGTAATCAGGGCACTGGTTATCAGTGCCCTGATTACATTTTTCTGTGTCTGATCGGCTCTCCTCTTCCTCACACGCAGTCTCTGTGTGAGGAAGGAGAGCTGGCAATGAGAGATGATCTCATATGTTTATATTTGAGATCATCTCTCATTGGATGTTCCGATCGCCTGGCAAATGGCCGCTGTGATTGGCCATTCACCACGATCTGTGATTGGCTGTGTCCAAAGGACGGGGCCGACACAGATTTTCCCTGATGCACGCACGTGGGAGCGCGCGGGGAGCCTGTGTCTGGGAGGCCACTTAAAGACGGCCTCCCAGAAATTAGAGCCCACGCTGTAGCCGTCTTTCGGCTATAGCGCGGGCGGGAGGTGGTTAATAATAATACCCCCGGAACAGTCAGGGCTAGTACATTCCACAATGGACAGCCTCTGATCTGTCCCAGGTTGCACTTACCTTTTAGAAGAAATACTTACCTTGAAAATTTTTTCTCCAACGCTGCCATCTCGGATGTGGGCAGCTGAAGCGTCCTCTTCTGCGTCCTCTTCCTGTGTTCTTCAGTCCCACAATGCGCCTGCACCGGCCCAGCTTTCACTTCCCGGGGCAGGCGCGTCATCCCTGCACAGCTTCTGGGCATGCCCAGAAGCTGTTTAGCAGGGAATGACGCGCCTGCACCGGAAGTGACGAGCGGGGCCGGTGCTGGCGCATTGATTCCTGGGAGCGATGACGTTCAGCTCCCAGGAATCAATGCAAAGAGGAAGCGACGGCACGGGCCGCGGCCGCATAGGGAGGAAGTGGAAGAAAGGTGAGTATATTTTCTTCAATAACAAGGTAAGTAAAAAAAAATTGTGATTATCCATTTCTTTTTCAGGTGACACAAGCGGATGGCCCAAAGTCGATTTTGAGGCAAGAACTACGCTTTAACCACTTTAAGACAAGACCTATTTTTGACACGGGGTGTTTACAAGCTAAAATAATTTTTTTTTCTGCTAGTAAACTACTTAGAGCCCTTAAACATTATATATTTTTTTTTTTTTTAGCAGAGACCCTAGAGAATAAAATGGAGATCGTTGCAATATTTTTTATCACACCGTATTTGCGCAGCGGTCTTCCAAACGCAATTCTTTTGGATAAAATTAGCTTTTTTGAATTAAAAAATAAGAAAAAACATTAAAGTTAGCCCAATTTTTTTCTATAATGTGAAAGATAATATTACGCCGAGTAAATAGATACCTAACGTTTCATGCTTCAAAAATGCGCACTCCATAGGCGACACTTTAAAAAATGTCTACAGGTTACCAGCTTAGATCGCGGCGATACCTCACGTGCGTGGTTTGAACACTGTTTACATACAGTGGGTACGGAAAGTATTCAGACCCCCTTAAATTTTTCACTCTTTGTTATATTGCAGCCATTTGCTAAAATCATTTAAGTTCATTCTTCTTCCTCATGAATGTACACATAGCACCCCATACTGACAGAAAAACACAGAATTGTTGACATTGTTGCACATTTATTAAAAAAGAAAAACTGAAATATCACATGGTCCTAAGTATTCAGACCCTTTGCTGTGACACTCATTTATTTAACTCAGGTGCTTTCCATTTCTTCTGATCATCCTTGAGATGGTTCTACACCTTCATTTGAGTCCAGCTGTGTTTGATTGTACTGATTGGACTTGATTAGGAAAGCCACACACCTGTCTATATAAGACCTTCCAGATCACAATGCATGTCAGAGCAAATGAGAATCATGAGGTCAAAGGAACTGCCTGAAGAGCTCAGAGACAGAATTGTGGCATGGCACAGATCTGGCCAAGGTTACAAAAAGATTTCTGCTGCACTTAAGGTTCCTAAGAGCAAGGTGGCCTCCATAATCCTCAAATGGAAGACGTTTGGGACGACCAGAACCCTTCCTAGAGCTGGCCGTCCGGCCAAACTGAGCTATCGGGGGAGAAGAGCCTTGGTGAGAGAGGTAAAGAAGAACCCAAAGATCACTGTGGCTGAGCTCCAGAGATGCAGTCAGGAGATGGGAGAAAGTTGTAGAAAGTCAACCATCACTGCAGCCCTCCACCAGTCGGGCTTTATGGCAGAGTGGCCCGACGGAAGCCTCTCCTCAGTGTAAGACACATGAAAGCCCGCATGGAGTTTGCTAAAAAACACCTGAAGGACTCCAAGATGGTGAGAAATAAGATTCTCTGGTCTGATGAGACCAAAATAGAACTTTTTGGCCTTTATTCTAAGCGGTATGTGTGGAGAAAACCAGGCACTGCTCATCACCTGTCCAATACAGTCCCAACAGTGAAGCATGGTGGTGGCAGCATCATGCTGTGGGGGTGTTTTTCAGCTGCAGGGACAGGATGACTGGTTGCAATCGAGGGAAAGATGAATGTGGCCAAGTACAGGGATATCCTGGACAAAAACCTTCTCCAGAGTGCTCTGGACCTCAGACTGGGCCGAAGGTTTACCTTACTACAAGACAATGACCCTAAGCACACAGCTAAAATAACGAAGGAGTGGCTTCACAACAATTCCGTGACTGTTCTTGAATGGCCCAGCCAGAGCCCTGACTTAAACCCAATTGAGCATCTCTGGAGAGACCTAAAAATGGCTGTCCACCAACGTTTACCATCCAACCTGACAGAACTGGAGAGGATCTGCAAGGAGGAATGGCAGAGGATCCCCAAATCCAGGTGTGAAAGACTTGTTGCATCTTTCCCAAAAAGACTCCTGGCTGTATTAGATCAAAAGGGGGCTTCTACTAAATACTGAGCAAAGGGTCTGAATACTTAGGACCATGTGATATTTCAGTTTTTCTTTTTTAATAAATCTGCAACAATGTCAACAATTCTGTGTTTTTCTGTCAGTATGGGGTGCTATGTGTACATTCATGAGGAAGAAGAATGAACTTAAATGATTTTAGCAAATGGCTGCAATATAACAAAGAGTTGAAAAAGTTAAGGGGGTCTGAATACTTTCCGTACCCACTGTATGTGGGACTTCCGTATGCATTAGTTTCTGCGTGCTACGTGGACAGGGCGCTTTAATTTTTTTTTTTTGTCCTTTTAATTTTATTTATTATTTTTACACCTTCTTTTAAAAAAAAAAAAAATTACATTTTTATTCCTATTACAAGGAATGTAAAACATCCCTTATAATAGAAATTGGCATGACAGGTCCTCTTTATTGTGAGATCTGGGGGTCAAAAAGACCTCAGACCTCATAACTACACTAAAAAAAAAGGAAAAAAAAAATATGTTGAAAAAAAAAGATCGGCCCATTAAAACGGTTGCTAGGCAACGATGTTTGCAGACGCTCCGGTCCTCCAAGACCATGGAGTCGAGTGAGGGCCATCTTGCCCTCATTCGACTTCCTGTTTCAGAGGATCCGGGATGCAGAGGGGGGGGGGTGCACCTATTCTGCCGCACCGTAAGGGTGATCCCGCGGCGAATCCACCGCTGGGACCACCCTTATGTGAAAGCCGGTCGCCCGCCATTTTTAAAAATACCAGGGTTATGGCAGCTATCTGCTGCCATTACCCCGGTATTAAGCTTCAAAGTAGCGACGTAAATCAACGGTGGGCAGTCGGTAAGTAGTTAAAGCGGAGTTCCACCCTGGATTTTTTTGTTTTAAAAAAAATACCCCCGGGACAGTCAGGGCTAGTACATTCCACAATGGCTAGCCTCCGATCTGTCCCGGGTTGCACTTACCTGTTAGGACAAATACTTACCTTGAATACGTCTTGTCCAGCGCTGCCATCTCAGATGTGGGCAGCTTGAAGCCAGCGAGATCCTCTTCGGAGTCCTCTTCCGCCTTCTTCGGTCCCACGATGCCCTGCGCCGGCCCCGACGTCACCTCCGGGTCGCGCGCGTCATCCCTCCACAGCTTCTGGGCATCCCCAGAAGCTGTTTAGAAGGGGATGACGCGCGCGCCCCGGAACTGACGTCGGGGCCGGTGCAGGCGCAATGATTCCTGGGAGCGATGACGTTCAGCTCCCAGGAATCATTGCAGAGCCAGGAAGTGACGACGGGCCGCGGCCGAGGAAGGAGGAAGAAGGAAGTAAGGTAAGTATATTTTCTTCGCTACAAGGTAAGTAAAAAAAAATAAAAATGCAATTATCCATTTCTTTTTCAGGTGACCCGGAGCGAGAAGATGGAGGTAAGTATAAAATTAGTGAAAGCTGCAGGGCCACTTCACGGCTCCCTGTATACCTGCAGTCCTAACTCTAATGAATTTATAAGAGCCTTCACAATGGAAGCACATGCAAGCGAATGGATAGATAGGGGGCAGGTGAGCCTGGAGGTGGCCCATCCCTCCTCTGAAAGGTAATTGGGGGCATAATGGAAGCCCAGCTGATAGAGAGGAGGGATGGGCCACCTCCAAGCTCACCTCCCCCCTATCTATCCATTCGCTTGCATGTGCTTCCATTGTGAAGGCTCTTATAAATTCATTAGAGTTAGGACTGCAGGTATACAGGGAGCCGTGAAGTGGCCCTGCAGCTTTCACATGCGTTTGCAAATGTGTGCTAACTAAACCCCTGTTTTGACGCAAACTGTTAGACAGGTTAATTTGGTTGGTAAGCAAACTGGCTGGCAGATCGAACTGGGAATTTTAATTTTGTTTGTTTCATGTGTGGAGCCCTTCCATGTGTTCTTTGCCATGAAGGTCAGTAATAGGTGGGGGCAGTGGCCATTTTCTTTGAAGTATAAAATTAGGGTGGAACTCCACTTTAATAATCTCTGTAGGTCGTTTTTGATATCTTTGATAGTGGGAGGGAAGGACGCTGTCCATTGCTTGAGAATGGCTCTTCTGGCTGTCATATGGCAGGTAATAAGCCAAGGTTTATTTTGTTTTTGTGTTCTCTGTGGGGAAGGGAGGGGGGTATCCAAATAGCTGAAAAGTAGTGAGTAGATATCCCTGCGAGGTTGAAGTCAATGGATACCTGACTGTTCCCATTTTGATAACATACTCAGACTAAGCACTTTGACAGACGCTCCAGACCTTGTGACTTGAGATGATGAAAAAATACATGCTTACACAAGTGTAGCGGACTGTCATATTCTAATAAGGCAGATTTACCCCCCTGGTTTCTGTGTGGGTGTATGAACCTTTAAGACTGCTCCAGCAGAGGTCAGCCTCTCACAGGAAAGAGAAGAACAGGAGTGCGTGAAATGTAGTTCTGAACTGTGAGCAGACTGTTGTTTGGACTGCAGAAGAAACTACAATCCCATGATGCAATGGGGGGAAAGGGAGGATCAGAGCAGAGAGACACTGGCCTGCTTCATGAATATCTCTCTCTTAGCTTCCGGCTTTCAAGGAGGACAGACCGGCCTGCAGGTGTGCAGAGACACAGACTGTATTTGAGGCCTAGTGGATGAGGCTTCAGCAGCGCGGATGCTGGTGTTCGCACAGCGGTGGATGTTACAGCGGAGTAACTGACCGAGTGGAAGGACGCCCGGAGAGGCCGTGAGTGTCACCATGCAGAGCGGGACCTGTCTGGAGAGCGGAGCGGAGCTCCCGGTATTGGGTGAGAGATATCCAGCATCTACATCTGCATATATCACATCTTTAGACTGAATCAGGGCAGAACTGTCTGACTATGTGAGTAGCAGGCCATATTAAGTTCTGAAATCTCCACTGGACACTGCAGTTATATATAAGTGCGAAGTGGGTGAACCAGGCCTTAAGCCCTTTTCCAGTACTAGGCTGTTTGCCTATTAAGAAGCATCAAAATCTGTTTCACATTCATCTTTGTGGATTACAGTTGCTTACTACTTTGGGGATTACAGCTACTAATCACTTTTATTTGGATTACAATTACTTCCCTTGGATTGATTGAGGATTCCTTGCCGGTGAAGACTGTGAGGCCTCACTCTCCAGGAGACTCTTGCAATTCAGTATAAAGGGGGCCCCCGTTAGTACACAGAGTGCACTCTAATATTTAGTAGTGTTGTTATACTGTTTAATTTACAGTTATTCTCTAATTGCAGTCAACCTTAATTTGTGGTCACTCTTCATCTACTTAAAAAAATCAGTGTGTTTATATTGTTTCTAAATACAAGCCTCTAGCATATATATGTATGTACATACGTTATATATGTGTGGTTTGTATTTCAGATCCTGAGTGCTGAACTTTACTCAAGTTGCGGGTTGAGGATTCGGGATTTTCATTTGGTTCTCTTTATCTTTAACTCCTGTCGTGTTGATTTGTAATTGCTACACTTTAATTATCTAGTAAACTGTTAAACTGGTGCTTCATTGTGTCTAAGTGCATTATTAAAGGCGCATACACCCAGAAAATCACCAGGTGTGCCAGAGGGGTGGAGCTTGATCTTGCGGGTTGAAAGGCGGAGCAAGGGACCCATTTTACTTCAGCGACTCCTGAGGGGGTAGCGCTACACAAGGTTGAAAACTGCAATGGTGGCTGCCCCAGGCCTGGGACTCCCTGATTATTTTAAACCTTTTCATTTGTATACGAGGGACAATTGTAAAACAATGGCTGCTGTCCTTGCGCAGGAGCATGGAGGTAAGCTGAGACCTAAAGCCTATTCTTCCAAAGTAGTTCCAGTTCTGATGTAAGGAATGCTGGCGTGTATATGGGCTCTGGCAGCCTGCGCAATGGGGGTAGAGATGTCAATGGTTCTCACATTGGGACATTGAACTGTTTTGCACACATCCCATCAAGTTTTGCAATTGTTAAAAAATCTGAGCACACAACATATGACAGCTCAGAGATTGAGTGAAAGAGATGTACACCGCTCAGGCAGTTGGAACTTCACAGCCAGCCATGGGTGCAGGACCTTGGATCGCCACGCAAACTGCAAACAGGATACAAGAGAAATGGCCACACACAAAGCAATGGCTCACGATGAAAGGCTTTATTAAACAAGGATGCAAGGTATGGCAAAATGGATGGTAGACATGTTTCACACGACTCACAGCGTGTTTGTTCACTGTTGTTCACTTGTTGAACAAGCACGCTGAGTCGTGTGAAACATGTCTACCATCCATTTTGCCATACCTTGCATCCTTGTTTAACCACTTTACCACCGGAGGATTTTGCTGTCTTACGTCCCCCTTTATCCTGGCTGTATCTTAGCCAGTCACTATATCTATCTATTTATCTATATTGGATATCTATATCCTTCTTTTTCTGTTCTCCTATATATGTTACAGCATATATTTTGCTCGCTACATATGGGAATTCTTCAGTGATATTCCCCCTTCCTTCCCTTAGACACTCCTTAGGAACATGTCTAGCTCCCTGGACTTACCTGATCTTATTCAAGTATCTGGGATTTCACTGCTGAGTTGTATTGATCCACTCCACCATCTGACATACATGATTTTAAAGCTATAATACTGGTAGGTATTCTCAAATAATCACTTTTACTGGGACTTCTATCTTCTGCTAAATTTGTCAAATGTTCATACAATATACTTGAAGTATAATGCCCTTGGCTAGGGAACTTTTTGATGATTTTCATCTTCCCGGTCCAGGAGAATATAGACCTATTATGGCTATTATTTGATTATATATACCCACTTTCTGATTTATTGCTGTCTTTAGATCATTTGGATCTCATATGTGCCTTTTGGGTAGGGATGATCGAACTTTTGAAAAGTTCGGTTCGACCAGAACACCCGAACTTCACGAAAGTTCGGTTCGGATTTCAGAACCCCATTGAAATCAATGGGACCCGAACTTCTGTAATCAAAAAACACCATTTTTAAGCCCTAAAACCCAATAAATGCCCCTAAAAAGTGCCTAGGGTTCTGGGTCATGCCCCAGGGACTATTAATCACACAAAAAAAAGTTCTTAAAAATTGTCGTTTTTGATAGATAGCCAATTATTGAAAAAATTAAAAAAAAAAAAAAAAAAAGAGATTTCTTTGGATTTAGTGTCTGGGGGGTCTAAAAGGTGTACCTGTGAAGTTTCAGCTCTGTAGCATGTCCAGAACCAGAATTACAGCATACCAAACCTTCAAAAATGACTTTTTTGCTTAACCGCACCTTTCTTTTGCTCCTAATCAACGGCTCAGCCAATGTGTATGATGGGGACATAATGCAGTGCACTGGGAACAAGATTAGAGGTTTTTTTGGAAAAAGGTGCTGTCTCTTTAAATGTGCATATAATTAACGGGTGTATTTCCACAATGGGGCTTTTATTACCAAATGTTTCAAGAAGTCCAAAGATGTATGTAATTGCACTTTATTTCATGTAAAATGGTGTTTGGTGCACTTTAACTTGAAATCTCACAAGAAACAGACATATATGCACGGATACATTGAGGGTTAGGGTTAGGGGTAGGGGCCACAATGTAGTGCAGAGTGAACAAGATTAGAGATGTTTTGGATGAATACTGTTGTCTCTTGACTTTGAATAGAAGTAAAGGATGCTTAAAAATTGGGCATTTGGTGGTGCGGACGATGCCTTGACACCATATCCCTATGAAAGTGCTGGTAATGAAAGCAATAATTGCCTTTGTAAGGAAAAAAATTACAATGATATGCATCTGTGTGACAGGTGCGCAAAAATTGTTGTTTGGGTGTTGGCGGAGCCATACCACTGTAAGCCCAAAGAGCTGGTGTTGAAGAAGGCGTAAAAATTATGAAGGTGTGCACCTGTGGAACAGGTGCGCAAACATGGTAGTTTTGGTGTTGGCGGAGCCTCCCCACCATAACCCCAAAGAGCTGGCTTTGAAGGAGGCCCAAAAATTGTAAAGGTGTGCACCTGTGGAACAGGTTCGCAAACATGGTAGTTTTTGTTTAGCATAGCCTCCCCACCTTAACCCCAAAGAGCTGGTGTTGAAGGAGGCCCAAAAATTGTAAAGGTGTGCACCTGTGGAACAGGTGCGCAAACATTGTAGTTTTTGTTTTAGCATAGCCTCCCCACCTTAACCCCAAAGAGCTGGTGTTGAAGGAGGCCCAAAAATTGTAAAGGTGTGCACCTGTGGAACAGGTGCGCAAACATTGTCGTTTTTGTTTTAGCATAGCCTCCCCACCTTAACCCCAAAGAGCTGGTGTTGAAGGAGGCCCAAAAATTGTAAAGGTGTGCACCTGTGGAACAGGTGCGCAAACATTGTCGTTTTTGTTTTAGTATAGCCTCCCCACCTTAACCCCAAAGAGCTGGTGTTGAAGGAGGCCCAAAAATTGTAAAGGTGTGCACCTGTGGAACAGGTGCGCAAACATTGTCGTTTTTGTTTTAGCATAGCCTCCCCACCTTAACCCCAAAGAGCTGGTGTTGAAGGAGGCCCAAAAATTGTAAAGGTGTGCACCTGTGGAACAGGTGCGCAAACATTGTCGTTTTTGTTTTAGCATAGCCTCCCCACCTTAACCCCAAAGAGCTGGTGTTGAAGGAGGCCCAAAAATTGTAAAGGTGTGCACCTGTGGAACAGGTGCGCAAACATTGTCGTTTTTGTCATAACCAAAATGAGGTTCTGTGAACGTAAAGAGAATGAGAGGAGGGTTTGAGGGTGGCACCATGGTCCAGGCTTAAACTGAGGCTCAACTGCCACATCACAACGATAGCCTAGTCTACAAGGTCTGCATCAGGTGCATCAAAGCTTGATATCCACGACTGATTCATCTTAATGAATGTCAAACGGTCGACTGAGTCGGTGGAGAGTCTAGTTCGATGGTCTGTGACGAATCCTCCTGCTGCGCTGAATGCCCGTTCCGATAGGACACTGGAAGCAGGGCAGGCCAACAACTCCATGGCATACTGGGCCAGTTCTGGCCAGTGGTCTAATCTTAAGACCCAGTATGCCAGTGGATCGGATTCGTCACATGAAAAGCCCTCTGTGTCACTTTGTGCCCTCACGTAATCGTCCACCATGTGATGCAGACGGTGTCGATGCGATGTGGCAGCTGAGAGGCCTGGGCGGTGAGGACTAAAAAAAGACCGAAAGGCATCCGTCAACCGCACGCCTTCTCCAACGCTCCTCTCGTGACCACCAGTAGAATCCATGGTAGGTTGTCCCCGCCCCTGCACCCTACGGGAGTCGGGGAACATGTTCACCAGATTCCTCTTGAGACTGTCCTCAAGGGATTTGATCCTGTGGACTCTATGGGTGGATGGGAAAAGCTCCGAGACTTTACACTTGTACCGGGGGTCAAGTAGGGTGGCCAACCAATAGTGGTTAGTCTCTTTAATGGCCTTGATTCTGGGGTCCTTTCGCAGGCTCTGGAGCATGATGTTTCCCATGCGTCGCAAATTAGCGAAGGCCTGAGAAGCTGACTCCTCTGGGTCACTCATAACGACATTATCTTCAACGGGCTCCTCCTCCTCCCAGCCACGTACTACTCCAAAGTGTCCCGAGGGAGTCAAACTAGGCCTTGCAGATTGCCGCATGTCTTCCTCCTCCTCCTCCTCAAACCCTGCAAAAGTTCCCGCAGAATCGTCCTCCTCCTCCTCTTCCACCCCTGGATCCTGCTCGGGCCTCTGGGAGCTAGGCATAATGGGGTCAGGATTCTCAGGATAAAGGGGGCCTTGAGAGGCAAGGAAGTCCTCCTCTTCCTCCTGCTGCTCTGCCTCCAGTGCCCTGTCCATAATGCCACGCAGAGTGCGCTCCAACAAAAACAGTACCGGTAGGGTGTCACTGATGCATGCGCTGTCCCGGCTGACCATCCTTGTGGCCTCCTCAAATGGCGAGAGGACAGCGCATGCATCCTTAATCAAAAGCCACTGCCGTGGTGAAAAGAAGCCCAGGCGCGCAGAGCCAGTGCTGGTGCCGTACTCGCATAGGTATTCATTGAGGGCCCTCTGCTGCGTGTACAGGCGCTGCAGCATAGCCAAGGTGGAGTTCCAGCGGGTGGGCATGTCACAGATGAGGCGGTGTACCGGCAGGTGAAACTCGCGCTGCACTTCGGCCAAACGTGCAGTGGCACTGTACGACCGCCTGAAGTGACTGCACACCCTTCTTGCCATCCTTAGCACATCCTGCATTCCCGGGTACGAGTTCAAAAACCGCTGTACCACGAGATTCAGGACATGCGCCAGGCATGGCACATGGGTTAACTTTCCCTGACGAAGGGCGGCCAGGAGGTTTGACCCATTATCAGTAACCACCATCCCTGGCTGCAGCTGGCGTGGTGTCAACCACCTCTGGGCCTGTGCCTGCAGAGCCCCAAGAATCTGAGGGGCAGTGTGCTGCCTGTCCCCTAGACACACAAGCTGCAGCACTGCGTGACACCTTTTGGCCTGAGACATAGAATAGCCCTTTGAACGTTTACGTGGTATCTCATCATATTCAAAGGACCATTCTGCAGAGGAGGGCATGGAGGAGGTAGAGGAGGAGGAGCAGGAGGGGGTAGAAGTGATCGATCTACCCGGATCAGCGACACCACCAGCTGTTTGCAGACGTGGGGGCAACACTGGCTGCAGCACCGAGCCCTGGCTACAATCCCTTCCACTGGCAAGCAGTGTCACCCAGTGAGCAGTGACAGAAATGTACCGTCCCTGCCCATGTTTGCTTGACCAAGTGTCAGCCGTCAAGTGTATCTTACGGCTGACTGACTTGGCCAGGGATGACACTACATTGCCTTCCACATGTTGGTATAGGGATGGCAGGGCCTTACGGGAAAAGTAATGCCGACTTGGCACCTGCCACTGTGGAACTGCACATTTTGCGAAGTCACGGAAGGGAGCAGACTCTACCAGGTTAAATGGTAATAGTTGCAGAGCCAGTAGTTTAGCCAAACTACTGTTTAGACGCTGGGCATGTGGGTGGCGGGGAGTATACATTTTTTTTCGTTCCAGCATGTGTGGAATCGAAATTTGGCGTCTAGATGATACAGCTGGTGGTGTGCTGGAGGTAGATGCGACACTGCCTGCTATATCATCATCCCTGCCAGTGGAGGCTGCCAACAGGTGACGAGTGACTATAGCAGGGCCAGGAACAGACTGATGTGCAGGTGGAGCAGGTGGAGCAGATGGAGCATGAGGAGGAGCGCGAGGAGAACTAGGAGGCCGACTGACCAATCTTTGGCCCTTTTGTGGGTTCTTTAAATGCTCCTGCCAACGGGCCGAGTGGTGGGTTGTCAAATGCCTGTTTAGGCAGCTTGTACCCAGGTGGTTGACATTTTTGCCACGTTTTATACCCTTCTTACAAATCTTGCAGATCGCAACTGTTTTATCTGCATGGGATGTCTCAAAAAAGGCCCAGCAAGATGAGGTGTGTATAGTGGCCCGGGAGACAACAGGTGCGGCCTTAGATGGAGTAGGCCGTCTGCTCTCCCCTCTTGCTTGCTCTGCCTCCTCCTCAACCTCAGACCCAACATCTGACTCCATCAAAGACTGAGCATCAGGCCTGGCCTGGGAGACAACAGGTGCGGCCTTAGATGGAGCGGGCCGTCTGCTCTCCCCTCTTGTTTGCTCTGCCTCCTCCTCAACCTCAGACCCAACATCTGATTCTATCAAAGACTGAGCATCAGGCCTGGCCTGGGAGACAACAGGTGCGGCCTTAGATGGAGCGGGCCGTCTGCTCTCCCCTCTTGTTTGCTCTGCCTCCTCCTCAAACTCAGACCCAACATCAGACTCCATAAAGGACTGAGCATCAGGCTGGAGTAGATGGCCGACACTGTGGTCAAACAGCTCAGCTGACTCCTCTGCCATGTCTGAAATTGGGTCTAAGGGAGGACATGAGGTGGACATGGACTCATCTGTATTTGTTCTGACAACTGCAGAAGACTGACCACTTTTCTCTGCCTGGGTCACTGTAGTTGCAGATGATGCCGATGATGAGGGTTTGTTCATATAGTCCACCACCTCCTGTACATACTGTGGACGTATAGCTTGGCCACTGCCGGAGAACAATCCAAATGGTGGCCTGGCTGAGGACTGACCACCACGTCCACCCCTGCCTCTAGACACCCTAGAAGCTGTGCCCCTTTCCGCAGCAGGGCCACGTATGCCTTTTCTTGGTCTACCAGGCATATTTCTCAATGATGCGTTGGCAACTGTGTGCGGTGAAAAACGCACACTGCTATGCGACCCACAGTTGTCGCTGGATACAGCACAGCAGTTGCGGTTCACGCACAGTAGCAAAGCCTTTTGCACAGTGGACCTAACGCTTTGAACAACAGGCGTTAGGTTGTCACTGATGCGTTGGCAACTGTGTGCGGTGAAAAATGCACACTGCTATGCGACCCACAGTTGTCGCTGGATACAGCACAGCAGTTGCGTGTCACGCACAGTTGCAAAGGCTTTTGTACAGTGCACCTAACGCTTTGAACAACAGGCGTTAAGTTGTCACTGTATTTTGCTGCCTAGCAAGCACGTATACCTGCTGTGATACAGCAGCACTGTGCCACGTGCTCACTAAACAGAACCCTCACACTTTCCCTACAGAAACTAAATTTTCAAATCTAACTAATGTAGTACAAAGTTCCCTAACTACACTAGATATCCCTTTCCACTAAATAGAAAGCTCCATACAGCAGAAGACTGACACTGTCCCTTAAGTTTTTTTTTTTTTTTTTTTAACTCTAAGAACCAGCACAATCGCTGTATCTAACTACACTGGCTGTAAGCTAAATACAATTCTGCTATATGGAGCTTTAGAACCACTCGATATGTAGGAAATGTAGTGTAGCAAGCAGGAGTCAGACAGAACTGCTTCAACTCTCTTCAACAGGCTCTGGATAACTGTGCTAGGGGTTAGGCGGGGCCATCTTATATAGTGTGGGGCGTATTCACTCCTGATTGGCCTCTGGTCCCCGTAGTCACTCCAATCACGTTCCTAGGAGACTCCTGCCCCCTCATTGGCTTTAGCAGACGTTTCTGGGCCAATCACGGGCTTTTAAAGCCCAGTTCCTGTCCCAGTGCATTTTGGGCGGTTCTGGTGGCCGAATACCGAACTTTTGCCGCAAAAAGTTCGGTATTCGGCCGAATATCGAACATCCAATGTTCGGGTCGAACCGATGGTCGACCCGAACCGTTCGATCATCCCTACTTTTGGGGTGACTACAGGCTGTCCATGTCCACCTGGGGGACTTGGTTTGTCCCTGGTACGTTCTCTTGCACTATCTGCAGATCAGCAGCCTATCAGGTGGGATTATCCATGCTCTCTTTTGGTCTCTATGTCTATATTAAAGCTTGTGATTTTTCTATACATTTATCTAGATGTTATTTACTTTGTAATACGCATAGTGATTGGGGTGATTTTCACCCAGGTTCCACATACGTCATTAGATTTAATAACATGATGTATTATTTTGAATATACCGTATTTTTCGCCGTATAAGACGCACCGGCGTATAAGACGCACCCAATTTTAAAGGAGGAAAATCTAGAAAAAAAAAGATTTTGAACCAAATACTGTAGTAAAAATATTTTATATAAACTGTATAAAGTTAACAACAGTTTAAGAACAATTTTGAAAGGAGCCTTCAGTAATCAAGGTATAGCGTGCCCCCTTTCAATGCAGACCACAGCGTGCCCCCTTTCAATGCGGAGTGCCCACAGCGTGCCCCCTTTCAATGCGGAGTGCCCACAGCGTGCTACCCTTTCAATGCCCCCCTTTAATGCGGAGTGCCCACAGCCTGCCCCCTTTCAATGCGGAGTGCCCCCTTTCAATGCGGAGTGCCCCCTTTCAATGCGGAGTGCCCACAGCCTGCCCCCTTTCAATGTGGAGTGCCCACAGCGTGCCCCCTTTCAATGCGGAGTGCCCACAGCCTGCCCCCTTTCAATGCGGAGTTCCCACAGCCTGCCCCCTTTCAATGCGGAGTGCCCACAGCGTGCCCCCTTTAAATGCGGAGTGCCCACAGCATGCCCCCTTTCAATGCAGAGTGCCCACAGCGTGCCCCCTTTCAATGCGGAGTGCCCACAGCGTGCCCCCTTTCAATGCGGAGTGCCCACAGCCTGCCCCCTTTCAATGCGGAGTGCCCACAGTCTGCCCCCTTTCAATGCGGAGTGCCCCCTTTCAATGCGGGGTGCCCACAGCCTGCCCCCTTTCAATGCGGAGTGCCCACAGTCTGCCCCCTTTCAATGCGGAATGCCCACAGTCTGCCCCCTTTCAATGCGGAGTGCCCCCTTTCAATGCGGGGTGCCCACAGTCTGCCCCCTTTCAATGCAGAGTGCCCACAGTCTGCCCCCTTTCAATGTGGAGTGCCCCCTTTCAATGCGGAGTGCCCAGAATGCAGAGTGAACAGCGTACCAAGCCACAGTGACTTACCTGTTTTAGCAGCGGCTTCCTCTTCAGTCCCCGCGTCTCTTCGAGTCCTCCGAGCCCCGCCTCCTCCTCGGCCAATGGCATTGGCCGAGGAAGAGGAGGATCCGTGAGACAGTAGCGAATTTTCATTCGCTACTGTCACACAAATGGGCGGGCTCCACACTTTTAGGAGATTCACAGTGTCAGAATGGAGCCATCGGCTCCTTCTGACACAGTGGCACGGGGGGGGGGGATTGGGGCGGACAGTACGATCGTGCGGGTCGCTCGGCTCAGACAGTCAGTCTGACTCGGATAACTACCAGTAGTCGCTGCAGGGCAGAGCGTGAGGCGCGAGCGGGGGGCGTGGCAAGGACTCCACTGAACTTCTGGCTCCGGAACTGGCAGGCAAATGTATATTTGCCGTATAAGACGCACCAACTTTTCCCCCCCAGTTTTGGGGAAGAAAAAGTGCGTCTTATACGGCGAAAAATACGGTATGTGTTTTGTAAGTAATTTTTGTTAAATTTTTCTTCAGTCATCCTCTTGAATATCTTTCTGTACCCCTATACCCCTGAAGAAGCGGCTCGCACCACGAAACATGTAGGGTAGTGGGTTGGGGTTCACCTACGGAAATACCAGATTGGCACCGGATTTATCTGGCCCAACAGTACTTCCTGGTGATGCCATCTTTGAGATATGAGGATATGCATATGTTGATTTCCTATATTGATTCATGTATATATTAAGTGTTCCCTTGTCCCTCTATGTACTCTGTTGTAACATTTTTTGTATATTAAAGAAATGTTTTTAATACAATTTTTGTAGCAGTGTGATACTACTAATATTGGTCTCAGACGGTACCTCTAAAGTCCCAACATATGCCCCACTTTGTTCTGATTTTTGTTTCTAATGATATGGGATGTGGTACCTCCAATTTCTAAATACCCATATTTATGAGCTAATTTTTGATAGATATGCATGTGTTGTATACAAATGGGAAAATTAAAGCAAGATAATTGCGTATGTGTGTGAATGCTGGAACTCTTAGTTATACATCTTGTGTGTGTCGTCCTTTCCCTTGCCCCCTCCATTTTCTCTTTCTCATAAAAGGAATGTACAGGGGTGAGAAAGTAGTGATAACTGCAAGGTCACCCATGGTATGACTACACGTATATCATAGCAATATGTGCAGGGTTAATTAATCTAATGATTAACAATGTGATCACAGTTATTTTTAGTCTGTTTCCAAAACAGAATGGTAACAGTCATGGTTAAAGAAATAATCCCTGGGTGGGGTTGTCCCCTAGTGATTGCTGATAATAGACCAGCATTTGTCTCCAAGATCTGCTGGGAACTTGTAAAATTGTTGCAGATTCAGTGGAAATTTAACATTCCATATCATTGTGGAAAGAATGAACAGCACAATCAAGGATAAAATTGGAACAGGAGGGACTTTTAAACAATTGGGAAGACACTATTCCAGCAGTATTTGCAGAAATAAGGATGACACCTGCCAAAAATAACTAAATTGTCACCATTTGAAATTTTAATGGGAAAACCCTTTCCAACACCTTGGGCAAAAGGACCTCTTGTAATCGTGCCTGGTGATTTAGAGCACATTATTGTTCTAAGTTGATTCAGACTTTGATTGGCATCTACGGTACAGTGTTTTACACTTCCTTCACAGGAACCAACACACCCTTTCCAACCTGGAGATGTAGTCGTTGTGAAACAACTAGGGATCTGGATTCCCCTTTGGACCACAGACGCTGATTGCAGTGACCAGAAACGCAGTCCTGACTGAACAGAGTTCCAAGTGGATCCATGCAACCAGGGTAAAAAGAGTAACAAAGAGGGGTGAAATGGGTGATAAAGACCCTGAAATAAAAGTAACAGACAAGCCGGAAGAGGATACAGAAGATGTCCTGGCTACTGTCTCCTCAGTTTTCTGGGAAAGCACTGTGTTGACTTAGTCTTTTGATTTTGTTGGTCTTTTTCCCAACATTGATCATAACAAACTGACTTAGGCCCATCCAGGCCTGTGTGTTTTGAGGATTATGACAAAACAAGGAAGTGAGGTGGTAGGGACTTTTTCCTGCCCAGTTGCTGTCTGTTTTATTGTTTTGGTTATACTCATCCTGTATAATTGTTATTTGGTATGCACTATCAAGAGACGGATTAATAGAATGATTAAAAAGGCTGATGATCAGGCTTGGACAAGCCTTTTGCCCAAGTGATTTAATGGGAATTATCATATTCATGATAAAAGAGGGGATTGAAGGGTTAATGGTGTTTTCATGCTGAAAATTCTTCTCGTTTGTCCTTCAATTATGCCTGATTTATAGTCATAACATCTTGTTTTTTTGCATATGTCTAACTCAGCAGAAATAGTTGCACATAAGAACATCTTGATTGTTCTAGTCTGTTATGGAACAGTTTAAACTTGTCAAGTATGCCAAAAAGTATCATGTGATCGTGAGTCATACTGAAGCCAAGCCCCTTATTGCCAAATTCATTTTTCTGTTGTTCTAACTGTGTATATGCTCAGGACATTTCCTGAAATAAACTAAAATGCTTTGACTCTACCCTCGTATTCATCCCTGTGTGTTCTCGAATATTCGAAAGGAGTCCACTCTAGCCATCTGGTTCAAAAGTCCCTTACAGGCATGGTCAAAAATAGCTATTTCTTGTATGAGAGGATTCTCAGGATTCAAAGCGTGGAGCTGGCTAAAATATAATCAAATCTGGATATGGTGTGGTGTGGGGGGGGGGGGGGATGGTGAATTCTCTTCCGTCTGGGTGAGTCAGTCTCCATATATCAACTAGGTTAAGGCCCTCCGTTAAGTGTGACAGCAGAGAAGGCAAATTTATGGGAGTGTTATGGATTCAATCAATGGTTATAGGGAAATGTCTATTTCACTTATGATGTTTATGATATTTATGTTATGAGATTTATGTTTCTGCTGCAGTTTATTTCATTTCCTTATTTCCTTACTCAGAATGGCTACTAGATCACCCCTCCCTTCGTCTGAGTAAGATGGCGACCTCAAGAAGAGAACACACCCAACAGAAAACATTCTTAACATTCCTAGCTTGGAGGGGGTGTACCTTAAATGAACATAACCAATTAAGAAGCTACTAACAAGCATATGGCATTATGTTTATCTATGTACTAACTGATGGTTCTAATAACAATATATAAATAAAATTGACACTATAATTAAAGCAGAAGCATCTTCAACTCTGAACTTGGCGTCAGCGTCTGATTCTTCCTCCCGTGTGTGCACACATCATTCTAATCAGGCCAGGGGCAGATATAATCTCGGACACTTCTGGTCCTATCCAAAACATGAGCAGAGCTGGTGGGGATGTCGATAATGTGATTTGTCCTCCTGGCTATTCAAAGCCAAGGTAAAGTTGCCTCCCACTAGGAGAGGGAGGTGGATGACAGGAGAAAGGAGAGATGTAAGGTGTTGAAATAATTTTTTGGAAGGAGTGTTGGGGCCATAGACATTGGATATAATCCACTCGCATTCCAAGGTTTTACATTTAGCTATAAGGATACAGTCCTCTTCATCAATTTGCAGGGAGAGTAACTCGCAAGGAAGTGATTTATGAGGAGAAGGATGGGAGCTTTCCCTTTGACAGCTGCTGACCCGAAGACTTGCCCAACCCAGAGCTTGCGCATGCAGGCAAATTCTGTCTTTGTCAAGTGTGTCTCTTGCAGTAGCGCCACATTGGTTTTTAGTTGTTTAAGGTGGCAAAGGACTGCCATACATTTTTGGGGCGACTGTAGGCCCTTAACATTCCAAGAGATTACTCTCATATAGTAATGCCATGGGGGGGGGGCTGTCTAAATTGTTAGGAAGCGTTAAGCAGTAGGTGGGGGATTGTGTACGTCTCACTGTTGGTAGATCGTCTACAATTGGGAATCCTAACAGAGAGTGCTTGCATCTCAAAGAGGAGGAACTAGGAGGGATAATGACCCAACAGGGCACCGAGGGGGAAAACAAAAAGGTACATACCCAGGGAAGCCTGGACTTCTCTTTTTTCCACATGTGTTACACATGCAAACAGCATTACCGGGGATCGAATGTCCTCGCCCGTGTCTTTGAGGAGGGTTGCCCAACAGGAGAATCCCGGGGGTAAGATGTGCTAAGCAATGTCTCTGAGGTGCCACCAGGTGTGGCCTTTTGACTATCTCATGGTAAGGTTGTGTGTTGCTAAGGAGGAGTGCCTAAAAACATAAAAACAGAAAAAGATTAACAGTGAACTGTAGTGGTGAATAACAATGATTAGCTTAGAGGAACGAAGGTTACAAAGCGCTCATCTAGAGCCGTAGTTGTGAGGTGTCTGGAGCTGAATTGAGGTATCAGCGGGATTTGTACCTGCCTGAGGGATTGGAAAGCCTGAGTTTCTTGAGTGGATCTTTCCTGGGGCTACGCTGGTCTCTCAGGTTTGCCACATATTGGGGAGCTGATTCATTGGTGATGCCCATAGGTATGTTGAGGTAGGATTGTAGGTATTGACCAGCCTCACCCGGATGAGAGAAGGATTTTGGGTCTACCAAGGGGTCTGTGAATCAGAGGGTAGCCGGATAGGCCAAGGTGAACTTCACCCCGTTTTGGTAGAGTGCTTGACAAATCGGCTGGAATGCTTTCTTGCGGCGTGTTACTTCTTGTGAGTAGTCCTCAAAAAGTAGCAGCTTATTGCCGTCGGGTTGGAGAGATTTTGAATTTCCGAAAAGATTTCAGGATGTATCCATATAATTCAGATAATGGACTATAACTGGGCGAGTGGTGTGTCTTTCACTTGATGGCAGTGAGCCCTTCTGGGAAATAAGCCGAGACTTTAAACATCAATGGGAAATTAACCTGAACTCTTGTTCAACTAAAATTATGGAATTACTGATGGGGTATTATCAGCAACAGATGGAGTCTCTTGATAGTGAAATCAATATGATGCAGGTGGAATATAAACAAATATTTGCCAAAACAGCCTATAAAAAAAGAGAAAGGGAACTTAAAGATGAACTGGAAGGTTTCACTAAGGATTTAATTCAGAGAAAAGAGCAAAAGTTTTTCTAGGGACAAATTAACTTTTGGTGGAGGATATGCATACTCATGGCCTCAAAGCCAGAGTAATAGAAAAACATGGAGAGGATACAACAATAAAAGAAATGACTATGGTAAAGAGTTGGATAGTGAGTCCAATGTCTCACAATCTTCCTTTTCTTCCCACTTTTCTGATCATCCACGCTCCAGAAATCGATCATCTAGAAAAAGAACAAGGACCCAAGATGACCATGGGGGTACAGACAAAAAAAAGATTATTGGAGGGTGCTGTTCCTTCTCACACTTCGGGTAATTCTGGTGATGGCTCTGCTCGTCCTATATCTTCTCTGAATTCACCATCTATTTCTCAATCTGTCACCATGGAAACAGGTAACACACAAAAAATAGAAATATCAGGGTCCAAGGGACTGGTGATATCCAAACACACCACACACAACAGGCACTAATCACTACATATACAGGGGATGTGCCCCCGAATAACACTGGGGCTATACCCAAAACCAATTCAAAAATGGATAAAAAACAATGACACAATATTTCTTTATCACCTATACACTCTTACATTCATCAACTTATCATCCTATATAGAGGTGTTACGCCATGGCTTAAGTTTTTGTCCTGACAGTAATACCACCCATTTTGATATAGTGAAAGATTTGAACTTATTTGCACGTAAATTAACGTATAAAATATATCTATAGGACAGACAACAGGTGAAAAAGGACAAGGAAATGTCGGAACTGTGGAAAGATTTCACCGTCTGAGATTTCCGTGCCCTCAAAGATCTGATGCAACTTCTAGATGAGAACGAAGTGGAGACACAAGATAATGTAGAAACTGAGGATATGACATCTGAAAATGACCACCCTAGCACTAGAGAAATACAATGCCTAAAAGGCAATGCCAAGACCCCTGATAATATTCCATCATTAAAGAAAAAATCTACTAAATTCCCTCCTTTACAATCCAATCCGAATGTCTGGGCGTTGGTCAACAAGACAACAGCAGATATTAATCAGCTCAAACTAACACAAAAATACAATAGTAATCTAAGCCCCCCATTAAAAGAGGCAGCCATCTTGTCAAGTAAAAATTCAGATATAAATAATAAAACCATCCGATAAAGGAGGAAATATAGTAATCATGGACCATTTACAGTATAGGAATATGTGTTGGGATATCCTAAAAAAAGGGACTGGTATAGACCGATCAATGAAAACAAAATATTATCAGCCCATGCCAAATATACCACACTGATTAATAAATCATATATGCAGGGCATAATTAACAAAGATACATATGATTGCATTAAAATTGACCACCCACACATCCCTACTTTTTATGCCCTGCCTAAAACGCACAAAGATAATCAAAATCCGATAATATCCGGAATCGGTTCGTATACAGAGTCTCTGAGTAGGTTGGTCGATCAGTACTTACGCCCCCATGTCATAAGTCTACCCTCATACGTACAAGACACTCCTGACCTATTGAGGGCACTATATGACAAGACAATGCCACCCAACTGTTTGCTGATTGCACTAGACATTGAGGCTTTGTACTCATCTATCCCACATAGTTTGGGTCTGGCCACAGTCAATACATTTTTGGACTAACAAGGTCCTATGTTTGAAGCTTACAGTAAATTTATTTTGGAAGCGTTATCTCACATACTGAGACACAACATATTTACCTTTGATGGCTCCTGGGAACTGATGAGGCCCTCTCTATGTACCTGGACCACATTGTTGCGTGGTTCAGGTACATAGATGACGTCCTCATCACATGGGATGATGGGATTGAACTGTTTAAGTTGTTTTTTTCAGAAGCTACTCACAAATACATTCAATCTTAAATTTACTATAACCTGGGGCGACAGAAGTATAGATTTCTTGGATACCACCCTTTATATCCAAGATGATGGCAGGATAGGATCAACCTTATATAGGAAACCTACTGCAGGAAATACAATCTTACACTCAGATAGTGCACACCCCAAAGCACTGGTAAATAGTATACCATATTCGCAATATTTGAGGCTCAGACATAACTGCTCTGACGATAATAACTTCAAAAAAGAATCTGACAACTTAAGGTCACGTCTGTTGAAAAGGGGATATACAAAATCAATGTTACGCAATTCCTTCAATAAAGCTAGAAGAAAAACCCGTCATGAACTATTATTTAATTAAAAAAGAAAAAGAGGAGGATAACAAGATTAGATTCATCACAACCTACTCTAAACAGCATGCAGAAGTTCGTAAAATACTTGAGAAGAACTAGGAACTACTGACTAAGGACCCAGTTCTTCACAAGTACTTGGGAGTAGAGTTGAGCGGACACCTGGATGTCCGTGTTCGGCGGGTTCGGCCGAACTTTAAAAAAAAGTCCGGGTCCGTGTCCCGGACTTTTGCCGAACTTTTCCCGGACACCGAACCCCATTGAAGTCAATGGGGACCCGAACTTTCAGGCACTAAAATGGCTCTAAAACACCAATGAAAAGGGCTAGAGTGCTGCAAATGGCAGCAAAATGTAGTTAAGAGCATGGCAAGTGCTCTGCAAACAAATGTGGATAGGGAAAAAACTTAAAACAACAAAAAAAACTGAAAAATAAAACAATGTTCTTCATCTCTGAAGGACGAGGCCCATATGGAGTAGGAGGGAGGTTGAGGTGGTGGTGGATGTGGCGGTGTCATAGGCGTGCGCACAGGG
The DNA here is from genome assembly GCF_965119305.1 of Pelophylax lessonae. Lineage (NCBI taxonomy): Eukaryota > Metazoa > Chordata > Amphibia > Anura > Ranidae > Pelophylax > Pelophylax lessonae. The sequence goes on from NC_138772.1 coordinate 32,254,794, forward strand.
TGTGCCGGGTGTACCTGGTCAAACCCTAATCACCTAGGGCACATTAGCATTATCGCTCTGTTTGCCAGTGAGGAGATGGGAAAGATCTCCCTCTGACCTGCTCTGCTCTATTTCACTTTGCCAGCAGGGAGAGTAATGTATCGGGGCCATGTACATGTAGGCAAACACATGCATGTGTATTTAAACTTTGGGGTGCACACCCTAATGCAATAGGCTGCGCACACCTATGGGCGGTGTAGGTGGAAGCGGCGGTGGAGGAGGACCAGGGCCGGATTAAGAGCATCATGGGCTTGGTGCTGAGGATTTTGAAGGGCCTTAAGGGCCGTGCCTTGGCATTCACCCAGAGGAGGAAGGGTGCAGTTATGCATGCCTAATTCCACATGGGATGCTGTCTCTGAAGCCCATAAACACATCCATGCATCGGCAACTGTCCCTCCTTGTCCGGCCTTCGTGCTGTGTGGGGAGGTTCTGAGGGAGCTGCCTGGGGAAGCGAGCATAGAAGCCAGACTTCTGTGTTTACAAGTGACAGAAGAGCGGTAACAGTGAATATGGCCAACCCGGGGGCCTATATAAAGGTAGGGGCCTGGAGCTGCAGCTCCAATAGCCCCTACGTTAATCTGGCCCTGAGGAGGACGAGGTAGCCAACACTGCTTCTTTTCACAAATTTTAAATGAGGGTACACCCCAAAAGAGTGAGAAAGAGCAAAAATGGAACAATGGGTGGGTAAGGTCGGTATCCATCGCTATTCTGCACAAGGTACAGAAAAGTCCCGTGGGATCCATGCCTGGTTCATTTTAATGAACGTGAGCTTGTCCACATTGTCTCTGGACAGGCGGCTGCGCTTGTCTGTGATAATGCCCCCAGCCGTGCTAAATACCCGTTCAGATAATACACTGGCTGCAGGGCACGCCAGCACCTCCAAGGCGTAAAGGGCAAACTCAGGCCATGTGCCCAATTTGGAGACCCAGAAGTTGAAGGGGGCAGACCCGTCATTCACTACATGTAGGCGTGTGCACACATACTGCTCCACCATGTTGGTGAAACGCTGCCTCCTGCTAAGACGTTCCATATGAGCTGCTGGTGCTGCTGTTTGTTGTGGCATGCTGACAAAGCTTTTCCACATTTCGGCCATGCTAACCCTGCCTTCTGAGGTGCTGGCGGTGCCCTGGTTGCGTTGGCGACCTCTTCCTCCTCCTCCTCCTCCTCTGCCTTGTGCTTCCACTGTGGCCCCGCTGTCAGGTGAGAATGCCAGCAGCATCGCGTCTACCAGCGTGCGCTTGTACTCGCGCATCTTGCGATCGCGCTCCAGTGAGTGAATTAAGGACGGTACGTTGTCCTTGTAACGGGGATCCAGCGGCGTGGCCACCCAGTAATCAGCACAAGTTAGAATGTGGGCAACTCGGCGGTCGTTGTGGAGACACTGCAGCATGTAATCGCTCATGTGTGCCAAGCTGCCCAGAGGCAACGAAAGGCTGTCCTCTGTGGGAGGTGTATCGTCCGTGTCCTCTGTATCCCCCCAGCCACGCACCAGTGATGGCCATGAGATGAACCCCAAAAACCCCAAATATCATTCAGCTCTGCTGCAGGCCACAATTTAATTTTTTTTAACCCAAGGCTGTATATTGAATAGTGGAATAGAAAAAAAGGGTATGATTTTTGAAACCACTCAATAGCACATGTGAACTGAACACAGCAGTGTATGATCAGTCACTCAGCACAGCACAGCTGAAGGAAAAATGCTGCACACAGTGCCTGATAGAAAAATACTTTTCTCCCTCCTCCTCAGTGGGCAAAAAAGATTGTGTTCACTGCACCCCAAAAAGATTGTGTTCACTGCACCCCAAAAAGATTGTGTTCACTGCAGCCCACACACAGCAAAATGGATGTGGACCACTGACACCTGCCTATCTCCTATCCCACACCACACAGCAATATCGATTGTAGTTTGTAGAACACAATGTCTGACCCTAAAAATCAGCAGACTCTGTCCCTAAAAGGATTGATAAGATCGTAGATCGGGTGACTGCAAACCCCCCCCCCCCCCCCCCACAGCAATATCGATTGTAGTTTGTAGAACACACTGACCCTAAAAATCAGCAGACTCTGTCCCTAAAAGGATTGATAAGATTGTAGATCGGGTGACTGCAAACCCCCCCCCCCCCCCCACACAGCAATATCGATTGTAGTTTGTAGAACACACTGACCCTAAAAATCAGCAGACTCTCTCCCTAAAAGGATTGATAAGATCGTAGATCGTTCACTGCAAACCCCACCCCACACAGCAATATCGATTGTAGTTTGTAGAACACACTGACCCTAAAAATCAGCAGACTCTCTCCCTAAAATGCCTACAACTCGCACTGCCTAACACACTCCGACCTGTCCCTCAATTCTATCCGGACACAAATGTTTTTTTTTCCTGTCTGTCCCTAATCAGCAGCCAGCACGCTGATGTGTGCTCTCTCCCTGAACTAAACAGCAGAATGACGCCGCAGCGGCGCTGCCTCGAACTTATAAAGACTTGGTCACATGCTTCAGACGGCCAATCACAGCTACTGATACATTTGTAGGCATGGCTGGGATGGCTTAGGCACACCAGTTAAACGCTTGTTGATTGGCTGTTGAAAGCCCGCCATGAAAAGCGCCCCAAAGCATGCAAAACCCGGAAATAAAACGACCGAACACGGATTTTTACCCGAATATACAGTAAAGTTTTCGGGTCCTTGTTCGGGTAACAAAAATCCAATTATTCGGTAAGAACACGAATAATACAGTCCGTGTTCACTCAACCCTACTTGGGAGCATCCCCTAATATCACATTCAAAAAATCAAGATCTATAAGGGACTATACAGTGGGGAGTCACTACGAAAGAGCTGCAAATAGTAGTCACAACCCTAATACAAATGTGAGGGCTGTGATTTTTGCCCCTGGATCCAGGAAGGTCAATCTTTTGTCTTTCTTTCAGGTCGCACTAGGTATATCAATCAACACATTACAAGCCAGACTACAGCGGTGGTCTATATTATGTTTTGCCCATGTGGAGCCTTCTACGTGGGTAAAACGATTAGACCACTCTGGAAAAGGATCTCTGACCACATTTCCTACATTAGGAATAGCCAAATAAATACCCCTATCAGTGGCCATGTTTGCCTTAAACACAAATTTGAGGAGTCCATTAGATTCACGTTCCTTGATGTGATTCCACAAGATGGCAGGGGTGGTAATATAGACAAGAAGGTATTGGCACGCAAAGCTAGATGGATTTACAATCTCAGAGCCACTCAACCCCTAGGACTCAACCATATGTTGAGTTTTAAACCATTTCTTTAATATACCTCAAGGCTCTACAATAGATAGAAGTATACTAATGTTTATTATTCCTCTACGCCCTGTATGATTTTTGTCCCTTATGTGATGCTCGAATATACTGATTATTAGCGTGTACAATGTATATTTTGGTTATTGTTAAACCCCCTCAATCCTAGGTGGTACGGCATGTTATCATTGGGCAGGCTTTCGGTAAATGACCAAGGTCCATGGGACCTTTTGGTCCCCGGGACTGCGGATTGCCTGGAGATTGGTGGCAGCTTGTCCTTCTCAGGCTTCTGTAGCTATTTACCGCTCCGCCGCGTCACTTCCGCCTGGTTGGCGGATATGACGTCACGGCGCTATGTCCGGCCCGGTGGCTTCCGGGTTGCGGACGCCGGCGTTTGGTGCCAAACAGTGGAGGGGGTGAGTATTTAAACGGTCTTCTGACCGTAAACAGCTAGGCAGGCTCCCGTGGAGGACGCAATTTGCAGGTAGGCCACTATAGAACTTATGGGACAATGGATTTCCCTCTAAAGACAAACTATGACCATATTCATACTTCAACTGCATTCTGTGACCCCCTATGATATTCCTGCCCTTCTCTGGGTATATCGGGACCATCTGAAATGCCTGCCCAGGGAGGCCACGCGCACACGCCCTGATTGGCTAGAGGGGGAGCCGAGGGGCGCGCAGAGCGGTGATCGGTGGTGCGGTGTGTCACTCTGACTCACCGCATCTCTGATCACAGTAAAGAGCCTAATGACGTAGGCTCTTTACCATGTGACCAGCTGTGTCCAATCACAGCTGGTCACATAGTAAATAGGAAGTGCCGCTGATTGGCTTTCCTCAGTTCGTGCCTGACAGGCACGAGTAGAGGAGAGCCAATTGGCGGCTCTCCTGACAGGGGGGTGTCTGTGCTGGTAATCAGAGCATTGATTACCAGTGCAGACCCCTGGGGGGGTGTCACTAGAGCCACCAAGGATTTCCCACCCATGGCCACCAGGGATGCCCACCCATGACCACCAGGGATGGCAATCAGGGCTCAGGGACCCATTCAGTGCCCTCCCCATCAGAGCAGCCCATGATTGCCATCTATCAGTGCCCCCCACCAGTGCCCATCATTGCAATCTATCAGTGCAGCCCACCAGTGCCCATTATTGCCCAAAATTGCCGCCTATCAGTGCCCACTAGTGCCGTCTATCAGTGCTGCCTATTAGTGCCCATCAGTGCCACCTATCAGTGCCCATCAGTGCCGCCTATCAGTGCCCACCAATGCTGCATATCAGTGCTATCTATCAGTGCCACATATCAGTGCCGCCTATCAGTGCCCATCAGTGCCAGCCCATCAGTGCCAACCCATCAGTGCCTCCTCATCAGTGCCTGTCAGTTCAAACTTTTGGTTTTTATTTTCTGTTTGTGTATCAAAAAAAGAAAAAAACTTGTGGTGATCAAATACCACCAAAAGAAAGCTCTATTTGTGGGAAAACAATTACATAAATTTGGTTTTGGTACAGTGCTGCATGCCCGCGCAATTGTCATTCAAAATGCAACAGCGCTAAAAGCTGAAAATTGGCCTGGGCAGGAAGGGGATGAAAGTGCCCAGTATTGATGTGGTTAAGCATTATTAAAATCACTGCTCCTGAAAAAACAATAGTTTTAAAAAAAACATTTTTTTGCATAGATACATGTCCCCCAAGGCAGTTCCCGGACCCCCATACTCCTTTTATGGCCAATTACTTGCATATACAGTATCTCACAAAAGTGAGTACTAGGGATAGACAGATTATCGGCAAGGCCGATATATTGGGGGCCAATATGCACTTTTCCCGATATATCGGTATCGGCCCCAAAACTGGCCGATATTGCCGATATTTTTGTGACGTCATTCTGTTTTCTTAGGCCGCCTCCCTTGCTTTGGACAGCCTCGTCTGGAGTCGGGACTTGTCTTGCGGGAGTGTATCACAGCCATATACCCACCCACAGCAGCCCGATGCCAGCCAGCCAGCCACAGGCCCGGTACCAGCCAGCCACAGGCACTGTACCGGCCAGCCAGCCAGCTACAGGCACTGTACCAGCCAGCCAGCCAGCTACAGGCACTGTACCAGCCAGCCAGCCACAGGCACTGTATCAGCCACCCACCCACCACAGGGTGCCAGCAAGCCAGCCATTAAGCATTAAACAAAAATTAACATGTTCAGTACCAGATTTGTGTCAAAATTGCTGGCCTAGGCTGTAAGAAGATTGCCAAGATCCTGAAACTGAGCTGCAGCATGGTGGCCAAGACCATACAGCGGTTTAACAGGACAGGTTCCACTCAGAACAGGCCTCACCATGGTCAACCAAAGCTGTTGAGTGCACGTGCTCAGCGTCATATCCAGAGGTTGTCTTTGGGAAATAGACGTATGAGTGCTGCCAGCATTGTTGCAGAGGTTGAAGAGGTTGGGGGTCAGCCTGTCAGTGCTCAGACAATACGCCACACACTGCATCAAATTGGTCTGCATGGCTGTCGTCCCAGAAGAAAGCCTCTTCTAAAGATGATGCACAAGAAAGCCCGCAAACAGTTTGCTGAAGACAAGCAGACTAAGAACATGGATTACTGGAACCATGTCCTGTGGTCTGATGAAACCAAGATAATCTTATTTTGGTTTAGATGGTGTCAAGTGTGTGTGGCGGCAACCAGAGGAGGAGTACAAAGACAAGTGTGTCTTACCTACAGTCAAGCATGGTGGTGGGAGTGTCATGGTTTGGGTTGCATGAGTGCTTCCGGCACTGGGGAGCTACAGTTCATTGAGGGAACCATGAATGCCAGCGTGTACTGTGACATACTGAAGCAGAGTATGATCCCCTCCCTTCGGAGACTGGGACACAGGGCAATATTCCAACATGATAACGACCCCAAACACACCTCCAAGATGACCACTGCCTTGCTAAAGAAGGAGGGTAAAGGTGATGGACTGGCCAAACATTTCTCCAGACCTAAACCCTATTGAGCATCTGTGGGGCAACCCCAAAGGAAGGTGGAGGTGCGCAAGGTCTCTAACATCCACCAGCTCCATGATATCGTCATGGAGGATTGGAAGAGAACTCCAGTGGCAACCTGTGAAGCTCTGGTGAACTCCATGCCCAAGAGGGTTAAGGCAGTGCTGGAAAATAATGATGGCCAATTATTGACACTTTGGGCCCAATTTGGACATTTTCACTTAGGGGTGTACTCGCTTTTGTTGCCAGCGGTTTAGACATTAATGGCTGTGTATTGAGTTATTTTGAGGGGACAGCAAATTTACACTGTTATACAAGCTGTACACTCACTACTTTACATTGTAGCAAAGTGTCATTTCTTCAGTGTTGTCACATGAAAAGATATGATAAAATATTTACAAAAAAAATGTGATGGGTGTACTTACTTTTGTGAGATACTGTAAGCCTTCAAAATGGGCACCTTTGATTTTTCCCTGTTCAGATCCCACAGACTTCAATGGGGTTCGCCGTTCGGGTTAGAACTTTTCCCCTGTTCGGGAGTTCTGCTGTGAATCGAACAGGCGGGTGTTCGACCCATCTCTAATAATGACTATAATGTGGTAATTTTCTGATTCATGCTATTCTTATGAATGAAAAATATCCAATCTGGAGAGAAAAAAATGCACATGCTGTTTTGCAGGAGGTATAGCAGGAGGAATACACCCCCATATGTATACAGACCTCCCTGTAATGTTCTCTGATACCTACTATCAGATTGTAGTGTTTGTTACAGATATAAATATTTTAAAATAATTACATATTTTATATATTTTACATTATATTTATTTATTTATTATATTTATATATATATATATATATATATATATATATATATATATATATATATATATATATATATATATATATATATATATTACATAATTTACATATCTGTACTCCTTCCTGATGGAGGAAGAAACATGAACCATTGGAAGATGATGTTGAGCACCCTTGGTCTGAATTACAGAATTCTATAGAATGCTTTAAAATATATTTAATTTCCAACCATCAGTCTTGTACCAATGCCAGGCCAAGCTGTTTAATTAGACACCGATGGTAATGAGAGAGTTTAATTGGTGGACTAAAGATCTGGGACTCCAGATGATTTTTGTTCTTTGAAATGGTTTAAAGAAAATGTAACGAGCCAGAAAATGAGAGACGTCAACTATCACCCTCTGGTCTCTAATTCAGATGGGGGGCGGGGGGTGTTGTTTTTACAGCTCTAATATAATGTGTGAAGTCAAAAGTGGTTACAGATTGTACAAAGTAGCAAAAAATGTATATGAAGTAAAAGTTGATTGAGGGGCCTATTTCTCAAAGATTAACCACTTAAGCCCCGGAAGATTTTACCCCCTTCCTGACCAGGGGGTTTTTTGCAATTTTTTACTGCGTGACTTTAACGGACAATTGCGCGGCCGTGCGACGCTGTACCTAAACGAATTTGACCTCCTTTTTTTCCCACAAACAGAGCTTTCTTTTGGTGGTATTTGATCACCTGTGCGATTTTTTGATCATGCGCTATAAACAAAAAAAGAGCGTCAATTTTGCAAAAATAATATTTTTCACATTTTTTATATGAAATTCCCCAAAAAAATGTAAGAATCAAAATTTTTTAACATTTTTGGCCAATTTGTTTTATGCTACATATGTTTGGTAAAAAAAAATCGCAAAAAACGTATTTTGATTGGTTTGCGCAAAAGTTATCGCGTTTACTAACAAAAGGAAAGATTTTTGTCATTTTTGGTGTTTTTTTTTTTAACGAGTAATGGCGGCGATCTACGATTTTTTTTGCGGGACTGCGACATTGCGGTGGACAGATCGGACCCTTGACTGACATTTTTGACACTTTTGGGGTTACCAGTGACATTACTACAGTAATCAGTGCTATACATATGCACTGTTACTGTAAAAATGACACTGGCAGGGAAGGGGTTAACTGTATTGGAGAGGGAGGGGTTAAGTGTGTCCTAGGGGCGTGTTTCTAACTGTGATGGGACATGGCTACTAGTGTAAAAACAGAGATCAACAGTCCTACATAGTAGAACCGTCTGATCTCCATTTTTACACAGGGGAGAATGACAGGCGGCTTGTTTACATTAGCCGCCTGCATTTCTCCCTTCCCGGCAAACGATCGCGAGTGACCGGCGGACATTGGGTCCGCCGGTCACACGCACTGACTTCTTAGGGAACGAGCCGGGGCGGGCGCGCGCTATTGGCTCACAAGCCGGTGACAGGCTAGTGACGTACCGGTACGTCACTTTGCCTGGCCGGGGCTGACCGCCGCAGTATATGTACTTGCGGCGGTCGGCAAGTGGTTAATATTGGTGATAATCTTTTCCCTAATTTTCTTAAGATCAATATTTTTTTTCTTTTTTTATTAGAAATGGCACATTAGGTAACTTTGTAAAATTTAAATAGATTAAAAAAAAAAAAAAAGGAAAAATTCTTTGGAAACAAAAATAATGAATTATAACAGTGAAGAAATGTAATTCGTCATCAAGCAAAAAAACAAAACTGACATCTTTAGTAAGTGGAGAAGCTTAAATAGATTGTACAATATTTTTTCCCTTTCAATTTTTTCATGTCAGAGAGCGTTTGAAAAATGGAACAGTGCAATTGGTGAAATCATTTCTTTTCTTTGAAAAATATGAATCCATTTATAAAACAATGCAGGATTTTAAATGGTTTTAATAAATTTTTTGAAATATCTTTTTTTTTTTTTGTGATAAACTTTTCCATAATTGTCTTAGGATCCATACAAGTTTTTTTTTTTTTTTTTGAGGAACATTAGAAAACTTTATAAAAATGAAACAGATAAAAAAAAAAAAGCTTTAAAAAAAAAAAAAATAAGGAATTATGACAGTTTAGAAAAGTAATTTGTCATCAAGCTTTGGAGCGAAAAAAAAAAAAAAAAACTGACGTCTTTAGTAATTGTAGAAACTTTTGAAAAATGGAGCAGCGCAATTTAACGGATTGGTGAATCATACCTTTTCTTAGAAAAATGTAGATCCATTTATAAAACGATGGAGAATTTCATCACATAAAATGATTTTATTTATTTTTTTATTTCATCATTTTTAATTTTTATTGGTGATAAGCTTTTCCATAATTGTCCTAAGATCCATAAAAGTATTTTTTGTTCTTGTTTTTTTATGGAAATGGCACATTAGGAAACCTTTTAAAGACTAAACAGAAATAAAAAAAAAAAAAGAAAAGAAAAATTATTTAAAAACAAAAATAATGAATTATGACAGGTTAGAAATGTCATTTATCATTAAACTATTAAGCAAAAAAAAAATTAATTAAATTTTTAGTGATTGGAGAAGTCTATCCATCTTTCCATGAATAGATTTTGCCATATTTTTTTCACCTACATTTTTTCATTCAAACATGTCAGAGAGTATTTGAAAAATTATGAAATTGGTGAAGTTTTCAGAATTATGTGTAACAATTTATAAAACAATTGAGAGTCTAATCAATCAATCAAAATGGTGTTCTTTTTTCTTTATATCTTTATTTTATTTGTATTGGCGATAATCTTTTCCATAATTGTCTTAAGATCCATATTCGTTTTTTTTTTTGTATTGGAAATGAATGACATTTTAAAAATGAAACCGATTAAAAAAAAAAAAAAAAAAAAGGAAGAAAAGAGAAGAAAAATGCATGAACAACAACAATAATGAATAATGAGAGTTTATAAATGTAATTTGTCTTCTAACTTTTAAACAAACAAGGAAGTTTGAAAATATAAAACTGATTTAAAAAAAAAAAAAAAAAGAAAGAAAAGAAAAATGCAGCAACAACAACAATAAAATATGGCGGTTTAGAAAAGTAATTCGTCATCAAACTTTTGAGCAAAACAAAAACTGACATCTTTAGTAATTGTAAGAATCTATCCATTAATAGATTTTGCCATATTTTTTTCACTTCATTTTTTTCATTCAAACATGTGAGAGAACATTTGAAAAATGATGAAATTGGTGAAGTGTTCAGAATCATTTATTTTCTTTGAAAAATGTGTTTTATTTTTTATTTTAGATCTTTATTTAATTATTTATTTATTTTGTCATTAAAGCTAAACTCCTGACTCCTTCAAAGTCCCATTTCTTTAGCCATACCACATTGCATTAAGTGTTCAGAATCATTTATTTTCTTTGAAAATTATTGAACAATTTATAAAGCAATGGAGAGGCTCATCAATCAAAATGATTTTTTAATTTTTTTATATCTCTCTTTTTTTTTTTGTATTAGCGATAATCTTTTCCATAATTGTCTTAAGATACATATGTTTTTTTTTTGTATTGGAAATGACAAACCTTGTGAAATGGAAAAAAGAGAGGGGTGCCCTTGGGGTGGGACTTTGAATGAGGTATATACATTTAGTGACCATAGTACAAAGATGGTAGAAAAATATGACAAATTTTATTGATGTAGTTGCATATGAATAATGACAACAATAAAACAACAATACAATGGGCATGCGGCATAATAGCATCAACAATACACATGAATAACAATATCGATAAAAATATGGGTTGCACTCATATATTGTAGTAACTCGACGCGTTTCGTGAGTCTTCAGTAAGCTCACTCATCAGGAGTATATATGAGATAAATTGTCTAAAAATGAATGAGACAGTAAACAACATGTTACTATATATGATTGAGGAGTGTGATATTGTAACATCTGTACATGAACAGAAATCAAAAAGATCACACTCACACATGACCCAAAGATGGATGGTGGATGCGTGCTCTCACGATGCGGGGGCTGCCATGGTCTAACCCGGGAGCTGACAGGACTTGAACCATTGGCGAACACGTTGGGGAGACAGGAGAGGAAACAAGATTGTGGAAAGTGAAGCTTCTGCTTGATAGCGAAGTATGGGCTGAAAATAAATGAATATGCATCTCAATGGAGTATATAATTAAATTGTTTGTATCACTAAGTGATATCCAAAGGATCAAGATAAGTATAATGTATAATGAACTGCATAAAGAGTCAGTCCAAGCAAATATTGTATGAACCAGCGACCAGTTGCCTCTAGAAATATAGAAGGATCAAGATAAGTATAATTGTATAATAAACTGCATAATGAGTCAGTCCAAACAAATATTGTATGAAGCAGGTACCAGTTGCCTCTAGAAATATAGATTGTATTGTATGTAGTTCAAAATTAGATTTAAAAAGGTAAGATACTATATCCACTTAGTGATACATAAAAAGTGAATAGGGTGTGGTAAAAAAAAGAAAAAAGGTGAAAAAAATAGGAATGATATACGAGAAGCAGAATGGAACACAAAATAAATGGTGATGAGTGATAATAAATAACATGTGGTGATTAGTGAATTCACTTGGGAATGGGTGAGAAAGACAAGGAAGGATGAGCCTCAGAAAGAGTGAAAAAACTAAAGGGATGCAGGGGAGGTGAAAGATCATGAAAGAACCCAAAGAAGGAAGGAAAAGAAATGGCAGCAAAAGAGATTGTGAAAGGAGACCTCACCTGAAAACACAACGCATAGGCACCTGGCTCTAGTCCTAGAACGCCATGTGGAGGATGGTGGAGGCAGGGGTGCAACCGGTGCATCCATGCTGTCCAGCAGTAGAAGTCAGCTTATGCTGGCAACCGCAGCCTCAGATTGATTTCACCCACCAAACCATACGTGCACCTGAGATGGTGCTCGTACGTTGGGGGGGAAAGGACATGGTGCTGATATCCAGGTGGCCCCGCCCCCGAAGGGGAGGGGGCAGCCAGGGAGACTAAACTTCCTGTTCGTATATCACAGCTCCCGGGAGAGATACACAGCCACCACCAGAGGGCGCACAACCAACCCATGGGTTGTATAAATAAAATAGGGTAAAAATTGTATTATATGCAGCCATAGGCCTGTGTGTGTCACAATGGGACCGTGTGGGACCGAAAGCGGGCATGGGTGTCTTCCACCCGGGTACTATTAAAAGTAAGCAAAAGAAATGGTCTCACATGGTTCCATGTAAATACCTCCATCCCGATTCATACTAGAAAAAAGAGAGGGGTGCCCTTGGGGTGGGACTTTGAATGAGGTATATACATTTAGTGACCATAGTACAAAGATGGTAGAAAAATATGACAAATTTTATTGATGTAGTTGCATATGAATAATGACAACAATAAAACAACAATACAATGGGCATGCGGCATAATAGCATCAACAATACACATGAATAACAATATCGATAAAAATATGGGTTGCACTCATATATTGTAGTAACTCGACGCGTTTCGTGAGTCTTCAGTAAGCTCACTCATCAGGAGTATATATGAGATAAATTGTCTAAAAATGAATGAGACAGTAAACAACATGTTACTATATATGATTGAGGAGTGTGATAGTGTGAAACCTTGTGAAATGAAACAGATTTAAAAAAGAAAAGAAAAATGCATTAACGACAACAATAATGAATTATGACAGTTAGGAAATGTCATTTGTCATCTAACTTTTGAGCAAATAAAAGAAAAAATAAACTGATATCTTTAGTAATTGGAGAAGTCTATCCATAAATAGATATTGCCATATTTTTCACCTCAATTTTTTTTCATTCAAACAAATCAGAGAGCATCTGAAAAATTATGAAATTGGTGAAGTGTTCAGAATCATTTATTTTCTTTGAAAAAATGTGTTTTATTTTTATCTTTTATATCTTTATTTATTTATTTATTTTGTCATTAAAGCTAGACTCCTGACTCCTTCAGAGCTGGTTCACATTAGAGCGATCCGACTTGCCGGGGCGAACTCACAACTTGCCGGGGCGACCTCGGAGTGGCCGGCACGGACTTCATAACATTGAAGTCAATGCAGGTCGCTCCAGGTCGCCCCAAAGAAGCTCCGGACCCTTTTTCTAAGTCGGAGCGACTTGTGTCGCTCCTATTAGAACGGGTCCACAGCTTCTCTATGGCAGGCGACCTACGGCGACCTGTCAGGCGACCAGGTCGCCTGACAGGTCGCCCCAGTGTGAACCGGCTCTTAAAGTCCCATTTCTGTAGCCATACCACATTGCATTAAAGTGTACCTAAATTCCAATGCGGCTAAGCAGCCGTTCAGCTTTTATCACAAGCAGCGCCGCCTTCCGCTGCTCCGCCCAGGTTTCCGATCCCACCTGGAGACCCAGTCGACCAACCAGGAGGTCCGCCAGCTGCCCGGAGTCCCGAACAAAGCCGGATTTGGCTTAAATCGGGTCCCCGATGTAAAAACCCAGGAGGCGATGTCACTTCGGTTTACTCGGCTGCCAACGGCATCGATTTTAAATAAAATCCAAAGTATTCAACAATTTTGGCATTTTTAATACTTTGAAGTGCAGAGGAGGGGTTTGGGGTCTTTTAGACCCCCGATCCCTCCATAAAGAGCACCTGTCACTGCCTATTACTGTCACAGGGGATGTTTACATTGCTTGTGACAGCAATAAGCCCCGGTTCACACTAGGGCGACCTGTGAGGCGACCTGGTCGCCTCACAGGTCACCGCAGGTCGCCTCCCATAGGAAAGCTGCAGACTCGTTCTAAAAGGAGCGACACAAGTCGCTCCGACCTAGAAAAAGGGTCCGGAGCTTCTTTGGGGCGACCAGGAGGCGACCGCCATAGACTTCAATGTTATGAAGTCCGTGGCGGCCGCTCCGAGGTCGCGGCGCGCTGCTTGCACCGCGATCTCGGAGGTCGCCCCTGAAAGTAGCGTCGCTCCTATGTGAACCGGCGCTAAAAGGGATCAGAACTTTTTTTAAAAGACAGTGTAAAAAAAAAAAAAAATAATAATAATAATAATAATAATAAATAAATAAATAAAAAACAAAAAAAATAAGAACATTTTTTTTTTTATAAAGCCCCCTGTCCCTTCGTGTTCACACGCCAAAGAAAACGCATACGTAAGTCGCACCTGCAAATGTAAACAGTGTTCAAATCACACATGTGAGGTATGGCTGCGATCGTTAGATCAAGAGCAATAATTCTAGCAAAAGACCTCCTCTGTAACTCTAAACTGGTAACTGTTACAATTTTTTAAAGCATCGCCTATGGAAATTTTTAAGTACCGCAGTTTGCCACCATTCCACGAGTGAGTGCAATTTAAAGCGTACCATGTTAAGTATCTATTTACTCAGCATGATATCCTCTTTAACCACTTCTGGATCGTGTGCCACTGTACCAAAATAAAACTGATGCCCTTTTTTTCCCCACAAATAGAGCTTTCTTTTGATGGTATTTGATCAACTGTGCGTTTTTTTTTTTTTGCGCTATAAACAAAAAAAGAGCGACATTTCTAGAAAAACAAAACATTATTTTTCACATTCTGATATATATAACATTTCCCAAAAAAAATTAAAAAATCAAAATTTTTCATCCTTCTAGGCCAATCGCAATAAGCGTATTTTGATTGGTTTGCGCAAAAGTTATTGTGTCTACAAACTAGGGGCAAGATTTATGGAATTTTTATTTTTTTTTTACTAGTAATGGCGGCGATCTGCGATTTTTAGCGGGACTGCGACATTGCGGCGGATAGATCGGACCCTTAACTGACGTTTTTGACACTTTAGGGGGGACCGGTGACATTACTACAGTAATCAGTGCTAAAAATATGCACTGTTACTGAAATAATGACACAGGCAGGGAAGGGGTTAACCCAGGGGCGATCAAATAATTAAATGTGAGCCTAGGGGAGTGATTCTAACAGTATGGGGGAGGGACTTGTGAAATGATCATAGAGACCTGTGATCCTATATACTGTAGAAGGATCACAGGCGCTCTGTGATCATTTCAGAGAGAAGAACGGTCAGCTGTGTTTACAACATCTGACCCTTCTTATCTCTCAGCGGGAAGCGATTGCGGGTGTCCGGCGGCCGCCGGCCCCGTGCATCAACATCCACGCTGCCTAGTGGGAGCGGGAGTGTGCCGCTAGCGGTGCGTGCTCGCCCCCCAGCACCAGGCGTGCGTCGTAAAGCTACGTCAGTTTGCGCAGGAGAGACTTTCCCTTCCGCAGTAAACGTGCGGCGGGCGGTTTTAAAGCAGGTAACATTATACAAACAAATTGATTTTTTTATGTAATGTTTTTGTTTCTTTGAGTTGATTAGTTTTTTCTATCTTTTGTAAATAATTTAAGAAAGCTTTGTTTCAAGATTCAATCAATATTACTTTCATCAGTTGTCACCTTTAATGGTGTGGGGCCCATAGGCCATAGGCCAGTGACTACCCTGACTATTTTGTAATCCAGCATTGTCCCCACTGGAGGATTTTCCCCTCACCTCTTGCTCTGTTGAAAACTCAAAAGTTTGGATTTCAAAATTGTGACTTTGGCCCAGACTTCATAGACGGCGTCGTCCCCCTATACCTTACCCTGTGCATATGTGAACTATTCAAGATGCAAATCTGATCCTTTTCCTTAGGCCATTTGTTATGGGGTTTTAGTCCCCTACATCTGCGGTCCCCAACCTCTCCAGCACCAAGGACCAGGTTGCTGCACAGAACTCAAACCCTCCACAGACTAGGGTGGGGGTGGGAGGGATTTGTTGCGCTTTGTGGCTGCAGTCTGTTACCTGGGTGGGGGGGGGTAGTTGGGAGTGCAGCTTGTCACATTGGGGGGGGGAAGGAGGTGTTGGGGTGCTACCTGTTATCTCATGGGGGGGTGCAGACTGGGTCTCACCAGTGCTCCATATGAGATCCTGTCCTTGACCTGACTCTCCTCCCTCCCCTTCTCCATGAACACTTCATGGTGCTAGGAGAAGGGGAGCGGGTGCCCTCTGGTGGTCAGAGGGTCGCAGTGCTGGTTCCCTTGCTCTGCCCGCCCCATGGTCCAGCACCAGTCTACGGCCCAGGGGTTGGGGATCCCTTCCCTACAGAGCTTCTCCTATCCCCTTCCCAGTTAGTCAGGGCTTTGGGCTCTTCCCACCCTGGGGACAGATATATCTAGTGGGGGGAGAGCAGTGAGGGTAGTGTGAAGGGGAAGTAGCTCCATGATCAGCAGGACTTTAACAGCAATGAAGGTGAGTCACATGCATGCTTTCCCCTTCAATTCTTAGGTCCGGGCACGTGCGGGGGGGGGGGGGGGTCGAGGGTGCTTGAGCAATGTCTCAGTCCCGCTAAAAATCGCTGATTGCCGCCATTACTAGTAAAAAAAAACAAAAAAAAAAACCAATAAAAATGACATAAATCTTTCCCGTAGATAGTAGACGCAATAACTTTTGCGCAAACCAATCAAAATACGCTTATTGCGTTTTTTTTTGTTTTTTTTACCAAAAATATGTAGCAGAAAACAAATTGGCCTAAAATGGATTTTTTATTTTTTTTGAAAATGCTATATATCAGAAGGTGAAAAATAGTGTTTATTTTTCAGAATTGTCGCTCTTTTTTTGTTTACAGCGCAAAAAATAAAAATTGCACAGGTGATCAAATACCACCAAAAGAAAGCTCTATTTGTGGGAAAAAAAGGACGTACATTTTATTTAAGAACAGCGTCGTACGTCCGTGCAATTGTCCGTTGAAGTAACGCAGTGCCGAATCGCAAAATATGGCCTGGTCATTAACCCCGCTAGCGGTAAACCCGAGCGTGACTCGGGGTAGGAATTTTCTGCTATTAGCGGTATCCCCGAGTCACGCTCGGGGTGAATGGGCA
This sequence comes from Pelophylax lessonae, assembly GCF_965119305.1. NCBI lineage: Eukaryota > Metazoa > Chordata > Amphibia > Anura > Ranidae > Pelophylax > Pelophylax lessonae. Next base: position 32,271,756 of record NC_138772.1, read on the forward strand.
GAGCTATGCAGACAGCGCAGCGGAGCGTCTCTTACCTTATCCTGGCGATCCAGCGATGAGCTCTCATTGCTGTGACCGACAGACGAGCGACGGAGATCTTCCTAGTTCCGTTCCCTGCAGCAGCAATGCTGCATGGGAGCGGAACTAGGGAGGGAAATTAAAAAAAAAAAAAAAAAAAGGTTGCACATAACACATAACACATTCTATATTATATATATGCATATATATATATATATATATATATATATATATATATATATATATGCATATATATATATATATATATATATATATATATATATATATATGCATATATATATATATATATATATATATATATGCATATATATATATATACATATATATATATATATATATATATATATATATATATATATATGTATATATGTATATATATAAAATTATATTATTGATTCGATTATAATTCATGCGTTATATATATATATATATACACACACACACACATATATATATATATATATATATACACACATATATATATAATATATAACACATGAATTATAATCTAATCAATAATATAATTTTATTATATATATTATATAATAAAATTATATTATTGATTTGATTATAATTCACGCGTTTGTGTTTCAAATTTATCACATCTGGGATGTCTACTAGACTCTTGTTTTGGTCAGGTTTAAGTCAGTAATTACTAAGAATTGTAGGCCTATAATACATAACGCCAAATTTCCATGAAAAGAATTGTACCGCTTTTGGTACAGAATTCCTGACAGAATCATACCGCCAGGGAGGTTAAGGGGGAAAATCTTCCGGTCCAGAAGTGGTTAACTTTCTTAAACATGTAATTCCACAAGGAAGAGATGTTATATTATGCAAACTCCAGAGACAACACTACCACCTAGTGTCATAACTATTATTCACACTATAACATAAAGGCTTTTGTATCTATAGTATGTCTATATGTCTATATAAACAGCATGCTAACACTGCCACTGTCACTGCCACGGTCTGGGGTCAGGCTCGAAGTTCTTTAGCTATAGCAGTAAAGAAGCTCCCACCGACCAGCAGGACAGGTACTGTATATGTAGCACCCTATAGCTAGTGTGCTAGGTCACGGTGTAAATAGGCTTAGTTGTTAGTGTAGGAAAATTTCAGCTTAGCTGAGGTCCAGGCTTGGGTTGTGAATCTGAGTCAGGGATTAGTGACTCAGGGACTGGATGACTCATCCTGACAGCTCTTCTGGTGCCTCCCCCTGTTCTCTGGAACATTGGAGAATGATTTAGACATAGTGGGTGGAAGCTAGGAGGGGCTGCTAGGAAAATTTATGAGGACATCAGCTAATACCCAGTAAAGGGCTGGCAGGGGACAGGCCTCTTCATAAATAGGCATGAGTTATGCCAGCAGGGGCAGTCGGGTGTAAGAGGGAGTTGGAGTGCCGAGGAAGCTGTCCGTGACCCATGAAGGTGCCTCCTAGTTTGGGGGGGGTTACCTTGGACCCGGGGCTTAGTTTTCCCTACAATACACAGAGGAAACTCTTCCTGGAGGTACCGGAGTAAGGAGAGAGGACAGCCGGAGCAGGTCAGCATGTCCAGGAGATCTCCTGAGAGTCAGCTGGGTGGGCTGGTGAGTGTGAGTCTGGAGGACTGTGGGGAGAAGTTAGCCTGGAGGGCTAGCGAGAGGGGCAACTGCAGCCAGGTGGGCTGGCAGGGCCTGAAGAGGTGGTGCTGGGATCCATGACCACATAGAGGAAGTACTGGGAAAGTGTGAGCTGCTACAAATTTACTACAGGATGACATAGCTGAGTTCTGCAAGCAAGTGTGTATTGGAGGAAGAAGAGGAGGTGTATATAAATACTGTACTGTATAAAGGAAGAGTTGACCCTGAGGTTTGCTTTGAAGTCAAATGGCCATCCCATGATCTCCCATCACGATCCAAGTTATTTCCCTCAGTAAACAAAAAAACAAACACTGTTTTCTGACTCTGGAGTGACTGTGGAAATTCGGTGTTCCTGGCTGTGCAGGGTGGGGGATCCCAGTTACTTGCGGCTTCTAAAGGGGTGTGCTACATATATAAGTAGGTAACCCTGGTGGATGGCGCAGGCTCTCCCGAGGTGCTGGATCGAAGTCCAAATTAGTATTCACCAAATCCCCTATTGGTGGAGATGGGTTAGTACCAGGTTGAGGTCCTCAGGATCACCCCACCAGGAGGAGAGCAAGCCGGGGTCGAGTAACAGATCTAGCAGGTAGGGATCAATCAGAAGCATAGTCAGTAAAAAAGTCAATGCCCAGAAGCTGTTCAGCAGGGAATAACGCACCTGCACCGGAAGTGACGAGCGGGGCCGGTGCAGGCGCATTGACTCCTGGGAGCGATGACGTTCAGCTCCCAGGAGTCAATGCAAGGAGGAAATGACGGTGCAGGCCGCGGCCGCAGAGGGAGGAAGAGGAAGGAAGGTGAGTATATTTTCTTTAATAACAAGGTAAGTAAATAGAAAAAAATGTAAATTTTCCAACACACAGTACAGCAAGCGGATGGTGTAAAGTCGATTTTGAGGCCCGAAACTCTGCTTTAACCACTTAAGCCCCGGAGGATTTGGCTGCTCAAAGACCAGGGCCTATTTTACGATTCGGCACTGCGTGATTTTAACGGACAATTGCACGGTTGTGCGACACTGTACCCAAATGAATTTGACGTCCTTTTTTTACCACAAACAGAGCTTTCTTTTGGTGCTATTTGATCACCTGTGCGATTTTTACTTTTTGCGCTATAAACAAAAAAAGAGCAAACATTTTGAAAAAGTAACAATATTTTTCAAATTTTTTTATATGAAACTCCCCAAAAAATGTAAAAATCTAATTTTTTTAACATTTTAGGCCAATTTGTTTTCTGCTACATATTTTAGGTAAATAAAAAATTGCAATAAGCGTATTTTGATTGGTTTGTGCAAAAGTTATTGCGTTTACTAACTAAGGGAAAGATTTATATCATTTTTATTGTTTTTTAACGAGTAATGGCGGTGATCTGCAATTTTTTTTTGCGGGACTGCAACATTGCGGAAGACAGATCAGACCCCTGACTGACATTTTTGACACTTTTGGGGGTACCAGTGACATTACTAGAGTAATCAGTGCTATACATATGCACTGTTACTGTAAAAATAACACTGGCAGGGAAGGGGTTAACTTTATTAGAGATGCAGGGGTTAAATGTGTCCCTAGGGCCGTGCTTCTAACTGTAAAGGGGTGTGGCTTTTCTTGTAACCACAGAGACATACGATCCTACATAGCAGGATCGTATGATCTCTGCTGTTACACCAGGGAGAATGACAGGCGGCTTTGTTTACATCAGCCGCCTGCCTTTCTCCCTCTCCACCGGGAGATCGCAAGTGACCGGCGGACATCGGACCCGGTCACAGATGGTTACATAGTTACATAGTTACATAGTTAGCGAGGTTGAAAAAAGACATCAGTCCATCCAGTTCAACCTATGATGTGTGTGTGTGTTTGCTGTTAACCGTACATTGTATACCCCTGTATGTTGTGGTCTTTAAGGTGCCCATCTAATAGTTTTTTGAAACTATCAATGCTCCCTGCTGATACGACTGTTTGCGGAAGAGAATTCCACATCCTTACTGCTCTCACAGTGAAGAACCCCCTGCGTATTTTAAGGTTAAACCGCCTTTCCTCTAGCGCGCGGGGATGCAGGTGAACGAGCGGGGGCGGGAGCGAGCCTCCAGCGGCACGCGCTCGCCCCCTACCGGCTCCTGGGCTAGCGACGTAGTACTTTGCCCAGGAGGAGCTGACCACCGCAGTAAATGTACTTGCAGCGGTCGGCAAGTGGTTAAAAAAATTTACCTGTTTTGACTTACAAACAAATTCAACTTGAGAACAAACCTACAGTCCCTCTCTTGTTTGTAACCTGGGGACCGCTGTATATACAGTGCCTTGTGAAAGTATTCGGCCCCCTTGAACTTTGCGACCTTTTGCCACATTTCAGGCTTCAAACATAAAGATATAAAACTGTAATTTTTTGTGAAGAATCAACAACAAGTGGGACACAATCATGAAGTGGAACGAAATTTATTGGATATTTCAAACTTTTTTAACAAATAAAAAACTGAAAAATTGGGCGTGCAAAATTATTCAGCCCCTTTACTTTCAGTGCAGCAAACTCTCTACAGAAGTTCAGTGAGGATCTCTGAATGATCCAATGTTGACCTAAATGACTAATGATGATAAATAGAATCCACCTGTGTGTAATCAAGTCTCCGTATAAATGCACCTGCACTGTGATAGTCTCAGAGGTCCTCAGAGAGCATCATGAAGAACAAGAAACACACCAGGCAGGTCCGAGATACTGTTGTGGAGAAGTGTAAAGCTGGATTTGGATACAAAAAGATTTCCCAAGCTTTAAACATCCCAAGGAGCACTGTGCAAGCGATAATATTGAAATAGAAGGAGTATCAGACCACTGCAAATCTACGAAGCCCTGGCCGTCCCTCTAAACTTTCAGCTCATACAAGGAGAAGACTGATCAGAGATGCAGCCAAGAGGCCCATGATCACTCTGGATGAACTGCAGAGATCTATAGCTGAGGTGGGAGACTCTGTCCATAGGACAACAATCAGTCGTATACTGCACAAATCTGGCCTTTATGGAAGAGTGGCAAGAAGAAAGCCATTTCTTAAAGATATCCATAAAAAGTGTCGTTTAAAGTTTGCCACAAGCCACCTGGGAGACACCAAACATGTGGAAGAAGGTGCTCTGGTCAGATGAAACCAAGATCGATCTTTTTGGCAACAATGCAAAACGTTATGTTTGGCGTAAAAGCAACACAGCTCATCACCCTGAACACACCATCCCCACTGTCAAACATGGTGGTGGCAGCATTATGGTTTGGGCCTGCTTTTCTTCAGCAGGGACAGGGAAGATGGTTAAAATTGATGGGAAGATGGATGGAGCCAAATACAGGACCATTCTGGAAGAAAACCTGATGAAGTTTGCAACAGACCTGAGACTGGGACGGAGATTTGTCTTCCAACAAGACAATGATCCAAAACATAAAGCAAAATCTACAATGGAATGGTTCACAAATAAACATATCCAGGTCTTAGAATGGCCAAGTCAAAGTCCAGACCTGAATCCAATCGAGAATCTGTGGAAAGAACTGAAAACTGCTGTTCACAAACGCTCTCCATCCAACCTCACTGAGCTCGAGCTGTTTTGAAAGGAGGAATGTGGAAAAATTTCAGTCTCTCGATGTGCAAAACTGATAGAGACATACCCCAAGCGACTTACAGCTGTAATCGCAGCAAAAGGTGGCGCTACAAAGTATTAACTTAAGGAGGGCTGAATAATTTTGCACGCCCAATTTTTCAGTTTTTTATTTGTTAAAAAGGTTTGAAATATCCAATAAATTTCGTTCCACTTCATGATTGTGTCCCATTTGTTGTTGATTCTTCACCAAAAATTACAGTTTTATATCTTTATGTTTGAAGCCTGAAATGTGGCAAAAGGTCGCAAAGTTCAAGGGGGCCGAATACTTTCACAAGGCACTGTATATATATATATAAATATATATATATATATATATATATATATATATATATATATATATATATATATATATATATGTTTGGGGGTGATAAGTAATTTTCTAGCAAAAAAAATTTGATTTTAGCTTGTAAGCAACAAGTGTCAGAAATAGGCCTTGTCTTTTAATGGTTAAATAATGTGTGTTTAGTGTCACTTTAATGCAGTGTTGGGGGTAACTAGTTATAAAGTAACGGATTACAGTAACTACATTACTTTTTTTGGTAACTACACTACTTTACTAGGCTATAGGAACGCGCTTTCCTGCGTTACCCAAGCCGTGCGATACAATCGTTATTTCGAAGAATAGAGAGGGATGAAGTTTATGACTTTTTGTTGCACTTTATGTTTTATTCTGTTTTTTCAGGTTTTGTTCTCATGTTTCCCAAAGCCTGTGTTTATACAATAAACTCTATGCAGAAAGAGTGTCATGTATCTTCTTCTACACGGTCAGTTAAGAAAGAGGAAAGTAAAGTAATAAGTAGTGAAGTTACTTTTCAAATGCAGTAACTAGTAAAGTAATCTCGTTACAATTTACAGAAGTAACTAGTAACTAGTTACATTTTTTGAGTAACTACCCCAACACTGCTTTAATGGTATATTCATGAAAGTTCATGGAAAGAAGAAATTCTGAAAATAGTCATTTTGGCAAATAAATATTAATTATTAATTAATAAAGTTCTTTGGACACATTTTTCGCTTCCAGAAAAAGTGACTCGTTCTCTTTAACAAATATTGGCCAGACTGAGTCACTCATCTCTGCAATGCTTTACCGCCCTTTAGTGATCACATTTTGTGTCTAGCTGTTTCCATGGTTACATTCAGGGATGCGTTGGGTGTACCGGTTGCTGCTCACAACAAGCGGTCATCACTGGTTATAAATAGGGCTGAGCCCAAGTTTCCTTCACACTCTCCATAGATAGAACCGGGCTTTGTGGGGAGTAAAGAAGCAGGCCGCAGCCCCCGTCGTCATGGCAGGACAGAAGTGGCGCTCTCAAGGAACGTGCCGCACCGAGGTTCTTTTTATAACATCTGCTGGGACTATTTTTAGCACATTATAATTGCAGATGTGTTCAGTGGAAAGAGAAAATGGAAGGATTCTCATGGAAAAGTCAAAAGTTCCACAAGCTGGGAGAACGGCAACGCCGGCGGTTTATGGTCACAAATTTATTTGCCTTTTTAGTCAGGATAGTGGAAAGTGCATATAAGTATATATTCTTTAACCACTTCTGCTCCGGAAAGGTTTTACCCCCATAATGATCAGGCCATTTTTTGCGTTCCTTTAACCACTTCTGGACCGGAAGGATTTGACCCCTTAATGACCAGGCCATGTTTTGCGATTCGGCACTGCATTCATTTAACGGACGATTGCACAATCGTGCGATGCTGTACCCAAACGAAATTTACATCCTTTTTTTTCCCACAAACAGAGCTTTCTTTTGGTGGTATTTGATCACCTGTGCGATTTTTATTTTTTGTGCTATAAACAAAAAAAAGAGCGACAATTTTGAAAAAAAAAAAATCTATATTTTTCACATTCTGCTATATGACATTCTAAAAAAAAAAAAAAATTTAAAAATCAACATTTTTAGGCCAATTTGTTTTCTGCTACATATTTTTGGTAAAAAAAAATCGCAATAAGCGTATTTTGATTGGTTTGCGCAAAAGTTATCGCATCTACTAACTATGCCATTTTCATTGTTTTTTGTTTTTTTTTACTAGTAAAGGCGGCGATCTGCAATTTTTTGCAGGTCTGCGACATTGCAGCGGACAGATCGGACCCCTAACTGACATTTTTTACACTTTTGGGGGGACCAGTGACATTACTACAGTAATCAGTGCTAACAATATGCACTCTTACTGTAATCATGACATTGGCAGGGAAGGGGTTAACCCTGGGGGTGATCAAGGGGTTAAGTGTGAGCCTAGGGGAGTGATTCTAACTGTGTAGGGGCGTGGCTTGTGAAATGATCATAGAGACATGTGATCCTATATAGAAGGATCACATGATCTCTATGATCATCCCAGGGAGAAGAACGGTCAGCTGTGTTTACAACAGCCGACTGTTCTTCTCTCTCAGCCGGGAGCACTCACTACTTTACATTGTAGCAAAGTGTAGTAAATATAGTGTTTGAGAAAATACTTAATAAATTGTACCGACATCCCTTAAGATCAATTTGTAAAGAGTTGGGAAAGACCCCAAAAGAGAGGAGAGGCAAGACCAGGTGATAGAGTCTGTCCTCCTCAAGATAAAGAGGGAAGGAACCTTCCTAGAAATGGATAGACCAGAAAAGGGGGGAAATAGAACATGTGAGGGCAATTGGGATTTTTAAATGGTACTTAGCTCTAGTATAAGGAGTAGTACATAAATAAGAAGAATATAATAAAATTCATAATTTTTATTCCAAAATTTAAAATGACAAGCAATAAAAAGCACCAGACATACATTAACCACTTTACCACCGGAGGATTTTGCTGTCTTACGTCCAGGCCACTTTTTGCGATTTGGCGCTGTGCGACTTTAACTAACAATTTCGCGATCGTGCGACGCCGCACCCAAACAAAATTTACGTCCTTTTTTTACCACAAATAGAGCTTTCTTTTGGTGGTATTTGATCACCTGTGCGATTTTTACTTTTTGCGCTATAAACAAAAAAAGAGCGTTTATTTCGAAAAAATAATATTTTTAACATTTTTTTTATATGAAATTCCCCCCAAAAAATTAAAAAAATCAATTTTTTTTTAATTTTTGGCCAATTTATTTTCTGCTACCTATGTTTGGTAAAAAAAAATCAGAATAAGCGTATTTTGATTGGTTTGCGCAAAAGTTATTGCGTTTACTAACTAAGGGAAAGATTTCTGTCATTTTTGGTGTTTTTTTTTTTTTTTAACGCGTAATGGCGGCGATCTGCAATTTTTTCTGCGGGACTGCGACATTGCGGCGGACAGATCGGACCCTTGACTGACATTTTTGACACTTTTGGGGGTACCAGTGACATTACTGCAGTAATCAGTGCTATATATATGCACTGTTACTGTAAAAATGACACTGGCAGGGAAGGGGTTAATTTTATTGGAGAGGGAGGGGTTAATGTATGCCTGGTGCTTACTGACGTGTGTGGGGGGAGGTGACTGAGTGACACAGGGACAGATCGAGGGTTCAGCTATGCTGAATCCTGCAATCTGTCCCTGCCTGTCACTTAGGAGATCCGCCCGCTCTGTTTACACAAGCGGGCGGATCTCCAAACTAGATTCCCCGGCGATCGGGGAAGAGCAGCGGCGATCGCCACCGCTCCTCCCCTGTCCCAACTCCCGCTGTGACTGAAAACAGCGGGAGCGAGCCTCCAGCGGCGCGCGCGCGCCGCCGAGAGAGGGGAATGTCTGGTGACGTAGACCTACGTCGCCAGACGATAACGAGCCACTGTGCCGCAGTAGTGAGCAGTGGGGAAGCGGTTAAACAGTATAAATACAGGAGTACATATGAGAGATCTTGTTAATTAATACATCCGATGTAACTACCGGATAAACCCATCATGTTTCGCAGTTTTTCTTACTGCTTCTTCAGGGGTATATATTAATTTGTGCTGTAACATTCAATTTTCCTGAGTATTCCTGTATAACGATAATGATGTTAGTTTGTATTACAATATTACAATATAATAGACATTTTTATAAGGAGGACCTGATGTCTCATGCGCACCAAATCATACGTCTCACCGACGGGTGTGGAGGCAAAAATCAACATGCATGGACAACGTGTCAGGGGTAAAGATATAGTGAGTTAACCACTAGTGGAGTGAGTGAGCATAAAGATGATATTCAAAGATTTAAAGAGAAGATAGTGGCACCTGAAAAAAGCATGCTCATGGATGCATAGAGCACTTCACACTAAGAAAGTGTTTACCGAGTGTATAATAAGAATAATAAGCATACCTAAAGCTGCGACAGAGCCCAGGGAACAATTTGGAAAAGGTATAGACACATATGTATCGTTCGTTCCCAAATATTGGGTTATAGCACACACCTTAAATTGTATCTAAAAGGAAATGAGAAGGGAAGGAATGTCTGAATAGGTATTCACAAAAAAATGGGGAGGGGGACAATATAGTCCCCTTCCAATCTGTTGAAATTATATTGTGTGATATGACATACCTAATTACATAGTGTGTTATAAATATATACTGGAGAACCCCTACAAGGGTCTTCTGTATATCCCAGATGTTTAAATGAGGCCAAAATAGCTCAAGAGGGCCAGTTTCCTGGTAAATCTACAATAGATGTGGCGCCAGACACAGTCTAGATGAAGAAATGGTACATAAAATTAACAAAAGAATATATATCCATTACGGCATACAGGTACCAAGAGGTACATTTCTTATGCATAGAAAAGCCCAACTCACCCGATATGTCAACCGTACGGGGATCGCTCCCGTATTCTGTGAAGATATCCCACACACTGCCGTTTATATTGTGCCTCAACCCGGCGTGTGACGTCAACCAGCGCCGGAACCTCGTCCAAAGCGGCGGATATGACGTATTCGCTGGGTCAGGTCTCCAACTGGGCAAGCCCCTAGAGAAGGGGCGTGTACAGTGCTACATATCATTGCGGTCATAGGGAAACGACCGCCAATAGCCACAGAGCGGCCAATGAATTGGTCGCAACGTCCGGAGACCACACACCCGTCAGGGACATAATGAGCGATCGCCCACCCCCACAACCCAAGGAATCAGGGCAAAGGAACAGATCGGGTGGTGCACCAAAGACATCTTACAGGCTCACTTATATACACATATACACAATTCCCAAAAGGGGATATATATATCATAAAGAGACACATTCAACAATAACAGCACCTTATAACAAGCAATAAAGATAACTTATATGGATATATGCAAATAGTTCGCCTATGTAATTTCAACTTTTATGTCAGGCAATGGAGGGTATCCCACAACAAGCCTGAAATAATTTAATTTAGATAGACATATAGCTGCGTGGGGGGCTATAAAGAAGGAGCCGCCCAAGCAGCCACATGAAAAGCATAACAGCATCATCCTGGAAAAAGTTATGTATATACAGGTTGCAAAAGACATCTAAAAAACGGAAACATATAGATGCAGCAAAGAGATGTGTTCAGAAACACTCCATTGTTATATATTGACATAAAACACATCCTGAGCTCGTCTGCATTCAGATCTCCAAACCGCAAGATCAACCGGTCAATTCCCAACGGAGTATTGTCACCCAAGATGGCAAGGCTCCGGAGGTAAACCCTACTTGGGTGGATGCCCAATGTATATTAAAGCCTTTTCTTCGAATGAATAGAAGACAGCGAACAACTAGTTCAGTGGCTGAAAAAAAGTAATATATATTTATCAGCCTAAAAAGGGCTTGTAGGATAGAGCCTCATTGATCTGTGTTGTCGTATCTATGGTAAAGGCCTATGTGGCGGGTCACGCTAGTTTGAATGGTACCCCCTTCGGAATGATAGGTATGGTCTCCTATACGTTGGCTAAGTTTACGCTTAGTCTTACCTACGTAAAACGCTCCGCAGGTGCAAGTCATCAGGTATACCAAACCCTGGGTATTACAGTCCGCAAATTGCTTTGATTTATACCATTTTCCATTGGGTAAATGGATACCTTTGCCAGCTAGGACCCAAGGGCATTTATTACAAGACCCACATGGATAGGTGTAATGGCTCTTAGTGAGCTGATCTCTCAAAGAGGTAGCTCTCGGGAATACAAGGTTAGGTTGAGGATTCAAATATTTAGTTAGAGTGTAGTCCTGGGTCAGGATTGGCCAGTGTTTTTTTTTTTAAATATTACGTAGGAGAGCTTCAGGTGAGGAGAATTTAGTGATGAATCTTACTGTATTTTGGTCCGTTTTAGGGGTAGTTTTATATAACAGCTCTGCTCTAGGGCGTAGCTTGGCCCGATTGAAGGCCCTTCTTAAAAGGGTCCGAGAGTACCCTCTAGCCAGTAAGCGAGTTTGGAGCTGATTCGCCTGTGTTTGAAAGTTTGCATCGGTTGAACAATTTCTCCGAAGCCTCAAATATTGGGCATAGGGGATACTTTTAATTAGGGGGATGGGATGGGCACTTGCTGCGCATAGAATAGTGTTGCCCGCACTGGGTTTGCGGTATAGATCTGTGTCGAGCTCACCGTTAGGTAATATACTGATCTGGAGATCCAAAAAAGACAATCGTTCTTTGTCAATAGTATATGTAAATTTTAGATTAGAATTATTTTGGTTCAAAGCAGTAATAAAACGGAATGTGTGCCGGTCCAGAAAATTAAGAGGTCATCGATGAACCGATGCCAAATAAGTATATAAGGCATCCATTCATCCATGTCCTCGCTCGAAAAGATCATCCGCTCCCAACCACCCAGATAGAGATTGACATAGGAGGGTGCGCAGCAAGTGCCCATCGCAACCCCCTGTGTTTGTAGATACAATTCTTCCAGGAATGTGAAGTAATTCCTGGTCAATACAAATTTTAACAGTTTAAGGACAAATTCCATAAGAGGCCAGGTGTTATGATCCTGTTCTTTTAAGAAGGTTTCAGCCATCCGGATGCCCTGCTCGTGCGGGATACTCCAGTATAATGTCTCGATATCTATAGCAACGAGCACGGCATCCGGAGGGACTTGAATCTCTTCCAAATGCTTTAAAAGATCCGTAGTGTCTCGTATGTACGAGGGGAGACCCAGAACATGGGGCAATAAGAAAGAGTCAATATATTTACTTGCATTTTCAGTAAGTGACCCAATACCCGATACGATGGGTCTACCGGGGGGTCGTTGGAAGTTCTTATGCACCTTTGGTAAGGTGTAAAAGGTGGCTGTCCTTGGATGTTTTACATTTAAAAAGTCAAGTGTATCCTTATCTATAAGACCCTCAATAAAAGCCTCTGTACACAGTTGGCGAAATTCATTGGTGAACTGCTGTATATAGTCAGATGAGATTGGGCAATACCATTCTCGATTTGCTAGAACTTCTAGACACATGGTCTCATACTGGGATCATGACATCACAACAATGTTTCCGCCCTTGTCGGATTGCTTTATTACGATATTGGTATTGTTTTGTAGTTGCTGGAGTGCAACCATTTGTTCCCGTGTCAAATTAGAAGGTACATCTGGCCAAGTGGTCTTTTTCAAGTCTTGTGAGACTCTCTGGACAAAAGTCCATATATTAGCATTAGTGTTGAGATCAGGGAATCTCTGGGATTTAGGATCAAGGGACAGTGGTGTTATATCAACAGAGTCAATGGCCGAAACCACTTCTGTGTTCCCTTCCTCATATAAGAGGACCAAGTCCCTTAACCTCCCTGGCGGTATGATTCTTTTGGATTTTAGGTGCTGAAAGCGGTTCCATTATTTTGCATGTAATTCTTGTGAATGAGCAGCCCAAACCAACTGTATACATTATATATATATATATATATATATACATATTATATATATATATATATATATATATACATATATGTATACAGTTGGTTTGGGCTGCTCATTCACAAGAATTACGTATATATATATATATATATATATATATATATATATGTGTGTGTGTGTATATATATATATATATATATATATATATATATATATATATATATATATGTATATATGTATATATATATATATATATATATATATATATATATATATATATATATATATATACATATATATATATATATATGTGTGTGTGTGTGTGTGTGTATATATATATATATGTATATATATATATATATATTTACATAAAAAGTACAGTAAAACTGCAGGAAAGGGCACTGGGGGGCAATGTAATGTGATTTTTTTTTATTTTGAATGGTATCAGTGTGTTTGGTGTGTTTTACATTTGAATTTGCCGCCGGTTCCACCCCCCGGCGGACGTCACGTCGCCGGAGACAGAAGCCGGGGCTCGCAGGCGATCGGGAGGAATCTCCGCCGCCGCATACCGCCCGCATTCTTCGCTGGATCCCGGAGAAAAGGTAAGTAAAACCTCCACCAGGATCCAGCGATCTTCCTAGCGCTACCCCGAGTGTAGCTCGGGGTTACCGCTTTTGGCTCAAAAATCTTACCCCGAGTCACACTCGGGAATACCGCTAGGAAGGTTAAGGCTCTATTTTTAGCCATTGAAAAATGTTTTGTCTGCTCCGCTAGTTGTTTCTCTAATTGTTTCTGTCTTCTGTCAGTATCATACAAAAACTTAAATGTGAGATTCCTTGCAAAAAGATGCAAGTCTTTTATGGTCTCAGGAGTATCCAAGGGTCTCGTCGGGCAGAATCCAAGGCCTAGTTGTAGCACTTCTTTTTGCGCTATAGTTAGATTAGTATCTGTCAGGTTCACTATATTGAGATCATTAGAGACACTTCTCACTGTGTTCAGTTGGTGACTGGTTTGACAAAGGTGTCTAGATTTCCTTGTCTGGGTTTTCTGGGTGTTTGGACACCCTGTAGTGCTAAAAAACCATTGTCAGTTTGTGCAGATGTGGGCGTATCAGTGTTTGTGTTAGGATTAGTCCCCTTCGCTAGGACTTTCTGAAGGATGGGTGTAAGGTTAGCCAGTTGTGCTTGTGTTTTAAATTGTGCTTGGGTATCAGGTCTTTTTTTGTTACTGTTACTGGTGGATTGTGATGGGGAGGGGGCTGTACTGCCTCAACCTCGTTTTTGTGATTTGGTGCGAGTGTGCGTGGTCGTGTGTCTTGTACGTGACGTGTGAGATAAAGAACTTGAAAGTGATGAATCTGATTCCAGATTATCGTCAGTATTAAAGCGGAGTTCCACCCTGTTTATACATTTTTTAATAAAAATAAACCCCGGGACAGTCAGGGCTAGCACATTCCACAATGGCTAGCCTCTGATCTGTCCCGGGTTGCACTTACCTTTTGGGAGAAATACTTACCTTGAAAACGTCTTGTCCAGCGCTGCCATCTCAGGTGTGGGCAGCTTGAAGCCAGCGCGATTCTCTTCTGTGTCCTCTTCCGTCCTCTTGCTTCTTCTTCGGTCCCACGATGCACTGCACCGGTCCCAACGTCACTTCCGGGGCGCACGCGTCATCCCTCCACAGCTTCTGGGCATGCCCAGAAGCTGTTTAGAAGGGGATGACGCGCGCGCCCCTGAACTGACGTCGGGGCCGGTGCAGGCGCAATGATTCCTGAGAGCGATGACGTTCAGCTCCCAGGAATCATTTCAAAGGCCAGGAAGTGACGAATCGCCGCGGCCGCCGAGGGGAGGAAGAAGGAAGTAAGGTGAGTATATTTTCTCTACAAGGTAAGTAAAAAAAAAAAATTGCGATTATCCATTTGTTTTTCAGGTGACCGGGAGCGAGAAGATGGAGGTAAGTATAAATTTAGGGTGGAACTCCGCTTTAATCTGAGTATCTAAAATCTGTTGTTTACGTGACTGTGAGTAATGTGTCCTATTAGTCCATTTATATGCGTACCCGTCTGTGAAAGCTTGTTTGTCTTTGTTGAACTTTGTTTGTTTTTTGAAGATAATCTCTTTATTTAACGTTTCTAGTTTATTTTTTATTTCTTGCCAATCATTAACAAATGTTGGTGTTTCAAAGACATGTTCAAACTGAGTGTTTGTACTCTCAATTTCTTTATCTAGTGCCGTCATGTCTAACTTGTATTGGGTAACAAGGAGTTTCATGAGATCCTTACTGCAATTATTCAAAATTAGTGATTTCGCGAACCTAAAATTTGCCGTTCGCGAACGGCGAACGTGAACCTCCGCGAATGTTCGCGAACCGGGCGAACCGCCATAGACTTCAATAGGCAGGCGAATTTTAAAACCCACAGGGACTCTTTCTGGCCACAATAGTGATGGAAAAGTTGTTTCAAGGGGACAAAATCTGGACTGTGGCATGCCGGAGGGGGATCCATGGCAAAACTCTTACGGCAAATTACGTAGTTGACGCAGAGTCGGGTTTTAATCCATAAAGGGCATAAATCACCTAACATTCCTAAATTGTTTGGAATAACGTGCTTTAAAACATCCAGTGTGTGTATACGATCAGGTATGATGTTGTATCGATCAGGTAGTGTAAGGGTTACGCCCGCTTCACGGTGACAGACCAAATATATATTTTCTTTAATTTGCAAGGTGCTGTGCCACCGTATATATGAGTGGTGGGCACTGCAGTGGGCACAGTACGCTCTGTTTTTTTTTCACTACAATTTTTTTAATCTAAGACTGATTGCTACAATTTTCTTTCACAGTCTTCACCCTCACACTGCTATTCAGTGTATATATCTAATTTGTAGATATATTTCACATTTATCACTACTAAGATTTTTTTGCTACTGAAGAGTTTTAGTGGTTCACCCTTCATAGGGCACTTAAAATATTTTTTTTATTTTCCTCCATTTTAGCACTTTATTTCTTTAAGATGATCACATTCGTCACTTTTTATTGATTCACTTTATTTGATTGAAGAGTTGGATGGGTTCACTCTTCATAGGGCACTTAAAATATTGTTTTCTTCTTTCTTCTGCTGAATGTTGGATCAGTACCCTTTATTATTGATTCTTTCACAGCATTCACTTTGCACAGGATACTTATTCAAGTGCTATTGATTCAGCATATTGAGGATCTCACTTTTTTATCATATTTATGCACTTTCACTTTGGCACTCAAGCACCTTTGTCATTTTTATCTGAAGGTTGATGTATTGATTTTATACTATTGATTTTAAATTATTGATTCATTTTAAAGATCTACTTTTAGATATCTATGGTTCACCTGTTTTAGAATATCTGCGCTGATTTTTACTCTTGTTGTATGTGGGGACACTACAAAATTAGCTGCAGATTTCTGGTGCTCCATTGTTCTATATTGGTACCTCCTCTTTTTTCCGTTTCCTTCTCTTCATTTGGTAGATTTATCTTCATATACACTCTGTGGACCTGACAGTCACTGGCAGGCCAGGCAACTGCAATTATAAAAAAATATATATATTTTTAATTTGCAAGCTGCTGTGCCACCGTATATATGAGTGGTGGGCACTGCAGTGGGCACAGTACACTCTGTGGACCTGACACAGCACTCACTGCAAATATGACAGAGGAAAAAAAAAATATTTTTTAAACTTCAAGGCACTGTGCCTGTGCCACCTGAAATGAGTGTGGTGTGCACACAGTACAGTCTGTGGTGGGTCTGTGGCCTCTCACACACGGCGGGCAGGCAACTGCACACAATATATATATATATATATATATATATATATATATATATATATATATATATATATATCAGTGTTGGGGTAGTTACTCAAAAAATTTAACTAGTTACTAGTTACTAGTTACTTCTGTAAATTGTAATGAGATTACTTTACTAGTTACTGCATTTGAAAAGTAACTTCACTACTTATTACTTTACTTTCCTCTTTCTTAATTGACCGTTTAGAAGAAGATACATGACACTCTTTCTGCATAGAGTTTATTGTATAAACACAGGCTTTGGGAAACATGAGAACAAAACCTGAAAAAACAGAATAAAACATAAAGTGCAACAAAAAGTCATAAACTTCATCCCTCTCTATTCTTCGAAATAACGATTGTATCACATGGCTTGGGTAACGCAGGAAAGCGCGTTCCTATAGGCCTAGTAAAGTAGTGTAGTTACTTCCTATAGCCTTGTAAAGTAGTGTAGTTACCAATATTAGTATTGTAACTAGTTACTTTACTTAGTTACCAAAAAAAGTAATGTAGTTACTGTAATTAGTTACTTTGTAACTAGTTACCCCCAACACTGATATCTATATATATAAAAAATTACTCAAATACCAGCCCTCAAAAGGGCTTTTTGGGGACAATATATATATATATATATATATATATATATATATATATATATATATATATATATAAAATTACTCAAATATTACTCAGCACCCCAAAAAGGGCTTTTTGGGGTGCTGTCAGGATGCTGTCCTTACACAGCAGGAGTGGACCGAGAACACTGACTAACAAGACCGAGAACACGGACTAACAAGACCGAGAACACGGACTAACAAGACCGAGAACACTGACTAACAACTGTCCCTATTAACAGCAGCAGCAGCAACACTCTCCCTGCTCTCACTAACACACTGCTTCAGAATGATCTAAGATGGATGCTGCCCTTGCTTTTTTATAGGAGGGTGTGGAAGGGAGGGTATGCTGATTGGCTGGAATGTGCCTGCTGTCTGTGAGGTACAGGGTCAAAGCTTGCCTCAATGATGAAGTATAGGGGGCGGACCGAACATCGCATATGTTCTCCCGCAGAGGCGGACGCGAACAAGCGATGTTCGCCGGGAACTGTCCGCCGGCGAACAGTTCGGGACATCTCTATTCAAAATCCCCTCCCACTCTTTTTTAAAACTATCTGTTGGGTCTCTTGTGGTTGGGAGGGTATGTATCCTAAGACCTCGCGGGTTAATCCCTTCATCAATATATTTCTGGAAGAACTCTATGTGCCAATACAAATGAGACTTGCGTTTGAGTAGACCTTGGATTCTGTTCAAAAAGACCCGAAGATCCTCTTCAACCTTGGTATGTGTATTACAGCTGGATTGGATGTTCGACATGAACCCTTTCCATGCATTACCTAATTGGTCCATGACCGGTGGCCTCACTAGCCTGGAGAGAGCAGACGAACAAAAGAAAGATCCTTTAGATTATATTTATCTATAGCTAAATCACATACTGGCGGTTGCAATTGCTTATACGGAAACTTCAATTGTATATATATGCTTCTATTGCTCTTTTTAATAATTATTTTTTCTAATCTAAAGGATCTTTCTTTTGTGGCCTCACTAGCCTGGAGAGAGCAGACGAACAAAAGAAAGATCCTTTAGATTAGAAAAAATAATTATTAAAAAAGAGCAATAGAAGCATATATATACAATTGAAGTCTCCGTATAAGCAATTGCAACCGCCAGTATGTGATTTAGCTATAGATAAATATAATCTAAAGGATCTTTCTTTTGTTCATCTGCTCTCTCCAGGCTAGTGAGGCCACCGGTCATGGACCTATTAGGTAATGCATGGAAAGGGTTCATGTCGAAAATCCAATCCAGCTGTAATACACATACCAAGGTTGAAGAGGATCTTTGGGTCTTTTTGAACAGAATCCAAGGTCTACTCAAACGCAAGTCTCATTTGTATTGGCACATAGAGTTCTTCCAGAAATATATTGATGATGGGATTAACCCACAAGGTCTTAGGATACATACCCTCCCAACCACAAGAGACCCAACAGATAGTTTTAAAAAAGAGTGGCAGGGGATTTTGAATAATTGCAGTAAGGATCTCATGAAACTCCTTGTTACCCAATACAAGTTAGACATGACGGCACTAGATAAAGAAATTGAGAGTACAAACATTCAGTTTGAACATGTCTTTGAAACACCAACATTTGTTAATGATTGGCAAGAAATAAAAAATAAACTAGAAACGTTAAATAAAGAGATTATCTTCAAAAAACAAACAAAGTTCAACAAAGACAAACAAGCTTTCATGGACGGGTACGCATATAAATGGACTAATGGGACACGTTATATACAAATTCGTCACTTTCAAGTTCTTTATCTCACACGTCACGTACAAGACACACGACCACGCACACTCGCACCAAATCACAAAAACGAGGTTGAGGCAGTACGGCCCCCTCCCCATCACAATCCACCAGTAACAGTAACAAAAAAAGACCTGATACCCAAGCACAATTTAAAACACAAGCACAACTGGCTAACCTTACACCCATCCTTCAGAAAGTCCTAGCGAAGGGGACTAATCCTAACACAAACACTGATACGCCCACATCTGCACAAACTGACGATGGTTTTTTAGCACTACAGGGTGTCCAAACACCCAGAAAACCCAGACAAGGAAATCTAGACACCTTTGTCAAACCAGTCACCAACTGAACACAGTGAGAAGTGTCTCTAATGATCTCAATATAGTGAACCTGACAGATTCTAATTTAACTATAGCGCAAAAAGAAGTGCTACAACTAGGCCTTGGATTCTGCCCTACGAGACCCTTGGATACTCCAGAGACCATAAAAGACTTGCAAGTTTTTGCAAGGAATCTCACATTTAAGTTTTTGTATGATACTGACAGAAGACAGAAACAATTAGAGAAACAACTAGCGGAGCAGACAAAACATTTTTCAATGGCTGAAAATAGAGCCTTAAGGGACTTAGTCCTCTTATATGAGGAAGGGAACACAGAAGTGGTTTCGGCCATTGACTCTGTTGATATAACACCACTGTCCCTTGGTACCCAGAGAGTAGATATACCAGCAAAAACTTTTAAACCTAAATCCCAGAGATTCCCTGATCTCAACACTAATGCTAATATATGGACTTTTGTCCAGAGAGTCTCACAAGACTTGAAAAAGACCACTTGGCCAGATGTACCTTCTAATTTGACACGGGAACAAATGGTTGCACTCCAGCAACTACAAAACAATACCAATATCGAATCTGGGTAGGAGAAAGAACCTACCAAAAGAATAGGTGGTGGCTCAAGGTGTCTAAACCACCATCCAAAGAAGATGAACAAAAAACAAGAAAAAGTAAAAAAGAAAAAAGAAGAAAGAAGAAAGACAAGGAAGGCAAGAAACAAGAGAACAGTGGGGAGAGAAAAAGGGCAGAAGGGAAAAAAGGAAAGGAAAAAAAGGGGGAAAAAAGGGAAAAAGGTGTGAGAAGGAAAAGTATATGGGAGAGGGCTGGTGGGATTTTATCGTAATAAAGCCATCCGACAAGGGCGGAAACATTGTTGTGATGTCACGGTCCCAGTATGAGACCACACGTCTAGAAGTTCTAGCAAATCGAGAATGGTATTGCCCAATCTCATCTGACTATATACAGCAGTTCACCAATGAATTTCGCCAACTGTGTACAGAGGCTTTTATTGAGGGTCTTATAGATAAGGATACACTTGACTTTTTAAATGTAAAACATCCAAGGACAGCCACCTTTTACACCTTTCCAAAGGTGCATAAGAACTTCCAACGATCCCCTGGTAGACCCATCGTATCGGGTATTGGGTCATTATTATCTCCTTAACCGTGTAGGCAGACCTTCTGGAAAGTGACTCCCGCGCGCATGTGCTGGAGTGACGTCATCGCGGCTCTGGCCACTCACAGCGCTGGAGCCGCCGAACCCGGAAGAGACGCAGAGGGAACATGTCAGCTCCCTCAGCGGTGTCGGGGCTTCGTTCTAAGGTAAGTATTTCATAATGTGCTAGTATGTGATGCATACTAGCTCATTATGTCATTGTCCTGCAGGTTTTTTTTTTGTTTTTTTTTTCTGTATGAGATACTGCCTCTTTAAGGAGTTATTACGGCAGGGTTTCTCAACCCGGGTTTCTCCACTAGTTGCTAGGGGTTCCTTGAGCAAACACCAATCTTTTTCTCTCAAATGAGTTCCCAGTGACACCAATTACTTTTTAGCTATCTGTAGGGGGGGGGGGGATTCTTCTAAATGACCACAAATGCAAGGAACATTCTTCCCACTTACTGTCACACCCAGCCCTGCCCCCTCTCTCTCCTGATTGGCGGACTGACTTTGATTGACAGCCGTGGGAGCTAATGGCGCCGTGCTGCTGTCTCAGCTAATGAGGAGGGGAGTGCCGGGCAGTTGAGACACTCCTGCAACATCGCTGGATAAAAATGGGCTCAGGTAAGTATTAGGGGGGCTGAGGGGGGCTGCTTTTTATCTTAATGCACCTTCTGCTTTTACAATCCCTGTAAGGTCAGCAGGGGCTGCTTATAGTCTCAACTTCTGATGACTCTGATGGGGACTTTGATGTTGGGGGGGGGTAATGGGGACTTTAAAGTAAGGGTGGACTCAGATAGGGACCCTGATCTGAGGAGAGTCTCTGATAGGGACCCTGATGTAAAGAGGGACTTTTAAGGAGACTCTGAAGGGGACCCTGATGCAGTGGCGTACCTAGAGCATTTGGCACCCGGGGCGGATCCTATATCTGGCACCCCCCCCCCCCATCTTTAAAATGTAAAAACACCCACAAAAAATTGTAATGTGTTCAAGAATATTTTTTGCACAAATTTCACAGCCCCCCATCACAGTGCCCCTTGCAGTCTGCCCTCCGTCTCTCTAATCACAGTTCCCCCTTTTGCACTCTTTGCCTCCTCTGCACAGTCCTACCTTCAGCATAAATAGATAGCTAATATTATTAGCAATGTGTTTAAGTTTGAGTAAGAGATTGGAGAATTGCTAAAGGAGATATTCAGAGACTACAGACATGATACAGGAGATGGTCAGAGACTGTAGACATGATACAGGAGATGGTCAGAGACTGCAGACATGATACAGGAGATGGTCAGAGACTGCAGACATGATACAAGAGATGGTCAGAGACTAAGGACATAATACAGGAGATGGTCAGAGACTGAAGACCTGATACAGGAGATGGTCAGAGCCTGAAGACATGATACAGGAGATGGTCAGAGACTACAGACATGATACAGGAGATGGTCAGAGACTACAGACATGATACAGGAGATGGTCAGAGACTGAGGACATGATACAGGAGATGGTCAGAGACTACAGACATGATACAAGAGATGGTCAGAGACTAAGGACATGATACAGGAGATGGTCAGAGACTGAGGACATGATACAGGAGATGGTCAGAGACTGAGGATATGATACAGTAGATGGTCAGAGACTGAGGACATGATACAGTAGATGGTCAGAGACTGCAGACGTGATACAAGAGATGGTCAGAGACTGCAGATGTGATACAGTAGATGGTCAGAGACTGAGGACATGATACAGTAGATGGTCAGAGACTGCAGACGTGATACAGAAGATGGTCAGAGACTGCAGACATGATACAGTAGATGGTCAGAGACTGAGGACATGATACAGTAGATGGTCAGAGACAGCAGACATGATACAGTAGATGGTCAGAGACTGCGGACATGATACAAGAGATGGTCAGAGACTGCAGACATGATACAGGAGATGGTCAGAGACTGCAGACATGATACAGGAGATGGTCAGAGACTGAGGACATGATACAGTAGATGATCAGAGACTGAAGACATGATACAGTAGATGGTCAGAGACTACAGACATGATACAGGAGATGGTCAGAGACTGAGGACATGATACAGTAGATGGTCAGAGACTGCAGTCATGATACAGAAGATGGCCAGAGACTGGAGATATGATACAAGAGAAGGTCAGAGACTGAGGACATGATAGAAGATAGAAGAGCACTAGGGGGGCCAGAGAGCACAGACGAAGCAGAGAGCACTGGAGGAGCCGAAGGGCACGGTGGGGGGGGGGGGGACTGGAGAGAATTAAGAGGGGGTTTGGAAAGCATTGTAGGGGGGTTGGAAGGTGCAGGGGGTGGAGAGCACTGGGGGGACAGGGAGCACTTGGGGGCGAGCAGGGAAAACCAGGGGGGTGGAGAGCACTGGGGGGGGGGACAGGGAGTACTTGGGGGGCAAGCTGGGAAAATCAGGGGGGTGGAGAGCACTGGGGGGACAGGGAGAACTTGGGGGGGGGGGGTGGGCAGGGAAAATCAGGGGGGTGGAGAGCACTGGGGGGGGGGCAGGGAGCACTTGCGGGGCAGGCAGGGAAAACCAGGGGGTGGAGAGCACTGGGGGGGGGGGGCAGGGAGCACTTGGGGGGCAGGCAGGGAAAACCAGGGGGTGGAGAGCACTGGGGGGGGGCAGGGAGCACTTGGGGGGCAGGCAGGGAAAACCAGGGGGTGGAGAGCACTGGGGGGGACAGGTAGCAATTGGGGGGCGGGAGAAAACACTGTGGGGAGCTGAAGAGCATCGGGGGGGCTAAGGAACAGGGGGGTCTAGTGCACTGGGAGGGGCT
The DNA here is from genome assembly GCF_965119305.1 of Pelophylax lessonae. NCBI lineage: Eukaryota > Metazoa > Chordata > Amphibia > Anura > Ranidae > Pelophylax > Pelophylax lessonae. The sequence continues at coordinate 32,295,209 of NC_138772.1, forward strand.
AAGAGCACCGAGGGGGGGAGTTAAGGAACACTGGGGGGCCAGCAAAAGACGTTGTATAGGAGGGGGATGGGGCAGCTGCATATAGATGAATTGATCTTTCCCTATTCTTCCTGCAGGAGGGAGAGGAGGACAATCAGTTATTCGGCAGGCAGCTGCAGGAAGAATAGAGAAAGATAAATTCCTCTATATGCAGCAGCCCCATCCCCCTCCTATCCAGCACACACACTTGGGCAATGGGCACTCACCTTCTTCCCGCTGAGCCTCCATCCCCTTCTTCCCGCCGAGGCCCCGCCCCCTTATTCCCGCCAAGGCTCCGCCCCCTTATTCCCGCCGCGGCTCCGCCCCCTTATTCCCACCGCGGCTCCGACCCCCGCTAGCAGCACGGACTGAAGGAGCTGCCACTGCAGCTGCCTTCACACTGCGGGATCTGTCTGACTCTGAACACACACCGGCTGACACCCCCCAGAGCATGGCACCCGGGGCGGGCCGCCCCCCCGCCCCCCCCCCCCCCATTGGTACGCCACTGCCCTGATGTAAAGGGGGACTCTGATGGGGACCCTGATGTAGAGGGGGACTTGGATGGGGACCCTGATGTAAAGGAGGACCCTGATATAAAGAGGGACTTTTAGGGAGACTCTGAAGGAGACCCTAATGTAAAGGGGGACTCTGATGGGGACCCTGATGTAGAGCGGACTTGGGTGGGGACCCTGATGTAAAGGGGGACCCTGATGTAGAGGGGGACTTGGATGGGGACCCTGATGTAACAGGGGACTTTAATGGGGACCCTGATGTAAAGAGGGACTTTTAAGGAGACTCTAAAGGGGACCCTGATGTAAAGGGGGACTTGGATGGGGACCCTGATGTAAGAGGGGACTTTAATGGGGACCCTGATGTGAGGGGAGTCTCTAGTGGGGACCCTGATGTAAAGGGGGACTTTGTTTGGGATTCTGATGTAAGGGAGGACTCTGATGGGGACCATGTTGTAAAGGGGGACATTGATGGCAATCCTGATGTAAGAGGGGTTCCTTATGTAAAGGGGAACTTTGATTGGGACAATGATCTAAATACACCTCTAAGTGAAAATGTGTGTTAAGGGGGAGTCTCAAATGAAGACTCTTACATAGTAGTTACATAGTAGGTGAGGTTGAATAAAGACAACAGTCCATCCAGTTCAACCTGTGTAGGTGTGTATGGCTGTAATCATCTCACATAGCCCTGATCCTTGAGATGTACGTCTAAGAGTCTTTTGAAAGCCACCATACTTCCCGCAGAAACCACCTTTTGTGGTAGAGAATTCCACAATCTTGTAGCCCTAACAGTAAAGAACCCCCCACGTTGCCTGAGGTTAAAACGCTTCTCCTCTAATCGCATTGTATGCCCTTCGAGTCCTCATGCAATCCCTTCGACTGAACAGCTTTTTTTCTAAGCTGAGATCACCATTGAGGTATTTGTAAATTGCTATCATGTCCCCCCTCAGGTGTCTCTTCTCCAGGGAGAATAAATCAAGCGATTGCAGACGCTCTTCATAATTAAGGTCCTCCAATCCCCTAATTAGTTTAGTTGCCCTTCTCTAAACTCTCTCCAGCTCCAACACATCCCTCCTGAGGAATGGCGACCAGAACTGGACAGAATACTCCAGATGGCTCTTGAGGTCCTTAACCTCGGCATTCTGAGACACTAGGAAACGGCGAATCCACTTCCTGGGATCAGATCATAGAGCTCTGCACCAACAGCTCTCCCACTCCACTCTATACCGGAGATAGGGACTCTGATAGGGTTTTTTTTTTTTTTTTCAGATTGAGAATATTTGTAAATTATGGGATGTGGCCCTGGTACTGAACAGTTTGGAGACCCCTTAGACCAATGTTTGAACTTGATAATAATAGGCCTTGAATATAATCCAACCTGTTGAAACATTAAATGAGTATAAGCAAAACGCAGACGGTCTGTTAGTACAAGCTTATTTTATTCAGAATCCATCTTGAAACATATTTACAATATTGTGGTGTTTGATAATACGATAATGCAGCTAAGCAATGATACATAAAGTACTGTATAGACTTTTAGCCATGTTACACTTTAGAGACTATGTGGCTTTTGCACAACGTCAGCTAGTGATATTTCCTAAAAAAACATATATAAAATCTGATAAAATCCTGAGTTTTTTCTTTTTTATGTGTATATATATATATATATATATATATATATGTATATATATATATTTTTTTTTATATATATTTATTTATACGGCAGGTTCCCCACCATAGGCACTGAAAGCCTGGTGCTTAAAGGATGACACTGATCATGGCGACTACAAAATCTGCTAAGTGATATATACAAAATGATAGACAATCCAGTGATTAACTTAGGTAAGAAGAGGATGAACGATTAATTAACGGACACTCTTATGTTATTCAGGTCAACATCATGCCTATTATAAAAGCAACATCTATAGCTTAAACTGTATAACCTCTCCTTTTAAGACCAATCAACTTTACCAAATCTGTATAAACTGGACATTAAAAAACACTTCTAAAAAATGTCTAATATTTTTTTTGTCTATTCATTCATATATATTTTATTCCAAAAACATACATTTGTTCCCTTGTGCTCTTCACCTTGTATGCAAAACCACCCTGATATCTGTACGTTTTTGCTTTTTTTAAGTCATTATTACCTCCTTAGCATGTTGGCAACTTTCAATCTCCATCTCAAAATAGCACAGATTTATTTTTTTTTTTACAAATCATTGTTAAATTCTTGTGATACAAATGAAATGCAATACACTCCAATATGATGTATATTACATAATTATGGTACAGAAAGTTACATTTATTTAACTTCAAAAAAATTTTTTTTTTGCTTGCAGCAAAGCCTCCGCCTATAAATATGGGCATTTTTTATTCCTAACCTTATAAAGGGTAGTCTCAACAGCTCTAATATATATATATATATATATATATATATATATATAGATACTGTATATCTATCTATCTATCTATCTATCTATCTATCTATCTATCTATCTATCTATCTATCTATCTATCTATCTATCTATCTATCTATCTATCTATCTATCTATATAGATATATATATATATATATATATATATATATATATATATATACATATATATACATATATATAGAGATAGATAGATAGATAGATAGATAGATAGATAGATAGATAGATAGATAGATAGATAGATAGATAGATAGATAGATAGATAGATAGATAGATAGATAGATAGATAGATAGATAGATAGATAGATAGATAGATAGATAGATAGACAGATAGATATACAGTATCTATATATATAAGAGACTACCCTTTATAAGGTTAGGAACAAAAAAAAAAAGAAATATATATATATATAATAAAGAAAACTGTAAAACTGTATAGTGAGGCTTAATGTCAAACCTACTGAAAAATTGAAAGAAAATAAAAAATAAATAAAATCGATTTTGGGTTACAATGCACTTTTAGTAATCGAGTAAAAAAAAAATTTTGAAAAAAAAACACATTAATGGGTTTTTTTGAAGATTTCTAAGAACTCTTTATCTCCAGACTTTCACATGTTCAACGTCCATAATATTGTACATTGTCAATGTTAAGGTCCCAGACTGTTAAGGACTCAGAACGTTAATTGTCTTGCTGGGGGTGGATAAATAAAGACTAATAGAAGCACGGAAATACTTACCTATCCTGGAAAAACTGCTGCTGTAGGCTCCCTTCAGTGTTGGCTGTATACAAACCAGCAGTGGAGGTAGCCTACAGCAGCATTTTCTACAAGAAGGGTAATTAAATATTGAAGAAATGGAAAATTAACCAATCTCAGCTCTGATATTCCCATTCAAGAAAGATCACCTGACTAAGCACCATGAAAGTTTGGACAGCAGTATTTTCTCATGGATACCTAAATAGTTTTGTCCAAGGAGAGGTTGAAGTGAGGCCCTAGGCTCAATTCTATGATCCACCAGAAAGGAATAATTGGCTGAACCTGTTGGCTTGAAATCATCGGCTCTCCACAAAGAGCGTGACCCCACTACCCCCAAGACAAAGGAGCCATCCAAATTGAGAAATCCCAATATAAATAAACTAAATAGAGTCTAGAGGGGCCAACAAGTCCTTTATTCTTCTGACAACAGAAAAGCGAAAGGCAACGCGTTTCAGGGGTTCCAAACACCTCCACTTCATCAGCATCTGAAGGTAATATCTCCTCAAGAAAATGTTAACCTGCTGGTACAAACTCGTGATGTTATATCTATAAATACTTTCAAACCCTTTTTCAGTACAGTTCCAATCCATTCTTGATATTACTTTCAGGCCCTGAGGAAGGGGGAGTTTTTGGACCTCCAAAATATGTTGGATGCCTTTTGCTTTTCTGTTGTTATTTGTAAAAAGAATTAAGGACTTTTTCACTTTTCAATGCAATTATTTGGCCTCTTTTTTGGTTTGCTTATAATTTAGTCTGTTCAATACTTTTTACTCCTTATCCAGGGAGACTTCTAACACTGTGTAAGGCTTAAATTTGAGCACAGGTCCACTTTAACGGGAGTGTAGGTTTAACAAGTAATCAGCAGGCGTTAACTGGGAATTAGCAAGCTGCGGTAGATAACTTGGCCAACCTTTCCCGATACTAATTATTCAGTGAATGCCTGCAGAAGCTTTTACAATCCCTGCTTATTGTGAAGCTTTTCAGACCAGTGGTTTACTAAGATTAAAAGATTACTCAGACATAGCATTAGAGGCTTCCTAAAGTTCTTTAAATCCATTTCCACACTCTCTGAAAAAGGCAAAGCTAACCATAAGTATTCCCACCACCAACCCTTATGTTGTATTTATGACATTGAAAACAAATTTGCTAAAATAAATCCGGAGTATAACATTTCTCTATTGCGGTAAAAAAAAAAAATACTTTTTAGAATTGTTTTTGTAAATACTTAGTGGTTATGCTTTTTTTTTTTCATGCAACGGCCTAAAAAAAAAAAAAAAAAGATATAAAATATTACAGTACATTTTTTGTATGTGAACATGAGGTTAGGAAATACAATGCAAAGGCATGAAAGCAAACTGGAAAAAAATGCAAATAACAAAACAAATTTGGAAATTCTTTTTTTTTATACAAATAAGTCCATAATACTGACATCTCTCGATAAGTTTTTTTTTTATTCAATCTCTATTTTGGTTTCATTTCGACCCTGTCATCTCCGTCTAATTCATACTCCTCCACTTGCCCATTGGTCCACACCTTCATGCGGTCTGTTAAATCGCTGGTTCTTGGTGCTAAGATGAAGTCGTATATAAGAGCGGCTGCGGCACCACCGATCATTGGACCAACCCAAAAGATCTAACGAGGGGAAAGGAAGATTGTGTTATGATTTTTATACTAGACTGTCAAAAATGTAAAGCCCAGCTCCAGGTAAAAAAATAAAAATAAAATTCCCATGCAGTGGGGCTGTGCTCCCGCTGCATGGGTCAACTGCTCGTTTTTGTCTAGGGGATCGGAAAACCGAGATATACTTACCTAATCGTCCAATCCTTCCAACACAATACCGGTCCCTGTGGCTCCTGCCCCCCTGTGGTCTTCAGGTCATGATGCCCATAGACCTACTATGGACGTGAGGACGTCAGGAACAGTCCACCGCTGGATTGTGGGGGAGTGTTCTTTACCGCTAGAGCAGAGGATTGGGTGAGTATAAGCTTTCTCCAATCTCCGAGACAAAAAGGAGCAGTTGACGCATGCAGTGTGGGCACATACTCACTGTATGGGATTTTTTTTCCCAGAATTTGGGCTATAATCTACACAAAACTCATATTTAAGATATCCCCTTTGGGTTTGTTTGTCCCCTAGAACATTCAGTAACTCTTAAAATGTTTGGCTCCGCCCTCATCATGTCATATTCTTCTGAAACTGTACTCTTTTAGAATGTAAAATGTATAAAGGCTGCAGCAAGGAAATTTAAATCCCCTAATAATTGTGTGCTGATGGGCAATTACATTATATGGGCAAAAGCTTTGGCTAATGGCTTCCCACACCATTACACCACTACCAACCTGAACCATTATCCCCCCCCCACTCCATTACACTCCCACCACCGGCCTGAGCCATTACTCCACCAGCCTGAACCATTACACCACCACCAGCCTGAACCATTACCCCTCCCCCACTCCATTACACCACAAGCCTGAATCATTACACCACCACCACCAGCCTGAACCATTACCCCCCAGCCTGAACCATTACCCCCCCCCCCCCACCACCACCACCATTACACCACCAGCCTGAACCATTACCCCCCCTCCTGCCCACCATTACACTTCCACCACCAGCTTAAGCCATTACCCCCACCCCCCCCCCCATTTAAACCACCAGCCTGAACCATTACCCCCCCCCCCTTCCTCCACACCATTACACCACCAGCCTGAACCATTACACCACCAGCCTGAACCGGTGATACAAGGCAGGATGGATCCATGCGCCATGTGCTAATTACAGCACCCACATCATAGGTTGAACAGGATGGACTGATGTCTTTTTTCAACCTCACAAACTATGTAACTATGTAAGCTTGTGAACCCCTGAACCCTAACTATATGAGCTTTTGGACATCCCTTTCTAAATCTATGGGCATTAATATGGAATTGACTCGCTTTTGCAGATACACTTTTCTGGGAAGGCGATCCACAAGATTTTGGAGTGTATCTGTAGAAATTTGGCACAATTCGGCCAAAATAACTTTTTTGAGATCAGGTATGGGAAGACCTGGCTCACAATCTGTGTTCATCTCAGAGGCATTCAGTAGAGTTGAGCTCAGAACTCTCAAGTTCTTCCACACTAAACTGGTCAAATCATGGAGCCGGCTTTGTGCACAAGGGCACAGTCAGGCTGGGACAGAAAAGGGTCTTCCCCAAACTGTTACCACAAGATTTGATGATCACAATTTTCCAAAATGTCTTTGTATGCTGTAGTATTAGCATTAACCATTACTGGAAACATCTAAATAATTTGGAGGAGTGTTCACATACTTTTTGCCGCATAGTGGGCATGATGGTCATGTGTCCACAAAATTTTGACTATATGGTGTATGTTCCAAGATCTAATTGGAAGAGTACCCAAAAAATATATGTTAAAAAATGAATAATTGTACACGCTATCCCGCATCAGGTTCTACCTGCACTGAATCTTTGGACTGGAACAAGGGATACAGTATGCAATACAACACCAGGTAAACTAAAGAAGTTTATAGGGCTCTTCCACCTGATTTCTTGCCACAAGGACAGGCCACATAGACTTCAATAAGACTCCACTGCACACCTGCAGGCAGGAGACAGAGGACTTGCTATGTCTATAATCTGCAGAACATCATAATTCATGGAAGATTTTCATTTTTTTAAATATCCTTTGTGACGGTACTCACTGTCACTGGGAGTGAAAGACAGATACTTAATGGTTTGGATTGCTTCAAGTGGGACAGTAATATTTGTCAGCCATGTATCTTGAGAAATATGTGAGAACTATTCCTGTTTGATTCTGAACATGTTCATTGAAAGAGCTATTTAGCTATTGCTAAATACCCTATTGTTTGTGTATTGAGATAATGTGTATTGTATTTCAGGAGCTCGAGGACGGAAAGTCTGCTAGTTAATTAGCTCAGGTTGATTGAATCATTGTCCTCTGTTAGTTGCTGAGTAGAAATAGTATACTGTTTGTGTTGGTTGTTATTTAGATATGTAAATTCTATTTCTGTATACAATTTCACCTGCATATGATAATGTAATCAGGCAACCCCTGGCCTGTGTGCGGTAATGTGATCTGGAGGGGGAGGTCCATGCTGTATATAAATTCTGTGTGACTGTTCAATAAAGAGAGATTCCAATACAAGCTAAGTTGTTGGCTAGCTTTGTATTGGGGCGGCTAGGATTTGATATCTATGTTCATGACTGCAAGGAAGCCGTATACTGACAGAAGACCACAAGTATAGTGTGGGCTGAGGTTCCGTTACATCTTTCATCCTAAGGTTTACTTCAAAAGATCTGCCAGAGGCTTCACACAGCCACTTAAACACCACATTGCTGACAGTCAATATCAGATTTGCATGTGTTCCAGATTCCAGAATTGCACCCTGCTTGCCAGGTCCTTATTGTTGCTTTCCCTGTACAGTTAACAGAGAAAGGTTACACCTCCAAATCATCTAGTCATAAACTCTAGTTGTATTGAAGCAGAAGTTGCCACCTATCTATCCCTAGCCCCAGTGTGGCTTATGTGGCAAAGAAGTTTGATTTTCTTGGTGTGATAGGAAGTCTACCCAGGGGACTGGGGTCATCTGACCAATAAACCAAGACAGTTGGCCTGGGGAAGCAGGGAATACATGTCTGGCCTTGGAAGACCCTTTGGAGTTGCTTGTAGCAGTTATGGATAACGCAACCACTAAAACATTTTTTTCCACCTCCCAAACCTTTCAGAATTCTAACATTGTAGTTGGACTTTTCTGTCAACTTACCCAATGATATGTAAAGTTTTTAGTTAGTACTGCAGAGCCAAAAGACCTGGCTGGGTTCATTCCACATCCAGTGTAGTCGATCTGCACAAAAGAAAATAGAAAACATTAATGCAACACAGCGCTATCTATCTTCACTTATCATCACATCTGCAAATGCAGCTTGCATACATACTTGAATGAATTGTGTGGTTTGGGGTGTTTCTGTATTGGATTGAGATTCCTCAGAAGTATACCTTATGTCAAGAATAATCCTCTCATTCTGGAAATCTACTCCTACCCTGATTTTGTAGAGTTTGAGAGGCAGAAACTGCTATGAAATGTTTATGAAGGAGGGTGATCACCTGATGACCTAATGACGTACTTCCGTTCTCCCGCTTTTCGCCACACTAATCCCTACATCATAAGTACCAATTTATCATAGTGATCGAAATATTAAGCCCTCTTTACTCAACTGTCCACCTGTTTTGTGTCACAAGTGTGACCCACTGTCTGGGAGTGCAAGCCTCATCTCCACCAGTGCTGGGACAAAGTCATCTAGAGCCTAGGGCGAACATGCCAAACTGACCCCCCAACCAAAGCTGTATGATCATTACATGTCAGAACCCCCCCCCTCCAAAAAAAAAAATGGAGCACTAACCTGCATGCTTACCCCTTAAGCATAAATCCCCCCTCCTCCCAATACAAATCCACCCCTCTGCAGGAATCCCATCTCCCTGCACAAATCTTTGTGCCCTCCCATTCCCCCAGGACAAATGCCCCCCCCACCTCCATATCACCCCTTCTAGCACAGATCCTCTACCGCTAAAATTTCTCCTCCTAGTATACATCATCTCTCTCCCACTCCAAATCCCCCTGTCCCAGCACAAATTCCCCCCAATCCCCCCTCCCAGCATAAATCTTCTTTCCCCATCCCTTCTCGCAAAACAAATCCCCCTAAATCGCCACTCTTAGCACTCCCCTCCCCAATTCCCCTTCCTAGAACAATACTTGCCCCGTTGCCGACCCCCAAATTCCCCCTTCCAACACAAATCCCCTCTTCTTCAATCCCCTTGTGGTGCCCTCCACCTCACATGATGCTACACTGCAGAGGACAGCCACCCCTCCTGCCCACCCCTTGTCCTGGCCCTGATCTCCACCATTTGGAGCTCTGGGGAAGAACAAGCTTTCCTGGGTGTTGATCCTCACAGTGAATCTTTGCCACCCACCTGTAGCACAACAGTTAATCTCTCTTATCCCCATCTTTGTACATTGTCATCTTATTTTGGATGGTTCACATGGCTTTGACTTTTGCTTTTTTTTTAACTACCTCCTCTAGCATTCTACCCTCAGCAAGGCATTTGGTTTCAGTATTGTCTTTAATTTCACATGCCACGAAACTAAGAGCATCCAAGCCCCTCACCCTCACCAGAATTGGTGTTGTAGACTCATCAACAATTTGTCAAAGAAAGATGACCCTAATGACTTACCTACCCCCCCCCCCTTTTTTTTCAGCACAACAATGACAACATCAAGAGTGCTGACCTATCATAGAGATTGAAACATCAAGTCTGATTGTCTCTAACGTGTGCCATTTGACATCTAGATGCAGGCCAGAGGGTCCCTGCTAGAAGGATTTTTCCTTTCCCACTAAAACACATCCGGAAGTAGAAATGGCTACCTGTAACGTGGACAACTGCTTGAAAGACAAACTAAAGGGTTGTTGTGGTGTGCTACAACACACATGCATTTTGGTGCATTGTCTAGGTGTGTTGGGGTGCCATGCGAGTGGCCACATGACACTGTTATCAGTTATAACGATAATATTTATTACAATAACACACAGATAAACATGCATTTTCCCACACCCTAATGCCACAAATTTGTGCAAATGGACCCTTGGGGGGGTCTATTTAGAAAACATTAATTGCATGGATGTCAGAAGAATATGTTCAAAATGAACAAGATATCACTATAATTTTTCCAAGAGAATAACTGTGGATTGTGTGTCCAAAGGAAAGAAGCACACCAAATAGTCCAGCATAAGTGAAACTTTATTATTTCAGACAGGCAAAAATGAGGTTCCTCCCAGCCCCAAACGTCACCCCATTCATCAACGGGGGTAGGAGGCGGGCCTAGCAGTGCATCATCGATAGGCTGCACCAGAAACTGGAAGAGCCGGCGCAGTCTCCTAAAGACATCACAGATAAACATGGCAGAGTGGTTCTCAGCGATGGCTGCAGAGAAGAGGATCTCAGCAGGACAACGCTGGATCTGTGTGGTTGAGTATCTAAAGTGTGGGCAGCTCAGCATCAGGTAGGTAAGACAGGAAAAAAAAAATTATAAGGGGGGGAGGGTGAAACTCCTCTTTAAAGCCCAACAACTTTTTACTTTTGGATAGACAGGTGAAGAATTTCTGTCCTGGTATTTTTTCTATCTGTGATTTTTTTCTTGCTTCTTGTCCCTGTGACAACAGGACAAGAAACATGGGGGAGGGTCATCACTGACGGATAACAGTAACATTGACTAAAGTTGTAACTCTTCACTACTCTATGTGCATTTATTTTGCATTTTTGAGTGTGCTTTTTTATGATGGATTTTCATATTACATCCTGTCCAACATCTTGCAGTTATGCAAATTCAGCTGTGTACCTGTCAGGTCACCTATGGCCAGGTGACAACTGCACCCTGTTGGAGGCAGGGGTGCAGCGCAAGGTAGTGAACCCGATAGCAGACTGCTGCAGATGGACCGGAACGTGAGCCCAAGATTTCCCTGGGCGTGGAGTCTAAGACCCAGCAGGTGTTCACCAGAGCCTCTAGTGGTGGGGATGGACTTGGCTGCAGCTGGGCCCAGGTCACGGCCCCTGGGGTCCCCCGGGTCACGCTCCGTAGGAAGAGAAGGGAAGCAGCCACTCAGGACTCACGGAATAGTGATGGGTAAGCAGAGGTCGGGGTAACAGGCAGACGAGGGTAACCAAGGGACAGGCAAAAGGTCAGGGTAACAGGCAAACAGGAATAGTCAGAGACAAGCCAAAGTCGGAACACAGAAAAGTAGATCAAGCACACGGCAAACAGGAAACAAACACTGTTGAACAGCAAAGCAGACCTGCAGTGCACTGGTTAATATAGACTTCCTGTGATGACCTGGGGCGGGGCAGGAACAGGAAGGAGAGGTGATAAAAAGGAACCAGAAGTGAAGTCTGACCTCTAATACAGACATGAAGGAACAGGTAAGCTTGCCAAACACTATTGCAAGTCCATGACAGTACCTATTTCCCTGTTGAGAGGCAATGGCATGGCATCACAGCAGTCACATCTGCCATTGACCCCCCCCCCCCCCCCCCGTGCTAGTGGGCACTTTTTTAGCACCTGTCTCATGCTTTGTTACCCTGCATTTCATAACATAAGGCTTGGCAAAAAAAGTGCTTGGAGAATAAGATCTTGCATGCCAGAGCTGCTCAGATAAGCTACTGAGCAATGTGCAAATGGTGGATTGACCAAAGGAGATCACATGACAACCATCAAGGAGGCATGCCAGCACTCTGCACCAACTTATTAGCTCCCAGATCTTCAGTTGTAGGTGTTACACTATATGGCAAACCAAACTAATCAAACTATGTATTCATGGAGCTGGCTTTGTTTCAGTTCATCTTAGTGGCGTTCAGGGCTCTGTGTGGGCAACTTGAGTTCCTCCACAATAAACTGGTAAAACCATGTCTTTATGAAGCTGGCTATGTTCCAATTCATCTCGATGGTGTCCAGTAGGGTTGAGGTCTGGACACTTACATTCCTCAGCAGCACCAAACTGGTTAAACCATTTCTTTATGGAGTTGGCTTGGTTGTCCAATTCATCTCAAAGGTGTCCAGTAGGGTTGAGTTCAGGGCTCTATACAGGCACATGAGTCCCTCAACACCGAACTGATCAAAATATGTCTTTATGGAGCTGGATTTGTTCTAATTCATCTCAATGTGTTCAGCAGGGTTGAGGCCAGGGCTCTATCCAAACTTATCAAATTATGTCTTTATTTAGCTGCCTTTGTTCCATTTCATTGCAAGGGTGTTCAGTAGGGTTGAGGTCAAGGCTCTATACAGGCACTTGAGTTCCTCACACCCAAACTGATCAAACCATTTCTTTATGGAGCTGGATTTGTTCTAATTTATCTCAATAGTATCCAGTAGGGTTGAGGTCAGGGCTCTATACAGGCATTTGAGTTCCTCCACACCAAACTTATTAAACAATGTAGTTATGGAGCTGGCTTTGTGCCCAGGGGCACAGTTATTCAGGAATAGAAGAGGCCCTTCCCTAATCTGTCATCACAGGGCTGGAAGCACACAATTGACTAAAATATATTTTTATACTTTAATTAACAGTACATCAATGGAAACGCCTGAAACACCTTAAGTAATTTGAAGTGATTGCCCATTTACATAGTGTATATATACTGAAAGGAGGTAAGGGTAGAAGCAAACAAAGGGGCCCTGGCCCAATATACGTATGTATGTATGTATGTATCGTCCCCTATATATGCAACTATGCCATGGGCCAACGAATGTCGTAGAAAATATTTTTTCTCTTACCGCAATCAAATGCCCTAAGGCAACAGAGAGTCCAATGGCGAGAGGAACAGATCCAGAAACGTCATGCCGCCTTCGGTCTGTGACTGCCACAACACAAAGGACCAGCTGGAAAGTAACGAGGATCTCCACCCCCAATCCTTGTCCTGCAGAAACTCCTGCACTGAGCTGTAGGAGACAAGAAGAACACATATAGGATGATTAATAATGATAATAACAACTCTATAGGGAGAAGAAAAACACTAATGTGCTACTTAAAGTGGTACTAAACCCAGGAGCCTGCAATCACTATATCTTCTCTCCCACAGTACATAGAACATGGAAATACAATTATTTTAGTAAATATAAACTGCTAAATACCTTTTCTCATCAGCAGTATATAGCAGTCTTGTGACTTCTATCAGTGTCTGGTTAAAACTTGTAAGAGGAGATTTCATTCTCCCTTGATTGTTCTTTTAGAATGCATGAGCCCTGACTCTCTGTCTGGACAATGCTGATTGGCCCTGTGCTGATCAAATGCACCTTCCCAAGAAAAAAAGACAACTCTCTAGCAATACACACCAAACTGAACATGTGCAGCTTGTCCCTGAGGCTCTGTACTATCAGGAGATATATTGGAGACAGTGGAAGAAAGGGAGGTTCAGAGAAGACAGGATCAAACAGCCTTTTTACACAATGTGCAGGATTAACCCCTTAGGTTCCACAGTGAATCTAACAAGCATGCTTTACTGCATATACAGACTGATTTTACTGTTGTAGGTTTAGTAACACTTGAAGGCAAACTCTATGCATATATAAAAGACATAAAATGAATGCAGCTCTCTATTCATTAATAGATAATAAATGCATTTTTAAAATGTAAGCAGTCAAGTACCTATCTGACTTATAGCAGAGCCTAGAATGTGAGAGAGAGAAGCAGCACAAGAACTAATTAGTTATGCTGCCATAGATGTAAACCCAATCAATAAAATCTTTTACATGCTTGCTAACATGTTAATGTCATTTCAATCTCTATCAATCTACAGCTTTCATTAAAAGATACCCGGTGATCCTGCCACCAAGGTCCTTCATCAAGCACATACAACCCCGGAGCATGCCCCTAACGCGTTTTGTCCCACCCACAGGGCTTAGTTAGGGGAACCCTATGACTAAACCCCATGGGCAGGGCAAAACGTATTGGAGCATGCACTGGGAGGAGTCGGGCAGAAGCAGCTTTCACTTTCTCTACACCTGGGCTGTTCTCTTGGTAGCGCCGTGTTCGGTCCTTCCCCCTTCATGTGTGTTTACAAAGCTGGGACAGGCCCCCTCAAAGCTGACACCCATACTCAATGCGAGTCACTGAAGTATTATAGGGAGATTACTTGGAGCTGCACCTAAAATTTGAAAGGTTTTGTAGGCAGTGAGGGGACAATACAATACCTCCCCGCTGCCTCTCAAATGTTCTTAATGCGGATCGCTTTTCAGGGTGAATCACTGGTGTGAATCAGCCCTTAGAACAGGGGTGGCTGGTGCTCCATTAGTCGGGGGGGTTTAGACGGACCTGGCCGCAGACCCCCATTTCACTCCAGCCTGCACCACCACATCCCCCCCCCCACCAGTTTACTTACCTTATTCCTATGGACTGACAGGCGGCGGCGGTGGCAGCGACTGCAGCGGCTGCAGCGGCCTCCCCCTCAGGCTCCTTCATGTCCCTTCTCGGCGGCCGTCTCCTCCCCCCTTCTTGGCCAATACCATGCCTTCTTCTTTTGGCCAATCTGGAAACAGATCTCAGGACCAGCTTCCTGATTAGCAGGAAGGAGAACCAGTATGGCAATAGTGAATATTTATTCGCCATTTGTCACACAACTGGATGGGCTCAGGGTGCAGTGCCATGCGCCCCGAGCCCACCATTTTTTGAAGCCTATTAGAGCCTCTGGTTCTAATCAGGTGCTTAAAAAAAAAAAAACATTGGAATCCATGCATCTGGCGCCCTGCATGTAGATTAGAGGGCCGGATGCATGGATGGTGGGGATGGCGCCCTGCCCCCCAATGGACAGGCCACCACTGCCTTAGAATATAGCTACCTATACTTTTTTTTTTATCTACGCTTTAATAATTTACAGTAGGTTTTGCACTTAAAAGAGAAGTATTGGGTTTGTTTTCCAAATCATACTTACCTAGGTTGATGCAGCTTCGGTCCTATGCTGCATCTGTCCCCCGCTGGCCCTAAGACTGAGAACTTAGCTATCTAACACCACAGATCGCTCGGTTCTCAGGGCTACCCGAGCAGAGAGCTGGTGACTGTCAGTCACCCCACTCTGCTCCCCCCCTCCCCCCCTCCTAGAGCTCACTGGAGTGCTGGGCTGTGGAGGGGTGGGAGCGGCCGGCTCAGGCTCCCAGCGGCCCGCTGAGAGGTTGAGCTGGCTGTTGGTCCAGGCATGTGGGCAGATCCAGACTTCATTGTCGCGATCTTGCCCAAACCTGGACCGGCTCTTTGACATCAGCTGACAGCGGGCTTCAGCCTGCTATCAGCTGAAAATGGGTCACAGGAGTGCAGAATGAACTGCACTCCTATGATCCACAGGAGAAGTACAGCCAAACGCGCTTTGGCTGTACTTCTCCTTTAGGCCCCTTTAACACGGAGTCGATTCAGATCCATCTGTCAGTTTTTTTGGCAGGTCTGAACAGACGCCCCATGCATCTCTATGGGGCATCGGATGTCAGCGGGTACATGTCCGCTGACATCCGATCCGTCAAAACCGGACAGATGGAAACCCTATTTTCCATCCGCCTGGCGGATCAGATGAGA
Source organism: Pelophylax lessonae (assembly GCF_965119305.1). Classification (NCBI taxonomy): domain Eukaryota; kingdom Metazoa; phylum Chordata; class Amphibia; order Anura; family Ranidae; genus Pelophylax; species Pelophylax lessonae. Next base: position 32,311,053 of record NC_138772.1, read on the forward strand.
ACGGTCAGACGGTCCGTTCCCATCCGATTCCCCCATAGAGATGCATGGGGACCTGACAGCTGTGTATGCGCACACAGCGCGGAGACACAGCTGTCATCCGTCTGCTCAGCGGGGGGATCGGCGGATCGATACCCGCTGAAAAAAACGGAGTCCGTCTGACGGACTCCATGTGTGAAAGGGGCCTAAAATTGTTACATAGTTTGAAAATGGCCATCTTGTTCAGCCAAAAAAAAAAACGAAAACCTCCATATACACAAGCCCTATAACCATATTTGATCCACTTAGTTTTTATCTGCTAAAAGTGCAAAAGATCTCTTTCCAGGACACTTTTCTGCCGCTAACTATATTTTCACACCCGTGCTAAGAGGACATGCAATGAACAAGCCTAAAGACAAACAGTAAAGAAAAAAAAAAAGAACATTTTTGATAAATTTGGTCAGCAATTTAGGTCTTTGCCAAGATACACAATTTACACTGCCGTCAGTGGCAGAGCCCTCCCTAATCATGTAGACAATTTACTGTTTCGGTTACACTACGTGCATCTATTGGACGACCTGACACCTCTCCAAGAATTCCGTCACCATGGCTACTATTATGTTATCTGTCCGTATATAAAACGCTCATTAATAATCAAGCCTTTATCCGTTTGCCCCCCTTTTGTGCGAGGAGGAATAAAAAAAAAAAAAAGGGCTGCTACTTTTATTTTCAATTCCCTCGCATCTCGCAATAACCGCAAAAGGTTTCAATGTACGCTGGAAAATCTTCCCAAAAGATTAAGAATGCGACCCCCCTCTGCCGTCCTTCCACACCCCTTGTCTGCAAACAGCCGAGCGAGCCGCGGTGACTTCATCAAAATCTTTTCCCCTGGTTTTTTTTGGGGGTGCTTTTTGTTATTGTGTCATGAATAGCTTTTTTTTTTTTTTTATTATTCTAAGCAAATTTTTTTACCGCCGATATGGCAACGCGAATTGGTCCCAATGACATTTTTGTGTCTAAAAAAAAAACAAAACAAGGTCTCATGATTTCACAGCAGATAGATTTTTTTTTTTTTTTTTTTAAGCTAGGTCCAGTTGTTGATTAAAAGCACGAGAACAGAATCGAAAAATAGGACTCTTTCAGCCCCAAGGGGGACGTGTCGCAGCAATCATGCTGAAATAAATGCGCTGGCACATCGAAGCCGCCCTGGAAAATCTTTTGCTGAGGAGTCTATTCATGCCCTGAAAAAAGTGAACGCATTCCTTGGCTAACCTTTAAAAAAGCTACGGAGCCTATAGGTGACATTAAATCGTGCCATTTATTGACAAAATACCAACGTTTAAGCATGTTAAGCGGTGACATTCAGGCGTTAGGAATTTCTGGGAAGGTTTCGAAAAATCTGCATGCTGATAAGCTTATTGTGGGTAGCTGAATGGTATCAGCTGTTTTATTTTACCTCTTAGCAATGCTATAACTAAAAACAAAAAATTGTAACATCTCAACTGTAATCATAATAAAAGGTTACAATGTTGTTGTTAAAATGCAACATTTAATAAAGGCTACATCCACCCAAAACGTTATTTTCTTTGGATGCTGGAGAGGTAAATGGCCACCTTCAGCCATCAACTATAATTCAGGTACCAAGAAACCGGGCTGGCCCAAGACATTGTGCTGCCTGGGTCCAAGAATAAAATGCTGCCCCCCCCCCCCCAAAAAAAAAAAAAAAATCATGCTCACTAAGGCCCCCACATCCATTATTATATATTATAATTAAACTTATCAGGAAGTTAGATATACATACAACAGCACCTTGTCTATATGCAGAATTATATGACATACCACCATGTTACCGCTCCCCCATCTTGGCACCCTAGTGCATCCATGGGTGCCAATGTAATGTGTGTCAGCACAGTGGGCCCCCCACCCCCACCCCTCAGGGCCTGTGTGCAGTGAACGCATTGCACCCTTGGATGATATGCCACTGGAAAAGGGTAGTATAGGGACGGGCTTGGACAGTACAGGGGCAGTCTAGGGCAGTCTAGGGTAGTATAGGGGTGGGCTAGGGTACTATATGGAAAGACAAGGGTACTATATATACAGGCTAGGGTAGTATATAGACAGGCTAGGGCAATATAGGGGCAGGCTAGAGTAGTATATAGACAGGCTAGGGCAGTATAGGGGCAGGTTAGGGTAGTATATAGACAGGCTAGGGCAGTATAGGGGCAGGTTAGGGTAGTATATAGACAGGCTAGGGCAGTATAGGGGCAGGCTACGGTAGTATATAGATAGGCTAGGGTAGTATATAGACAGGCTAGGGCAGTATAGGAGCAGGTTAGGGTAGTATATAGACAGGCTAGGGCAGTATAGGGGCAGGCTAGAGTAGTATATAGACAGGCTAGGGCAGTATAGGGGCAGGTTAGGGTAGTATGGGGGCTGGCCAGGGAAGTATAGGGGCAGGCTAGGGTAGTATAGCGACAAGCTAGGGCTGTATAGTGATTTTTGAGAATGACAGGTTATGCAACATTTGGCCATCCAGAAGATCAGCAGCCACTACTAGAAAAATGATGAACACCCTTTATGTCCTGTCACACAGAACTAACTTATATTACCTCTGTGTTGCTCTCTCAGTGCTCCCAGTGCTCCCACAGTCTTTAGTACCTAGCCTGCCTGGGTTCAAGAATTAAACTCTACCCCTTCAAAAAAAAAAAAAATCACGCCCACCAAAATGCCCCCACATCCACTTTTTTATATTATGATAACTAAAATTAAATTGATCAGGAAGTCAGATTTACATACAACAGCACCTTGTCTATATGCAAAATGATATGCCATACCACCATGTTACCGCTCCACCATCGTGGCACCCTAGTGTATACATGGGTGCAGTGTGTGTTAGCACAGTGCCCCACCCTTCAGAGCCCATGTGCAGTGAACACATTGCACCCATAGATGATATGCTAGTGCTGTATATGGGTGGGTTAGGGCCAGGGCTGGACTGGACTGGGAATACATTTCAGCCCTGGAAAAATGTCATACCAGCCCCATAGCATTATTATACCAGCCCAACAGCATAACGTCATTATTTTCTTGTTCATAAAAGGGAAAACCATGCATTTTAAAGCACATTTGAAGCAAATCAAACTCTGGTTAAAAGTGGTAAAAGTGTGGCCATGGTACAGGAGGTGGTCATAGGCTGTGTGGACATGGTACATGAGGACATGTCAGAGGCTGCGGACATGGTACAGTAGATGCAGGGGCTGCAAGCATGGTACAGAAGATGCTGGGGCTGCGGGCATGGTATAGGAGGACATGTCAGAGGCTGTGGACATGGTACAGAAGATGTCAGAGGTTGCAGGCATGGTACAGGAAATGTCAGAAGCTGCGGGCATGGTACAGGAGATGCAGAGGCTGTGGGAATGGTACAGGAGATGCAGAGGCTGTGGGCTTGGAAAAGGAGAGCTCATAGGCTGTGCAGACATGGTACAGGAGATGCAGAGGCTGCGGGCATGGTACAGGATATGCAGTGCTGCGGGCATGGTACAAGAGATGCAGAGGCAGCGGGCATGGTACAAGAGATGCAGAGGCTGCGGGCATTGTACAGGAGATGCAGAGGCTGCGGCGTGGTACAAGAGATACAGAGGCTGCAGACATGGTACAAGAGATGTCAGAGGATGTGGGCATGGTACAGGAGATGCAGAGGCTGCAGACATGGTACAGGAGATGTCATTGACTGCGTGGACATTGTACAGGAGATGCAGAGGCTGCGGGCATGGTACAGGAGATGCAGAGGCTGCGGACATGGTACAGGAGATGTCAGAGGCTGTGTGGACATCATACAGGAGATGCAGAGGCTGCGGGCATGGTACAGAAGTTGCAGAGGCTGCGGACATGGTACAGAAGTTGCAGAGGCTGCGGACATGGTACAGGAAATGCAGAGACTGCGGGCATTGTACAGGAGATGCAGAGGCTGTGGACATGGTATAGGAGATATCAGAGGCTGTGGGCATGGTACAGGAGATGCATAGGCTGCGGACATGGTACAGGAGATGCAGAGGCTGCGGACATGATACCATAGATGCAGAGGCTGCAGGCATGGCACAAGAGATGAAGAGGCTGCGGGCATGGTACAGGAGATGTCATAGGCAGTGCAAACATGGTACAAGAGATGCAGAGGCTACGGGTATGGTACAGGAGATACAGAGGCTGCGGACATGGTACAGGAGATGCAGAGACTGCGGACATAGTACAGGAGATGTCAGAGGCTGCGGGAATTGTACAGGAGATGCAGAGGCTGCGGACATGGTACATAGGGTTGCCAACTTATCCCTTTAAACCAGGTCATGCAAATAATTAAACAGGTTCTGTGGATGATTAAGGTGGTAATTAAACTCACTTATTGCCTTATCTGCATTATATTAGACTCAGAACACTAATGGTACAGGAGATACAGAGGCTGCGGGTATGGTACAGGAGAGGAAGAGGCTGTGGACATGGTACAGGAGATGTCAGAGGCTGCGGGCATTATACAGGAGATGCAGAGGCTGCGGGCATGGCACAGAAGATGCAGAGGCTGTGGGCATCGTACAGGAGAGGCAGAGGCTGCCGGCATGGTACAGGAGATGCAGGGGCCGCAGAGGGGTCAGGGAGAAGCCTTACATTTAAAAATCACGTCACTGCACATGCGCCATCTGCCCGAGAATGGGCGAGCGTGTATGGGCTTTCCTAAGCGATGGCAGTGCAGTTGACATGTCGGGCCGGCCACAGCCATTTTTTTTATGGGTGCCACTGCCCCTCAAGCTGCCCCAGGGCAGGGCGACTTGCCGGCCTATGGGGAAATTTCCTGGTATCTGGTTAGGGCAGTACGGGGGCAGGCTAGGTTAGTATAGGGGTGGGCTAGGGCAGTATAGGGGTGGGCTAGGGTAGTAGATAGACATGCTAGGGTAGTATATGGACAGGCTGGGGTAGTATATGGACAGGCTAGGGTAGTATATAGACAGGCTAGGGCAGTATATGGACAGGCTGGGGTAGTATATGGAAAGGCTAGGGTAGTATATAGACAGGATAAGGCAGTATAGGGGCAGGCTAGGGTAGTATATAGACAGTATATAGACAGGCTAGGGTAGTATATAGACAGGTAAGGGCAGTATAGGGGCAGGTTAGGATAGTATAGGGACTGGCTAGGGCAGTAGAGGGGCAGGCTAGGGTAGTATAATGGCAAGCTAGGGCGGTATAGTATTTTTGAGCATGACAGGTTATGCAACATTTTGGCAGCAGAGCGGTCGCCCCTGGATGACACACAAAACTGCTGGCAAAATAAATTGTGGGCATCAATTTGCTGCCCCTCTCAAAGTGCCACTTGGGTCCAATGGACCCAGCAGGACCCATGGTAGGGCTGGCCCTGCCAAAAATTATAAAATAAAAACATGCATTTAGCTCTGGTTTACATTGCTGCGACTTCTCATGTGACTTGCTGCGACATGCAACACAGAAATTCGCATGACAAGTAAAAACAAAAAAATAGTTCCTGCACTACTTTTCTGTGTCTTCCTTGCGACATTAGTGCCATACACTGCAAAGTTACAATCAAAAAAGCTGCAAGGAAGTCATTTCTTTGTCTTACCTTTGCAACTTTGGCTGTGAATTCAGAGGGTTTTCGAAAGTTCAATTATACACTATATTGTCAAAAGTATTGGGACACCTGCCTTTTATACGCACATGAACTTTAATGGTTACTGGGACTTAATCCCAGTTTAGTCCGTAGGATTTATGTTGAGTTGGCCCACCCTTCGCAGCTATAACAGCTTCAACTCTTCTTGGAAGGCTGTACACAAGGTTTAGGAGTGTGTCTATGGGAATGTTTCACCATTTTTCCAGAAGAGCATTTGTGAGGTTAGGCACTGATGTTGGACAAAGGGCTTTGTATAGATTTTGGGGGGGACCCTATGCTGTTTTTTTTTTATTATTCTGTCATAGGGTTCCCCTTAACCACTTAAATACAGGGCACTTTCACCCCCTTCCTGCCCAGACCATTTTTCAGCTTTCAGTGCTCATTGGCATTTATGGGAAATATTGGTCAGCTTGACATGGCACTGCTTCCTGTCTTTAACATTAGTGTTTATAGGAAATATTGGTCAGCTTGACATGACACTGCTCCCGGTCTTTAACATTGGCGTCTATGGGAAATCTTGGTCAGCTTGGCATGGCACTGCTCACATACCATAAGTGACAGGGACAAAAAACTTGGGTAGCATGAAGGGGGGACCCAGGACTAAAACATATCCATACATTTTAAAAGTGGAGTATGCCTGTACACTACACTGACTGCACTAAACTAACTCAACACACCCACTAACTACCTGCCTAATCTCCATTGTCACACACTATACACCATTGCGTGTAAGCAGCAGCCTTATATAGTGTGGGGCGTGGACTTAGCCCTTGAGCCATGATTGGCTAAAGGCACCCTGCATTTGAGCAATCATGGCTCTCACAATACATCGTGCTGTGATTGGCAAAAGTATACAGGCCAGGTGCATGCTTTGGCCAATCACAAGCACTCAATGAACTTCCCGCCAAGCGACCCGGGTGTTCATGTGTTCAGCGTACATTCGACTCAAACATAAAGCCCATCCTTATCCTACAGTAGCCCAAGGTTTTTAAAACTGGAGGGCCACGACACAGGAGGGGGAGCACCTTTAGATTTATTTATTTCAGGTACTTATATAGCACTGTCAAGCAGTGCTTTATATACTTTTGATAATATAGTGTAGAAAAGATCCTTATAAAATGTATTTCATATTCACAAGGGGCCAAACCCAACTGTTGAAAAACAATCCCTACACCATAATCCCCACCTCTACCAAATGATTTAGACCAGTGCACAAAGCAAAGTCCATAAAGACACGGATGAGTGAGTTTGGGGTGGAGGAACTTGACTGTCCTGACCTCAACCCGATAGAACACCTTTGGCATGAATTAGAGCGAAGACTGTGAGCAGTTCTCGTCCAACATCAGTGCTCCTAAACCTTGTGGACAGCCTTCCCAGAAGAGTTGAAGCTGTTATAGCTGCAAAGGGTGGGCCAACTCAATATTGAACTCTATGGACTAAGACTGGGATGCCATTAGTTCATCAAGTTCATGTGCGTGTAAAAGCAGGTGTCCCAATACTTTTGGTAATATAGTGTAGCAAAAAATAAAAAACTTTGACAACGTTTTTAACCCTTCTCGACTCTATCCAAAACTAAAAGTGAAGACTTGGCTATACATATACCGGATTATTATTATTTTTTATTATTATTATTATTATTATTATTATTATAAATATTAATATTGATAACATAATAATAATAATAATAATAATAATAATAATAATAATAATAATAATAATAATAATAATAATAGTAATAATAATATTGATACAGTAATAATAATAATAATAATAATAATAATAACAACGCCCATGCTAACTTCCATACTCTGTGCAAAACATTAAATAAAAAAAATTGTAAACTTAGATATACAGTACTGTAACAATGTACAAGAACAATTTCTGCTCAATTCCATCAATGTGGTTTAGTATGGTTTGTTATTGCTTAAACAAAGTCACAAGCTGGGAGTATAAAACAAAGAGTTCCCTTAGTTTTTGAGCATTTTTTTTTTTTTTTTCAAAAGCTTCTGCATTCTTATCTCTTCATGTCATGCCTTTACTGATATGAAATAACCATCTTCCTTCAGGACCCCACCCTCAGTCTCCGTCACAATGGGCGATAGGTGATCTTGTTGCCATGTTGTTTAACATGACTTAGCAGAAGCAAGTGATGAGGCACCATCCAGAGAAATGTTGGGCTATGATGACATAACAGCTTGCACAACTAAATACACAGGTAACGGCTGTCTATTCATGGGGCCAAGCAATTCTTGGGAAAATTGGGATTGTACTGATTCCTGTATCAGAGCAATAAGTGTAGCAAAACTTTTCCAAATTGTTTTTAAATGAACTGTTTCCAAATTAAATAAATAATGAAATAATGAATTATTTAAATTAAAATATTAAAAAAAATATTTCCAAAATTATAATAAAACAAATACAATTATAATAAAATAATTATAATAGAATAGAATAGAATAGAATAGAATATATTAATAATATAATATAATCATAATTATAATAAAATAAATACATTTTTACAATAAATAAATCAATAAAAAACAAAAACAAATAAACTTTGTATAAAATAAAGATATTTTTCCTTCTCATAGAATGTGCAGAAACATCTTGGTGTTGATTTACTACAGACGTAATGGGTGCTCACTTTGCAAACTGAACTTTTACTATTAGTACATAGGGTGAAGCTGAATTCACTACAATCATCTGATCATGTGCAAGTTAAAGGAGTTGTAAAGGCAGAAGGTTTTTTTTATCTTAATGCATTAAGATAAAAGGCCCTTTGTGTGTAGCTGCCCCGCACCCCCGAATACTTACTTGTCAGTAGCACGCTTTGGCTCTAAGGAAGAGGGTTCTCCCTCGAAATGCGTCAGCCCAGCTAGACATTTGCGGACACCAGCACGTCATCCAACACAGGGGCTCCCTGACTTTTTTGGAGGTGACCTGTTCCATTGTGTTTTATGTGCGCAATCATCATTTGCTTGTGAGTACAATGTATGTTGTCTTCAGATTTATAAACCTTTTAGTGGTAATGCACAAGGTCGGTGCGCTCTTCTCTTGTTGTTGTTTTTCAGTGTATTTTGGATACCCTTGGTCTTGATGGGGCGGCAAGACCTAAGTGCTGCATGCAAAGACCATATAAGAACACTTATCCTTTGTCACACACCACCTGAGCGCAGGAGAATTTTTGTTTGTTGACCCCCTAATACTTACCTGAGCCCCCTCTCTATCCAGCAATGTCCACGAGTTCTGCGGCTGTCCGGGACTCTCCCTCCTGATTGGCTGAGACACAGTAGCAGCACCATTGGCTCCCGCTGCTGTCAATCAAACTCAGTTAGCCAATCAGGAGAGGGGGAGGGCCGAACAGCAACTCCTCCACCCAAAAGAGGAAGCTCCGTTTATTTGCCCCCTCCGCTGTCACGTTTGGAACCCAGTTTTGACAGGTACCCGCTCCCACTTCCAGGTGACTTCGCTACTGCGAAGTAATACAGAATTTCGCCCCCCCTCCTCCTTCCCCCACTGCTGGGATATTCACAAAGTGCAGCAACCTTCGTGCATGCGCAGTAGGGAACCGGCTATGAAGCCGCAAGGCTTTCGATGCAGGTTTCCCTTACCCAAAGTGGCGGCAGCATCCGAGAACTAACTGAAAAATCAGCTTAGGTGAAGACACCGCTGGATCCATAGACAGGTAAGTGTCCTAATAGTTAAAGTCACAGCTACAGTATTTGTACAGAATTTGTAGCTGCTGACTTTACTTTCAGAGCGCCACTTGGTGTTCACGTGACTGGCCCCTCTCTCCTCTCTCGACCTGACAGCTACAGTGGGTGAGGCCGAGAATCCCCCACTGATGTCAGTTGGGAGGGGAGGAGGAGAGGAGGAGAGAGGCGGCCGGTCACGTGAGCACCGCGTGCCTCTCTAAAATAAGGTATATAGCTGCTTTATTTTATAAGGCACAGACACTGGGGCACCTATTATCATTAAAAAGAGAGGATGGTGTAAAACTTTGAATGTAATTTCAGCTGCAGGAGGGGAGGGGAGGGGGTGGGTGGGCACTGTTAGGAGCTGACAGGCAGGGAGGGGAGAGGAGAGGAGGACAAAGGAGAGCTGCGGATGATGGAGGCACTTAAACTGACCACAGTGTCAGGGCTCAGCAGTCATGGTATACCGTGGTCAGTTTACAGGGGGGGCAGGGCAGAACCAGGCAGGATCAGCCAGGTATTTCAGGTGTTAATCAATGGGCCAAATGATACAGCACAAGCACTGTGCTGTATAACAATATTTAACTGGTTCCCGACTGCCTGCCGCAGTTTTACTGCAGCAGGTTGGCTCTCCTGCGTGAACCGATGTAACTCTATGTCGGTCGCACGCAGGGTGCTGAGGGGCGAGAAGGACGGTCAGCTGACCGTTCTTCTCTCTGGAATGATCACAGAGCGCCTGTAATCCTTCTATATAGTATCACATGTCTCTGTGATCATTTCCCAAACCCTCCCCCATGCAGTTAGAAAACACTCCCCTTGGCTCACACTTAATCCTTTGATCACCAACAGTGTTAACCCCTTCCCTGCCAGTGTCATTATTACAGTTACAGTGCATATTTTTAGCACTGATTACTGTAGTAATGTCACTGGTCACCCCCAAAAGTGTAAAAAATGTCAGTTAGGGGTCCGATTTGTCCACTGCAATTTTGCAGTCCCCATAAAAATTGCTGATTGCCGCCATTACTAATAAAATAAATAAATAAATAAATAAATGAAAATTACATAAATCTTTCCCGTAGTTTGTAGACGCGATAATGTTTGAGTAAACCAATCAAAATACGCTTATTGCGATTTTTTTTTTACCAAAAATATGTAGCAGAAAACAAATTGGCCTAAAAGGTTGAAAAATTTTGATTTTTACATTTTTTTTTTTTGAGAATGTTATATAGCAGAATGTGAAAAATATTGTTTTTTTTTTTTTTTTCAGAATTGTCGCTCTTTTTTTGTTTATAGCGCAAAAAATAAAAATCGCACAGGTGATCAAATACCACCAAAAGAAAGCTCTATTTGTGGGGAAAAAAGGACGTAAATTTCGTTTGGGTACAGCTTCGCACGACTGGGCAATTGTCCGTTAAATTAACGCAAATGCTTTAATGTATGCTAAAATGACATAGCATAATATTGGTAGAGAGACCACTTCTGCATGCTTTACAAGCACTTAAGGTGTCATAATTGCTATTGCAGCTTGATGAATCAGGGCCAACTGTGTTTTTAATTGGGAGGAATTTGATAATTTGATGCTCAGAGGTGTTATACCACACTAGTCATTTGTCTCAAAGGTGGGTGTTATTAACAATGAAATATTTCTACCCACATTTTGCCCCAGGGGCCTAAGAAATTCCATTGCATCTCAACAGGTTTTTTTTTTTTTTAACTTCAAGGAAATCTCTTTTTTGCAAGATGCACCTAAAATAAAGTGCTCAAATATTTATTAAAAAAAAAAAAAATGTTAACCGGTCAGCCCCGGCCAGGCAAAGTGACGTACCGGTACGTCACTAGCCTGTCACTGGCTTTTGAGCCAATAGCGGGCAAGCGCTCGCCCACCCCGGCTCGTTCCCTAACAAGTCAGTGCGTGTGACCGGCGGACCCGATGTCCGCCGGTCACTCGCGATCGTTCGCCGGGAAGGGAGAAAGGCAGGCGGCTGATGTAAACAAGCCGCCTGTCATTCTCCCCTGTGTAAAAATGGAGATCAGACGGTTCTACTATGTAGGACCATTGATCTCTGTTTTTACACTAGTAGCCATGTCCAATCACAGTTAGAAGCACGCCCCTAGGACACACTTAACCCCTCCCTCTCCAATACAGTTAACCCCTTCCCTGCCAGTGTCATTTTTGCAGTAACAGTGCATATATATAGCACTGATTACTGCAGTAATGTCACTGGTAACCCCAAAAGTGTCAAAAATGTCAGTCAAGGGTCCGATCTGTCCTCCGCAATTTCGTAGTCCCGCAAAAAAAAAAAATTGCAGATCGCCGCCATTACTCGTTAAAAAAACCCACCAAAAATGACAAAAATCTTTCCCTTTGTTAGTAAACGCGTTAACTTTTGCGCAAACCAATCAAAATACGCTTTTTGCGATTTTTTTTTACCAAACATATGTAGCATAAAACAAATTTTGATTTTTACATTTTTTTGGGGGAATTTCATATAAAAAAATGTGAAAAATATTGTTATTTTTGCAAAATTGACGCTCTTTTTTTGTTTATAGCGCATGATCAAAAAAATCGCACAGGTGATCAAATACCACCAAAAGAAAGCTCTGTGGGAAAAAAAAAAGGACGTCAAATTCGTTTAGGTACAGTGACGCACGACCGCGCAATTGTCCGTTAAACTCACGCAGTAAAAAATCGCAAAAAAAACCCTGGTCAGGAAGGGGGTAAAATCTTCCGGAGCTTAAGTGGTTAAGCATAATTTAACAATAATGTGCATGGTATCCAATCAGCATCTGACTTCAGCTTGTTCAATTAGGCTTTGACAAATCTACCCTTTAGTACTTTTTTCTGATCTCTTTTCATTTAATGCCCCTTTAAGACCCTCCCACTGTTAGTGAAATTGGACCACACCCACTGTTTGGTGCGGTTTGGAGGGTGTGAAGGGGGAGGTGTGATTTGGGGGGGGTCGTGGTTGAGTTCCTGTTCCTATGCTTGCAGAAACAGAAAGACTATCCCTATAAATCTTCTAGATTGTAAGCTCTAATGAGCAAGGCCCTCTAATTCCTCCTGTATTGAATTGTATTGTAACTATATTGTCTTCCCTCACATTGTATAGCGCTATGCAAACTGTTGGTGCTATATAAATCCTGTATAATAATAATAATAATAATAACAATAATAATAAATGTACTTTTGCTTACAAGCCACTGCACACAATGCAATTTGATCCAACTGGGATCTCTGACCGCCCTTTACATGCTTTTACCTGTAAATTAGCCACAAATACAAGGAATCAGTGCTGGGACAAGGTCATTCTGCGCTCAGGGCAAGGATGCCAAACTGCGCCCCCCCTTCCCTTAGGGTTAGGGTCAGGGTCAAGGCACCCCTCCGATCCCTGTAACAAACCATTGCGCCCAGGGCAACCTCCCCTCCTGCCAACCCCTTGTCCCGGCCCTGCAAGGAATGGATTGGTAACTTTCGATATCTGCATCTGCAGCTTACAATGAAAAAGTGACACAACCTAATGTCTGACTCCGACTCACAACTGAGGGGCAACATGGTGGTTTAGTGGTTAGCATGGAAGCTTTAGGCTCCTTTCACACTATCCGTCCGTCGGACAGATTCCGTTTTTCTCAGCGGGGGATCGAGCCGCCGATCCCCCGCTGAGCAGGAGGATGACAGCTGTGTCTCTGCGCTGTGTGCGGAGACACAGCTGTCAGTTCCCCATGCATCTCTATGGGGGAAATCGGATGGGAACGGACCGTCGGTCCGTTCTCACCCGATCCCATCCCATCCCATCCGCTGGACGGATGGAAAATAGGGTTTCCATCCGTCCAGATTTAACGGATCGGATCGGGTGTCAGCGGACATGTCTCCGCTGACATCCGATCCCCCATAGAGATGCATGGGGGGACCGTTCAGATCCGCCAAAAAAACGGACAGGCGGATCTGAACGGTCCGCCTGTGTGAAAGGGGCCTTACTGTGCTGGTGCCCTGGTTGACCTTCCACAGGGGGGGTTGAAATAATAGATCTTGAGGAAGATTTAGGAGTTAAGTCAAGGATGTGATGTTTGAGTTGGTTTATGAGCAAAATCTAAAATGATGGATATACTGCAAACCGACCCACAGACTTAATGGCGACTACTGTAGAAGGATGAATTTAGCCTTGCTCTCCACCAATACCAAATCCATTAATGTAATCGAATATGGTGTCCTTGATGCAAATCAGAATTCTTCTTGGATTGGATGACCATCTATCAAGTATCTCTGACACTGGAGGAAATGTACAATGTAGGAAAATGTTCACCCATAATACATCCTCCCATGCTTTAAAAAAAAAAAAAGAACTCCATTCTGCACTAAAACTTCTCTCTAGTTACGATGTCAGAGCTCTGAGGACCTCTAGTGAAAATGTTAACATCTTTGTCTCTATTTCTAAAGCTGGGAAGCCTGCCAATTAGCAGATCTCGTAAATCAGAGAAACAAAGTCGATCTATTTCAGTCCACTGGAAGTTGAGCCTAAACAGCTACTGGGGGTGCCATCAGAGTCAACCTGTTGCTTGGCCTGGCATGGCCAATGCAAAGGTTCTTTTGAGACAAACTCAGATGCCAGCATGCCAACCTGCATTTCCTGTCTTGCAGGCCAAGGTACCCTCCAAAACCAGGGTTCTCTGTTATGCCATCAACACCCACCTTCCATGGCCCATTGGCTCTTGTCTTCCCCTTCCTGTCTTCTGTGCCTTTTTATTAGTTAGGGACACTGACCTTCACAGCGATGGGCCAGTGTCATCAGTACCCACCATCCATGGCCATTGGCTCTAGTGCTCCCCCTCCTATCTTTATTGTTTGAATCTTTATTATCGAGTTCTCAAGTAGGAACGAAAACAATATAAAATAGCAATAGCAAGCATAATAGTAAACTGCCATCATAGTCAGTTTATACAAGAATGGTGACATCAAAAAAGGAGGGAGGGGATTATTTAAAGTCCCATAAAAAACCTAGCAGTAAGTATAGAAAACAACGCCAAGGTGGTCAACAATTAGGAGTCCATTGTTGTAGTGTAGAACAAGCCATATCCATCTGGGCAGGTGATAACTATAATGGTTCAAAACCATCTATACCACATATATAGCCCCCCCTCCTGTCTTTTGTGCCTCCTTGTTGGTTAGTGAGGCAGATATTTACATCAATGGGCCAATGCCATCAGTACCTACCTTTAATGGCCATTGGCTCTAGCTTCTCCCCTCCTGTTTTTTTGAGTCTCCTTGTTGGCTAGTGAGGCAGTTTTTTTTTTTTTTAAGTAATGGGCCAATGCCATCAATACCCAACATTCATGGCCATTGAGTCTAGCCTTCCCCCTAATATCTTTCATGCCTCCTTATTGGTTAGTGAGGCAGATCTTCACAATGATGGGCCAATGCCATAAGTACCCACTTTCCATGGCCATTGATTCTAGCCTTCTCCCTACTGTCTTCTGTGGCTCCTTGTGGGTTAGGGAGGTAGACCTTTACAGCAACGGGCCATTGCCATCAATACCCACATTCCATGGCCACTGATTCTAGTCTTCTTACTGCCTCCCATGCCCCCTTATTAGTTAGTGAGCCAGATGTTCACAATGATGGATCAATGCCATCAGTGCCCACTTTCCATGGCCATTGAGTCTAGCCTTTCCCCTACTGTCTTCTGTGCCTCCTTGTGGGTTAGCGAGGCAGATCTTTACAGCAATGGGCCAATGCCATTATTACCACTTTCCATGGTCATTAGTTCCAGCCTAACCCCCCCTGTCTTCCAGGCCTTCTGATTGGTTAGTGAGACAGACCTACAACAATGGGCCAATAGAAATTTGCAGGAGGTAGCCAGAAACCATGGAAGTGTTTCAGGGCACAAGGACATTATTCAGACCTGGGAAAAGCAGAGACCTGTCATTAACGGGTTGTGCTAGAGCTAGGTGGCCCTACTATTTTATGGAGAACCCCAGTGGTGACAACTAAAATCCAGCTAAAAACTGTATACTGCCACTTGCAAAGTTGTAATAGTCTGTTAGATGACTTGGCACTTTGTAATTCAAGGTATTTATATGTTGTTGAGAAATTACCCAACTCTTTACATACCGTATGGTCAAAGAGCTTACAATCTAAGGTCCCTATCTCACATGAATACAAACTCACACTAGGGCCACTTTAAACAGGAGCCAACTGACCACCCAGGCAATTCTTGGAGTACCTGGAGGAAACCTTAGTGAACACCAATGCAGCATGGTGGTGTAAAAGGCATGATAGGTAACAAGGCTTATTGCCTTGCAGTAAGGATTTTTAGCATAGTCCTAAAACACCTGGTGTGATCAGGCCCTAAATGTGTTAAATGCGCAGTCGTGCACAAGGGATATTTTAAAAAATGATTATTTTTTCTTGCACATGATTTTTCGATTAAATTGAACATTCACTAACCTAAATGAACAGTCTCTATACCTTTACTAAATCAACCCTACACTGGGGTAAGTGTTTGGCATATTAAGGGGGAGATATACTAAAACTGGAGAATCTGGTGCAGCTGTGCATGGTATCCTCCAATCAACTTCTAACTTCAGCTTCTTCAATTGAGCTTTGATAATAAAACCTGGAAGCTGATTGGTTTCTTTGCAGCACCAGATTTTACATGCTCCAGTTTTAGTAAAATCCCCACTAAGAGTGTTAAAAAAATACCTGCAACTAAATATTGCCTGTGTTTAATCAAATACTGCATTAAAAAAATAAAAATAAAAGTGTGCTATTAATTGACGGTCAACATGGTGTAACCCATGGGACCTCACATAGTAACCCCTCCTGAATCAATTGAATTATCAATTTGAAACTGAACTGTTGACCAAATTCTGTGACCTTCAGCTGCCAGAGGATTAAGATAAGGAGTGAAAACACCTGCAAGGTATTCTGCAAATTCTGTGATATGTAACTGCAGGTTCCCAAAATAAAAAATCAACTTTGTAAATAGAATGTATTACTTTTTTTTGTAGATTGTTGGGTTAATATGATTATTCTTATTATTATTATTATTATTATTATTATTATTATTATTATTATTAATATTATTATTATGCTATTATTATTATTATTATTATTATTATGGTACTATTATTGTTGTTATTATTATAATTAATATTATTATTAATAATAATAATAATAATAATAATAATAATAATAATAATAAAAAAACTAATAATAATATTAATATTAAAAGTATATATAGCTAGGTCTTCTCTTTTAGTTTTGGGTATAGTAGGGAAGAGTTAACATCCCAGTCAGTTTATTTTTTGCTATTTGTGTCCCATTGGGAAAATGTCTTCATACTTTCTCTCCTGGACAGACAAATGGAGGGGGTGAAAGAAAACTTTTTTAGAGTGAGGGCAAGTTTTCTCATAGGGAGTTTTCCCAAACTCCCCATTGGAAGATTTCCCCTCTATTCCTTTTCCAGTGACAACTAAAGCCCCGTACACACGTACCGATTGTTGGCCGACCGATCGGCCGTCTTTTGTCCAGTGTTGTTGTGTTGGTTGGAATGTGCTCTAGACTGCACACAAATTTTCTCGGCCAACAACAACCAACTTCAAAAGTGATGCCATGTGATGGTTTACTTTCCGTGTGTTTTTTCTTCTCTGAGCATGCCCAGTCTTGCTCATCTGACTTTTGTCGGCCGAAATCTGTACTGACTGACGGAAAATCGGCTGTTCTGGTGACGGCCAACAAAAATTTTATAGCCTGCACACCAGATTTTGTTCGGCCGAAAAGTCGCAGTCGGTTGTCGGAATCATCATACTAACAAGCCGATAATCGGCCGATCGGACGTTGGCCGAAAATTCACGGCCAACAATCGGTACGTGTGTGCGGGCCTTTACTTCCCCTCACTTTCCGTCTCAGTGACAATAGTCATTAACCACTTGCCCTCCAGAAGGTTTTACCCCCATCATAATCAGGCCTTTTTTTGCTTTTCAGCACTGCGTTACTTTACCTGGCTATTGCGCTCTCATGTAACGCTGTACCCAAAAAAAATTTATATCCTTTTTTTTTTTTTTTTCACAAATAGAGCTTTCTTATGGTGGTATTTGATCACCACTGGGTTTTTTTATTTTGTTTTATATAAATCAAGAAAGACCGTAAATTGTGAAAACAAAAAAATAACTTTAAAATTCTGCTATAAAACATATCCAATAAAAAAATGAGGAAATCAAATTTCTTCATGTATTTAGGCCTAAATGTATTCTGCTAAGTATATTAATATATATATATATTATAAGTAATAAGTGTATATTATTTGGTTTGTAGCATCTACAGACTATGATATATGAACTACGCTTTTTTATTTATTTATTTATTTTTATACTAGTAATGGCAGTAATTAGCGACTTATAGTGGGACTACGATAATGTGGCGGGAAATATGACACTAGCTGACGCTGAGGGGGAAGTAGACTAACTGACTAGCTGACACTGACATTAATAGTGACACTAAGGCTCCTTTCACACTATCCGTCCGTCGGACGGATTCCGTTTTTCTCAGCGGGGATCGAGCCGCCGATCCCCCACTGAGCAGGAGGATAACAGCTGTGTCTCCGCACTTTGTGCAGAGACAGAGCTGTCAGTTCCCCATGCATCTCTATGGGGGAAATCGGATGGGAACGGACTGTCGGGCCGTTCTCATCCGATTCCATCTGATCCGCTGGACGGATGGAAAATAGGGTTTCCATCCGTCCAGATTTGACGGATCGGATCGGATGTCAGTGGACATGTCTCCGCTGACATCCGATCCCCCATAGGAATGCATGGGGGGACCGTTCAGATCCGCCAAAAAAACGGACAGGCGGATCAGAACGGTCCACCTGTGTGAAAGGGGCCTAAAGCTCTGTTCACATCTAGGCTTTCTTGGACAATTTTCTGCTCTGAGCTTCAGCTCTAAAAACACCCAACAAGACAAATCCTATTCATTTCAATGACCCCTGTTCACATCTGACAGTTCTGTCGCCTTAAGCAAAACGCCCGTCGCTCAAAAAAGTACATGAGCAGATTACAGATATTTTTATTTTCTTTCATTGGTCACTTGTCAACCTAAAAATGCCTGCACAAAAACGCCTGTAAAACGCCTGTAAAACGTCTGTAAAAATAGCAACGCCTAGATGTAAATGTAGCCTTATACAGTGATAATATTATACATTGTCACTGTACTAAAGACACTGGCTGGGAAGGAGTTAACAACTAAGGGCGATCAAGGGGTTTACTGTGTGCCTAACTGTGTAATGTGCAGTGGCGGCCCGTCCATTGGGGGCGCAGGGGCGCCACCCCTCCATCCATGCGTCTAGCCCCCTTGTTTACATGCAGGGCGTCGGACGCATGGATTCCAATAGGGGAATTTTTCTTTTTTGAAGCACGTGATTAGAGCCAGAGGCTCTAATAGGCTTAAAAAAAGGGTGGACTCGGGGCGCAGAGCAGTGCTCCCTGAGCCCACCAATTGTGTGACAATAGCGAATTAATATTCGCTATTGTCACACTGACTCTCCTCCCAGCCAATCAGGAAGAGGGTTGTGAGACCCATTTCCCGATTGGCCAAAAGGAGAAGCGATCTTACTGGCCAGTACATTTATAAAGAAGAAGGAGAGAAAAACTGAGAAGAGAAACATTGGAATACTAGTCAGTACCAGTTTGCAAAAGTAGATTTGCTTTGAAAGAATAAATCACCTCTAATGTTGGCTGTCCTACATGGATTTGAGAAAAGCTTTTACATTTTAGAACGGGGCACCTCTAGACTGTCCGAATTTTTAAAGGGTGCCATGAGATTTTCCAAAGTTTTTAAAGGGTTTCTTGACTGAAAAAAAAGGTTGAGAAACACTGCTCCAAAGGCTCTGTCTTATTAGGAGATGAATTGAGGACAGTGGAAGAAGGGGAGGATCAGAAAAGACAGGATCAAACAGCCTTTTTACACAATGCGGAGGATTAACCCCTTAGGTTCCAAAGCCAGCAGAATATTAGCATGCATAAAGAAAGGGATGTATTCCAGAGATAAGACTATAATCCTTCCACTTTATAAAACTCTGGTCCAACCGCATCTGGAGTATTCTGTCCAGTTCTGGTCGCCAGTCCTCAGGAGGGATGTGTTGGAGCTGGAGAGAGTCCAGAGAAGGGCAACTAAACTGATTAGGGGATTGGAGGACCTTAATTATGAAGAGCGTCTGCAAACGCTTGATTTATTCTCCCTAGAGAAGAGACGCCTCAGGGGGGACATGATAGCAATTTATAAATATCTCAATGGGGATCTCAGCTTAGAAAAAAAGCTGTTCAGTCGAAGGGATTGCATGAGGACAAGAGGGCATACAACGCGATTAGAGGAGAAGCGTTTAAACCTCAGGCAACGTTGGGGGGTTCTTTACTGTTAGGGCTACAAGATTGTGGAATTCTCTACCACAAGAGGTGGTTTCTGCGGGAAGTATGGTGGCTTTCAAAAGACTCTTAGACGTACTTCTCAAGGATCAGAACATTCAGGGGTATGAGAGATGATTACGGCCACACACACCTACACAGGTTGAACTGGATGGACTATTGTCTTTATTCAACCTCACCTACTATGTAACTATGTAACTATGTAACTATGAGTATAACAAGCATGCTTTACTGCATATACAGACTTTATTATAACAATTTAACATAAAGAGCCATTCACATTTAAATGAATGTGTGTGCATTAGGACAGCTTATTCATTATTAATGGGCTGCCATGTGCACAACTACAGATGGAAAAAAATATGCATGACTTTATAACAATGCAACACACCATAATGCTTGGCACAGACACTTTGTTGTGTTGTATATTGGGCTCTACTGCATAACATAGCATAGCACCATACATACAGCAGGTGTGATGCTATGCCTTGTGGTAATGCATATAAGGCCCTTTTCACACTTCGACCTAAAAGTCGTGCGATTTTACTGCGACTTTGTGGCGATTCTGTTGCCGCGATTTTACTGCAATTTTGTCACGATTTTGACTGGACTTAAAGCAATGCCTATGTCTTAGGACCTCAAAACACATTAAAACCGCCCCAAAGTAGTGCAGGGACCACTTTGAAGTCATTGAGACTTGAAGTCGTACAGATATGAACGGTACTCATTGGAAATCATGGGGTACAACGTGTCATGCGACTTTGCAGTCCCAAATCGCAGGACAAGTCGCACAAGTGTGAAAGGGGCCTAACACATGCATCTTAGCCAGGGCCGCTGATAGGGGGGGGGACCACCGGTCCTCTTGTAGGGGGCCCGAGCATAAGGGGGGGCCCACACAGGGAGGGGGATTAGTGGTCAACGACATTTACAGAACTCTTCCTCCAACAGCTGAAATCTGAGAAAGAGACTGTTGTCCATCACTAATCCCCCTTCCTGTGTGGGCCCCCCCCTGCAGCGCTGGCACTAATGTTATCTCTGCTCCTGAGTTTGTTATCTCTGTAACTTTGTTTCTCTCCCTCGGTCTCTCTGATCCCAGAGCTCTAACTGCCCAACCTGTATTTATATATTTTTTTTATCTCATCTTCATTTTTATTTATTAACTCGGTTTTTTATTTTAGATGTAGCAGCAGTTCTGTGAGTTATTTTGTATTTGTTTCTGCTAACAATGATTTTATTGTATTTTTTAGCTAAATATATCCTTAAAATTTTCAGGGGGGGCCTGTCAGGTAGTCTGTATGGGGCCCGTGATCTCTATCAGCAGCCCTGATCTTAGCACTCAGTGCCGCTATACACAAGTGTGAATTGACCCATGGAAGGGCGTGACGGCAAACATTTTGGGATGCCATGAATAATTCACGATCCTAGTCCAACAAAATGTAACAAATATTCTTTGCAAAGTTGATGATTTTACTGCAATGCCTTTGTATATATTTTTTTTCAGAAACATAGAGAATCGCAGGAAGACATTTTAATGGCTCTGGTTGGGTGTTTCACCCTAATATTTCTTGTCTGAGTTCTTCTGCATGCGGCTGTGCGGAAATTCTTTGTTTCTCTGTCACCCGCCAGCGGCAATATTCTGAAATAATAGGAAATAGTTGTGGAGGATATGGTTCCCGAGGGTAGCGAGAAAGAGCAGGATTCATTGCATTAAGAGCAGTGTTCATTTTAACATCAATTTTCAATTTAGTCTTAGTCATAGCCCTTTTTGACTAAAATGCCATTATAGTTTTAGTCGTATTTTAGTCATCTGGATTGTTTTAGTTTTAGTCCCGGTTCACATTTGTGCGATTCGGGAATGCTGCGATTATACAGCGTGTTCCCGCATCGCATCCGCGCCCCTGGCAGTTCACACTGCCATATGCGATACGCAGGGGGTGTCAATTAAAAGTTAACGAAACCCCCAGATCGGATCGCATATCGCAGTGCGATCTGCAAGTTCGCACAGAATCGGATCGCACTAGTGGTACCATTATTTTGCATGTAATTCTTAAGAATGAGCAGCCCAAACCAACTATTTACATATGATTTTTTTTTACTGTGCGTTCTTCTTTATAACATCTCGGGTATGATAAAGTTTGAAACGCAAAATCAAAAATTATAATATAATAAAAAACTATAAATAAGTTAAAGTATGTGTGTATGTATACATATATATACAGTGCCTTGCAAAAGTATTCGGCCCCCTTGAACTTTGCGACCTTTTGCCACATTTCAGGCTTCAAACATAAAGATATAAAACTGTCATTTTTTGTGAAGAATCAACAACAAGTGGGACACAATCATGAAGTGGAACGAAAATTATTGGATATTTCAAACTTTGTTAACAAATAAAAAACCGAAAAAGTGGGCGTGCAAAATTATTCAGCCCCTTTACTTTCAGTGCAGCAAACTCTCTCCAGAAGTTCAGTGAGGATCTCTGAATGATCCAATGTTGACCTAAATGACTAATGATGATAAATAGAATCCACCTGTGTGTAATCAAGTCTCCGTATAAATGCACCTGCACTGTGATAGTCTCAGAGGTCCGTTTAAAGCGCAGAGAGCATCATGAAGAACAAGGAACACACCAGGCAGGTCTGAGATACTGTTGTGGAGAAGTTTAAAGCCGGATTTGGATACAAAAAGATTTCCCAAGCTTTAAACATCCCAAGGAGCACTGTGCAAGCGATAATATTGAAATGGAAGGAGTATCAGACCACTGCAAATCTACGAAGACCTGGCCGTCCCTCTAAACTTTCAGCTCATACAAGGAGAAGACTGATCAGAGATGCAGCCAAGAGGCCCATGATCACTCTGGATGAACTGCAGAGATGTACAGCTGAGGTGGGAGACTCTGTCCATAGGACAACAATCAGTCGTATACTGCACAAATCTGGCCTTTATGGAAGAGTGGCAAGAAGAAAGCCATTTCTTAAAGATATCCATAAAAAGTGTAGTTTAAAGTTTGCCACAAACCACCTGGGAGACACCAAACATGTGGAAGAAGGTGCTCTGGTCAGATGAAACCAAAATCAAACTTTTTGGCAACAATGCAAAACGTTATGTTTGGCGTAAAAGCAACACAGCTCATCACCCTGAACACACCATCCTCACTGTCAAACATGGTGGTGGCAGCATCATGGTTTGGGCCTGCTTTTCTTCAGCAGGGACAGGGAAGATGGTTACAATTGATGGGAAGATGGATGGAGCCAAATACAGGACCATTCTGGAAGAAAACCTGATGGGGTCTGCAAAAGACCTGAGACTGGGACGGAGATTTGTCTTCCAACAAGACAATGATCCAAAACATAAAGCAAAATCTACAATGGAATGGTTCACAAATAAACATATCCAGGTGTTAGAATGGCCAAGTCAAGGTCCAGACCTGAATCCAATCGAGAATCTGTGGAAAGAACTGAAAACTGCTGTTCACAAACGCTCTCCATCCAACCTCACTGAGCTTGTGCTGTTTTGCAAGGAGGAATTGGCAAAAATTTCAGTCTCTCGATGTGCAAAACTTATAGAGACATACCCCAAGCGACTTACAGCTTTAATCGCAGCAAAAGGTGGCGCTACAAAGTATTAACTTAAGGGGGCTGAATAATTTTGCACTCCCAATTTTTCAGTTTTTTATTTGTTAAAAAAGTTTGAAATATCCAATAAATTTCGTTCCACTTCATGATTGTGTCCCACTTGTTGTTGATTCTTCACAAAAAATTACAGTTTTATATCTTTATGTTTGAAGCCTGAAATGTGGCAAAAGGTCGCAAAGTTCAAGGGGGCCGAATACTTTCGCAAGGCACTGTATATACACATATATATATATATATATATATATATATACATACATATACATATATATATATATATATATATATATATATATATACATATATATATATATATATATATATATATATATATATATACACATACATACATATATAATATACACATACATACATATATAATATACACATACATACATATATAATATACACATACATATATATATATATATATACATAAAAAGTACAAACTGTATGGCTGAAATTTGCACCGCACAGAGATCGCATGTAATTTTAGGAGCAGTGCGCACAAATGTGAACCGGCACTTAGTCGTATTTTAGTCATCTGGATTGTTTTCGTTTTAGTCGACTGAAGTCTTCAGTACAAGTTTTCATTTAGTTGGTGAAAATATTTTCAACAACAAGATTAACACTGGTTAAGAAATGCGTTTCTGACACCACTTCCGGCAACTGATGACTCCCAAGTTACATTGGAGCAAAAAAATGTGAATATCTCTAGTTTTGGCAGTCATTTATTCTTAAGGGGCTGCCAAAAATAACAATATACTGAGAGAGCTCTTTTTTTTTTGTAATGTGCTGATCCAAGTGTCATAGACTTCTCAATAAAGAGGAACATTTTTAATATCGTCTGCACCATGAGGATCCTTTCTTCTTCTCCCATATCCTGAGTGCACATAGGCACAAGCCGGGGACCCCCAGGCACCCCCAGGAAACCGGAACCATCTGAGAGTAAACACCCAAGCCTGTACCGATTTCTGCTGGCGTATGCCAAAAGGAATCCACTTGATCTGGTAAGCAGGAATCCACTTGATCTGGTAAGCAGGAATCCACTTGATTTGGTAAGTGGGCCATCTTACCATTTACCACCGAAGGTGAAGTGGAGGGTCACACTACTATTGCATATGTGTGTGCACTAGCACCTGCTATTTATTTGCACAGAAGGACTTTATGCACTATTTAATATTTACACCATAATATGGACTTTATTATTTCACCTTCTGATTATATGAAAGCACTTTAGTTGCTAATCTCATATTGCACTTTAACCACTTGCCGACCGGTCACGTTGACTGTACTGCGGCAAAGTGTCTCGTTCCTGTCCAGCGACGTAGACCTACGTCACTGGATTCCTCCCCTTGTGGGTTGGCGCGCGCTCTTCGCCAGAGGCTCGCTCCCGCTGTATTGAGTCACAGCGGGAGTCGGGCCAGGGGAGGAGAGGCGGTGATCACCGCCGCTCTTCCCCGATCGTCGGGGAATCGAGTCTGGAGATCCGCCCGCATGTGTAAACAAAGCGGGCGGATCTCCTAAGTGACAGGCAGGGTCAGATTGCATAGCTGAAAATGCGATCTGTCCCTGTGTCACTTGGTCACCTCCCCCCCCCCCCCCCCACACGTTAGTAAGCACCAGGCATACATTAACCCCTCCCTCTCCAATAAAATTAACCCCTTCCCTGCCAGTGTCATTTTTACAGTAACAGTGCATATGTATAGCACTGATTACTGCAGTAATGTCACTGGTACCCCCAAAAGTATCAAAAATGTCAGTCAAGGGTTCCATCTGTCCGCCGCAATGTCGCAGTCCCGCAAAAAAAAAAAATCGCAGATCGCCGCCACTACTCATTAAAAAAAAAAACACCAAAAATGACAGAAATCTTTCCCTTAGTTAGTAAACGCAATAACTTTTGCGCAAACCAATCAAAATACGCTTATTGTGATTTTTTTTTTTACCAAAGAAAAAAAATTTGCCAAAAATTTTAAAAAATTTTGATTTTTACATTTTTTTTTGGGGGGGGGGGAATTTCATATAAAAAAATGTGAAAAATATTGTTATTTTTTCAAAATTTACGCTTTTTTTTTGTTTATAGCACAAAAAGTAAAAATCGCACAGGTGATCAAATACCACCAAAAGAAAGCTGTTTATGGGGAAAAAAGGACGTAAATTTCCTTTGGGTACGGCGTCGCACGACCGCGCAATTGTCAGTTATAGTCGCACAGTGCCGAATCGCAAAAAGTGGCCCAGAAGTAAGACAGCAAAATCCTCCGGTGGTAAAGTGGTTAATATCTGAGTGTTTAATTTTCCTTATTGATCTTACACTGATATTATTTATATGCACACTGTTTTTGTGACATATTCATTATATTTTTATATATATATATATATATTTCTATACTGTATGGCACAAGGTAGTTATACCTAAGCACCACCTTATTGACCTTTTTGCAAAATGTAATTGTCACATTACATATATATGTGGTAGGATTCTAACGCCCTCCACCACTGGGTTTAGCGCAGTTTTTCCCACACCCTATAACAATCACACCTACCGTTTGAACTAGCAGCTTACCCTTCTATACATAATATATTCAATAATTGTGCACTCCATTGGCGCAAGTGATATAATGCCAGTACCAATTGCTGAGATTGCAATAAACCAAATCTGTCACAGCGCAAAACTGTGTAAACTCCAGAGTAGTGAAGCTGGAGAGCTCATAATGATCACATAGGCCAGTGATTTGCAAACCTTGGCACCCCAGATGTTTATGAACTACATGATGTTCTTGCACTCTGCAGTGTAGGTGAGCATCATGGGAAATGTAGTTCCAAAACATCTGGGGTGCCAAGGTCCACCATCACTGATAGGCTATATAATGGGTAGGCTTAGCTGGCTGGCTTCAATAAGACTTAGTGCAGTTCCTCAGCAGATAGAAGCAGTGCTGTATTTTGGCCTAGGCCGACAAGGCCCAGGCCTAGGGCAGCACTTTGCAGGGGGGCAGCAAAAAAGCTGCCCCCCCCCCTCCATCTGAGACTCTAATGGCCACTGGTTGCTAGAGCCGCCTCTCTCACCCCCTTCTTCTCTTTCTCACCCCCACTGTTCTCTCTCTCTCACCCCTCTTCTCTCTCTCTCTCTCATCCACTCATTCCCCCCTCTCTCTCATCCCCCCCTCTCATCCCCCCTGTCTCATCCTCCCTCTCTCTCATCCCCCCTCTCTCTTCCCCCTCTCTCTCCCAGCCCCTCTCTCTTTCTCTCACCCACCCTTTCTCTCACCCTCCTTTCTCTCTCTCTCTCACCCCCTCTCTCTCATCCCCCCTGTCTCATCCTCCCTCTCTCCCACCCCCACCCCCCTCCATCTGAGCCTCTATTGGTCACTGGTTGCTAGAGCCGCCTCTCTCACCCCCTCCTTCTCTTTCTCACCCCCACTGTTCTCTCTCTCTCTCTCACCCCTCTTCTCTCTCTCTCACCCCTCTTCTCTCTCTCTCTCTCTCTCTCATCCACTCATTCCCCCCCTCTCTCTCATTCCCCCCTCTCTCATCCCCTCTGTCTCATCCTCCCTCTCTCTCATCCCCCTCTCTCTTCCCCCTCTCTCTCCCAGCCCCTCTCTCTTTCTCTTACCCATCCTTTCTCTCACCCTCCTTTCTCTCTCTCTCACACCCCCCTCTCTCTCATCCCCCCTGTCTCATCCTCCCTCTCTCTCACCCCCCCCTCTCTCACCCCCCTCTCTCTTCCCCCTCTCTCTCTCCCATCCCCCTCTCTCTTTCTCTCACCCACCCTCTCTCTCACCCCCCTTTCTCTCTCTGTCTCTCACCCCCCTCTTTCTCACCACCCCTCTCTCTCTCTCTCTTATCCCCCTCTCTCTCTTTCACCCCTCCCTCGCTCCCTTCCTCACCCCCCCCCCTTTCTCTCTCATCCCCACTCACCCACCCCCCTTTCTCTCCTACCCCCCCTCACTCCCCCCCCCCCCTCTCGTGAGATCGCAGGGGTTCATGCTGGGACTTGTAGGACTTACATTTTGGAGGGAGTCACATCCGTTAAAAAGGAAGGAGTGGGGCAAATTTATATAGAAGGGGGAGGGGGGGCGCCCAATTTTAGTCTTGCCTAGGGCAGCACAAAACCAAAATACACCACTGGATAGAAGGAATATCTG
This sequence comes from Pelophylax lessonae, assembly GCF_965119305.1. Lineage (NCBI taxonomy): Eukaryota > Metazoa > Chordata > Amphibia > Anura > Ranidae > Pelophylax > Pelophylax lessonae. The sequence goes on from NC_138772.1 coordinate 32,338,579, forward strand.
CATGGCAAAGAAACACAAGAGGGCGTTTTGAAGTGCAATAAGTAAGATCAATTTAATTATAAAAAGCAAAAAATCCACCTAGGTCTCATCTAGGGGGTCATCGGGGACCCATCTCTAGTGCAGTGAGTATAGTAGACTGATAAGGTCTCTTGTTCACCTGAAAGCTGTGATATTCAAGCCAGCCAAGTGGACTGATGGGTGCTATAGATAGGTCCCAGGTGACCCCCGGGCTGAGACCTAGGTGGTAACTGTCTGGCATAAGACTGCTGTCTGTGTTTTTTTCAGCAACTTCACCCGAATAGTGGATTCCTGTCTAAAACACTTCTAATGCCCGGTTACCCACACCTGGTTATGCAGGCTATTACTTACCTATTAAGGCGTAACCAGAACCTTCAGAGCCCCATTGCAAGGAACCATGAAGGGCCCCCCGGTTCTCTCTTGTGACATGTCCCCTGCAGCAGCCGGCAGGAGAGCGAAGGGAGCACAGTGTGGGGGGCAGGGGAGCACACAGGGGCCCAGAGACAGCAGAACACAAGTGAACTGAATAGGAGGAGTGGTGGGGGCGGCATACAGAGGAACCAATCTCCTCCATTTTCCTCCTGCAGCTTCAGGAGGAAAAAGGAGGACAGTGATTTCTCTACATGCTGCCCCCGCCGTCCCTCCTATCCAGGTGTACAGGGGAGCTGCACAGGCCCCCTGGAGCATGGGGCCCGGTTGCAATTGCAACCCCTGCAACCCCTGTAGTTACGCCCCTGCCTATTAATCTATGAGCTGTATGTATGTGTGTGCGGGTCGGTTGAGCAGCTGCCGTGGTGACAAGACAACGTTGCCTTTTTATCTTCATAGTGTGGTGGTGGTTAGTGTTTTTTTGTTTTTTTAGGCTTTTCCTGTATTAATTTTTTATGTAATTTTTTCTCAATAAAGCCTTGTACTACATATGCTGCGTGGTCCCACCATTAACCTCCTTTACGGCTCCTGTCTGCCCTGGTCTATGGTTTATGCTTTTGTTGAGTTTTTCGGGATCACACCAATTTACTTCATTAGGTGAGACAGAGGTATATTTGGTATATTTGTTTATGTTATTTCTTTACCTTTCTTTTTAGTAGCTGTATTAAAAGGCATTATATGGTGTTTTAATGCAGCCGCAACAATAAAATAGATTTCATCATGGACACAAGAGCTCTCTTATTTTCCGCGCCATACGCCATACAAAAAAAAAAAAAAAAAAATCCAACGATATTGGTCACCTCCTACCTAAGGGCATAAATCTTGTCATATCACCCTTGACACAGCCCATCCAGAGGGACAAAGGTCAGGTTCTCTCTATGCATATAGTGTGACCATCCATGGAAAGAAAGATCTACATGGAGATTTTTATTCACATTTTTGATGACAGGTTGCTTACCATCAGGGCCGGTGCTAGACTATTTTACGCCGTAGGCAAGACCAGCTACTTGCGCCCCCCCCCCCCCCAAAAAAAAAAAGGGAAGGGGTTAAATACTCCTCTATGTCATACCCAGTGACCCTGATCTGATAGTTCCTCCATGTTATGCTTTCATACCCAATGACCCCCCATGTTCCTCCATGTCACACCCGGGGACCCTAATGTCCCTCCGTGTTTTTCCATGTCACACCCTTAGACCCCAATATTCCTCCATGTCATGCTGTCACACCCACTGACCCTGATGTTCCTCCATGTCGCACCCAGGGACCCCCGTGTTCCTCCATGTCATGCTGTCGTACTCAGTGACCCCAATGTTCCTCTATGTCAGACCCTGATGTTTTTCCATGTCACAGTTGGGGACCCTGATGTTCCTTAATGTCACACCTGGGGACCCCGATGTTCCTCCGTGTCACACTTGCGTACCCCAATCCTCCATGGCACACCCAGGGACCCCAATTCCTCATGGCACACCCGGTGACCCCTATCCTCCATGTCACACCTGGTGACTCTGATTCCCCATGGCACACCTGGTGACCCCGATTCCCTTTCATACCAGGGATGCTCCATGTAACACCCAGGGACCAGCTCAGTGCAGAGAGTCACTTCCTGCCTGGGGTTAAGGCCGTTCAGCTCCAGCTGAAGAGGATCATCATGCAGGCAGCACTCTGGTGGGCTCCCTTCCTGCCTCTTGGGGCCCCTCCAACAGTAGTGGAAAGCCAGGGCCTGATAGTTCCTCCACTGCCCAAGACACCTGGCATCTTTCTCTGTCCCTTCTTCCTCCCCTACCGCCACCTCTCCCCTCAGCTCACAATAATCATTCATGATGGAGAGAGATTGCCGACTCCTGGCTGCGCCCCTAGGTGGCAATGCGCCCTAGGCGGCTGCCTAGTTTGCCTAGTGGAAGCACCGGCCCTGCTTACCATTTTGATGGTTTGCTGCAAGCTACCCAGATGTAAGTAACATCAGTCCGCTTTTCTGCCATACAAAAAAAATCCAACGATATTGGTCGCCTCCTACCTTAGGGCATACATTTTGTCTTATCACCCTTGACACAACCCATCCAGAGTAAGTAACATAATTCCACTTTCCCATCCTATTTGTGGCTATGGAAAGCCAATGAAACTACACTATACAGGGCAGGGTTTCTCAACCATGGAACTGTAGGATCCCTTCAGCTGTTACTGGAGGTTCCTTGAGCAATGATCAATTTCTGCCTCTCAGATAAGCTCCCCTGACACCACTGATCCTTTTTGCTATCTGGAAGGGAGTTATTCTTCCCAATGACCACAAGTGTAAGGAGCATTCTTCCCACTGACCATCACACTAATGTATCATGAATTGAGGATATTTACATTTTTAGCAGGTGTTCCCTGAGCCTGGGAAGCTTTTTTAAGGGATCCTCTGTGTTAAAAAGGTTGAGAAAGACTGATTTAAGGCTTTCCCCTCAATCCTTGCCTTGCTTGTTTTATCCACTCGCCAATTTTTCCACAAATAAGATTGTGGATAACAAATGGTTATTAACATGTGGCAGCTCTCTAATGCCCAATGGAACTCCAACAGGGGAAATTCAACTTATATAGAGTGAAAAGATGAAAGTGCCAAGCCATAGGGGTCGGTCTACATATAATTTTTGTCACAATACAAGAATTTAGCAATTTAACAGCCAACACGTTTTGGAGAATACACACAAGTCCCCCTTCATCAGGGCTTAGGTAATTGTACAAGAAGGATCTGGTAAATAGAGTGGTAAGTGAAGAGGTATTTTCTCCTAAAGTTGTAGTTAGAGGCATTTTCCGTTACGGGTTGGCGAGTAAGCATTGAAATGCATTGGATATCAATTCTTGATGAACTCTTTTATTGGTACAAATAAAATTTATGTCTGGACTAGTGTTGAGCGAATACGGACTGTTTTATTCGGGTCCGTACCGGATAATTGGATTTTTGTTACCCGGACACGGACCCGAAAACTTTACTGTATGTTCGGGTTTAAAATCCGTGTTCGGTAATTTTATTTCCTGTTTTGTATGTAATGGCACGCTTTTAATGGCGGGCTTTCAACAGCCAATCAACAAGCGTTTAACTGGTGTGCGCCATCCCAGCCATGCCTACTAATGTATTAGTAGCTGTGATTGGCCATCTGAAGCATGTGACCCATGTTTTTATAAGCTCGAGAGACACAGCGCGGTGCGTCATTCTGCTGTAGTGTAGGGAGAGACCACACATCATAACGGTGCTGGCTGCTGCTGATTAGGGACAGACAGGGAAAAACAACATTGTGCTGAAAAGAATGCAGGGACAGGTCGGAGTGTAGGCAGGGAAAGATATTTGAGCATTTTAGGGACAGGCTGGAGAGATTAGGCAGGGACAGATAGGAGACACAGGACAGAACAATCGTCCGTTAGCGATCTACATCGATTTTGCTGTGTGGGGGGTGGTGCAGTGAACGATCTTTTTGCCCTCACTTGAGCCCACTGAGGAGGAGGAGTAGGAGGAGGAAGAGGAGGAGGGAGAAACAAATATATTTTTATCAGTCTGTTGTGTGCAGCGTTCAGCTATATTTTACTACAAATTGCTGTTCTAATCTGCTATTTAAAAATTACAAATTTAAAGGGGAATTTTTTTAAGAGCACTTGCCATGCTCTTAACTACATTTTGCTGCCATTTGCAGCACTCTAGCCCTTCCCATTGGTTTTTTAGAGCCATTTTAGTGCCTGAAAGTTCGGGTCCCCATTGACTTCAATGGGGTTCGGTGTCCGGGTAAAGTTCGAAAAAAGTCCGAGACACGGACCCGGACTTTTTTTTCAAGTTCGGCCGAACCCGCCGAACACGGACATCCAGGTGTCCGCTCAACTCTAGTCTGGACCAATCTTTATGGCTTGGCAATCTCATTCTTTTACTCTACATAAGCAAAAAAAAATGGTATTGGATCTATCTACATGTAATGTAGTAAGGCAGATGTCCATTGTCCAAGAACAGGATGGGATGTGTTAAACGTTTGTGATTCCCACGATCCATTCACCTTCCAATCACCACCAAATCTCCTTTAGATCTGGCAACAGTGTGTGGACCTCTCTCAACAATTCGTTTTCCTTCCTATCTAATCAGGTGGGCTCTTGCATTAAATCGCTGATGGTAAGGAAAAAAATTGCAATCAGGTATACCGTGTTGGGTGTACCATGCGCGACCTGAATATCACCCAGACCTGAAAATATCTTGAATTTTCTTAAAAAACACTACTGTAAATTATAAAAAAAAATAAGAAAATTCAGGTGGTTTACCCAAAGTGCAATGAAGGAAGGGGACGTATGTCTCCTTAAGTATTCCCGCGTTTCAATGTGCGTTGTCTTAAAGCTACCAGTTCATAATGAATTGGGATGCCACCACCGTAAAATGCACCAAAAATGGTGAAAATTATACCGACTTCAGATTAAAATGTAAAGTGATTTTCATAACATTAAAGTGGTTCTAAAGACAGAAAGTTTTATTTTTACCCTAATGCATTCTTTGTGTGCATGCAGCTCTCCACCTAAGCACCCCACACCCATCTGGCTATCAATGCACCCCAGCTCCAGCCTTATCTCGGAGAACAGTAGCCATTATCTGGGAGATGCTGAGATGCAGGTTGCTGAAATTACAGTTTGCTGTATGGATCAGTAAATAGAAGGGCTACCGTGGGATAAAGTGGATCCAAACTGAATGGCACTGAGGGTGCTAAAGTACCGTGCATCATAAACAAGTGACCTTTTTCCTAACTGTTGTTTTCACCTTCATTGCCATGCTTTGGTACATCTCAGGGCTGCTGATCTCTTGCAGTCTTTTTGCAACAATGTCCAATCCACATGCTCTGCATGGATGGCTGCATGGCACTTCTCAGGGAGGGTTTCCTGATAGTGAAAACAGCCTTCAGCATATAGGTCCTTCAAAGAAGGGAAAGACAGCCGCTCTCTATGAAAGCCAACATTATGTTGCAAAAGCTACTTTAACATGTTTCACGCACGCCCCCAAAGGACCTTAATCATGGAGTGAAAACTCTATGATGGTCTAATACCTTTCATTCCACCAAAGGAGCTTAATAGTGAAAACTATGATGGTCGAACATGTTTCACTACACCAAAAGAGCTTAATCATAGAGTGAAAAATCTATCTTCGTGTAATAAGTTTCATTTCAGCAAAAGGGTTCAATCATAGAGTGAAAACTCTTTGATGGTCTAATACATTTCATTCCACCAAAGGAGCTTAATCATAGAGCAGAGGCGTAACTAGAACCTTCAGGGCCCCGGTGCAAGAAACCATGAAGGCCTCCCCCCCCGGACCCCTGGCCGGGGCCCTTCCCTTCAAGCCCGGGGCTCTTCCCACTGATCCTGGGGCCCTTTTCTCCCCTTGCGGGGCCCTTTATTACGGTCCCACAGCGGGTCCCTTTCACAAGTTTTGCAGTGGGCCCCCTTCCTGCCATCTTGGGGCCTCCCCACGGTGGTGGAATTTCAGGGCCGGTCGCAAGTGTGACCTTTGTGATCCTGGAAGTTCACCCACTGGTGTCAGCAGTTTTTATTTTTTGGTATTTTAATTGTATTTTTTTATCATTTTATTTTATTTTTTTACAATGTCACTGACTATGACTCTGTCCATTTAGAGAAGCAAGGAGCTGGTAAATATTACATATTTACCGACTCCTTCCTGGTTCTCTATTGTGACACATCCCCTGCAGCGGCTGGCGGGAGAGGGGAGGGATCACAGTGGGGGGGGGGGGGACCAGGGGAACACACAGGGGCCCAGAGACAGCAGAACACAAGTGAACTGGATAGGAGTAGCGGGGGCAGCATACAGAGGAACCAATCTCCTCCATTTTCTTTCTGCAGCTACAGGAGGAAAAAGGAGGACAGTGATTTCTCTACAGGCTGCCACTGCCGCCCCTCCTATCCAATGCTGGGCCCCCTGGAGCATTGGGCCCGGTTGCAATTGCAACCCCTGCAACCCCTGTAGTTACGCCCCTGTCATAGAGTAAAAACTCTACGATGGTCTAATACATTTCATTCCACCAAAGGAGCTTAATCATAGAGTAAAAACTCTACGATGGTCTAATACGTTTCATTCCACCAAAAGAGCTCAATCATAGAGTGAAAACTCTATGGTGGTCTAATACGTTTCATTCCACCAAAGGAGCGAAATCAAAGAGTGAAAACTCTATGATGGTCTAATACATTTCATTCCACCAAAGGAGCTTAATCATAGAGTGAAAACTCTATGATGGTGTAAAGCCTCGTACACACGCAATGATTATCGGCCGACTGATCGTCCGACTTTTGTCCACGTTGTGTTTTGTTGGTTGGAATGTGCCTAGACTGCACACGAATTTTCTCGCCCAACAAAATTCTACTTCAGAAGTGATGTCATGTGTTGGTTTGTTTTCTTTGTGTTCTTTCTTCACTAAGCATGCCCAGACTTGCTCATTAGATTTTTCCCTGTTGAAATCTGTACTGACTGCACGAAAATCGGCCGTTGTGTTGACGGCCAAACAAAATTTTATAGTCTGCACACCATATTTTTTTCGGCCGAAAAGTCGGAGTCGGTTGTCGGAAGCATCATACTAACAAGCCGAAAATCGGCCGATCGGACGTTGGCCGAAAATTCCCTGCCAATTTTCGACGTGTGTGTACGGGGCTTTATACGTTTCATTCCACCAAAAGAGCTCAATCATAGAGTGAAAACTCTATGATGGTCTATTGCACCAGGTGGAATTTGTGACTGCATCCATCTGGTTTTAACAAGTGTACATCAACTTTTTTATGGCGAGTGGCTCTCTTTTCCTTTTATTGGACGACATATATGCTGGACGTCTGGCATCCTGCAGCCGGGATGTTCCTGCAGCCGGGAGAGAGGAGAGAAACCTATAGCCTGTAGTAGAGTGCAGTCTCTGTAAACACAGTTGACCGTGCCTGTCTTATGTGACTTGTAGGGGTTGGGTGATTTACTAAAACTGGACAGTGGAAAATCTGGTGCAGCTCTGCCTAGAAACCAATCAGCTTCTAACTTCAGCTTGTTCAATTAAGCTTTGACCAAAAAAAAAAGGAAGCTGATTGGTTTCTAGGCAGAGCTGCACCAGATTTTGCACACTCCAGGTTTAGCAATTAAAAATGATAGTGTCCATTGAGAGCTTTAGAGTCCATTCACACTAACGCAACTTGTCAGGCGACTTGTCAGCCTGACAAGTCGCGGTCCCTCGCGGTCCATTGACTGCTACAGGACCCGTTCTAATAGCAGCGACACAAGTCGCTCCGACTTAGAAAAAGGTTCCTGTACTACTTCGGGACGACCTGGGAGCGACTTGCATAGACATTCATTATATGAAGTCCGTGCAAGTCGCGCCGAAGTCGCGGTGCACGGGACTTCACAAGTCGTCCCCGAAGTAGTACAGAGTCGTGCCGCGGTAGTGTGAATGTGGGCTAAGAGACAAGGTGACAACACAAGAAAACATTTAACCTTCCTAGCGGTATTCCCGAGTGTGACTCGGGGTAAGATTTTAGTGTCAAAAGCGGTAACCCCGAGTCACACTCGGGGTAGCGCTAGGAAGATCGCTGGATGCTGGAGGAGGTTTTACTTACCTTTTCTCCGGGATCCAGCGATGTCTGCGAGCGGTGTGCGGCGGCGGAGCTCTCTCCCGATCGTCTGCGAGCCCCGGCTTCCGTCTCCGGCGACGTGACGTCCGCCGGGGGGTGGAACCGGCGGCAAATTCGAATGTAAAATGCACCAAACACACTGATATCATTCAAAATAAAATAAAATCACATTACATTACCCCCCAGTGCCCTTTCCTGCAGTTTTACTGTACTTTTTATGTAAATATATGTATATATATATATATATATATACATATATATATACAGTATATATATATATATATATATATATATATATATATACGTATATATATACACATATACATATATATATATATATATATATATATATATATATATATATATATATACACACACACACATTATATATATATATATATATATATACATATATATGTATATATATATATATATATATATATATATATATATACACACGTAATTCTTGTGAATGAGCAGCCCAAACCAACTGTATACATTATATATATATATATATATATATATATATATATATATATATATATATATATATATATACGTATATATATATATATATATATAATATATGTATACATAATATATGTATACATACATATATATATATATATATATATATATATATATATATAATATGTATAATAAATGTATACAGTTGGTTTGGGCTGCTCATTCACAAGAATTACATGCTTTCAGCACCTAAAATAATGGTACCGCTTTCAGCACCTAAAATCCAAAAGAATCATACCGCCAGGGAGGTTAATAGACAGGGAAAGAGCTTTGTCATCCTATAACAGGAAATGCCATGCATGGCAGGATTAGCAGGTATAATGTTAGTAAAAGCTGTATAATGTGACTTGTAATCTCCATTGGAAACCTATGAGACGGGGAGGAGATTTACTAAAACTGGAGCACACAGAATCTGGTGCATCTGAGCATGGTAGCCAATCAGCTTCTAACTTCAGCTTGTTCAATTTAGCTTTGACAATAAAACCTGGAAGCTGATTGGTTAGTATGCACAGCTGGACCAGATTCTGTGTGCTCTAATGGCTGGAATACGCGATAAGAAAACCGGCCAAAAATTTCCATTCAGCGAGCGATCGGCCGATATTCTACTCGTTAATGCCCAGCCATCAATGAGCGATATCGATATTGTGAACGTAAAAAATACCGTTTGAAAAACACGAAAATTTCTGTCGTCTCGTTTGCGAAAGAACGATATTCTATACGTTGGTGTTGAGGTCGTTCAGTTTAAATCTGTATAACCTCATCACGCATGGTCTGTAATGTTTTTTTCTTTTGGATCGTTAATGTTGGCAACGTTTTCGACCGACGAACACTGTTTCGATGGTCGGCGGGCAACGGTCGGGCGATATTCGGACCGTGTATGTTGGGAACGTTTTCGACCGACAAATACTTTTTCAAAAGTCGGTGGTCGAATGATCGGGCGATATTCTAATCGTGTATTCACACCATAGGTTTATTAAATCTCCCCCATTTTGACAACACAAGAGGACATTTGGTAGACATGGATAGTGCGTTGTCACCCTTTAACAGGAAGTGCCTGAACAATGTCCCGTCATGGCAGGATCACCAAATATAATTTTAATGAAAGCTTTGAATTTAAAAATATTACTTTAACTACTTGCTGACCGCCGCAAGTACATATACTGCGGCGGTCAGCCCCGGCCAGGCAAAGTGACGTATATATACATCACTAGCCTGTGACCGGCTTGTGAGCCAATAGCGGGCGAGCGCCCGCCCACCCTGGCTCGTTCACGGAGGAGTCCGCGCGTGTGACCGGCGGACCCGATGTCCGCCGGTCACACTACGATCGTCGGTAGAGAGGGAGAAAGGCAGGCGGCTGATGTAAACAAGCCGCCTGTCATTCTCCCCTGTGTAAAAATGGAGATCAGACGGTTCTACTATGTAGAACCGTTGATCTCTGTATTTACAGTAGTAGCCATGTCCAATCACAGTTAGAAACACGCCCCTAGGACACACTTAACCCCTCCCTCTCCAATACAGTTAACCCCTTCACTGCCAGTGTCATTTTTACAGTAACAGTGCATATGTATAGCACTGATTACTGCAGTAATGTCACTGGTCCCCCCAAAAGTGTCAAAAATGTCAGTCAAGGGTTTGAGCTGTCCGCTGCAATGTCGCAGTCCCGCAAAAAAAATCGCAGATCGCCGCCATTACTCGTTAAAAAAAAAACGCAAAAAATGACAAAAATCTTTCCCTTTGTTAGTAAACGCGATAACTTTTGCGCAAACCAATCAAAATCGCTTTTTGCGATTTTTTTTTACCAAACATATGTAGCATAAAACAAATTGGCCGAAAATGTTAAAAAATGTTTGATTTTTACATTTTTTTGGGGGGGAATTTCATATAAAAAAATGTGAAAAATATTGTTATTTTTGCAAAATTTACGCTCTTTTTTTGTTTATAGCGCATGATCAAAAAATCGCACAGGTGATCAAATACCACCAAAAGAAAGCTCTTATAGGTACAGCATCGTACGACCGTGCAATTGTCCGTTAAAGTCACGCAGTAAAAAATCGCAAAAAAACCCCCTGGTCAGGAAGGGGGTAAAATCTTCCGGGGCTTAAGTGGTTAACATAATAAAGCTTTTATGGGATTTTAGTGGGTATGTAACTTCACTTCCTAAAGTGTCAGCGAATATCCACTCAGCTTCCCTTTAATAAATAGTAACAGTATTTCCTTTTCCCAATCCATAATAACATTTTCCGTATTGTGGAATTCCTCTAAAGGAATTTAATTACGTCCTGGAAAATAGACATTTTTTTCTTTGTTTTTTTTTTTGTTTTTTAACAGCAAGGCGGAACAATTTGGTTCCCTTGTGCTTTGGAGAACTACAGTCCCCAGCAGATCCTACCAGCTGCTAGCAGACAGGGCATGCTGGGACACCTAGTTCTTCAGCATCTGAAACTGCATAGGTTATCTGTGCCTGCTTTGAGGCTAGATATCATTTTTTTTTACATAAAGAAATTTGTTTTGTGCCTTTTTTTTACTTATTTGGTGAGAAGGTGTGTGGTGTCACCGAGAAATATTTGTAATGTCCAGTTTACAGTAACATCGAGCGTTCGGATGAATTATTACTGTGGGAGGTTTTATGGGAAAGCTGAAAGTTTTGTTTTCCTCTGATGGAAAACAGTAGTGACTTTCTTCCCTAGAGAACATCAAAGTCCTTCCACAGCTGACATGAATACTAATGTACAGGTTGTATGTACCCAAGCCCTGTGTAGCCTTGACCAACCGGGTCTGTTATCTAGACCACAATTGGGAGGGGGTCACCCACTGGAAAAAAAAAACTCTCCAATGAACTGGAAATTCTGTTACTGACTCAAGTATAGAGATTGTATGACAGCGCTAATTTCTTGTCATAGAGGAGGAAGGATGTGTAGGTTACATACAACGCTATCTGTCTGAATGTTAGATAAGATGAAAAGAGATTAACAAAAGTCATCCTTCATACATATCAGATTTATTAATGTTCTATACTAGAGGGACAGCCCAAGGAAGATGTATGGGGTTTGTATAGTAAGATAGATAGATGTGACAATGAGTAGGGGAGAGGAAGGAAAGAAAGAAAGAAAGAAAGAAAGAAAGAAAGAAAGAAAGAAAGAAAGAAAGAAAGAAAGAAAGAAAGAAAGAACAAGGATGGAAGTTGGGTAGACGAAAGAAAGTAAGAAAGAAAGTAAGAAAGAAAGAAAGAAAGAAAGAAAGAAAGAAAGAAAGAAAGAAACTTTTCTTACACAGTGTGTATAAACAAAGAGATATAACATAGCAGTGTTTATAAACAATGTTCAGAGACAAAATATAAGGATACAAAGTAACCTTGTTACTTTTATATCTATTCTATTTAATCTACAGATCAAAGGGATGAGCTTCTATGGCTGTATAATGTCAGCTGAGGCTCCATTCACAATTGTGCGACTTGTCATGCCACTTTGGACATCAAAGTCACAGGACAAGTCGCAGCCCATTCTTTTCAATGGCAGCCGTTCAAATCTGTGCAAATTAAAAAGTGCCTGCACTACTTTGGTGTGACTTCTGATGCAACTTTTGTCCAGAGAATGTAAAGTCGGATCAAAGTAATACCAAAAGTTGCATCAAAGTCAGGCTAATGTGAATGGAGCCTAAAGCAAGAATGTTAAAGAATGTGTTAATCAATAGAGAGACTAAGGCCCCTTTCGCACTAATGTGACGCAATTTTATCGCGATTCTGCCGCGATTTTGACGCGCGATTTTGAAAGCAATGGCAAGGCTATATGCATTAAAATCGTGGCAAAGTAGTGCAGGAACTACTTTGAAGTCGGTGCGACTTCAAAACGCACTGATATGAATGTGGCTCATTGAAAATAATGGAAAACGACTTGTCATGCGATTTTGCGGTCCTAAATCGCGGGACAAGTCGCACTAGTGTGAATGGGGCCTAATAGATAGATGGATTGATCTAACTCCTACCATCTGTTCATGCTAATGCAATTTTATTAAAACAGTCAAACCACCACAAACTGATATTTTAGTGTTTGGTAGATCATTGCACTGTGCCCATGAGTCTATAGACCTGCTGTGCTTATTATAAAGGAGTTCCCACCATCCCTGCAATGAGTTCCTGGGTCTGCACACCTGAAGTCCTCCATTATAAGGGGTTCCTTCCATCTTTTTTCTAAGTTCCCTGGTTTGCTCACCTGCTCTGGCCATTATGAGGGTTCCCACTATCACTGTGCTGAGTCCCTGGGTCTGTTCATCTGCTGTGCCCATTATCAGGGGTTCCCACCATCCCTGTGCTGAGTTCCCAGGTTTTCTTACCTGCTGTGCCCATTTTGAGGGGTTCCCACCCTCCCTGTGCTGAGTTCCCATGTTTTCTTACCTGCTGTGCCCATTTTGAGGGGTTCCCACCATCCCTGTGCTGAATTACCAGGTCTTCTTACCTGCTGTGCCCATTATGAGGGGTTTCTGCCATCCCTGTGCTGAGTTCCTAGGTCTGTACACCTGCTATTCCCATTATAAGGGATTCCCACCATCCCTGTGCTGAGTTCCTGGGTCTGCTCACCTGCTGTGTCCATAATGAGGATTTTCACCATCCCTGTGCTGAGTTACCAGGTCTTCTTACCTGCTGTGCTCATTATGAGGGGTTTCTGCCATCCCTGTGCTGAGTTCCCAGGGTTTCTTACCTGCTGTGCCCATTTTGAGGGGTTCCCAGCATCCCTGTGCTGAGTTCTTAGGTCTTCTTACCTGCTGTGCCCATTATGAGGGGTTTCTGCCATCCCTGTGTTGAGTTCCCAGGGTCTGTGCACCTGCTGTGCCTGATATGAAGGGTTCCCACCATCCCTGTGCTGAGCAGTGTTAATTTCGTCGACTAAAACCGGCTAAAACGTTTTCGTCGACTAAATTAACACAATTTTAGTCGACTAAAATACGACTAAAACTAAAACAATTCAGATGACTAAAATAAGACTAAAACAAAAATGGCATTTTAGTCTTAAGACTAAAATACGACTAAAACTAAAATGGCATTTTAGTCAAAAGACTATAACTAAAACTAAATCAAAATTTTCTGCCAAAATTAACACTGGTGCATGCTCAAAGCTTAATACCATAAATAATAACATATTAGATTTTTCACTCCAGGACCAGCAGTAGTATATAATGAGTTTGGAAATTGTAGAGAAATGCTTAAATAATGCATTAAAAATTACAATTGAACTACACCCATTCGATTATAGATGACTAAAATGAATTTTAGTTGACTAAAACGTAGGACGTTTTAGTCGACTAAAATGTAGGATGTTTTAGTCGACTAAAATGTAGGATGTTTTAGTCGACTAAAATGTAGGATGATTTAGTCGACTAAAATGTACTGGAGTTTTAGTCGACTAAATACGACTAAAACTAAAACACTTCCAGAAGACTAAAATGGGACTAAAAGTAAAATGCCATTTTAGTCCTGAGACTAAAACTAAATTGAAATTTGCTGCCAAAATGAACACCTGACGTGTTCATTATGAGGAGTTCCCACCATCCCTGTGCTGAGTTCTCAGGTCTGTACACCTGACGTGTCCATTATGAGGAGTTCCCACCATCCCTGTGCTGAGTTCTCAGGTCTGTACACCTGACGTGTCCATTATGAGGAGTTCCCACCATCCCTGTGCTGAGTTCTCAGGTCTGTACACCTGACGTGTTCATTATGAGTGGTTCCCACCATCCCTGTGCTGAGTTCTCAGGTCTGTACCCCTGACGTGTCCATTATGAGGGGTTCCCACCATACCTGTGCTAGGTTACCAGGTCCTCTTACCTGCTATGCCCATTATAAGGGGTTCCCACCATCCCTGTGCTGAGTCCCTAGGTCTGTACACCTGCTGTGCCCATTATGAATGTAACAGGAGGTGCTGGGACACACACAAGTGGGCAGGAACACGCTAAACTCCCAGGTATGCAGGAACTGTTGGAGTATTGAAAGAAAGAAAGAAAGAAAGAAAGAAAGAAAGAAAGAAAGAAAGAAAGAAAGAAAGAAAGAAAGAAAGAAAGAAAGAAAGAAAGAAAGAAAGAAAGAAAGAAAGAAAGAAAGAAAGAAAGAAAGAAAGAAAGAAAGAAAGAAAGAAAGGCAATGCATATGGTAATTGATTGATTGATATTTTACAGGAAATGATACAATGATATTAATCCCCCTCAGTTTGGATTCTGCACACAGATACAACTTTGATACAAATAAAATAAATGTTCTTACCCCATTGAGCCCCAGGCTATTGTTATCCAGGCCAGAGGTGATACCGGAGAGTATGGCGGTGGCGACCACGGCGCCGAGGCACTGGGCGATGATGTACAAGACGGCTTTCAGGATGCTGATTTGGCAGCTAAGAAGACACCCGAGCGTGACCGCCGGGTTCAGGTGAGCCCCGCTGACGTGGCCCACGCTCTGAGCCATGGTGGCGATCGATATCCCAAAAGCCAAAGACACCTTTACGATGTCTTGCGACCGGCCGACAGTCTGATTCGTCTTCTCTTCGATGGGGAAATTGAACCCCAAAGCGGCACCAATACTAATAAAAACGAAGAGGATCATGGCTAAAAACTCCGCTATGACCGCCCTCCAGAAAGCTTTCTTCTTGAATTCGCTTGCCATTTTTTTTTTTTTAAGTGACAATAAAAATAAAAGTTTTTCTAACTTTGATAATTTTTTTTAAAAGTTCTTCCTTGCAAAAGACTGAGCAGAGCTTTGAGCAAAAAATTTGAAGTGGTGGCTTATTTATAGGGGTTGGGTGGTCTGACAGAGGAAAGGGGTGTTCTACAAAAGGAGGAAGGAAAATTTACATAGATGCAATGAAAGCTTCTACCAAGCTGCCAATTCCTCCCAGTCCCTACGTTTACTTTCCACTGGCTCTCTGCCCCTCCGCTCTTCTCTCCGATAAGCTACTACAGTTCACACATTGCATTCAGTCTGCTGCTCCTGCTGGAAACAGTCAACAAACTCCTAAAAACTTTTCTAAACTCCATTTCATTTATTTTCTTTAATAAGCAAATCAAATTATTTTTATTAGTTTCATGCTTTCTTTTCCATTTTTTTTTTATTTATTTTTTTATCATGCAGTGTTTTGTTTTATTTTATTGTGCTTTATTGTGCTTTTATTATTGTGCTTATTTTTTTATTTTTATTTTTTTTAGTTTTTCCTATAACTAAATATTCCTATAGTATAAATATTCCAATAAATATATATTTTTTTTTTAATTTGAATTCTTCTAAAATCCCTATTTTATCTTTTTTCATTTCTAAGCAACTCAGCTTATTTTTGTGTAAATTATTATTATTATTATTTTTATCTAGAAGTATTTCATTTCATAATGCTTTTTTTTAAATGTTTTTTCCTTAAAATACTTTTTTCTGTTTGGGCTATTTAATATTTTAATAAACATTTCAGCTTATTTATTTATTTATGTATTTTTAATAACCAGTGCCTTTTTTTAAATATTTTTTTTTTCTTTTTTAATTTATTTATATTTTTAATTTTCGTATTTCCATTTTTTTTTTTTTTACGTTGATTTTTTATCTTTTCTTTCTTTCTTACAGTATAAATATATATGTGTATGTGTGTGTTTGTGTCTGTGTTTCTTTATCCCCTGGGCACCGAGCGCACACAAATATGTGGCCTGTCGGTGGGTAGGCCTTGGTGCCGAGCAGATTATTTTTTTTAAATCTGGAAGTATTTCATTTTATAATGTTTTTTTTTTTTTTCTTGAAATACTTTTTTTCTGTTTGGGTTATTTAATATTTTAATAAACATTTCAGCTTATTTATTTATTTATTTTTAATAACCAGTGCCTTTTTTTAAATGTTTTTTTTTTCTTTTTTAATTTATTTATATTTTTAATTTTCGTATTTCCATTTTTTTTTTTTTTACGTTGATTTTTTATATTTTCTTTCTTTCTTACAGTATAAATATATATGTGTATGTGTGTGTTTGTGTTTCTTTATCCCCTGGGCACCGAGCGCACACAAATATGTGGCCTGTCGGTGGGTAGGCCTTGGCGCCGAGCAGATTATTTTTTTAAATCTGGAAGTATTTTGTTTTATAATGTTTTTTTTGATTTTTTTTTTCTTAAAATACTTTTTTTCTGTTTGGGTTATTTAATACTTTAATAAACATTTCCGCTTATTTTCTTTTTTTTTTTTAAATAACCAGTGGCTTTTCTGAAATGTTTTTTCTTTCTTTTTTAGTTTATTTATATTTTTAATTTTCGTATTTCCATTTTTTTTTTACATTGACTTTTTATACTTTCTTTCTTTCTTTCTTTCTTTCTTTCTTTCTTTCTTTCTTTCTTTCTTTCTTTCTTTCTTTCTTTCTTTCTTTCTTTCTTTCTTTCTTTCTTTCTTTCTTTCTTTCTTTCTTTCAGTATAAATATATATGTGTATGCAGGGCCGGGACAAGGGGTGGGCAGGAGGGACGGGCACCCTGGGCACTATGGTATCATGTGAGGTGATGGGGCACCACAAGGAGATTGGGGGGGGGGGATTTGGGGAGCAGCAGGAGGTAAAAATTATTCTAGGAGGGGAAATTTGGGGGGGGGGGGTGTTAGGAGTGATAATTTGGGGGGGATTTGTGTTGAGAAGGGGGGATTGGGGAAGAGGATTTGTGCTAGGAGGAGGGATTTGGGGGGGGTTGTTGTGCTAGAAAAGGTAATATGGTGGGGGGGCATAAGTGTGCGCAGCCTATTGCATTAGGGTGTGCACCCCAAAGCCCAAACACATATCCATGTGTATATACTGATGGTGTCAGTAGGGTAGAGATCGGTGTCTGTAGTTATATTGTTATTTTTTATTCTATTTTTACAATTTAATTTTTTTTGTTAGCACAGTTAGGGAGCTTTGGTGAAATATCAGGGGTCTAAACAGGGGGAATCTGCACCACAGGGTTGATTAGGGTGTGCCCAGGCACACCTGGCACACCCTGTGCGCACGCCTATGTGGGGGGGGAGGAGATTTGTGTTAGGAGGGGCAATTTTGGGGGGGGATTTGTGCTAGTAGGGATGATTGGGGGGCATTTGCGTTAGGAGGGGATATGAGGAAGGGGGATTTGTGCTAGAATGGGGGATTAATGTGAGGGGAATTTGCGCAGGGAAGGGGGATTTTGTGGGGGGGGGGTGAGGATTTGTGCTCAGGGGGGAAACCTGAGGGGTAGGGGATCTGTGCTAGGAAGGGAGAATTTTTATTTATTTTTAATTTTTTTTGGGGGGGGGATTGTGTTGGGAGTATTTGAGCTGGGGTGCAAAGATTTATGATGGGGGAGGGGTTTTCAGCAGGGGGTTGGATTTGTAGTTGGAGGAGGGAAGATTCATGCTGTTTTTTTTTTTTTTTTTGGGGGGGGGGGGGGTTTGCTGACACATAGCTCCCGCCCCCGCTCATGCCCTAAGCAGTCCGTGCGCGTGACTGGTGGACCCAAAGTCCGCCGGTCACTCGCGATCGTTGGTTACAGAGGGAGAAAGGCAGGCGGCTAATGTAAACAAAGCCGCCTGTCATTCTCCCCTGTGTAAGAACAGAGATCATATGGTCCTGCTATGCAGGATCGTATTTCTCTGTTGTTACACAAACAGCCACATCCCTGCACAGTTAGAAGCACACCCCTAGGGACACACTTAACCCCTCCCTCTCAAAAAAAGTTAATCCCTTCACTGCCAGTGTCATTTTTACAGTAACAGTGCATATGTATAGCACTGATTACTGCAGTAATGTCACTGGTAACCCCAAAAGTGTCAAAAATGTCAGTCAGGGGTTCGATCTGTCCGCCGCAATTTCGCATTCCTGCAAAAAAAAAATCGCAGATCGCTGCCATTACTCGTTAAAAAAAAGAAACATAAAAATGACAAAAATCTTTCCCTTTGTTAGTAAATGCAATAACTTTTGCGCAAACCAATCAAAATACGCTTATTGCGATTTCTTTTTTTACCAAACATATGTAGCAGAAAACAAATTGGCCTAAAATGTTAAAAAATTTAGATTTTTACATTTTTTGGGGGAATTTCATATAAAAAAAATGTGAAAAATATTGTTATTTTTTCAAAATTGTTGCTCTTTTTTTGTTTATAGCGCATGATCAAAAAATCGCACAGGTGATCAAATACCACCAAAAGAAAGTTCTATTTGTGGGAAAAAAAAGGAGGTCAATTTCATTTGGGTACAGCGTCGCACGACCGCGCAATTGTCCGTTAAATTCACACAGTGCCGAATCGCAAAATAGGCCCTGGTCAGGAAGGGGGTAAAATCTTCCGGGGCTTAAGTGGTTAAAGGGCCAGCAGGTGCCGGCTCTAAGGGGTTAATAAAGACTTTAGCTTTAAGGTGTTATGATTTATATTGCACAAGGGGTTAATTTACTAACAGCATATAGACTGTGCACTCTGCAATGTAGTCATACCTCCCAACTTTCTAAGATGGGAATGAGGGACACCTATTAGCAAAAGTATGTAGGCATAGGACACACCCCCCTGCCACGCCCCTTTAAAGGAGAATTAAAAAAAAAAGAATAATTAAACCCACAAGTGCTTTTTTTTTTTAACTACTATTCCTTTATATTGACTTTTGACATTTACAAATCCAGCAATTTAAAAATTGGATGAAATGTTTAGCACTGGGAAAAACTTTTAACCACTTGCCGACCAGCCGCCGCAGTTGGTCGGCTCTCCCAGGCAAAGTGGCGTACATGTACGGCGCTAGCCTGGGAGGAGCTAGGGGGGCCATCGCGCGCCGCAGGAGGCGCGCTCCCGCCCCCCGCTCATCAGCTGGGGGGCCAGCGCGTGTGCTTGGCAGCTCCGATGTCCGCCGGCCACTCGCGATCTCCCGCAGCTGAGGGAGAAAGACAGACGGCTGATGCAAACACCGCCGTCTGTCATTCTCCCTTTGATCATCACTGAGGCTATGCGATCCTGCTGTATAGGATTGCATGTCTCTGTGATGATCTAACAAGCCACGCCCCCTGACAGTTAGAATCACGCCCCTAGGGTCACACTTAACCCATTGATCGCCAATAAAGTTAACTCCTTCCCTGCCAGTGTCATTTTGACAGTAACAGTGCATATTTATAGCACTGATTACTGTAGTAATGTCACTGGTACCCCCAAAAGTGTCAAAAATGTCAGTCAGGGGTCCGATCTATCCACCACAATGTCGCAGTCCTGCAAAAAAAAAAAAATCGCAGATCGCCGCCATTACTAGGAAAAAAAAAAAAAATAAAAATGTTAAAAAATTTTGATTTATAATTTTTTTTTTGGGGAATGTTATATACAGTGCTTTGCGAAAGTATTCGGCCCCCTTGAACTTTGCGACCTTTTGCCACATTTCAGGCTTCAAACATAAAGATATAAAACTGTAATTTTTTGTGAAGAATCAACACCAAGTGGGACACAATCATGAAGTGGAACGAAATTTATTGGATATTTCAAACTTTTTTAACATATAAAAAACTGAAAAATTGGGCGTGCAAAATTATTCAGCCCCCCTTAAGTTAACCGCTTGCCGACCGCCGACTATTTACTGCGGCGGTCAGCCCCTCACAGGCAAAGTGACGTAGTACTACGTCGCTTGCCTGTGAGGCTCTAGGGAGCGAGCGCGTACCGCCAGAGGCGCGCTCCTGCTCACTCATGGACCCCCACCGCACGAGTGACCGGCGGACCCGATTTGTCCGCCGCTCACTGGCGATCGTCGGTTACACCGGGAGAAAGGCAGGCGGCTAATGTAAACACAGCCGCCTGTCATTCTCCCCTGTGTAACAGCACAGATCATACGGTCCTGCTATGTAGGACCGTTGATCTCTGCTGTTACACACACAGCCACATTCAATCACAGTTAGGAGCACGCCCCTAGCGACACACTTAACCCCTCCCTCTCAAATAAAGTTAACCCCTTCCCTGCCAGTGTCATTTATGACAGTTATACTGATGTAACTGCAGAGATCATACGATCCTGCTATGTAGGATCGTATGTCTCTGTGGTTACATCACAAGCCACGCCCCTTTACAGTTAGAATCACGCCCCTAGGGACACACCTAACCCCCTGGATCTCTAATAAAGTTAACCCCTTCCCTGCCAGTGTCATTTTTACAGTAACAGTGCATATGTATAGCACTGATTACTGTAGTAATGTCACTGGTACCCCCAAAAGTGTCAAAAATGTCAGTCAAGGGTCCGATCTGTCCGCCGCAATGTCGCAGTCCCACAAAAAAAACGCAGATCGCCGTCATTACTCGTTAAAAAAAAAACAACAAAAATGACAAAAATCTTTCCCTTTGTTAGTAAACGCAATAACTTTTGTGCAAACCAATCAAAATACGCTTTTTGCGATTTTTTTTACCAAACATATGTAGCAGAAAACAAATTGGCCAAAAATGTTAAAAAATTTAGATTTTTACATTTTTTTTGAGAGAATTTCATATAAAAAAAATGTGAAAAATATTGTTATTTTTCTCAAAATTGTGGCTATTTTTTTGTTTATAGCGGAAAAAAGGAAAAATGGCACAGGTGATCAAATACCACCAAAAGAAAGCTCTGTGTGTGGGGAAAAAAAGGACGTCAATTTTATTTGGGTACAGCGTCGCACGACCGCGCAGTGCCGATTTGCAAAATAGGGCCTGGTCATTGAGCAGCCAAATCCTCCGGCCTGAAAGTGGTTAAAGATAAAAAGTGCATTTTATATACAATTATATAGATGAGACCAAAATGAGGGACAAATAAGGAGGAAAGAGGGACAGAGGGACTTTGTTCCAAATTGGGGACAGTCCCTCGAAACCAGGGACAGTTGGGAGCTATGGGTGCAGTTGCTTCAGAGCTTAATAAATAAGGTGAATTTTTCACTTTGCAAAGAATACCCAATCACACGCAAGAAAAAAAAAAAAAAAACATTTTTGCTTGCACATGATTGGATGATTGGAGTCAGCAGAAATTCCCCACATTTATTCGGCTCTGCAGAATGCTCAGTCTATGTGCCTTTAATAAATCCCCCCTATTGCTGTTTCATGTTTGGTTCTAACATTTCCTTCTTTTGTGTTTTTTACTTGCAGAGGAATTTATGGGAATATGTTTGTTTTAACCACTTCAGCTCCGGAAGGATTTGCCCCCTTAATGACCAGGACATTTTTTTGCGATTCCGCACTGCGTTATTTTAACTAACAATTGCGCGGTCGTGCAACGCTGTACCCAAATAAAATTGATGTCCTTGTTTTAGCACAAATAGAGATTTCTTTTGGTGGTATTTGATCACTGTGCAATTTTTATTTATTTGCGCTATAAACAAAAAAAGAGCGACAATTCTGAAAAAAATAAATAACATTTTTCCCTTTCTGCTATATAACATTACCCCCCCCCCCTCCCCCCCAAAAAAAATAAGTTTAAATCAATTTTTTTCATCATTTTAGGCCAATTTGTTTTCTGCTACATATTTTTGGTAAAGAAAATCCCAATAAGCCTATTTTGATTGGTTTTCGCAAAAGTTATCGCGTCTAAAAACTAGGGGAAAGACTTATGTTATTTTTATTATTAATTTATTTTTTTACTAGTAATGGTGGCGATCTGGGATTTTTAGAGGGACTGTGACATTGCGGCGGACAGATCGGACCCCTGACTGACATTTTTGACACTTTTGGGGGTACCAGTGACATTACTACAGTAATCAGTGCTATAAATATGCACTGTTACTGTAAAAATGACACTGGCAGGGAAGGGGTTAACTTTATTAGAGATCCAGGGGTTAGGTGTGTCCCTAGGGGCGTGATTCTAACTGTAAAGGGGCGTGGCTTGTGATGTAACCACAGAGACATACGATCCTACATAGCAGGATCGTATGATCTCTGCAATTACATCAGGGAGAATGACAGGCGGCTTTGTTTACATCAGCCGCCTGTCTTTCTCCCTCTCCAGCGGGAGATCGCGAGTGGTCGGATGTCCGCCAGTCACTTGCTCGGGGATGCCTGTGAAGGAGCGGGGGCGCCCCCTACAGGCTCCTGGGCGGGTAACGTAGTACTATGTCACTTTGCCCAGGAGGGGCTGACCGCCGCAGTAAATGAACTTGCGGCGGTCGGCAAGTGGTTAAAGCGGCGGCTTACCATGAAAATACCCTCGTTCCCCGGCGGGTCCAGAAAAATGTAAAAGTGCCTTCTAATGGAAGAAAATGTATATATATTAATCGAAATGGAATGATAAAAAAAAATATATATATATATATATTTTTTTTTTTGTTTTTTTGTTTTAATTTTCCTCCATTGGGAGACACTTTTACATTTTCCTCGACTCCCCGGGGAACGAGGGTAGGGTATTTTCATGGGAAGCCGACATCATTTGCTAACCCAACGCTTTAAGCACTGGGAACGAGGGTAGGGTTATGTCACAGGAACAACCGCTGTAATGTTAAAAAACCCTACCCTGTGAAAATTCCCTACCCTCGTCACTTCTGGTGGGAGCCGATCATTTACTGCCTGAGCATGCGCACTGGGAAGCGGCTCAGCTGATGCATGACGTACGTGCACCGGAAGTAATGAGGGTAGGGAATTTTCACGGGGTAGGGTTTTTTAACGTTACACCGGTGCAGGGCATTCTGGGACTCAGACGTCACGCAAGAAGACGCCCAATTACAGTCACAACCACAGCAAAATAACATATCAGTTCCCATACCCTTATCAACAATGAGCATTTTGCTTCCTTGTGTTCACATTAATAAATTGGTGGCAGCAGGTATTGACACAGTCACGCAACTGTATCAAGATAACATTATTAAATCTTTCGCAGCCCTTCAACGAGAATATTCGCTCACCCACCAGGCTATCTTTGCTTACATTAGCATAGTGAGCTTCATATCTAAACACCCACCCCCTAAACTTGAAATCCCTCAACCACTTTGGAATTATTTTTCAGATCCAAATTCCAAGTTTAAAGGGATATCGCTATTTTATAATCAATTACAGCAGAAACTTATTTTTTTTAAATCATCTTATATGATGAAATGGGAAAGAGACCTCGGTTTGTCCTTCTCCAACGAGCAATGGAGATGGGCGATACGCATGTCTTATAAAGCAACACAATGTGTCACACACTGGGAACAATTTCAGAAAATAATTACTAGATGGTATCTGACCCCCTACCGCCTGTCCACAATATACCCTAAGTATGATTCATTGTGCTGGCGTAAGTGTGACCAAATTGGCACAATTTTTCATATATTCTGGTCTTGTAAAGGCCTCATTAGTTTTTGGAGGAAAATCTTTGAAATTCTGTCTGAAATTTCGGGCATACTGATCAAACCCGAACCCGCAATAGCGCTACTATTTTTGGGTATTGAAAATATACCATTTGATATCAGAACGGTGTTTATACACATATTGATAGCAGCCAAAACGGTTATCGCTAGATGTTGGAAACAACCTATAGCCCCTTCCCATATAGAGGTAATAAGTTTAGTTAACCAACACTTCTCCTTGGAAAAGGCATATGCCTATTCTGTGTTCCGTAGTAATAAATTTCATAGTGCTTGGCTCCTCTGGCAACAAAGCCCCTACTTTCATAGTGTCTAATGGAATACTAACGCCAGTTTATGGCGTGACTCAAGGCATGATGGTATTTCCCCTAGGTATTCCCTAGGTACTTCCTGGGTACTTCCTAGGTAGTTACCAGGTACTCTCCTGGGTTTTGAAAGTATACAGTACTGAATCTTTACGTTTCCTGTTCTTGCTAGATATAATGTCATAATGTAGTGTAATCTACTAATATATTTATATCTATTTTTTTTTTTTTTCATTATTTTAATTTATTATGCTTTTCATATGTTTGTCTTCTTTTTGTGGAAAAAATCAAATAAAAATTAATTGAAGTAGAAGACACCGAAGAGGACACTCCGGCTTCAGCTGCCCACACCTGAGATGGTAGCGCTGGACAAGACATTTTCAAGGTAAGTATTTCTTCTAAAAGGTAAGTGAAACCCGGGACAGATCAGAGGCTATCGTTGCTTAAATGCACTAGCCCTGACTGTCCCGGGGGTATTTTTATCTAAAAAAAAATTTTCAGGATGGAACTCCACTTTAACTTCTTCCGATCCGCGCTATAGCCGAAGTACGGCTTCAGCGCGGACTCGAATTTCCAGGAGGCCGTCTTTATACGGCCTCCCAGAAACAGGCTCCCCGCTCGCTCCCGTGAGTGCACATCGGGGAAAATCTGTGTCGGCCGTGTCCCTTGGCCAATCACAGATCTTGGTAAATGGCCAATCACAGCGGCCATTTACCACGTGATCGGCCCATGCAATGAGAGATGATCTCATATGTAAACATATGAGATCATCTCTCATCGCCAGCTCTCCTTCCTCACACAGAGACTGCGTGTGGGGAAGGAGAAGAGCCGATCAGCCGTTCGGGGATACAGAGGAATGTAATCAGGGCACTGATCACCAGTGCCCTGATTACACAAGGTAAATAAAATACACTAAGTGCCCACCATCAGTGCCCACAGTGCCCACCATCAGTGCCCCCCATCAGTGCCCATAGTGCTGCCAGTCAGTGCCCATCAGTGCCTGCTCATCTAGGCACTGATGAGCACTCACTAGCAGCACTATGGGCACTGAGTGTGGGCACTGATGGTGCTGCCCATCAGTGCTCATCAGTGCCGCCCATCAGTGCCACCCGTCAGTGTCCATCGGTGCCACCCATCAGTGTCCAGCAGTGCCGCCTCTCAGTGCCCATCAGTGCCACCCATCAGTGCCGCCTCTCAGTGCCCAGCAGTGCCACCTCTCAGTGCCCAGCAGTGCCACCCATAAGTGATCATCAGTGCCGCCTATCAGTGCTCATCAGTGCGGCATATTAGTACCTCCTCATCAGTGCCACCTCATCAGTGCCCATAAGTGCCACCTCATCAGTGCCCATCAGTGCAGCCTATCAGTGCCCACCATCAGTGCCGCCTCATCAGCGCACATCAGTGAAGGAGAAAAATGTATTTATTTTCAAAATTTACTCGCAGAAAATAAGAAAAACTTTTTTTTTTTCAAAATTTTCTGTCTTTTTTCTTTTTTTTTTGTAAGAAATAAAAAACCCAGAGATGATTAAATACCACCAAAAGAAAGCTCTATTTGTGTGAAAAAAATTATAACAATTTCATATGGGTACAGTGTAGCATGACCGCGCAATTGTCATTCAAAGCGTGACAGCGCTGAAAGCTGAAAATTGGCCTGGATAGGAAGGGGGTGAAAGTGCCCGGTAGGCAAGTGGTTAAGTACTGGTTCACACTATAGTGATTTCAGACATCGCATGTGATTCGGAGCACACTGCTCTGTAAATCACATGCGATATCTGTGTGATGCGAATTCAGCCATACAGATTGTATGGCTAAATTTGCATCGCATTCGGACCGAAGTTGCACAGGACCCTTTTTTTTGGTCCACACCAGAAACAAATTGCATGGATGTTCACACCTATGCGATCTGATCCCTGTTTGAATTGACAGTTCACACTGAAATATGCAAACTAATCTGGGGGTTGTCATTAACTTTGTATTGACACTCCCAGCAGTTTGCATATGGCAGTGTGAATTGCCTGTGAGTTGGGTGCGATGCAGAAACCTGCAGTGGATTCGCAGGGCTCCCGCATCGCACAAGTGTGAACCGGCCCTAAAAGTTTTTTTTTTTTTTTTTTTTTCAAAATCATACTTATCTAGATGGATGCAGTATCTGTCCCAGCCGAGGCTGGTTCTCCATGGGCCAGAGGGGGCGGCAGACGGACTGCACCATTCGATATTGTCACAGAAGTGGGTGGGCTCACGGCGCAGTGCTCTGCACCCCGAGCCCATCCTTTTTTTTTTGCCTGCAAGAGCCTCTGGCTCTAATCACATGGTTAAAAAAAAAAAAAAAAAAAAAAAGCCCCATTGAACTCCATGCTTCCGGCGCCCCGCATGTAGATTAGGGGGCCGGACGCATGGATAGCCGGACATGTGATTATTTATTGCACAGGTGTGGCATATCAAGATTCTGATTAGACAGCATGATTATTGCACAGGTGTGCCTTAGGCTGGCCACAATAAAAGGCCACTCTAAAATGTGCAGTTTTATCACACAGCACAATGCCACAGATGTTGCAGGTTTTGAGGGAGCGTGCAATTGGCATGCTGACTGCAGGAATGTCCACCAGAGCTGTGGCCCGTGAATCGAATGTTCATTTCTCTACCATAAGCCGTCTCCAAAGGCGTTTCAGAGGAATTGGCAGTACATCCAACCGGCCTCACAACCACAGACCACGTGTAACCACACCAGCCCAGGACCTCCACATCCAGCTTCTTCACCTCCAAGATGGTCTGAGACCGGCCACCAGGACAGCTGCTGCAACAATCAGTTTGCATAACCAAAGAATTTCTGCCCAAACTGTCAGAAACCGTCTCAGGGAAGCTCATTTGCATGCTCATCGTCCTCATCAGGGTCTCCACCTGACTGCAGTTCATCATCGTAACCGACTTGAGTGGGCAAATGCTCACATTGGATGGCGTCCGGCACTTTGGAGAGCTGTTCTCTTCACGGATGAATCCCGGTTTTCTTAGATCTTTGAGTTCAGCTCATGAAAAATGGGGGCAAAAACAAGTGTTGCGTTTATAATTTTGTCCAGTATAGATAGTTTTATGGGATCCACTTATATCATCTATTCCACTCAAAAGTCACATTTTTTTTGAGTAGGGCATTTTCAACAGTGAAATCTTCCTGCCATAGTTCCTGACTCTCTTCCTGTCCATCTGGGAGTTTTATGCTCTGTTCACCCCTGATTGCAGGCAGAATCACAGCGATTCCGCTCACAATTTCAAATCGCTGCAAGATGCGGGCCGCGTTTGCAATGCCATTACTTGTTAATGACGTCTCAATTGTGGTGAGATTTTGCCGTAATTGTCGCCTGGTAAATTAAAAAGGAGCGTGAGCTACTTTTGGGCAACAGCATCACACGTTTTGATTTGCCGCAATTGCAAGCGTGGCGCGATTGGGGTTCCATTAGGAAGTAATGGGATTACAAACGCATCCTGCATTTTGCAACGATGTGAACAGAGCCTTAGGTGTTCCCCGCCCATCTTTACATGTCCCAGCGCCTCCTGCAATACTTTCCATAATGTTACATAAATATCAAATCCAGAAGAAACGGTGGGAACCCCTCATAATTCAGGTATACAGACCTGTGAGCTCAGCACAGGGATGGTGGGAACTCCTCATAATGAGCACAGCAGGTGTACAGACCTGGGAACTCAGCACAGGGATGGTGGGAATCCCTCATAAGGGTCACAGCAGGTGTACATACCTAGGAACTCAGCACAAGGATGGTGGGAACCCCTCATAATGGGCACAGCAGGTGTACAGACCCAGGAACTCAGCACGGTGATGGTGGGAACCCCTCATAATGGGCACAGCAGGTGTACAGACCCGGGAACTCAGCACGGGGATGGTGGGAACCCCTCATAATGGGCACAGCAGGTGTCCAGACCTGGGAACTCAGCACAGGGATGGTGGGAATCCCTCACAAGGGTCACAGCAGGTGTACATACCTAGGAACTCAGCACAAGGATGGTGGGAACCCCTCATAATGGGAACAGCAGGTGTACATACCTAGGAACTCAGCACAGGGATGGTGGGAAACTGCCATTTCACTCCCTGACAGCAAGGTGTGAGGTTGCTGGCTCCTTAGCTTGTGTGCTTCCAGAAGCCTGGGGCTAGAGTTGCTTCTCTGTCCCAGGAGGGATGCTGGATCCTGGGGAGGACCCCGGCGGGGGCCCCCTGGATAGGCCTGAGACTAGGCCTCAGTCTATGAAAGACATGGAGCTCGGCCCAAGGAGAGATGAATCCCTGTCTACCTTTAGATGGAGGATTGTGGACAAGCTGACGCAGATTGAGAAAGAGGAGGAGAATTTGGCAGCTTTAAAAGCTGAATTTAAAAAGCTGTTTTGTGCCAAACTCTACAGCAAGAAGAGACCAGTTCTGAGGCCTGAATTGAAGGACTTAGAGCAAGCTTTGAGGAAGCAGAAAGAGCTGGTGAGCTCTCTGAAGGAAAGTAGCGGAGCATTTAAAGAAAAATACAGGAATGAGGAACGTTTTAGCCTTATGAGGAGAGGAGCCGTTTCCAGCATGGAGAGTGACCCTGTCAGTGAGGAGATGCAGGCAACGACAGAGTCAGCAGAGAGGGAGAAAGTGAGCCCGGAGGATGAGCCCAGCTCTTTAACACCTCAGACATCTGCTGAGCCCCCAATGGTGGAGGCCTCTGTCTCCCTCCCTCTGCAGCAGCAATATGGAACATCTGAGCAGGAGGTTGAGGGGGGTAATGGGATGCTGGAGTTCGTCGCTGAGCTGGAATCCCCTTTGGATCGAAGAAAGTTCAATTTTTCTGCGGATTCCTCAGATGAGGAGATGGATACCGTTCCTCGCCCTATGAGAGAGAGACCTGTGGAGAGAGGAAAATTCACCATAAAGTCTGCAACAACATGGAGGAAGTTTGATCCCACCATCAGCCATGACACAGCAGAGGTAACAACACATCAAGCAGGTACAGTGTGTGTGCAAGGTGGTGATGTAAACTTTAATTTTGACAATGTGCTTGCTGAGGGTTGTAGTGCTATGGGCTGTCAGCCCAGACCCATAGACAATGTGCAGCATGCAGTGCAACCTGATGCACCTGCTGGAAAAACTTTAAATATAATTGGTGGGAAAACTGAAAAAAACATTAAGCTTCTGGTTGAAGAGTCTGCAAAGAGGAGCATCACGACATTGCAGAGGCTTTGCCTGGACCAGATACAGTGGCTGTTCCAGAGAAAGGTGGAGGAGGTGCTGGGAGCAGTAGTGCTACAACTGTTTTGGAGTCTGCAGTAGATAAGACTGTGATTGAACCCAGGAAAGCAGCTGAGTGCTTAGAGCAAGGGGAGGGGGTGGGTCTTGTCTCTGCTGCTCCAAAGACTGCAAGGGATGTTTCAGGCTCCTTGTCAGCAGGTGTGGCTGTGTCTAAAGACAATGCTGTAATTACTGGTGGTGTGTCTGGGAGGAAAACCTATGCTGGTGCTGCTGCAGGATCTGGGAGGGGGGTGCAAGCAGGGAAATGTTTTATCATTTTTTAAAAGGAGGAATGTTGTTCAGTTACGATGTGAGGGAGAAGGTATTCTGCCATATAGGAGAGCTGTGGTGGATAGGATTTTGCAGATGGGATTTAGACCCGAAGATATCTTCGCCCTGATTAGTCCGACCGGCTCCTATGAGTATGATTTGTCCTTTATCCGTCCTGAGTCTTTGGACATATTTTGGGAAAAATATGAGCATGTGTGTAGGAGCCTGCCGGACTGGAAAGGGCTAATCCCCAAAATTGTGTCACGTCAGCCACTCATTAAAATGGTGACAGTTCTTGTGCGCAATGAGTCCATACCACAAGGGGATTTATCTGTATGGCTGAGGAGATATGGAGACATCCTGAGCCCCTTACAGAAAATTATGGATGATCGAGGAATATGGACGGGGGGATGGTCAGTGCAGGGGTTATTGATAATGTCATCCAGCATCTGCCATCCTCAGCTTTCCTGGGGAGGGACAGACTGACCATCTTCTATCCAGGCCAGCCTGTGTGTGGGGATAAAGGGAACTTTGCATCCTCCTGTCCAGTAATGAAATGCTCTCTGTGTCAGGATTTAGGGCATTTGGCAAAGATTGCAACATTATAAGGTGCAACTTGTGCAATGCGGTGGGGCATCCTTATAGCCAGTGTCCTGAGGCAATGCACAACCAGCCTGAGCTCATGAGAGAGTTCTTCCGCCTGGACATGGAGGATGCTCAGAGCTCAGCAGCTAGGGTGCCTGCGATTCCCTCTGAGTCTGTACCAATGCCCAGTGTGCCTGTGTCTTCCCAGTCTGTGCGTTTGCCTAGTGTGCCTGTGTCTTCCCAGTCTGTGCCAATTCCATAGCTGCCAACTGTCCCGTTTTTGCAGGGACAGTCCCGGGAAATAGGACCCTGTCCCGGGTAATTTTCTCTGCCGGGACTTGTCCCGGCCAGTGGCGTAGCGTGGGGGGGCCACCAGACCTTTAATACATTTTCTGTGTCACTCGCATCTTCCGGCTCAGCGATGGCCCGCCCGCCCCGCTTTGTGATTGGATGAACTGTACATGGTGGGGCTGACGTGCGCTTGTCCAGTAGCGCAGCGTGTCCGAGCCCCGCCCAAGCCCCACCCAAGCCCCGCCTTGCAGTCTCTCAGATAGCACTCAGCAGCCTGTGATGTGCAGCTCCGCCCACCGCTACTTCCGGGTTTCCTCACATGGAGCAGTGGGCTGCAGGGACTCGAGGGAAGTGCTGGCGGCAGGATCTGGAGACCAGAGAACACAGGATGCTGAGCCGTGAGGAGGCGGTGCTGTGGCTGCTGTGGGAGGAGGTAAGATTAGTGCATGGAGACCTGTGTGTGCTTCTGTGCCTTATATGTTACCTGACACCCTGCTACCCCCCTCACCTGACACCCTGCTACCCCCTCTCACCTGACACCCTGCTACCCCCCTCACCTGACACCCTGCTATCCCCTCTCACCTGACACCCTGCTACCCCCCTCACCTGACACCCTGCTACCCCCTCTCACCTGACACCCTGCTACCCCCTCTCACCTGACACCCTGCTTCCCCCTCTCACCTGACACCCTGCTACCCCCCTCACCTGACACCCTGCTATCCCCTCTCACCTGACACCCTGCTACCCCCCCTCACCTGACACCCTGCTACTCCCTCTCACCTGACACCCTGCTACTCCCTCTCACCTGACACCCCCTGACACCCTGCTATCCCCTCACCTGACACCCTGCTACCCCCT
Organism: Pelophylax lessonae; assembly: GCF_965119305.1. Classification (NCBI taxonomy): domain Eukaryota; kingdom Metazoa; phylum Chordata; class Amphibia; order Anura; family Ranidae; genus Pelophylax; species Pelophylax lessonae. The sequence continues at coordinate 32,369,988 of NC_138772.1, forward strand.
CTCACCTGACACCCTGCTACCCCCTCTCACCTGACACCCTGCTACCCCCTCTCACCTGACACCCTGCTACCCCCTCTCACCTGACACCCTGCTACCCTCCTCACCTGACACCCTGCTACCCCCTCTCACCTGACAACCCCTGACACCCTGCTACCTCCTCTCACCTGACACCCTGCTACCCCCCCTCACCTGACACCCTGCTACCCCCTCTCACCTGACACCCTGCTATCCCCTCTCACCTGACACCCCCTGACACCCTGCTACCCCCTCTCACCTGACATCCTGCCAACCCCTCTCACCTGACACCCTGTTACCCCCTCTCACCTGACATCCCCTGACACCCTGCTACTCCCTCTCACCTGACACCCTGCTACTCCCTCTCACCTGACACCCTGCTACCCCCTCTCACCTGACACCCTGCTACCCCCCTCACCTGACACCCCCTGACACCCTGCTACCCCCCTCACCTGACACCCTGCTAATCCCTCTCACCTGACACCCTGCTACCCCCTCACCTGACACCCCCTGACACCCTGCTACCCCCTCACCTGACACCCTGCTAATCCCCCTCACCTGACACCCTGCTAATCCCCCTCACCTGACACCCTGCTACCCCCCCCCCTCACCTGACACCCCCTGACACCCTGCTACCCCCCTCTCACCTGACACCCTGCTACCCCCTCTCACCTGACACCCCCTGACACCCTTTTACCCCCCTCACCTGACACCCTGCTAATCCCTCTCACCTGACACCCTGCTAATCTCTCTCACCTGACACCCTGCTACCCCCCCCCCACCCTGCACCCTGCTACTCCCCCTCACCTGACACCCTGCTACCCCCTCTCACCTGACACCCTGCTACCCCCTCTCACCTGACACCCTGCTAATCCCTCTCACCTGACACCCTGCTACCCCCCTCACCTGACACCCTGCTACCCCCCTCACCTGACACCCTGCTACCCCCCCTCACCTGACACCCTGCTACCCCCCCCCTCACCTGACACCCTGCTACCCCCTCTCACCTGACACCCCCTGACACCCTGCTAATCCCTCTCACCTGACACCCTGCTAATCCCTCTCACCTGACACCCTGCTAATCCCTCTCACCTGACATCCTGCTAATCTCTCTCACCTGACACCCTGCTACTCCCTCTCACCTGACACCCTGCTACCCCCCTCACCTGACACCCCCTGACACCCTGCTACCCCTCTCACCTGACACCCTGCTAATCCCTCTCACCTGACACCCTGCTAATCCCTCTCACCTGACACCCCCTGACAGCCTGCTACCCCCCTCACCTGGCACGCTGCTCTCTCCTCTCTCTTCACCCTGGCACGCTGCTCTCTCCTCTCTTCCCACCCTGGCACGCTGCTCTCTCCTCTCTCCCCACCCTGGCACGCTGCTGTCTCCTCTCTTCCCACCCTGGCACGCTGCTGTCTCCTCTCTCCCCACCCTGGCACGCTGCTCTCTCCTCTCTCCCCACCCTGGCACGCTGCTCTCTCCTCTCTCCCCACCCTGGCACGCTGCTCTCTCCCCACCCAGGACAGGTGAGAACATTTGCATAAATTGCTGTTATTTCCTGTTTATTTGGCAGGCATGCGGGTTAACCGCTTGCCGACCGCCGCAAGTAGATATACTGCGGCGGTCAGCCCCTCACAGGCAAAGTGACGTATATATACATCACTAGCCTGTGAGGCTCTGAGGAGCGAGCGCACGCCGCCGGCGGCGCACTCCCGCGCGGTCACAGACCCGATGTCCGCCGCTCACTCTGCGATCGTCGGGGGAGAGAGAGAAAGGCAGGCAGCTTGTGTAAACAAGCTGCCTGTCATTCTCCCCTGTGTAGAAACACTGATCATACGGTTCTACTATGTAGGACTGTTGATCAGTGTTCCTACAGCTCAAGCCACAGCCAATCACAGTTAGAATCACGCCCCTAGGGACACACACAGCCCCTCCCTCTCAAATAAAGTTAACCCCTTCACTGCCAGTGTAATTTTACAGTAACAGTGCATATATATAGCACTGATTACTGTAGAAATGTCACTGGTAACCCCAAAAGTGTCAAAAATGTCAGTCAAGGGTCCGATCTGTCCGCCCCAATGTCGCAGTACCGCAAAAAAAAAATTGCAGATCGCCGCCATTACGCGTTAAAAAAAAAAAACAACAAAAATGACAAAAATCTTTCCCTTTGTTAGTAAACGCGATAACTTTTGCGCAAACCAATCAAAATACGCTTTTTGAGATTTTTTTTTACCAAAGATATGTAGCATAAAACAAATTGGCCGAAAATGTTAAAAAATTTTGATTTTTACATTTTTACATTTTTTTTGGGGGGGGGGATAAAAAATGTGAAAAATATTGTTATCTTTGCAAAATTGACGCTCTTTTTTTGTTTATAGCGCGTGATCAAAAAATCGCACAGGTGATCAAATACCACCAAAAGAATGCTCTGTTTGTGGGAAAAAAAGGACGTCAAATTAGTTTAGGTACAGCGTCGCACGACCGCGCAATTGTCCGTTAAATTCACACAGTGCCGAATCGCAAAATACCCCCTGGTCTTTTAGCAGCCAAATCCTCCGGGGCTTAAGTGGTTAATCAAAGTCAACTCAATGTTTAAATCCTAAAAATAAAACCTTTGTAATGAAATCAAAGATTCCAAAAGATGGCCAAGTCCTTTAAAAATGAATATTAATCAATTTTGTTAGCGAGAAACACATTGTTCTGTATTCATCACTACAAAAGTATAATAGGTCATTTCAAAGTGGATTAGTGTGCCAAGTGCATTACAAAACAACAATGTTTTATTTCCTGTTTTTTTTTTTTTTTTTTTAAGCAAACTTTGCACAAAATTGAGAGGTCAGCTTATCTTGTAGCCCCAACTCCATGAAAAAAAAAGTGCTCAATAAAATTTAAAGCAGAACTATACTGCATCTGAGCACCACAAACTAAAAACGCTATTTCATTCATTTTTAATATTCAAAGCAAACTCCCTCATCCATCCATGTCTCCATGCTTAATTGTCCTGAAAAATCACTTTGAAACCACCTCCCTAGCATTTCTGGCCACAGCCATCTTGAGTAAGGGCAGATGATTCCTGTAGCATTTACTTACTGGAATCCATCTGCCCTTGGCTCAGGCACGCATGCAGGAGAGTGTGAGGCCCATGATCACTCTGGATGAACTGCAGAGATCTACAGCTGAGGTGGGAGACTCTGTCCATAGGACAACAATCAGTCGTATACTGCACAAATCTGGCCTTTATGGAAGAGTGGCAAGAAGAAAGCCATTTCTTAAAGATATTCATAAAAAGTGTTGTTTAAAGTTTGCCACAAGCCCCCTGGGAGACACCAAACATGTGGAAGAAGGTGCTCTGGTCAGATGAAACCAAAATCAAACTTTTTGGCAACAATGCAAAACGTTATGTTTGGCGTAAAAGCAACACAGCTCATCACCCTGAACACACCATCCCCACTGTCAAACATGGTGGTGGCAGCATCATGGTTTGGGCCTGCTTTTCTTCAGCAGGGACAGGGAAGATGGTTAAAATTGATGGGAAGATGGATGGAGCCAAATACAGGACCATTCTGGAAGAAAACCTGATGGAGTCTGGAAAAGACCTGAGACTGGGATGGAGATTTGTCTTCCAACAAGACAATGATCCAAAACATAAAGCAAAATCTACAATGGAATGGTTCACAAATAAACATATCCAGGTGTTAGAATGGCCAAGTTGTCCAGACCTGAATCCAATTGAGAATCTGTGGAAAGAACTGAAAACTGCTGTTCACAAACGCTCTAAATCCAACCTCACTGAGCTCGAGCTGTTTTGCAAGTAGCAATGGGCAAAAATGTCAGTCTCTCGATGTGCAAAACTGATAGAGACATACCCCAAGCGACTTACAGCTGTAATCGCAGCAAAAGGTGGCGCTACAAAGTATTAACTTAAGGGAGCTGAATAATTTTGCACGCCCAATTTTTCAGTTTTTTATTTGTTAAAGTTTGAAATATCCAATAAATTTCGTTCCACTTCATGATTGTGTCCCACTTGTTGTTGATTCTTCACAAAAAATTACAGTTTTATATCTTTACGTTTGAAGCCTGAAATGTGGCAAAAGGTCGCAAAGTTCAAAGGGGCCGAATACTTTCACAAGCCACTGTACATATTACATTTGTTGTATGGTCACACCTGAGCACATTTTACACTTTAGAATTGCAGGGAAATGTGATGAGAATTTTAAACTTTAGGCAGAAGTAGTGCAGCTGAATGGGAGAATTATTCCAACTCTGCTACTTTGGCCTCAAGTTTGAAATTCCCTTTTCAATTTCCTGTAATTCTCTCTATATTGAGTAGACCCTATAATCTGATGATAAGTAGGTGGAGATTAATTATGTGGAGTGGGCGGAGCTTCACTGAAGTGGGTGTGGTAAGTAATGGATAGCTGTGCTACAAAGTGTCCCTGGAATTTTTTTTCAAATGTTGGCAACTATGCAATTCCCAGTGTGTCAGTGTCTTCCAAGTCTGTGGCGCCCCAGTCTGTGCGTTTACCTAGTGTGCCTATGTCTTCCCAGTCCGTATCTAAGGTATCAGTTACCGAGAATGTGTCCAATCCTTCTGTCTATGTCTTCCAAAATTGCAGAGGTGCTGAGGCAGGGGCATCAAGTGCAGTGCCAGTCCCCCCCCCTTTGGCATTGTAGGGCTTCTATTAGGGACCGTGGGGTGCAGAGGAGTGGGGAGAATGGTGAAGAGGCTGGCCTGGTGGCAGATAAGGTAAGGGAGAGTGGGGGTGAAGCGGAGGGTAAGAGTGGGGAAACTGTTATGTCCAATTTGTCCAAGGATGATGCGGAATGGTTGGAGGTGAAAAGGAGGAAGGGCAAAAGAAGGAAAAAAAAAAAGTCTTCAGCTACCCACAGTCCTAAGGTTTTGCCTTTGACAAATAAGTTTGGGGTCCTGTCAGATGATGACGATGAATGGGACTCGGTGAGTATAGCGTCTTCTATGGATGAGTCGCAGGGTGCACTGAAGCGCACTGGTTCTCCAGGGAGAGAGAGTAGTCAGGCTAAGAAACGGCTGCCTCAATTATTCTCCGTTAAAAGTGGAAACCAATAATGTTATCAGCTTAAAATCAGTCATAAAATATCATTTTTGATTAAAGGCTCCATGCATGGTGACGGTGATGTTCCTTAGTCTGGCTCTCTTGTAGGGTTTATGCTGTGCGCTATTTGGTTTATTTATTATGTTCTTGTTTTGTATAGTTATATTAAATTATTTTGTAAATATGTTATTTATCAATTTATTTATTATGGTTTTATTGTATATAAGTTGTTTGTTTGTAAGAATTTTCAATAAACAAAATTAACCCCTCATAATGGGCACAGCAGGTGTACAGACCCAGGAACTCATTACAGGGATGGTGGGAACCCCTCATAATGGGAACAGCAGGTGTACAGATCAAGAGATTCAGTATAGGGATAAAGGAAAGCCCTCACAATGGTCACAGCAGGGGTACAGACCCAAGAACTCAGCACAGGGATGGTGGTAACCCCTCATAATGGGCTCAGCAGGTGTGCAGACCCGGGAACTCAGCACAGGGATGGTGGGGGCCCCTCATAATGGGCACAGTAGGTGTGCAGACCCGGGAACTCAGCACAGGGATGGTGGTAACCCCTCATAATGGGCACAACAGGTGTACAGACCCGGGAACTCAGCACAGGGATGGTGGGGGCCCCTCATAATGGGCACAGTAGGTGTACAGACCTGGGAACTCAGCACAGGGATGGTGGGAGCCCATCATAATGGGCACAGTAGGTGTACAGACCTGGGAACTCAGCACAGGGATGGTGGGAGCCCATCATAATGGGCACAGTAGGTGTACAGATCTGGGAACTCAGCACAGGGATGGTGGGAACCCCTCATAAGGGTCACATCAGGTGTACAGACCCTGAACTCAGCACAGGGATGGTGGGAGCCCCTCATAATGGGCACAGCAGGTGTACAGACCCGGGAACTCAGCACAGGGATGGTGGGAACCCCTCATAATGGGCACAGCAGGTGTACAGACCCAGGAACGCAGCACGGGGATGGTGCGAGCCCCTCATAATGGGCACAGCAGGTGTACAGACCCAGGAACTCAGCACAGGGATGGTGGGAGCCCCTTGTAATGGGCACAGCAGGTGTACAGACCCAGGAACTCAGCACAGGAATATGGCTTCTCTGCTGTAACACCTTGCCGGTTTAATAGAAGGCATTTTTTTGGGTTCTTTGCAGTCAGGAAAAACATCTGAACTTGTGTATAGTGGTACTGTGCACAAGTTCTGATGTTTTGCCTGCCTCCAAAACCCCCCAAAAAATGCCAGCAAAAACACACCTGGGCATTTTTTTTTTGACGCTAGCGTTTTTTTTGGCATTTTTTGGGTTCTTTGCAGTCAGGAAAAACATCTGAACTTGTGTATAGTGGTACTGTGCACAAGTTCTGATGTTTTGCCTGCCTCCAAAACCCCCCAAAAAATGTCAGCAAAAACACACCTGGGCATCTTTTTTTTTTGACGCTAGCGTTTTTTTGGCATTTTTTGGGGTTCTTTTGAGGCAGGCAAAACATCTGAACATGTGTATAGGGGGTATATATAGGCATATATGTCTGAATATATACCCCTAGACATATATAGGTGTGATAGTAGCAGAAATATATTACTGTAAATGATTTCATTAGCGCAAGCATTTATTTCTGCTACTATCACACCTATATATGTCTAGGGGTATATATTCAGACATATATGTGTATATATACCCCCTATACACATATTCAGATGTCATGTCTGACATCAAACATGTCCTCAAAAAAGCACTGGCAGTAGCAGCCCCTGCAGCATTAAAAAAATGCTTGCTGGTGAGAAGCCATATGCCTGTCCCGAAGCAACACAGAGAAATGATCATTTCTCTATAGCGGTCACCCTGCTATGGAAGGGTTTTGTCACCCTGCCATAGCAGTCACTGTCAGTTAACCCTACACTACACTACGGTCCCCTGACACTTAACACTTTCCCTACAGAAACTACATTTTTGAAGCTAACTTAAGTGTAAAGGAGCACTCTAACTACACTAGATATCCCTTTCCTCACACTAAAAATAGCTAAATGACACTTTTAAAGTAAAATTAACAGAACTGCTTCCACTCTCTTCCATGTCCAGTATAACAATGCTGGGAATATGGCGGGGGCGATCTTATATACTGGGGGGCGTATTCACTAATGATTGGTCTAGGGACCCCCTAGTCACTCCAATCACATTCCTAGCATTCTCCTGCCCCCTCAATTGGCTTTTGCTAATGGTTCTGGTCCAATCACGGGCTTTTAAAGCCCATTTCCTGAAGCATTGCATTTTGGGCGGTTCTGGTTGCCGAATTCCGAACTTTTTGGGCAAAAAGTTCTAAATTCGGCCGAACCTCGAACACCCAATGTTCGGGCCGAACCGATGGTGGACCCGAACCGTTCGATCATCCCTACACAGCAGGTGTACAGACCCGGGAACAGTGCAGGGATCTTATTAAGGATCCTTTCACATGGGCTTTCACATGACAAAAACCAGTCAGTTTTTCAGGCGGATCTGATCAGACCGCCGCTATCTGATCTGATCCTGTACTCCAAATCCAGATGGATGGTGAACCTATTTTTCATCCGTCTGGAGGATCGGATCGGATAAGATCAGGTGAAAAAGGACAAGCATTCAGTTTTCACCCAATTTCCCCATAAGGGAGAGCAGGACCTATCATCCGCCTACTCATCAGCGGAGCGGATCCCTCGTGTGAAAGGACCCTTCTAGAGTCTCCAAGACAGTTTTGAGTGGTCTGACCCCTTAGTACTACAGTCTCATACTTCTTCATTTCATATTGCCTTATTCCAAATTGCCTTATTCTATATTGCCTTATTCTATATTGCCTTATTCTATATTGCCTTATTCTATATTGCCTTATTCTATATTGCCTTTGCACACTTTGGTACATATTTTCAAACTCTTTGTTTCTCAAACAAATCTTTCTATGGGGACACCCATTCTGGTGACAACTGTCCATAAGAGGATTTCCCCTCACTTTGGGGAAACTTCCTGTTGTGTCTATAGGACAGGAAATGAGGAGCCATCTTCCCAACAGGACACAGACAGAAATAAAAAACCTGACATGTTTAAACCTTTCCCTGCTCTAAACAAAACTGAAAAAAGAAAATGTTCACTTTAGATATACATTAAGGCTATGTTTCCACTATTGCGCCCACATAGTCGTGCGATTTCAAGTGCGAATTTGTAGTGTGACTTGTTTGCGACTACTTCTGGGGACTTCAGTGCAACTACCTTCTATGAGGGACAAGTAGCACTGAAGTCATCCAAAAGTAGTGCAAAAACATTTTCTCAAGTCGCTGCGTCTTGAGTCGCAGCAGTTAGAACGGTCCTAATTGAAATTAATAGGTTTTGACTTGTCATGCGACTTGACATGTATCAAGTCGCACTAGTGGAAACGCCTCCCTGGCGGTATGATTGTTTCCTATTTTAGGTGCTGAAAGCGGTACAATTATTTTGCATGTAATTCTTAATGATGAGCAGCCCAAACCAACTATTTACATATGATTTTTTTACTGTGCGTTCTTCTTTATAACATCTCGGGTATGATAAAGTCTGAAACACAAAATCATAAATTATAATATAATAAATAACTATAAATAAGTTAAAGTATGTATGTGTATATATATATATATATATATATATATATATATATATATATACAGTGGTGATCGAAAGTTTGGGCACCCCAGGTAAAAATTTGTATTAATGTGCATAAAGAAGCCAAGGAAAGATGGAAAAATCTCCAAAAGGCATCAAATTACAGATTAGACATTCTCATAATATGTCAACAAAAGTTAGATTTTATTTCCATCATTTACTCTTTCAAAATAACAGAAAACAAAAAAATGGCGTCTGCAAAAGTTTGGGCACCCTGCAGAGTTAATATCTTGTATTGACCCCTTTGGTAAGTATCACAGCTTGTAAACACTTTTTGTAGCCAGCCAAGAGTCTTTCAATTCTTGTTTGAGGTATCTTTGCCCGTTCTTCCTTACAAAAGTCTTCCAGTTCTTTGAGATTTCTGGGCTGTCTGTCACGCACTGCTCTTTTAAGGTCTATCCATAGATTTTCAATTATGTTGAGGTCAGGAGATTGTGAAGGCCATGGCAAAACCTTCAGTTTACACCTCTTGATGTAATCCCCCGTGGATTTCGAGGTGTGTTTAGGATCATTATCCATTTGTAGAAGCCATCCTCTCTTTAACTTCAGCTTTTTCACAGATGGCATCAAGTTACCATCCAAATTTTGCTGAAATTTTATTGAATCCATTTTCCTTCTACTCATAAGATGTTCCCTGTGCCACTGGCTGCAATACAAACCCAAAGCATGATTGATCCACCCCCATGCTTAACAGTTGGACAGAGGTTCTTTTCATTAAATTCTAGGCCCCTTCTTCTCCAAACATACCTTTGCTCATTCCGGCCAAAAAGTTCAATTGTAACCTCATCGGTCCACAGAACTTGTTTCCAAAATGCATCAGGCTTGTCTATATGTTCATTTGCAAAGTTCAAACTCTGATTTTTGTGGTGAGGACGTAGAAGAGGTTTTCTTCTGATGACTCTTCCATGAAGACCATATTTGTACAAGTATCTCTTTATAGTGGAATAGTGTACCACAACTCCAGTGTCTGCCAGATCTTTCTGGAGGGATCGTGCAGTCAAACGTGGGTTTTGCATTGTTTTTCTCACAATCCTGCGAGCTGTTCTGTCCGATATTTTTCTTGGTCTTCCAGATCTTGCTTTAACTTCCACTGTTACTGATGACTGCCATTTCTTAATTACATTCCAAACAGAGGATATTGACATCTGAAAACGCTTTGCTATCTTCTTATAGCCTTCTCCAGCTTTGTGAGCGTCAACTATTTTCAGTTTTCTAGACAACTGCTTAGAAGATCCCATGGTGCTGATTGTTGGGGCAAGGTCAGATGAGTCTGGGCATTTAAAACCTTTGCGATTGACATCACCTGGTCTTCCCAGACGATGATTGAGAACAATCCATGACACTGGCAGGTCTCAGCCTTGCAAAGGGGGCAGTGCATGCTATAAATTCTGCAGGGTGCCCAAACTTTTGCAAACACCATTTTTTTTGTTTTCTGTAATTTTGAAAGTGTAAATGATGGAAATAAAATCTAACTTTTGTTGACATATTATAAGAATGTCTAATCTGTAATTTGATGCCTTTTGGAGATTTTTTCATCTTTCCTTGGCTTCTTTATGCACATTAATACAAATTTTTACCTGGGGTGCCCAAACATTCGATCACCACTGTATATATATATATATATATATATGTATGTGTGTGTATATATATATATATATATATATATATATATATATATATAGTGCAGTAAAACTGCAGGAAAGGGCTTTGGGGGGCAAACTAAGGTAAATTTATTTTATTTTGTAATGTAATCCAATAGGATTACAATATATCAGTGTGTTTTTGTGTTTTATTTTTCAAATTTGCCACCGGTTTCACCCCCCTGTGAGCGTCACGTCGCAGGAGACGGAAGCTGGGGCACACAGCATCAGGCGGAAGATCCGGCCGCTGTATACTGCCGGAATACATTGTGGGATCCCGGGGACAAGGTAAGTACCCTCTACAAGGATCCAGCGATGCTCCCTGGCGGAACCCCGAGTGTGGCTCTGGGTTACCACTAATGGCACTAAAATTCCATCCCGAGCCACACTCGGGAATGCCGCCAGGGACTTTAAGCTGAACTTCAGGCAATAAATTCACAGATAAAATACATATAGGAGGCTTTCTCACCTGCCAAAGGATTTGCCTTTCTGTCCATCCAGTTCTGAGATTTACACAGCTCTGCCGTACAGCCGTGTATGGCAGGGCAGGAGACCTGATATTTGTCTGCTGCAACACCTACAGGTCTTGTCCCTCCCCCAGTCTGTGATTGGACATTGAAGCAGCACAGTGGTGAGCTTATCTCTCTGTCACTCTGCTCTGTCTTCCTATCAGCATACTCCTTGTCAGCGCATTAAAGTGTAAAGCCCCGTACGCACGCACAGATTGTTGGCCGTAAATTGTCGGCCAACGTCCGATCGGCCGATTGTTGGCTTGTTAGTATGATGCTTCCGACAACCAACTGCGACTTTTTGGCCGAAAAAAATCTGGTGTGCATGTTATAAAATGTTTGTTGGCCAACAACAGAACGGCCGATTGTTCTTCAGTCAGTACAGATTTCGGCAGACAAAAATCAGATGAGCAAGACTGGGCATGCTCAGAGAAGGAAAAACACAGGGAAAGTAAACCAGCACATGACATCACTTCTGAAGTTGGTTTTTGTTGGCCAACAAAAGTCCAGTGCAAGTCTAGAGCACATTTAAACCAACAAACAACACTGGACAAAAGACGGCCGATCGGTCGGCCAACAATCTGTGCGTGTGTACGAGGCTTTACTCCACATTTGTGGAGAAAAAAACATTCCCCTCTGGGTGATCTCTGTACAGAATTCTAGCAAACTTTGTTGCAGATTCCTACCTTTTGTTATTCAAAAATATGTAGCAGAAAACAAATTGGCCTAAAAATTTAAAACATTTTGATTTTTACATTTTTTTTTGAGAATTTCATATAAAAAATTTGAAAAATATTGTTATTTTTTCAAAATTTACACTCTTTTTTTTGTTTATAGCGAAAAAAGTAAAAATCGCACAGGTGATCAAATACCACCAAAAGAAAGCTCTGTTTGTGGGAAAAAAGGACGTCAATTTGGGTACAGAGTCGCACGACCGCGCATTTGTCCATTAAAGTCACGGAGGGCCGAATCACAAAATAGGCCCTGGTCTTTGAGCAGCCAAATCCTCCGGGGCTTAAGTGGTTAAATATTAACTTCAAGCAGGCTCTATATCTAATATTTCATTTGTTTACTCTTGCAGTCCTCTGTACAGCAGAGTTCAGACCAGGGAAGGGAGAACCAACAGAAGGAGCCAATCAGTAGTGCCACCATTGCAGGGTGCATGCTGATAGGAGGAGAGGGCAAGAGAGAGGATTTTGACCAGTTATCAAACTTATGCAGTCCCTGTACAGCAGGGCTGGAGTGTGAGAGGAAGAAGCAGCACAAGGGGCCAATCAATTAAAGGGTAAATCCACTTTCGTGGGGAAAAAAAATAGTAATAAAGAAAAAACAATATAGCGTATACAACTGTGACACAAATCATATTGTAATTGAATGTTATTAAAAATGACCTTTCCTTTTCAATCTGCAGCTGTTGTCATTTTCTGAAAATCCAATATGGCCGCCTGGAGCTGTTCTGTACACAGAATGTATACTGACCACACCCCCAGAAACATAATTTCCTGCTTGTGTGATTGGCTCACCAATTTTCCCAGAAGTCTGCACTAAGATACAAGTCAGATTTCTGGCATCCCCTGCAACAAAAATGTCATTTTTGGTGAGATACTCCCAATAGGAACACATCTAAAGGGATGCAGGCCCAGCAGATTTCCTCATTAGTGCTCTGCAGCTGCTGCAGCTGATAGATAATTATGCAACCACTCCCATTAGACCCACTCAGAGGAACAAGCAATTCATTTCTTCAGAATAACAAAAGGTAGAAATCTGCAACAATGTTTGTTATAATCCCTGCCATGTACAGAGATCACCCAGAGGCAGTGCTGTATTTTGGCCTAGGCTGACAAGGCCCAGGCCTAGGGCAGCACTTTGCAGGGGGGCAGCAAAAATGCTGCCCCCCCCATCTGAGACTCTATTGGCCACTGGTTGCTAGAGCCGCCTCTCTCACCCTCTTGTTCTCTTTCTCACCCCCACTGTTCTCTCTCTCTCTCACCCCTCTTCTCTCTCTCTCTCTCTCTCTCTCTCTCTCTCTCTCTCATCCACTCATTCCCCCCTCTCTCTCACCCCCCCCCCCCCCTCATCCCCCCTGTCTCATCCTCCCTCTCTCTCATCCCCCCTCTCTCTTCCCCCTCTCTCTCCCAGCCCCTCTCTCTTTCTCTCACCCACCCTTTCTCTCACCCTCCTTTCTCTCTCTCTCTCTCTCTCTCTCTCTCTCTCACCCCCCTCTCTCTCATCCCCCCTGTCTCATCCTCCCTCTCTGCCACCCCCCCTCCATCTGAGACTCTATTGGCCACTGGTTGCTAGAGCCGCCTCTCTCACCCCCTCCTTCTCTTTCTCACCCCCATTGTTCTCTCTCTCTTTCACCCCTCTTCTCTCTCTCTCTCTCTCTCTCTCTCTCTCTCATCCACTCATTCCCCCCCTCTCTCTCATTCCCCCCCTCTCTCTTCCCCCTCTCTCTCCCAGCCCCTCTCTCTTTCTCTTACCCACCCTTTCTCTCCCCCTCCTTTCTCTCTCTCTCACACCCCCCTCTCTCTCATCCCCCTGTCTCATCCTCCCTCTCTCTCACCCCCCTCTCTCTCCCCCCTCTCTCTTCCCCCTCGCTCTCTCTCCCACCCCCTCTCTCTTTCTCTCACCCCCCTCTCTCTCACCCCCCCTTTCTCTCTCTGTCTCTCACCCCCTCCTCTCTCTCTCTCTCTCTCTCTCTCTCTCTTATCCCCCTCTCTCTCTTTCACCCCTCCCTTGCTCTCTTCCTCACCCCCCCTTTCTCTCTCATCCCCCCTCTCTCTCTCCCTCCCTCACCCCCCCCCTCTCTCTCCTACCCCCTCTCACCCCCCCCCTCTCGTGAGATCTCAGGGGTTCATGCTGGGACTTACATTTTGGAGGGAGTCACATCCTTTTATATAGAAGGGGGAGGGGGTGCGCCCAATTTTAGTCTTGCCTAGGGCAGCACAAAACCAAAATACACCACTGCCCAGAGGGGAATGTTTTTTGCAATAAAAGTTGAGTTACGCTTTAAATTCCTTTAGATGCACACAATTCTTCTTTTATTTAAAAGATCGACTACACTTGTATGCCTTTAGAAGCTTTTAGGTGCATTTATGCTCATTATGTGCCCTTGTGCGTCTGCGCGTAAAAAATCTGCAGATTTGTGCAGGGTTGGGTTCCTCTTTATTTTTTTGTGTGCGGCTGCACAATTTCACCTGCAGACACAGCTGTGTGCATGGGCGCATTGATCACTACAGAGCTGCGTTTAGGTGCGCACAAATCTATGCACTACGGTTATCTAAACGTGAAGTATTTTCTGCCCATGTGAATGAGCCGTAAAATTGTAAAATCTACAAAAAAAAAAAAATATATATATATATAATTTTTTTTTTGGCTGAAGACGACGCAAGCTGGGGAGACTTTTTTTCCATCGCCTCTCTGGGGCTGTGATGTGATGGTTCTATTTCGGGATGCTGACAATGATGGAATCGCCTTTCTGATGAGTTCACCGCAGTCTGTTCCATCCAGCAGCAACCATGCCAGGTGTCTGCGTCCTTCCCACAGACCCGTGTCACTCGATGGAGACCTGGCAAGACTCGTATTTACTCTGCAGCAGAGGATGCCAACCAGCCGGCCCCCAGCCCACCGCAGCCAGAACCTCCCTTTCATCTGCTTTGCCTTATTCTTAAATATTTACTGATTGTATCTGTAAAATAAATAAATAAATAAATTCAGTTTCTTTTTTTTCATTTATATCCATTTATATATAAGTATATATATATATATATATATATATATATATATATATATTTTTTTTTTTTTTTTTTGCAGTAATTGTGTTACACCCACTGACACTTTCTTTTTTACAATGTGGAGGAGGCATTGAGTCATGCGATGTAAAAATAGAGGCTTTATAAAACATCAGACAGAAGGAAACCCCTGCAGCATAGTCTGCCCTTATTGCCCTGTACATAAATAGTGACCTTACCTTCAGACTTGTACAGTTGTAGCGGCTCCTCTCCTGGGCGGAAACGGCTTCCTCTGATTTCACCGCACACTGTGAGCTTCTCACCATGTGCATTAGAAGCCGCAGCAAATCAGACAGAGCCTGTCTGGACATCCAGCATCATCTGAGCCAGGGATCTTCAAACTACGGCCCTCCAGCTGTTGCAGAACTACAAGTCCCATGAAGTATTGTAAAACTATGACATTCAGTGACATGACTAGGCATGATGGGAATTGTAGTCCCTAAACAACTGGAGGGCCACAGTTTGAAGACCCTTGAACCCTTTACTCCCCTCCTTGAGTGTCTCTGGCCCACCCCTTTCAGTCATTGGATTTCAGTTCTTTCAACCATGGAGGCTCGGCATCACCTGTGGGCTTAGGTGTGCGCAGCCTATTGCAGATTAGGGTGTGCACCCTAAATTTCAAACACACGTGCCTTTCTCTGCAGCCTCAGCTGCACTGCACAGTGAATAAATAGGAAGTGCTCTGTGCTGAGCGGCTTCATGTTCATTCACAAACTGAAGTATGGTAAACACAGTTTACTATGCTTCAGTTATGAATGAACACAGTGAGTGTGTTTACTGTGTTCATTTAAAAAAAAAAAGGAGGGGAATGGAGAGGAGAGGGGAGGGGAGGAAAGGAAAGGAGGGGAGGGGGAGAGGAAATGAGAGAAGAGCAGGGGATGGGAGTGGAGAAGAGAGGAGAAGAGAGGAGGTAAGAAGAAAGGAGGGGAAGGGGAAGAGAGGAGGGGAGGGGAGGAGAGGAGGGGAGAGGAGAGGAGAGCGCTTGCACGCAGGAACCACTGTTCATGGCACAGGGCTCTGAAGGAATGGCACGGGTGGCCATTCCTTCAGAGCGCATGCGCTGATGACGTCATCGGCTGCATTAAAAGTAAATATCTCCTAAACAGTGCAAGTTTAGGAGATATTTACAGTACCTATAGGTAAACCTCATTAAAGGCTTACTTATAGGTACAAGTTATCAGAGAGGGTTTACAACCTCTTTAACTACTTGCCGCCCGCCGACCTTAATTGCCGGGAGGGCGTACCTTGACGTCCTCCCGTGCACGAGCGGCCCTGCAGAGCGTGCCTGGCTCACTCTGTGATCAGAGAGTCCTTGAGACTCGCCTGATCACAGATCAGAGTAAGGGGGTGGTCCCACCCCCTTACCACGTGATCAGCTGTCAACCAATGGCAGCTGATCATGTGAAGTAAACAGCAGCCAGCGATCAGCTGTCTTTTTTTCTCCTCACACTTTCAGTGTGAGGAGAAAAAAAAAAAAACGATTGCCGGCTGTTGTCAGAGGGACATCTGTCCCGAAGAGGAGAGGGCAAATTGTGCCCACCAGTGCCACCTACCAGTGCCACCTACCAGTGCCCACAAGTGCCATCTACCAGTGCCTACTAGTGCCACCTACCAGTGTCCTCCAGCGCCACCTACCAATGGCACCTATCAGTGCTCACCAGTGCCACCTATCAGTGCCAATCAGTGCCCCATGATAAGTGTCACCTACCAGTGCCCATGAGTGCTGCCTATTAGTGCCCTTCAGTGCCGCCTACCATTGCCCTTATGTGCTGCCCATCAGTGCCACCTATTAGTGCTGCCTTATTAATGCCGCCTTATCAGTGCCACCTTATCAGTGACCATCAGTGCAGCCTTATCAGTGTTAATCAGTGTCGCCTATCAGTGCCCACCAGTGCAGCCTATTAGTGCCCAACAGTGCAGCCTATCAGGGCCCATCAGTGCCGCCTAATCAGTGCACTATCAATGAAGGAGAAAAATCACCTGTTTGCAAAATTTTATAACAAACTATAAAAACTGTTTGTTTGTTTTTCAAAATGTTCAGTTTTTTTTTTTTTTTTTATAGTTAAAAAAAAAAAAAAAAAACTCCAGTAGTGATTAAATACCACCAAAAGAAAGCTCAATTTGTTTGAAAAAAATAACAATTTTATTTGGGTACAGTGTTGCATGACCGCGCAATTGTCATTCAAAGTGCTACAGCGCTGAAAGCTGGGGAATTGGCGTGGACAGGAGGGGGGTTAAAGTGCCCAGTAGGCAAGTGGTTAAAAACTGGGAGTAGTGCCATGTCAAGCTGACAAGCTGTGTCCATACTCGCGAGTAGAGATGGCCGTGCGGTTTGCCCAGCAGTCGGTTCGCGGCGAACTTTGCTCGTTCGCAGCCCGCCGATTTTGCGAAAACATGGCGTTGTTAGCAGCGGCCATATTAGTTTACATTGGGGAGAACTTTGACCCATGACACAGCCGTCAGGTGGAACGGGACAGCCAACTGAAACATTTCAGCACATGGACATGCCCCCTACCTGTAACATAGAAAGCATATTATAGTGGATTTGTATTGTGCACTATGCAGCATTGTGACTGGTGTGTTGAGCGTTGCTGCAGCAATAATACAAACAGTGACAAAAGCACTTTCAATGTATTATAACTGGTGTGATAGACCAGTGGCCCCCCAATACCACATATTGAAGTGGGGTGTTATCTGAGTATACTTTTATAAGTATATTTGTGTCCTGCAACAATATTGCCTCTTTTGCTGTGTTAACTCTGCTACACACAGTGCCAAACTCCCTGGCCAATTTTTTGAACAACTGGTGTGATAAACCAGTGGCCCCCCAATACCACATATTGAAGTGGGGTGTTATCTGAGTATACTTTTATAAGTATATTTGTGTCCTGCAACAATATTGCCTCTTTTGCTGCGTTAACTCTGATACATACAGTGCCAAACTTACTGGCCAATTTTTTTAACAACTGGTGTGATAGATCAGTGGCCCCCCAATACCACATATTGAAGTAGGGTGTTATTTAACAGTATAATTTTCTAAGAGTGTATTTTAATCCTACAAAAATTTGGCCTCTTTTGCTGTGTTAACTGTGCTACACACAGTAACAACAGTTACTGGCCAATTATTTGTAGAACTAGTGTGATAAAACTGTGGCCCCCCCAATACCACAGATTGAAGCGGGGTGTCATCTGAGTATACTTTTATAAGTGTATCCGTATCCTGCAACAATATTGCATCTTTTGCTGTGTTAACTCTGCTACACACAGTGCCAAACTCACTGGCCAATTTTTTGAACAACTGGTGTGATAAACCAGTGGCCCCCAAATACCACATATTGAAGTGGGGTGTTATCTGAGTATACTTTTATAAGTGTATTTGTGTCCTGCAACAATATTGCCTCTTTTGCTGCGTTAACTCTGATACATACAGTGCCAAACTTACTGGCCAATTTTTTTTAACAACTGGTGTGATAGATCAGTGGCCCCCCAATACCACATATTGAAGTGGGGTGTTATTTAACAGTATAATTTTCTAAGAGTGTATTTTAATCCTACAAAAATTTGGCCTCTTTTGCTGTGTTAACTGTGCTACACACAGTAACAACAGTTACTGGCCAATTATTTGTAGAACTAGTGTGATAAAACTGTGGCCCCCCCAATACCACAGATTGAAGCGGGGTGTCATCTGAGTATACTTTTATAAGTGTATCCGTATCCTGCAACAATATTGCATCTTTTGCTGTGTTAACTCTGCTACACACAGTGCCAAACTCACTGGCCAATTTTTTGAACAACTGGTGTGATAGACCAGTGGCCCCCCAATACCACAGATTGAAGCGGGGTGTTATATAGCTTGTTCCAGATATACTGCGAATCTCTAGAGACTTTTGTCACAGGGTAATTTAAAAAATTACAGGCAGAGGAAGAGGCAGGCCCTTACGCAGGGGTGGTAGGGGTAGGCCAGGAGCAGTAGGCCGGAGCCAAAGTGTGAAGTTTCAGAAGGTGCGTTTGATTACGTCAAAGTACGCACCAGACTTGGTAGAGTGGCTCACTCAGCCTTCCTCTTCTGCACCCTCCTCATCCTCTCTATCTGCACCCTCTTCACTCTCTGCTGTGTGCACCCCCAAAGACACCACCACAAACACCACCACCACCATATACCCTCCGCTTGAGTCACTGGAATTATTTTCCGATCCATCACAAGACATTTGCGATGCGCAGCCATTGTTGGCATCGGATCAGGAAGAGGAGGTAGCAACAGCCGCCACTCAGCAGTTTGACGAAAGTACCCAGATCAGCTCAAGGAGGTTGGTCCTCGCTGTTGCTGCCTACTCCGAGATCTTGAATGTTAGTTGTGGGGAAGGTGACGTGGATGATGACGTGTCTATGGACATCACGTGGGTGGCCACAAGAGAGGAAGAGGAGGGGAGTTTAGAGGGAGAGACGGACCGGCAGATAGGAAGGAGAGGCAGGCGGAACTTGCATTGCACAAGAGGTAGAAAGCAGACTGCAAATGTATCAGGAGCGAGCCATCAACCATGTACTGTCACATCTGGTGATCCCAGGACGCCTGCACATGGCTCCGCAGTGTGGGCTTTTTTTAATGTGTCCGCTGCTGATAACAGTGTTGCCATCTGCAGCCTTTGCAGTCAACGTATAAGTCGCGGTAAGCCCAACACTCAATTAGGGACAACTGTTTTAAGAAGGCGCCGGAACTGCCATCACCGAGCCCAGTGGGAGCAACACCGTCAGAACCCACAAAGCCAAACTCCAGGCTCTCACCGTCCAACCTCTTCTCCTTCTCCTCACAATTGTCCTCCACTCCACCTTCCATGATGCCGTCTTCACGTTGTTCTGGAAAAAGGCAGGCTTCCGTGGCCCAAATGTTGGAGCGGAAAAAAATGATGACGCCGGATAACCTTCTTGCCCAACGTTTGACTGCTGGCTTGTCGGAACTGATAGCCCGCCAACTACTGCCATATCAACTGGTGGACTCGGAGGCCTTTCGGAAATTTGTGGCCATTGGAACACCACAATGGAAGGTCCCAGGCAGGAAATATTTCTCGCAGAAGAGCATTCCAGAGCTGTTTGGCCATGTTCAGGGGCAAGTGAATATATCTCTTGCACACAGTGTTGGTGCCAAGATACATCTGACCACAGACACATGGTCTAGCAAACACGGGCAGGGAAGGTATATCACTTTTACTGCCCACTGGGTGAACCTTCTGATGGCTGTCTAGCATGTAACCCGTGGCACCCGTGTAGATTTGGTTGTACCGCCACGGATTGCATGCAGGCCTGCCTCTTCTTCTCCTCCCCCTCCTCCTCCATCCTCCCTCTCCTCCTTGGCTGACTCCTCCTTTTCTGCTTCCACCGTCTCTTCCGCTGCGCCGCCCAAGATCCCCAGAACCTATTCCACATGCCAGGTGAGACGTTGCCATGCTGTGCTGCGTCTGTTGTGCCTGGAAGTCAAGAGCCACACTGGTCCTGCACTCCTTTCAGCTTTGCGATCACAGGCAGATCAGTGGCTGACACCGCTCAATTTGACAGTTGGTAAAGTGGTGTGCGACAATGGTGCCAATCTGCTGAGCGCGCTGAAACAGGGCAAAATAACATACGTGCCATGCATGGCACACATCCTGAACTTGGTCGTGCAGCGATTCGTTGCCAAATACCCTGGGGTCCAGGCCAGGAAAATCTCGGGCCATTTCAGAAGATCTTACACAGCAATGGCTCGCCTTGCTGACATTCAGCGGCGACACAACCTGCCCGTCAGGCGTCTTATTTGTGACTGCCCGATGCAATGGAACTCAATGTTGCATATGCTTGACAGGCTGCTCCAGCAGAAACGTGCAGTTAATGACTACCTGTATAAACTCTGCGGCAGGACAGGTTCCTGGGGAGCTTGGGTTTTTTTCACCTCGCCAGTGGCTGCTCATGCGCGATGCATGCAGACTTCTGCGGCCATTCAATGAGATCACCATACTGGTCAGTCACGGCCAGGGTGCCATCAGTGACATCGTACCTTATGCCTTCTTTCTGGAGCGTGCATTGCGTCATGTTATTGATCAAGCCATCGAAGAGCAGGAGCAGGAAGATGAGGAAGTTGCAATGTTGGATGAATTCCCAGGGGGGGTTACTCCATCTGAGACAAGTCAACAACAGGAGTCTGAAGAGGAGTCAGAGGAGTGTGGTGCCGGGGCGGAAGAGGAGGAGCAAGAAGAGCATGCTTTAAACCTTTCTGGGATCCCTGGTGTTAACTGTGGATGGGGGGAGGAGAACGAGGACGACATTATCCTGGATGATGAGCTGGAGCCAGGCCACTACACCGCTTCCAGTTTAGTGAGAATGGGGGCCTTCATGCTCCAGTGTTTTAAGGGGGACCCCCGTATAAAAAGCATAAAGGGCAAGGACCAGTACTGGGTGGTAACATACTTAGACTCCCGGTACAAACAGAAAAATGGCGGAAATGTTACCACCATCACAGAGGGCAGTCAGAATGCAGCACTTCCAGGCCTTGCTGCGAGAAATGCTGCATTCTGCTTTTACGTGCGCTGGCAGAGGAATTTCCAGTCACAGAGAGACAGTTGCGGGTAGCAATCCAACAATCCAAGAAGAGGGCGGTTTGAAGATGTCTTGGTCACTTCAGATATGAGATCCTTCTTTCAGCCAACACACCGACAGATGTACTCCGGATCCAGCATCAGGGAATGCCTACACCGACAGGTGTCTGAATATATCGGGTTAACGGCCGATGTGGACGCTCTGAGGTGTGATGAACCCCTGGACTACTGGGTGGGCAGGCTTGACCTCTGGCCAGAGCTTGCACAATTTGCAATGGAACTGTTGGCTTGCCCCCTGTCCAGTGTCCTGTCCGAAAGGACGTTCAGCGCAGCAGGGGGGGATCGAGACCGATAAGCGCATTCGCCTAGCTCATGATAGTGTAGACTACCTCACATTTATAAAAATGAATGAGGCATGGATTTCTGAGGAATTCAACACATGTGACCAGTAGACCATGTTTCATTGAAATTCCTCATGACAGGCCACAAATATCCACCAGACCGCCATCCACCCACAACAATTTCTGGTCCTTGTCTTCGCTAAATAGAGTGGCATAAAAGGCATTTCATGTCCATTGAATGCCTAATTTTTGGGGCCTTTCATGGCCGACAATTATTTTTTTTGTCAATGCCTAATGAACCTAAGCTACAGAATACTACGTTCTTAGCTGTCAGGTAAACCCATGTGGGCTCATTTTTGGGGCCTATAGCGGCCGACACTTACTTCTGTATCGTGTGAATGCCTAATGAACCTTCAGCCACAGAATACTACGTTCTTAGCTGTCAGGTAAACCCATGTGGGCTAATTTTTGGGGCCTATAGTGGCCGACACTTACTTCTGTATCCTGTGAATGCCTAATGAACCTTCAGCCACAGAATACTACGTTCTTAGCTGTCAGGTAAACCCATGTGGGCTCATTTTTGGGGCCTATAGTGGCCGACACTTACTTCTGTATCGTGTGAATGCCTAATGAACCTTCAGCCACAGAATACAACGTTCTTAGCTGTCAAGTAAACCCATGTGGGCTAATTTTTGGGGCCTGGAATGGTCAACACTTACTTCTGTATCCTGTCAATGCCTGATGTACCTTCAGCCACAGAATACAACGTTCTTAGCTGTCAGGTAAACGCATGTGGGCTAATTTTTTGGGCCTGGAGTGGGCGACACTTACTTCTGTATCCTGTGAATGCCTAATGAACCTTCAGCCACAGAATACTACGTTCTTAGCTGTCAGGTAAACCCACGTGGGCAAATTTTTGGGGCCTATAGTGGCCGTCACTTACTTCTGTATCCTGTCAATGCCTAATGTACCTCCAGCCACAGAATACAACATTCTTAGCTGTCAGGTAAACGCATGTGGGCTAATTTTTGGGGCCTGTACTGGCTGACACTTCTTTATCCTGGGAATGCCTAATTTTTCAGACTGGAATTGAAAATCAATGGGTCTGTAAATGTTCCGCCAAATTGTGGAATGGTTGCGGACCCATTTTACAGATGTGTGAATGGACCCTATATGTATTTGACATGTATTTAGGGCAACTTTTCCAATTGCAATACTTCTGTTATGACATTGTTCATGTGGTGGGACTATTTGTGCACACCTAGTAAGTCTTTTGTGGCTGCAAATATGACCTAAAGGTTTTTAAAGTTCACCTCCCATTAAAGTCAATAGGGCCCCCCTGCGGACTTGCGGTTCGCGGACATTTGAGAAAATTTGTGGCTGACGTTCACGAACCGCCCCCGCCGATGTTCGTCCATCACTACTTGCAAGTGTACATAAAGTGAGTGTAAGTAAAACGGGGTATGCGTGTAATAGACTATAGCTAATGTGAAAATACTTCTTGATATCTACAGTGACTAAATATCTGTCCCTTTTGTTTGAGATTATTGATCTTACATTCAAAGAAGTATGAATAGCACCATTCACAGAGATTATTTGAAGGTTGTGCCCCCCAACATACCGACTTTTATGCCATACCGAAATACGGGAATTATTAACTAACATTTCAAGGTGTGCAGGAGTGCCTGGCCAAGGGTCACTTCCCGAGAACAGAAGTATTAATGGGAAATGTGATATATGTCTTAGTCATCTACATGAGAAGATTTCTCATTTCACACTTTTTTTTTTAACTCAAATTTGAAATGATGCCATGTGCCCAATACTCCATGAGGTTTGAATGACATGACTAAAGAAATGTGAATGACAGAGGTGGACTGGAGAAAGCAGGAGTGTAAGGAGACTGTATCTGCCTGTCAGGAAAAGGTCCAAGTGTGGAGGGAGAAAATGGCGGCCAGGGGCACGTGGATCGGTGTGCCAGGGGCCGTGTGTGTGTCAAGACTACATGGAATGATGTTGACCGTGCATACGGTAGCGGGGACATTTATTCTGTATAGTGACAGTGTCAGTACTATGAAGATAGCAGTTGGCCATGCTGGGAAGGGTAGTGGAGCTTTCTTCGGACACAGTATGGTGACGGGCCTTGCTTGTACATGTGCTGGGAAGAGGACTGTTGACCTTGCATACAACAGTGGGACAATTCTCTGGACTGGAAAAGAGGGACAGCTGGCTCAGGGTGAAGGAGGTGCAGCTGGGGCCCTGCTACAAGCAAGAAGAGTGGTTGCATGTCTGGTGAGGGATATGGTCCGCTTTGCAGTAACTTCTGTGTCGGCTGAGGTGAGAGAGAGCGCATTGGAGGGGTTACTGGAAAGCGCGAGCTAGAAGATTCTGCCTAACAGGAGGAGCCACTGGCAAACAACGAATGTAGGTGGAGACGTCGGTCGCGCTCAGCCAATCAGGAGTGACAAGGGAAGTCCATAAATTACTTCCTCCTTCGGGTGTGGCTTAGAGGGAGACACGTGCAAGGAGAAGCAACATGGAGTTTGCTGGAGAGCGAAAGTGCGCAGCAGGAGGTGGCTGTCCTCTGGGATACAGAAGTGTGGATGGTGCCCGATGAAGGACTGGCGTTTTGCACCGGAGGAGGCGTGGAGCACTTAGGCCTGGTATGTCCCCAGTGTGTGAGTGTGACCATGCGAGTGTGGGCGTTGAGCCAGTGCGGGCACTGCGGCTATCTGAGTGAGGGTTGGCCCAGACAGTTGTGTGTGTCGTGGGAGACAGGGATCACTTGAGTCGTAGCAGCTGTGAAATTGGGGCCCCTCCGCGGAGGCAGGAGGGGAGTCTTCAGAGTATTGATGCGGCTGGAGGCCATGCAACCTGGCAGTGGTCAAGCTTACCCATCAAAGGAAACCTGATTGCCAACAAAGAGTGCGTGCAGGTAGTGAGGGCCACCTGATGCACCGAAGGTCCCTGCAGCCGTAACAGGGTCTGCTCCCATCTCTATTAAGAAGAAAAGATGGCCGGCGGCAGTCGGGACTCCTTCGGCCAGTGTGAGCAGTGAAGAGGAGGCCGGGGGCCATCAATGTGGGGTCTCCAAGTTTCCAAAATAAGTTTGGGTCAATTGAGGAAGGAATTGACAACTGGAGGTCTGAAGATGAGACAGAATGGGATCAAGGGGTTAAATGTGTGCCTCATGTTTACTGACGTGTGTGGGGGGGAGGGGGTTGTGTGACACAGACACAGATCGCAGGTTCAGCTATGCTGAATCCTGTAATCTGTCACTGTCTGTCACATAGGAGATCCGCCCGCTTTGTTTACACAAGCAGGCGGATCTTCTCACACTTTTCCCGACAATCGGGGAAGAGCGGCGGTGATCACCGCCTCTCCTCCCCTGGCCTGAATCTTGCTGTGTCTGAATACAGCGGTAGCGAGCCCCTGACGACGCACGCGCGCGGCTGAGAGAGGGAGGAGTCCAGCGACGTCGGTCTACGTCGCTGGACCTAGCCGAGCCGCTCTGCTGCAGTAGCAGCAACGTGAGCGGTCCGCAAGTGGTTAATCAGCGTCAGTCAGCGTCAGTCAGCACTAACCAGCGTCAATTAGCAATTCTGTATAGTCCCTGCCTATTTGTGCATAGTTCAGTTGTTGGAGTATCCCACTCATCCCTTCTCCTATCCAAGTTCTCAATAAACCCTAAAAACCAAAGAAACTGGAATGGTTTTTGTCTGAGGTAATCACACTTGGAAACATGCTTAACCACTTGCCGACTGCCTAACGACTATTAACGTCGGCAGTCAGCCCCTCACAGGCAAAGCGGCGTAGTACTAAGTCGCTAGCCTGTGAGGGTCTAGGGAGCGAGCGCGCGCCGCTGGAGGCGCGCTCCCGCTGGCTCACAGACCCCCCCGCGCGTGTGCCCGGCGGACCCAATGTCCGCCGGGCACTCGCGATCGTCGGTTACAGCGGGAGAAAGGCAGGCGGCTAATGTAAACAAAGCCGTCTGTCATTCTCCCCTGTGTAACAGCACAGATCACTCGGTCCTGCTATGTAGGACCATAGATCTGTGCTGTTACACACACAGCCACATCCAATCACAGTAAGAAACACGCCCCTAGGGACACACATAACCCCTCCCTCTCAAATAAAGTTAACCCCTTCCCTGCCAGTGTAATTTTTACAGTAACAGTGCATATGTATAGCACTGATTACTGTAGAAATGTCACTGGTAACCCCAAAAGTGTCGAAAATGTCAGTCAAGGGTCCGATCTGTCCGCCGCAATGTCGCAGTCCCGCAAAAAAAATCGCAGATCGCTGCCATTACTCGTTAAAAAAAAAACAATAGAAATGACAAAAATCTTTCCCTTTGTTAGTAAACGCAAAAACTTTTGCGCAAACCAATCAAAATACGCTTTTTGCAATTTTTTTTTTACCAAACATATGTAGCAGAAAACAAATTGGCCAAAAATGTTAAAAAATTTTGATTTTTACATTTTTTTGGGGGGGAATTTCATATAAAAAAATGTGAAAAATATTGTTATTTTTGCAAAATTGTCGCTATTTTTTTGTTTATAGCGCATGATAAAAAAATCACAGAGGTGATCAAATACCACCAAAAGAAAGCTCTGTTTGTGGGAAAAAAAGGACGCCAAATCCGTTTAGGTACAGCGTCGCATGACCGCGCAATTGTCCGTTAAAATCCCGCAGTGCCGAATCGCAAAATAGGCCCTGGTCAGGAAGGGGGTAAAATCTTCCGGGGCTTAAGTGGTTAAATGTCCTACTGTTGCTAATGGTAACCCAGGGGAACCCACACTCAGCGGCTCCCATGGGAGTACGGCTACAGTTACATTCCCTGCACCCCACTGACTTCATATTTGTTCATTCCAACATAAAATATATAATAGAGTTCATGCATCCCACTGCTTCTCTATTTTATACAGTACAACAAAGTACAGTATTTAATAAATCACAGACATCCCCTACACCCCACCTTTCCCTCTTTCTACAGTCCAACTTACAGTATACGATGGAGTACACGCATCCCCTGCACCCCACCCTCATCTTTGTACAGTTCAACTGACAGTAAACAAACGTTACATCCCCTGAACCCCACCAATTTTCATTTTTGCCCATTCCAAAAAAAAGGTCCAAGAATGAAATACTGCCCCCCGCCCAAATAAAAGCATGCCCAACAAAAGGCCCCCACATCCATTATTTTATATAAATATACATTTTAGAAAATATATATACTATTATCTTCTTCCATAACTCACCACTGGACCGGTCCACCAAACACCCGCTGTCTGTCCTCGGTTCTCCTGTCACTCCTGTGTCTGCCGCGGCCACTGCCCTAGAAGATCCAGCCTGCCCTGTGTGAGAGGGAGTGTGCTGGTGTCATTGCGCGCACCACGATCACGCGAGGGAGGTTCCCCGGAGAAGATGCTCCGCCTCCTCGTACTCATCAGTTTGCACTACAGGCGGCAGTATGAGATGGGGAAATGTTGCTCGTAATGCACCGCAAACTGATGACACACAAAACTGCTGGAAAAAAAATATTGGGAGTCAATTTGCTGGTAAGGCCCATGGTAGGGCCAGCGGGACCCATGGAAGGGCCGGCCCTGCCCTGCGCCCCACTATCATCTTTGCACAGTTAAACAGACAGTATACAAAGTGACATCCCCTGAACCCCACTGACTTCATCTTTGTACATTCCAACATACAGAATACCAATGAGTACATGCACCCCCTGCATCCCACCATACAGTACAGTATATGCTTCCCCAGCACCTCACCATATCTTTCTTTGAACAGTCTAACATACAGTAGCAGTACCAGCATGGGGTGGCCAGAGTCCTAGGGTAGGGGGCTACAGCAATACCAGGGTGGAGTGGCTGGAGTGGGGTGGGGGGGGGGGGCTTGCAGTAACAGGATAGGGTGGCTGGAGGATTGGGGATGGAGGATGGAGCAGTTGTGGCAGTGTGGGCGGTGCCAAGTCTTGCTTGAAAATGAAATCAGCATCTCCATAAAGCTGGTCAGCAGAGGGAAGCATGAAGTGCTCTAGAATTTCCTGGTAGAGGGCTGCCTTGACTTTGGACTTGATAAAACACAGTGGACCAACACTGGCAGATAACATGGCTCCCCAAATCATCACTGACTGTGGGGAATTTTGCATTTCATTTGGAAATGAAGGTCCCAGAGTCTGGAGGAGGAGTGGAGAGGCAGAGAATCCAAGTTGCATGAGGTCCAATGTGAAGTTTCCATAGTCAGTGATGATTTGGGGAGCCATGTCATCTGCTGGTGTTGGTCCACTGTGTTTTATCAAGTCCAAAGTCATCCCAGTCCTCTACCAGGAAATTCTAGAGCACTTCATGCTTCCCTCTGCTGACCAGCTTTTTGGAGATGCTGATTTCATTTTCCAGCAGGACTTGGCACCGCCCACACTGCCAAAACTACAAATACCTGGTCACATAATCATGGTATCACTGTGCTTGATTGGCCAGCAAACCAGTGTTAATTTTGGCAGCAAATTTCAATTTAGTTTTAGTCTTAGTCTTAGGACTAAAATGGCATTTTAGTTTTAGTCCCATTTTAGTCTTCTGCAAGCGTTTTAGTTTTAGTCGTATTTAGTCGACTAAAACTCCAGTACATTTTAGTCGACTAAAACGTCCTACATTTTAGTCGACTAAAACGTCCTACATTTTAGACGACTAAAACTCATTTTAGTCATCTATAATCGAATGGGTGTAGTTCAATTGTAATTTGTAATGCATTGTTTAAGCATTTCTCTACAATTTCCAAACACAGTATATACTATATACTGGCCCTGGAGTGAAAAATTGAATATGTTATTATTTATGGTATTAAGCTTTGAGCATGCACCAGTGTTAATTTTGGCAGCAAATTTCGATTTAGTTTTAGTTCTAGTCTTTTGACTAAAATGCCATTTTAGTTTTAGTCGTATTTTAGTCATCTGAATTGTTTTAGTTTTAGTCGTATTTTAGTCGACGAAATTAACACTGCAGCAAACTCACCTGACCTAAACCCCATAGAGAATCTGTAGGGTATTGTCAAGAGGAAGATGGGAGACACCAGACTCAACAATGCAGAGGAGCTGAAGGCCGCTATCAAAGCAACCTGGGCTTCCATAACACCTCAGCAGTGCCACAGGCTGATCACCTCCATGCCACGCCGCATTGATGTAGTAATTCATACAAAAGGAGCCTCAACCATGTAGTGAGTGCATTCTATACTGTACATGGACAGACTTTTCAGTAAGCCAACATTTCTGTATTAAAAACCTTTGTTTTATTGGTCTTATGTAATATTTATTTGAGATGTTGATTTTTGGGGTGTCACTGGCTGTAAGCCATAATCATCAAAAATAAAAGAAAGAATTGCCTGAAATATATAACTATGTGTAACGCATCTATATTGAATATATGAGTTTACCTTTTTGAATTAATTACTGAAATAAATTAACCTTTTATGATGTTGTAATTTTATGAAATGCACCTGTATATATACTGCATATATTTCAGCAGCCAAAAATAGGGTTATCTGTGTTTTATCAACAAAAAAATGTTGCGATAATGGCCTTTGAAAAACCTGCGTGATTTTGCTGCAATTTTGCCTCGATTTTACCAGTGATTCTGCCATGACTTTTTATGCAACACGGGTGTGTTTTTTTTGCCGCCATTTCAATGCATTTCAGTGGGGAGGTGTGTTTTTGGTGCTGTTTTTTTAACCACTTCAGCCCCGGAAGGTTTACCCCATTTCTGACCAGGCCGTTTTTTTGCGATACAGCACTGCATTGCTTTAACTGACAATTGTGCGATCGTGCCTCGCAGTACCCAAAATAAATTGATGTCCTTTTTTCCCACAAATGTAGCTTTCTTTTGATGGTATTTGAGCACCTGGTGGCAGGGGATGATGTGAGTGAGACACTACATGTGGTGGCAGGTGATGGTGGTAAGTGAGACACTGCATCTGGTGGCAGGTGATGGTGGTAAGTGACATGCTGCATCTGGTGGTAGGCCATAATGGTGAGTGAGATACTGCATCTGGTGGCAGGTGATGGTGGTAAGTTAGACACTGCATCTGGTGGCAGGTGATGGTGGTAAGTGAGACACTGCATCTGGTGGCAGGTGATGGTGGTAAGTGACATGCTGCATCTGGTGGTAGGCCATAATGGTGAGTGAGATACTGCATCTGGTGGCAGGTGATGGTGGTAAGTGAGGCACTGCATCTGGTGGCAGGTGATGGTGGTAAGTGAGGCACTGCATCTGGTGGCAAGTGATAGTGGTAAGTGACATGCTGCATCTGGTGGTAGGCAATAATGGTGAGTGAGATACTGCATCTGATGGCAGGTGATGGTGGTAAGTGACATGCTGCATCTGGTAGTAGGCAATAATGGTGAGTGAGATACTGCATCTGGTGGCAGGTGATGGTGGTAAGTGACATGCTGCATCTGGTGGTAGGCAATAATGGTGAGTGAGATACTGCATCTGGTGGCGGGAGATGGTGGCAAGTGACACACCCACTAATTCTGCATTATGGTGAGTTGAACTATTTTAATTTTATATATTACAATGTAATAATAGAAATAATGTGCTTCAATCAATTTGAATAGATATCTTTTTTTCCCACAAATGTAGCTTTCTTTTGATGGTATTTGATCACCTGGTGGCAGGTGACGATGGTGAGTGAGACACTGCATCTGGTGGCAGGTGATGGTGGTAAGTGAGACACTGCATCTGGTGGCAGGTGATGGTGATGAGTGAGACACTGCATCTGGTGGCAGGTGATGGTGGTGAGTGAGATACTGCATCTGGTGACAGGTGACGATGGTGAGTGAGACACTGCATCTGGTGGCAGGTGACAATGGTGAGTGAGACACTGCATCTGGTGGCAGGTGACGATGGTGAGTGAGACACTGCATCTGGTGGCAGGTGATGGTGATGAGTGAGACACTGCATCTGGTGGCAGGTGATGGTGGTGAGTGAGACACTGCATCTGGTGGCAGGTGATGGTGGTGAGTGAGACACTGCATCTGGTGGCAGGTGATGGTGGTAAGTGAGACACTGCATGTGGTTGCAGGTGATGGTGGTGAGTGAGACACTGCATGTGGTGGCAGGTGATGGTGATGAGTGAGACACTGCATCTGGTGGCAGGTGATGGTGGTAAGTGAGACACTGCATCTGGTGGCAGGTGATGGTGGTGAGTGAGACACTGCATCTGGTGGCAGGTGATGGTGGTAAGTGAGACACTGCATCTGGTGGCAGGTGATGGTGGTGAGTGAGACACTGCATCTGGTGCCAGGTGATGGTGGTAATTGACATGCTGCATCTGGTGGTAGGCGATAATGGTTAGTCAGACACTACATCTGGTGGCATGTGACGATGGTGAGTCAGATACTGCATCTGGTGGCGGGCAATGATGGCAAGTGACACACTGCATCTGGTAGTAGGCGATGGTAATAAATAACACGCTGCATCTGGTGGCAGGCGACGATGGCATGTGACACACTCAGGGCACCCACTAATTCTGCATTATGGTGAGTTGAACTATTTCATGGAAAAGATAAGACGTCTGGTTGACAACTAAATTGGCTGCTTGTGATTCCCGTCTCTGGGCCATCATGTGAGGCAGCTGTTGTAATCCTGATGTTAGTAGCGGGTGGGCCCTTCCAGGGCCGGGCCGTTGGGTGTCTGTACAGGCTGCCTTGTATTTCTCATTAAGGAATGACTTGTATTTAGCTGCTCTGCACCGTGACCATCGCTGAACTCATTTCAGATGACTGTACATCCCTGCCTTCCCATAATAAGATCTAGAAAGTTTTTTGAGGTCAGCAAAGTATTTTTAAATGTAAACTTATAATTTTGGAAAAAACAACACACAATGACTGCTGGATTTTAGATCAGCTCTCTGGCCTGGACCCAACTCAGAGGAAGAAACATTACGGAGCTAATGTGCAAAGCTGTAGAAGACTGGCCACTAAGGCTGCATATATATATATGTATATATATATATATATATATATATATATATATATATATATATATATATATATATATATATATATATATATACAGGGCATTTTTTCTTAGTGAATTGGTGCAGGAACTCCCCCTTTGTGAGTCAATTCTTGTCTCCGTCCCCTACCTATCCACCATTTCTTGATTCCACCCCCCCCCCCCTCAGTACCATCCCTTTTAGAGAATACAAAGCCAAGTATAATTTTGCAGTGCTAAGTAATTTGTATGTAATGATTGTTGCAACAAAAGCAGTAAAATAGAGCCCATGTAGCCAGCAGCAATAGACCCCCCCCTACAACAATAGATCCTTTCCAGCAACAATTGACCCCCCCCCGTGACATGAGCCCCCCTCCCCCCAGCAAACCAGCAATAATAGACCCCCCTACAACAATAGATCTACCCCAGCAACATTGGACCCCTGCAAGAAATTGCCACCCCAGCAACAAAAGACCTTTAGCAGCAACAACAGATCTCCCAGCAGCCAGCATCAATAGACCCCCTCCCTCAACAGCAGATCCTTTCCAGCAACAATTGACCTCCCCCCCGTGACATGAGCCCCCCTCCCCCCAACAAACCAGCAATAATAGACCCCCCTACAACAATAGATCTACCCCAGCAACATTGGACCCCTGCAAGAAATTGCCACCCCAGCAACAAAAGACCTTTAGCGGCAACAACAGATCTCCCAGCAGCCAGCATCAATAGACCCCCTCCCTCAACAGCAGATCCTTTCCAGCAACAATTGACCCCCCCGTGACATAACCCCCCTCCCCCCAGCAAACCAGCAACAGACCCCCCTACAACAATAGATCTACCCCAGCAACATTGGACCCCTGCAAAAAATTGCCACCCCAGCAACAAAAGACCTTTAGCAGCAACAACAGATCTCTCAGCAGCCAGCATCAATAGACCCCCTCCCTCAACAGCAGATCCTTTCCAGCAACAATTGACCCCCCTCCCCCCGTGACATAAGCCCCCCTCCCCCCAGCAAACCAGCAACAAAAGACCTCCCCAGCAACAATAGATCCCCCAGCAGCCAGGAATAATAAACCCTCCAGTACACCCCAGCATCCCTTGCCATTACATACAGTACATTCAGTACTGGATGTCCTGGAACTGCGTTCCTGCTGAAAAAAACCCTGCTAGCAATACACACCAAACATAGCATGTGCAGAGCACCTTCAATGCTCTGTGCTATCAGGAAATGGATTGGGACTGTGGAAGAAGGGGAGGATCAGAGAAGACAGGATCAAACACCCCAGTACACCCCAGCACCCCTTGACATTACATACAGTACATTCAGTACTGGATGTGGCGGAACTGCGTTCCCCCACGTTCCTGCTGAAAAAAGCCCTGTATATATATATATATATATATATATATATATATATACAGTGGGTACGGAAAGTATTCAGACCCCCTTAAATTTTTCACTCTTTGTTATATTTCAGCCATTTGCTAAAATCATTTAAGTTCATTCTTCTTCCTCATGAATGTACACATAGCACCCCATACTGACAGAAAAACACAGAATTGTTGACATTGTTGCAGATTTATTAAAAAAGAAAAACTGAAATATCACATGGTCCTAAGCATTCAGACCCTTTGCTGTGACACTCATATATTTAACTCAGGTGCTTTCCATTTCTTCTGATCATCCTTAAGATGGTTCTACACCTTCATTTGCGTCCAGCTGTGTTTGATTATACTGATTGGACTTGATTAGGAAAGCCACACACCTGTCTATATAAGACCTTCCAGATCACAATGCATGTCAGAGCAAATGAGAATCATGAGGTCAAAGGAACTGCCTGAAGAGCTCAGAGACAGAATTGTGGCAAGGCACAGATCTGGCCAAGGTTACAAAAAGATTTCTGCTGCACTTAAGGTTCCTAAGAGCACAGTGGCCTCCATAATCCTCAAATGGAAGACGTTTGGGACGACCAGACTTATAGTAAATCTTTACAAATCTTTATAAAAAATATTCCTGACAAGTAACAATATACAGTAACAATATCATATTTTAGAAAAGCTCCACCTTTTAACCACTTGCCGACTGCCGCACGACTATTTACTGTGGCAGTCAGACGCTCCTGGGCAAAGCGACATAAATCTACTTCGCTCGCCCAGGAGCCTGTAGGGGGCTAGCGTGCACCACCAGAGGCGCGCTCCCGCCCCCGCTCGTTCACGGACATCCTTGCGCGTGTGACCGCCGGCTCCGATGTCCGCCGGCCACTCGCGATCCCCCGCAGGAGAGGGAGAAGGACGGATGGCTGATGTAAACAGAGCCGTCTGTCATTCTCTCTGATGTAAGCACAGAGGCTATGCGATCCTGCTATGTAGGATCGTATGTCTCTGTGGTTACATCACAAGCCACGCCCCCCCACAGTTAGAATCACACCCCTAGGGATATATTTGACCATAATCCCCCCTCCACCAAATGATTTGGACCAGTGTACAAATCACTGTCCCTAAAAACATGGATGAATGAGTTTGGGGTGGAGGAACTTGACTGGCCTGCACAGAATCCAGACCTCGACCCGATAGAACACCTTTGGGATGAATTAGGGGGGAGACTGCAAGCCAGGTCTTCTTGTTCACATCAATGTCTGACCTTACAAATGCGCTTCTGGAAGAATGGTCAAACATTCCCATAGACACACTCATAAACCTTGTGGACAGCCTTCCCGAAAGAGTTGAAGCTGGTATAGCTGCAAAGGGTGGGCCAACTCAATATTGAACCCTAAGACTGGGATGACATTAAAGCTCATGTGCGTGTAAGGCAGGTGTCCCAATACTTTTGACAAAATAGTTTATGTATGTTTATATATATATATATAAATATATATATATATATATATATATATATATATATATATAGATAAGTGTGTATATATGTACATATATATATATATATATATATATATATATATATATATATTGCAGCCACTGGCACAGGGAACATCTCACGAGTAGAAGGAAAAATGGATTCAATAAAATTTCAGCAAATTTTGGATGGTAACTTGATGCCATCTGTGAAAAAGCTGAAGTTAAAGAGAGAATGGCTTCTACAAATGGATAATGATCCTAAACACACCTCGAAATCCACGGGGGATTACATCAAGAGGCGTAAGTTGAAGGTTTTGCCATGGCCTTCACAATCTCCTGACCTCAACATAATTGAAAATCTATGGATAGACCTTAAAAGAGCAGTGCGTGACAGACAACCCAGAAATCTCAAAGAACTGGAAGACTTTTATAAGGAAGAATAGGCAAAGATACCTCAAACAAGAATTGAAAGACTCTTGGCTGGCTACAAAAAGCGTTTACAAGCTGTGATACTTGCCAAAGGGGGCAGTACAAGATATTAACTCTGCAGGGTGCCCAAACTTTTGCAGACGTCATTTTTTTGTTTTCTGTATTTTGAAAGTGTAAATGATGGAAATAAAATCTAACTTTTGATGACATATTATAAGAATGTCTAATCTGTAATTTGATGCCTTTTGGAGATTTTTCCATCTTTCCTTGGCTTCTTTATGCACATTAATACAAATTTTTACCTGGGGTGCACAAACTTTCAATCCCCACTGCATATATATACACACACATGCATGCGTGTTTAAGCTTTTGGGGTGCACACCCTAATGCAATAGGCTGCACACACCTATGGCTATTGACACATGATAAATTTGGCCCTGATCGTCTAGATATCACCTTGGGTCATGAAAGGGTTAACCACTTGCCTACTAGGCCTATTTTTGACATTTGGTGTTTACAAGCTAAAATCAGTTTTTTAGCAGAGACCCTAGAGAATAAAATGGAGATTATTGTAATATTTTTTATCACACCGTATTTGTGCAGCGGTCTTCCAAACGCAATTGTTTTGGAAAAAATTCACTTTTTTAAATTAATTAAATTAAAAGAATCCAGTAAAGTTAATGTGAAAGATAATGTTACGCCGAGTAAATAGATACCCAACATGTCATGCTTCAAAATTGCGCACGCTCACAGAATGGCGACGAACTTTGGTACTTAAAAATCCCCATAGGCGACACTTTAAAAATTTCTACAGGTTGCCATCTTAGATTTATAGATGAGGTCTAGGGATCAAATTATTGCTCTCGCTCTAACGATCGCGGCGATACCTCACATGTGTGGTTTGAACACCGTTTACATATGTGGGCGGGGTTTCCGTATGCGTTCGCTTCTGCGCGCGAGCTAACGGGGACAGGGCGCCTTAATTTTTTTTTT
Organism: Pelophylax lessonae; assembly: GCF_965119305.1. Lineage (NCBI taxonomy): Eukaryota > Metazoa > Chordata > Amphibia > Anura > Ranidae > Pelophylax > Pelophylax lessonae. The sequence continues at coordinate 32,405,870 of NC_138772.1, forward strand.
TTTTTTTTTATTATTTATTTTATTTATTATTTTTTATTTTTACACTGTTTTTTAAAAAAAAAAAATTGATCATTTTTATTTCTAATACAAGGAATGTAAACATTCCTTGTAATAGAAATAGGCACGACAGGACCTCTTTTTTGTGAGATCTGGGGTCAAAAAGTCCTCAGATCTCACAAGTACACTAATAAAGATAGAAAGGGAAAAAAAAAATGAAAAAAAAAAAAAAGGGACCTTTAAGCCGGTTGCTCGTTTGCTGTCGCTCCGGTCCTCCAAGACAATAGAGTGGAGTGAGGGCAAGCATGCCCTCGCTCGACATCCTGTCTGTGAGGATCCGGGACCCGATCGTTTTCCCCGCTGCCGGCGGGTCCGGTAAGCTGGGGAAAGGACTGGGACGCGGCGGGAGGGGGGGACACCCTTTCCGCCATCCCGGAGGGTGATCTTGCGGCGAATCCGCCGCTGGGACCACCCTTATCGGAAAGCCGATCGCCTGCAGTTTAAAAAAATACCAGTGTTATGGCAGCTATCTGCTGCCATAACACCGGTATTTAGCTTTAAACTCAGGACGTATATTTACTATTGCCGGATGGGAGGTGGTTAAACAAAGTTTCACTTATTTAGGAGGACCAAAGCTCAAAAATGTAAAAATAAATGAATCTAACTATGTCATATAACATAATGTGAACTGGGCAACTAGGAAATTAAATAAGAATACAGGAAACAGGCTCCTTTGTGTGGCCAGTTACATCGCCAATACATTGGTCATGTGATCTCTAGTGAAGGCTCTTGGGGGACTGATGGTAAGGTGAAGCTGGCCAATCAAAGAGAGTCTCAATGGTGACCCTAGGCAGAAATTAGTTTCCATGAAATTTGCCATTTTCACATTTTGTCAGCGAAATGAAAAATGTTCCCACTTTTCAGTTATCTTTTGTTTGTATGACGCAATTAGATTTTTCAGATAACGTACACATCATTATTTCAGTGAAGGTATGCTTATTTATTATGAATGTACTATTAAGGATTAGCAACAATGTTTATGTTTCTAGGAAAGGTGTAAATGAAAGATTGCGGTATTCACCGATTTCTGGAAGGTGTCTGTAATCCCTTCTGTAATTTTCCTGGACTTTTTCGTTTGTAAAGTAAGCAGTATAAATTATGAATTTTGAAGGATACAATGTACCTGGTAGAACCATTTCTTAAACAACTATCACAGAAGTGAGAATTGATGACTCGCTGCCCAGATTTTTTAACACACTTAGTTACATTGCAATTTGGATTTTTTTTAAACTATAACATGAAGAAACTCTTAGGATACACATGGGCCCCATTCACTTCTATGTGTGTAACGAGTGTCAACGCATGTTAACCTCTTTACCTCCACTCACATTACTGATACTGCAGCAATGTGGCTCGTTATCGTCCAGCGACGTCGCTGGACTCCTCCCCTTGTGGGCGGCGCGCGCGCGCCGCTGGAGGCTCGCTCCCGCTGTTTTCAGTCACAGTGGGAGTCGGGCCAGGGGAGGAGCGGCGGCGATCACCGCCGCTCTTCCCCGATCGTCGGGGAATCTAGTTTGGAGATCCGCCCGCCTGTGTAAACAGATTGGGCGGATCTCCTCAGTGACAAGGAGTGACAGATTGCAGTGTTCAGCATAGCTGAACCTGCGATCTGTCCCTGTGTCACTCAGTCACCTCCCTCCCCACACATTAGTAAGCACCAGGCATACATTAACCCCTCCCTCTCTAATAAAATTAACCCCCTTCCCTGCCAGTGTCATTTTTACAGTAACAGTGCATATATATAGCACTATTTACTGTAGTAATGTCACTGGTACCCCCAAAAGTGTCAAAAATGTCAGTCAAGGGTCCGATCTGTCCGCCGCAATGTCGCAGTCCCGCAAAAAAAAATCGCAGATCGCCGCCATTACGCGTTAAAAAAAAAACACCAAAAATGACAGAAATCTTTCCCTTAGTTAGTAAACGCAATAACTTTTGCGCAAACCAATCAAAATACGCTTATTGTGATTTTTTTTTACCAAACATAGGTAGCAGAAAACAAATTGGCTGAAAATGTGAAAAAATTTAGATTTTTACATTTTTCGGGGGGGGGGGGGGGGGGGAGAATTTCATATAAAAAAATGTTAAAAATATTGTTATTTTTTCAAAATAAACGCTCTTTTTTTGTTTATAGCGCAAAAAGTAAAAATCGCACAGGTGATCAAATACCACCAAAAGAAAGCTCTGTTTGTGGGAAAAAGGGACGTAAATTTCGTTTGGGTACGGCGTCGCACGACCGCGCAATTGTCAGTTAAAGTCGCACAGTGCCGAATCGCAAAAAGTGGCCTGGACGTAAGACAGCAAAATCCTCCGGTGGTAAAGTGGTTAAATGAAGAAGACCAAAACATTTTCCCAAAAGTTCAGTAAAAATCAGGAGATTTGGAGAAAATGTTACCGTTTTTTGGGAAATGCATTGGAGTCAACAGGGTCGGCAAAATTAAAGAGGACCTACACTGTTCTAAGTCCAGTATTGCCTGTGGTCTACCTGTGGTTAATCTTTTCACCGTTACTGACTTACTCTGCACGGTGTCTATTTTTGGGGTGGCTTTCATGGTCTTGTAGCTGGTCAGATGGCTGATGGATTAGTATTTTTCTTGTTAGGACAGCTAGCTTTTACCACTTCCCGCCCGTCATATAGCAAAATGACGGCCGCAAAGTGGTTGCTCTATCCTGACTGGGCGTCATATGACCTCCAGCAGGATAGGCCTCTCTGCACGCAGTGCGGCGATTGGTGGTGCAGTGTCACTCTGACACACCACATCTCCGATCCTGGTAAAGAGCCTATGACGTAGGCTCTTTACCATGTGACCAGTTGTGTCCAATCCCAGCTGGTTACATAGTAAATAGGTAGTGCCGTTGATCGGCTTTCCTCAGTTCGCGCCTGACAGGCACAAGTAGAGGAGAGCCGATCGGTGGCTCTCCTGACGGGGGGGGGGCCCTGTGCTTGTAATCAGAGCATTGATTACCAGTGCAGACCCTTCGGGTTTCGCCCGCCTATTATGGGCGTTATCAAAAACATGATGTCTTTGTCTTTGATAACGCCCATAATAGGCGGGTGAAACGCATCGACGCACTTCCGGGCAGAGGAACATCACACGACGTCACTTCCTGAAACCACAGTGGAACGCACGCCGGCAGCGTACGCGGAAGTGGAACGATTCGCTGTGATTCTGCTATATTCTAATGCTGATAATTACTGCACTTTTGTGAGTAGTTTTAATACATTTTATTTAATAAAACACACTACGGGCTTCACTATGTCTGGCTCCTTCCCCTTCTTTTGAACATATGATTAAGGAGAGAGCGTAGAGGAGCTGGAACAGAGGTACTTGGAGGCTGTGCTAGACCCATCCATCCAGGGAATATTGTTACAGTTCGAGGCTTGTTTATATCCCAGGTCTGGTGAGTGCATCCCCATAAGGGTTTCTTCCTTGAGAGCACCTTGGCACCTAAGTGGAATATTTTGAGCACTTTTTCAGCACTTTAGTTCCATCTAAGTGAACTATTTACTTTAGACTGCACTTTCATTCAGCAATTTTTGCACCATTTGCATTGTTTGCACTATGAACATTTTATGAATGCACTTTATCCATGTATGCACTTTATCCATGTATGCACTTTATCCATGTATGCACTTTATTGTTTATGGATTTTGTATGTATTTATTATATTATGCACTGATTCACTTTACTATTTTTCACAACAATTACATGCCTGTTAGCGCTGCTTTAAGATTGTTTTTTTTAGAACAGGGAGGGGGATAGGTTTTGGAGAAGCAAATATAATGCCCTGTGTCTGTGTCTCTCACCACAGCAGCTGAAAGCTGGCAGGAGGGGAAAAAACTGGCTTTCAGCTCCCGCAGAGAGTCCTGCACAGGGCTTCCTTCTGTAATTGCCCCTCTGCACAATCGCACCGATTCCCCATGCTGTTGGGGCCCCCTTGTGTGCCCGGGCCCCTTACAGGAAGACTGGTGCCCCCCCCCTATCAGCGGCCCTGCATATGTGTATAATTATTAAGAAAAGTGCATAAAAAAGAGCTGCTGCTATTATGAAAGGTATTGGAACCTCAAACAATAATCAAAGACAGTTAAATAGCGCTGCTTCCTTGAAACATATGAACATTACATAATCTGTGAATCAATCACAATGCATAAAGTGCCAGTGCAATTAAACAGGCAAAAGTCCTTCAATAATATTAAGGTGCAAAGTGCCAGTGATGTCTTCTCAGATTAGGATTCGAATGCCACTCCATTGTCCCCTCCTGAGTCCTCACTCACCAGCAGTAAGATCAAAGTCGGAGTAGTTTATGGATGGATGGATGGATGGCTGCAGCTCCTTCCCTCTTTGGTTGTATACATGGCTCTTAGCATAAGGAGCTGAGAGCCTTGTACACTGCTTAAGAGGGATCCATCCATCCATAAACCACACAGATTTTGATCTTACTGCTGGTGAGTGGGGACTCAGGGGTGGCACCTGAATCCTATTTTGAGAAGACATCACTAGCACTTTGCACCTTAATATTATTGAAGGACTTTTGCCTGTTTAATTGCACTTCATTATGCATCTTTGATTGCACTGGCACTTTATGCATTGTGATTGATTTACAGGTTATGTAAATATAAAGGCGTGGAGTATGGATGCTCACATTCTTATATTTTTAAATGGATGAATATGTTAAATTTTACTATTTTTGAATATATAATAATTGACCCTTTCTATCTAGAGGAGGGATATGTTTATGGGAATAGTTGAAGGGTTAGATCCCTCAGTTTCTTTGATGTCAGCTATATTTTCCCACCTCATTCAGTTTGGAGCATCTATGCCAGGATACATGCAGGGATAAGATGCAATAAATAGAAATCCCACTTTATTTAATGATTAGGGATGATCGAACTTTTGAAAAGTTTGGTTCGACCAGAACACCCGAACTTCCCGAAAGTTCGGTTCCGGATTCCAGAACCCCATTGAAATCAATGGGACCCGAACTTCGGTATTTAAAAAACACAATTTTATAGCCCTAAAACACAATAAATGCCCCTAAAAAGTGCCTAGGGTTCTGGGTCATGCCCCAGGGACTATTAATCACACAAAAAAAAGTTCTTAAAAATTGTTGTTTTTAAAAGAGAGCCAATTATTGAAAAAAAAAGAGATTTCTTTGGATTTAGTGCCGGGGGGGGGGGGGGGGGGGTATAAAAAGTGTACCTGTGAAGTTTCAGCTCTGTAGCATGTCCAGAACCAGAAAAAAAAGGATAATTTTTCTTAGAATTTTTATTAGCGCAGGGATGTGGCTCCGCTCCTATCACACCTATATGTGTGTATGTGTATATATACATATATGTGTGTGTGTATATATACCCCTATACAGAAGTTCAGATGTTATGCCTGCCTCCAAAGACGCCCAAAAAATGCCAAAAAAAAACGCCTGCAACAACACACCTGGGCGTTTTTGTTGCAGGCGTTTATTGGGCATTTTTTGGGCGTGTTTGGAGGCAGGCATAACATCTGAACTTCTGTATAGGGGTATATATACACACACACATATATGTATATATACACATACACACATATAGGTGTGATAGGAGCGGAGCCACATGCCTGCAAATAATTTCATTAGCGCATGGATGGGGTTCCGCTACTTTCACACCTATATGTGTGTATGTGTATATATACATGTATGTGTGTGCGTATATATACCCCTACACAGAAGTTCAGATGTCATGACACCACCCTGACCACGCCCCTCTCAACGCCGGCTCACTACATTCCCGCGGGACGCCGCGTTTTTTTTAAAGCCTGCCTGTATTTGTCTGCATAAATGTAAGTGGAACCTTAAACGTCTTTACTATTTAATGCTGGATTACGCTATGGTCTCCCTTTATCTTCCTTTCCACGTGTTTGGCATCTTCATCCTGCTACACCTTGGAAGTTGAGGCTGGTTACAAGTGTATTGATCCATGTCCATATCCTTATGTTTGTGGAGGCAAGAATCTATGCTGAGTTTTTTACCAAGCCTTTGTGGCCTGTCCATTAAGTTGGGGGCCCATTCATTCTGGTAAGCAGCCATTTCTCATTACCTATCACGGGTGTTTTCCTCCAGCCTCACCATCTATTGGGACTCCACCTTTGGATTACAACTTTCCACCTATTATCCATTTTTGGGACTCATGACCCTTATGGACTTTGCTTTTTCTTGCTTGTATCACTGCACTTGTTTTTATGACTAAGGTGGTATTTTATATTTTTGAATGTCATTAGTGCTACACTATTTTGGTATATACAGATGTCATGCCTGCCTCCAAAGACGTCCACAAAAAAGCCCAATAAACGCCTGAACCAAAAATGCCTAGGTGTGACAGGAGCGGAGCAACAACTCTTGTCTACTAAAAATTCTAAGACAAACAATCTTTTTCTTATGGCGGTCACCCTGACATGGATGAATTCGGTCAGCCTGGCATACAAGGAGTGGAGCCCCATCCCTGCTCTACTAAAAATTCTAAGAAAAATTATCTTTTTCTTATGGCGATCAACCTGACATGGAAGAGTTTGGTCACCCTGGCATAGCAGTCAGAGTCAGTTCACCCTACACTACACTACACTTAACACTTTCCCTACAGAAACTAGATTATTGAATCTAACTATAGTGGTATATAGTACCCTAACTACACTGCATATCCCTTTCCTCACACTAATAATTGTTAAATGACACTTTTGCAGCAGGAGTAACAGAACTGCTTCCACTCTCTTCCACAGCCCCTGTATTACTAGAGATTTGGCGGGGCTATGTTATATACTGGGGGGTGTATTCACTACTGATTGGCCTCTGGACCCCCTAGTCACTCCAATTACATGCCTAGCATCCTCCTGCCCCCTCAATTGGCTTTTACTGATGTTTCTGGTCCAATCATGGACTTTTAAAGCCCAGTTCCTGTCCCATTGCATTTTGGTCGGTTCTGGTTGCCGAATTCCGAACTTTTTCCGCAAAAAGTTCAGAATTCGGCCGAATTTTGAACAGTCAATGTTCTGGTCGAACCGATGGTCGGGTCGAACCGATGGTCGACCCCAACCGTTCGATCATCCCTATTAATGATAACTGTCTTGGTTATAATTGCATATAGTCTACAAACACTTTAATGTTAGCACTTTCAGAAGTACTATTTCTACCCTGTTCAGGGTCCTTATGTTCTCTTGATTTTGTTATATATAACTTTTCCTTTTTTTTTAAACTAATAAAAATGATTAAAATAGAAATTGACATTTTCTTTCCCCATAAAGTTTTTTGAAAATCTGGAGATTTCGGCAAAATGTTGTAATTTTAGTCATTTTAGGAGATCCATTGCAGCCAACATCAGAGGTGGCATTAAAGAGGACCTAGACCAGTGGTTGTTAACTTTTGAGCTATAGGGGGTCCCAACTGCGGTTCCTGACATCACCAAAGGGCTATACATAATGTTCAATATATGTAATAAATGAGAGCACTGTCAGAGACGGCAGACCTAGTAGAGGAACTAATGGTCAGACTGTAGACATGCACCATTTTTGGCTGGAGATATGCTGCAGAAGACACTACAAAATTGGGAACATGTTACATGAGGCTCATAGAGATCCCTGCTATTACCCCTAATCATTGTTCCCACTACAGACTGCTGAGGTCCAAGAGCCACACATCTTACACCGAAGGGCTGCATGTGGCCCCTGGGCTACAGGTTGGGCACCAGGGACCTACAGTAGACTGTGGCAGTTTTGCTCCAAAAAGGTTAGGCAGAGGGAAAAGGACTAGTCACTGCCTGTGATCTTGCTGCGGCTTATCTTTTCCCCATTATTGGCTCTCCATGCCTTGTTCTACATTGTGTCTCTATATAGCGGGGCTTCCTTGGTCTTCGAGTTGCCTGGTAAATGGGTATTTTCCTATTGGGTCAGTGATGTCGCAGATTTAATGCTTGTTGGATTCCCCTGTAGATGACTGTAGATCCCCCAGCAAGAAGGAGCTTCCCGGTAGGGGGGCCTTCTATGCATTTTGCAGTAGCCTTGGTGGTATAGAAAGTTAAGTACCTTGGGGTTCAAAAAATGAATCCATTTTTTGAACCTTATCAGGGATGGGGACACTTGATTTACAGACGAGTGTCTCACTCAAAGTCCCCCCTTTTTACTAAAGGGGTGGGGGTGTGTGTTTCCCAGCCGATCACTTTTAGTTTGCACCCTATGGCTAGTACTTAGCCATTCGTTTTTCATTACCAGTCATGGATTGGAGCAGGTGGGGGGAGGATTGGGCCATCTCCAAGCCCATCTGTTTCCCATCCATCCATCCATCAGCATTCATGTACTTCCACGGTGGAGGCACTCAGGTTGAGTAGTGTTAGGAAGTGTTAGGACTGCAAGATACACAGGGTGCCTTGTTGTTGGCCTTGCAGCTTATACATGCGTTTGCAAATGTGTGTTAACTAAACCCCTGTTTTTAACCCAAGTTGTTAGACAGGTATATTTGGTTTATTAGCAGACTGGTGGGTAGGTATATCAAACTGGGGACCGGTTGGTTCCCACACACCATCTATTATCCCTCTTGCTTTTCAAGTACCTTGGGGTTGCCACCATTATCTGATGACTGGTGGATGATATTTTCTTATTAGGACATATTTTCAAAGTTTCACAGTTGAGGCCCATTGGATTCCCCAGTAGATAATTGTAGATCTCCCGGGGAGCACCAGCTTCCTGGTACGGGTGACCTCTGTGCACTTTGCTAGGTGATATGAACAAGGGAGCACTTTACCAGTTCAGCAATCAGATTTAAGCAAACATCAGAGCAAGTTAGAAATTTGGGCACAACATACATGAGACACCTCAGGTCTATGTTGACTAATAAATGCCTAATTGGTCTATTCTTTTTTCTCTAGGCCAGCTACAATGAGTGCAGCACTAAGGCTAGGGGACATAGCAGGAATTTGGGGGAACTTAAGGGAGTAGGGGGCACTGTAGGTATCTGGAGAACACTGAAAGGCATGTCCCTCTCTGAGAAGGCACCCATTCTGACTGGAAATCTTTTGTGCTTTGCAATGTTTTCCCATGATTCTGGCTCAAGCAGTGCCTGGTGCTACATAACAAAGTGTTTATTTAAGCACAGGCAGGGTAGGACTGGGCCAGGGGGGCAATTGCCCCCCGGGCTGCTCTGATGCTCCATAAAAAGGCTGCACTACTTCTGCTATAAACATATAAACATGCCTAAAGGATTCCTCCTGGTGAAGGGAAGTAAAAAGTCCCCGCTGCTGACCTAGTGAGTGTGGGATGAAGACAAGTACAGAGTGCAGCCCCCCCCCCCCCCCACATGGATGGTGTAATCTGTATCTGAGCAGAGGCTGGTTCCATGCCCTACTGGAGACTCTCCTCCCCCAGCCAGCCCCAACCGAGCTTTCCCAGTTCCCCCCAATCAGCCTCCGCTGGCCAGTTCAGAAATCTAGATTTGGCTGGTGAGTAGAGAGCACCAGGAGCGGAGCTTCAGCCTGGAATGGGGGTCAAGAGGAGGCTGGGAAGGGGGAGAGTGGGAGGGGGGCCGAGTCGCTGCACCATGGGCCTCTGGTTTGTACTTGCCCCCTGGGCCTAAAGTTGCCAGTCAGCCCCTGAGCATAGGGCACCTGGTGCCTAACTAATTTCCGTATGTCAATGGCACCCTTGGCTATGGCCTAGTGGAAAAACCAGCCCTGATACCAACCCCTCTTAATAATAACAGAACGGCCAAAGACACAGTCTGGGTTGGTACAGGGGTTTCTATTGTCTCATTCTTGGCCCAAGAGAAAGATGTCATGTGAACCAGTCTCCAAAAATTTTCCAAAGGTCCTGGTTCCTTTACCACCTAAAACCATTGAAGCGGACTGCACAGACAGCGCCATGGGGATTTCCTGAATGCGCGTTATCACACAACCTTCCATCTCGCCGCATATGACAGGAATTCAATCATAATTGTTATTATTAAATTTTCAGCTAAATAACAATGGGGGTCTGCTTTATCAGAAGAAAGAAGTGGAAAGTTTTTTGAATCTGCAGATTAGTTGGCACGCCAGTGGTGCTTTGGCACATACGTTGTTGTCATGAAGGAGAATATATCATAAATAAACCAGCACATTGTAGTCTGCACAGAGGACAGAATCAAAGCGTTGTCCTCCTCTGCTCTTCCTGGGCTTCAGAAAAGTTTAAAAGTAAATAAGACAATAGGATGAAGAAAGCCAAGTGAAGCAAAGGCAGCTGGAGATACTAATATTGCATTTTTAATATTTTACTACCAGTAGGGGGCTCTGTTGAGAATTAAAAAGAAATGCAATACAAACTGTATTAGCTTTTTACTAAAAGAAAAAAATAAATAAATAAAATAAACTTGTAAAACTAAATTATTAAAACCCGCGCTAAAAAAGTATGAATAAATATAAATAGAAAATATATGTCCTTAAGCTGCTACTCACTGGGTAAAAGACCAGAATAAACTAAAATCAATCAAAAGGCAGCGCTAACAGGTATAAAAAAATATATTGATGTGGTTATAAATAAATCAATCCTGTGTATAGTGTAATCAAAAAAATATATACAAAATAAAGTGCATAATGTGATCAATAAATACAGAATTCATATATGTTAAGGTGCATGAATAAAATGCAATCATAAATTGTCCATAGTGCAACCATATGCAGTAGTGCAAAAATATTGAATTAAAGTGCAGTCCAAGATGGTTCCATTAAATGGGACCAAAGTGCTGAAAAGGTGCTCAAGTGATCCACATAAGTGCCGAAGTGCTCTCAGGAAGAAAACCCCCTATGGGGATGCACTCACCAAATCAAGGGTGAAAACAAGCCTTAAGCTGAGACAATATCCCCTGGACGGATGGATGGATCCAGCACAGCCTCTAGGATATCTCTACCATGACTCCTCTCCACTTTCTCCACGACCATGTATTAAAAGAAGGGGAAGGAGCCAAACATAGATAAATAAAAGAATCTTACTCACAAACGTAAAGTTGTAATCAGCATTGGTTTTAAGCAATCACTACTAGTCATCCCGCTTCCGCGTACGCTGCCGGCGTGCGTTCCACGGTGGTTCCGGGAAGTGACGTCGTGTGATGCTCCTCTGCCCGGAAGTGCGTCTACGCGTTTCGCCCGCCTATTCTGGGCGTTATCAAAGACAATTTTAAATAATGATTTTAAATAAAATAAACTGTTGGTGTTAAATAGAATTAAAATGTTACCAGCTTACTGGCATTCAGTGATTTTATTTCTGTATCCCCTGGTGTCTAGAATAAAACATGACTGCTATAAATAAAAAATAAAGAGACAGAATACAAGAGGAAATATTTATGTGTTGACCAAAATAATATTTTAATTTAACTTAAAATGTATATTCATTTTATTTAAATTTACATTTTATTTTAATTGTAATTTGTAAATTGTACATTGTAATTTACCTAAGTATTAAAGCAGGTTTAGCATCAGATATTTTTTCAAGTAAACTGCAGCGTGCTAAGTAAAATAACACTTCTAGGTAATTCTTACCTCTCACATTAGATCACATTACTTCCCGAACAATGCCTTCATCTGCTTTTCTATCCTAAAGGACAGCACCATTTGGAGTCAGGCAGCACATGCTCAGTTTGGTGTGTATTGCTAGAGGATAGTGGATCCGCAGTGCTGTATTTTGGCCTAGGCCAACTAGGCCCAGGCCTAGGGCGGCGCTTTGCAGGGGGGGCAGCAAAATAGCTGCCCCCACCTCCACCTGAGGGTCTATTGGCCACTATTTGCTAGAGCCAGCTGGCATATAGCAACCAGTGACGCCACGGCCGCGACACCCTGGCCCTGGCCATGATTCAATGTGGAGGAGGTTTTAACTTCCTCCTCCTCCACACCTAGTGCTTTTGGGGCCCAAAGAGTCCTGCTGGTCCAGTGACAGTGGGGTGCAGGGCAATAAAGCAAAATTCACCATTCCACCGCCGACAGCAGCTGCTGCTGCTGAACTGCGACGTCTTCACACAGCAAGCGGGCAGCCGGTAGACCCTGGAAACTGGCTAGAACTGAGAGCCTGCGATGGAGAAGACCTCAACTGCCACAGCTCCACCCTGTCTTAAGCAGCAGCGAGTGCAGCATCCCTGGTGCCTCCCAGAGCCTGCACTCCTTCTCAAACCTCCTCTCTGCTCCCAGCTGGGACATCAACAGGCTGACCGAGGGCCCAAAAGATGAGGACAGGCAGGAGGTAGGTGCATCACACAGGAAGGGGTGGGCAAATTTAAATAGGAGGGGGAGCGCCCAATTTCAGTCTTGCCTAGGGCAGCACAAAACCAAAATACACCACTGAGTGGACGGGATAGTGCATGTGATCAGCATAGGGCCAATCAGCATTGTCCAGACAGAGGGTCAGGGGTCCTGCAGCCTCATAAGACAGCCCAGTGTAGTATTAAAACTCCTCCTATAAGCTTCACCAGAACAGGTAGAAGTCACAAGACTGCTATATACTACAGATGAGAAAAGTTGTTGAGCAGTTTATATTTACTAAAAAAAATGCATTTCCATGTTCTGTGTACTGTGTGAGACCAGATACAGTGAATGCAGGCTCCTGCGTTTAGTAACACTTTAGGTGGCAAAACAGAACATAGTGCTGGCTCAGCTAAATTGCTTTTTCACAGACTGGAGAGGTGTATGTCGAAGGAAATAGAAGCATATTGGGACTCTAGATCTATGTGGGAATAAATAGCTCTAAAGTAAATACCACATGTTTTAAGGATCAAAAAATTCCCTACCTTCAATTTGCCTGACGAAACCTTGAGAAAGCAATTGATGGATACCTTATCTTCATACTCCTTTGCTTTGATGAATATTATAATTGCCTCTAAAAACAAGGAGATAGAGAAGCTACAAGGGGAGATTCTGGAATTGCAACTAGAAATTAAGCCTCTACTAGAGCAGCCTTTCTCAACCTTTCCAATGTGGAGGAACCCTTGAAATCATTTTCAGGTCTCAGGGAACCCCTGCTAAAAATGACTATATTTACAACTCATGATTAGAGTTGAGCGGACACCTGGATGTCCGTGTTCGGCGGGTTCAGCTGAACTTGGAAAAAAAAAGTCCGGGTCCGTGACCCGGACTGTTTCCGAACTTTACCCGGGCACCGAACCCAGAGGCGGCTCTAGGCTTTGTGAGGCCTAAGGCAAAACTTGGACATGAGGCCCCACTCACGCCCATAATGGGAAAAATAATTCAAGCGATAAAAATTAACTGTATAAATTGCATATATTAAGAGCCTTAACCTTTGTACTATGAATTCACAGTTTCTAGAATTTTCTCTAACCAATTCTTCTTTAATCAAAGATCATTAAACATCGGGTATGTATGTATATGTATATATATATATATATATATATATATATGTCTGCTCTTACATCACAGTCCCCAGCATTTCCCCATAGGTCATGATTCCCTGACTCCCTCCTTACATCAGAGTTCAGTCAGGGCCGGATTAAGAGCATCATGGGCTTGGTGCTGAGGATTTTGAAGGGCCTTAAGAGCCGTGCCTTGGCATGCACCCAGAGGAGGAAGGGTGCAGCCATGCATGCCTAATTCAACACGGGATGCTGTCTCTGAAGCCCATAAACACATCCATGCATCGGCAACTGTCCCTCCTTGTCCGGCCTTCGTGCTGTGTGGGGAGGTTCTGAGGGTGCTGCCTGGGGAAGCGAGCATAGAAGCCAGACTTCTGTGTTTACAAGTGACAGAAGAGCGGTAACAGTGAATATGGCCAACCCGGGGCCTATATAAAAGGTAGGGGCCTGGAGCTGCAGCTCCAATAGCCCCTACGTTAATCTGGCCCTGAGTTCAGTGTCCCCCCCTTACATAAGAGTTCTCTTTTAAATCAGATTCCCCCAGCATCTCCTCCTTACATCAGAGTCCACAGAATTCCTCTTTACATTGGAGTCCCCCTTTTAAATCAAATTTCATAGAGCCCCCTTTACATCAGGGTCTCCAGAGTTTCCCCCTTACACTGTAAGAGGGAACTCTGAAGACTCTGATGTAAGAGGAGTTTTGGGAACCCTGATTTAGGAGGAATGTTGGGGACTCTGAAGGGGAGTTCTGGGATCCCCTAATTAAAGGGGGAATGCTGGAGACTCTGATGTAAGGAGAGTTCTGGGAACCCTGATTTGAGGGGGAAAGCTGGGGACTCTGGTTTAAAAGTGAACTCTGTGGTCACCAAAGCTCCCCCTTGCATCAGAGTTTCCAGAGATCCCCTTACACTTCCCTTCCTCAGTCCGCCACAGTCTAGGGCATGACAAGTCCCACTGCAGAAGGCTGCCATACCCGAGTCCCCACAGAGGACACTGTAAATTCCAGTATAGTGCACTGCCATTCCTCCCTGAGGAATGGAAGGCTGCAATGCTTGGACTTGTACTGCTCTCTGTAGGGGACTGAGGAACTACTGCCTGCTATGCTAAGACTTGTAGTGCCCTCTGTGGGGACTAAGGCATGGCAGCCTGCTATTCTAGAACTTGTAGTGCCCTCTGTGAGGGACTGAGGATTCCTTATTCCTCCACATTCTAGGGCACTATAAGTCCCAGCATAGTGGGCTGTTATTCCTCAGTCCCTCATAGCTGGGGGGGAAAACAACGGAGTTAAACATCTAAAAGGACAACTCCAACCAAAACTACCAATAATGTACAGAGTCCATACGTTATATAATGTCACAGCCCCGCTACCCCTCACCTTCCACCTCGGGTGCTGTCATTGTGTAGTGCAAAGGGCTCCAGCTCCACCATGTTTGGCTTTGATGTCAGATATGCAGGACTGGCTCAGCTCCACTCTCTTCCCTGGCAACTGACTCTGGCATCACGGGGGGCCCTCTCCTTCTTCCCCAGCCACCCAGGGGGCCCTCTCCTCCTTCCCCAGCCACCCAGGGGGCCCTCTCCTTCTTCCCCAGCCACCCAGGGGGCCCTTTCCTTCTTCCCCAGCCACCCAGGGGGCCCTCTCCTTCTTCCCCAGCCACTCAGGGGGCCCTCTACTTTTCCCCTAGCCACCCAGGAACCCTCTCCTCTTCCAGCCACCCTCTCCTCCCCCAGCCACCCAGGGCCTTCTTCTTCTCCTCCTCCACCAACCATTCTAAGACTCTTCCAACTTTCCTGGGGCTACTCACCCCCTTTGCGTAGTAGATACCACAAATCTATGACCAGCCTGCAGAGTGACAAGTCGGGGCCTGGTTACCTCTATGTTCCTGAGCCAGGGCAGAGCTCTCCTCCCAGTGCAACAACCGATGGTAGCAGAGTGAGCTGACCGGGCAGTCACTTCCTACTGGTGCAGGTACACGCCCACCAGTTCCTCCACATCTTAGGATTACATGATCAGACGGCCAATCCCCAGGCAGAGAAGGAGGAGTAAGTGTCAGCGGACAACAGACACCTGGCAGCCGCAGTGAAGGGACTGCAGCACACTGCTGCAACTTTTATATCCGAGGATTTAAAACAATCTTTTACTTGGGAGATTTCCCTGACTGCGCCCTTCTAAATGTTGTCGCTCCACCACTGGCCGTGAGGCCCCTGTAGGTGCGAGGCCTTAGGCAACCGCCTAATTTGCCTAATTAGAGAGCCGCCTATGACCGAACCCCATTGAAGTCAATGGGGACCCGAACTTTCAGGCACTAAAATGGCTCTAAAAAACCAATGGAAAGGGCTAGAGTGCTGCAAATGACAGCAAAATGTATTTAAGAGCATGGCAAGTGCTCTTAAAAAAATCCCCTTTAAATTTGTAATTTTTAAATAGCAGATTAGAACAGCACTCTGTAGTAAAATATAGCTGAACGCTGCACACAACAGACTGATAAAAATATTTTTTTTTCTCCCTCCTCCTCCTCAGTGGGCTCAAGTGAGGGCAAAAACATCATTCACTGCACAACCCCCCACACAGCAAAATCGATGTAGATCGCTAACGGACGATTGTTCTGTCCCGTGTCTCCTAATCTCTCCCTGCCTACTCTCTCCAGCCTGTCCCTAAAATGCTCAAATATCTTTCCCTGCCTACACTCCGACCTGCCCCTGCATTCTTTTCGGGCACAATGTTGTTTTTCCCTGTCTGTCCCTAATCAGCAGCAGCCAGCACCGTTGTGTGTGCTCTCTCCCTACACTACAGCAGACTGACGCACTGCGCGCTGTGTCCCTAGCTTATAAAGACCTGGGTCACATGCTTCAGCTGGCCAATCACAGCCATGCCATTAGTAGGCATGGCTGTGATGGCTTCTATGGCACACCAGTTAAACGCTTGTTGATTGGCTGTTGAAAGCCCGCCATTAAAACCGCGCCATTACATACAAAACAGGAAATAAAATTACCGAACACGGATTTTAAACCCGAACGTACAGTAAAGTTTTCGGGTCCGTGTCTGGGTAACAAAAATCCAATTATCCGGTACGGACCCGAATAATACAGTCCGTGTTCGCTCAACACTACTCATGATACATTAGTGTGATGGTCAGTGGGATGAATGCTCCTTACACTTGTGGACATTGGGACGAATGACCTTCTTACAGATAGCTAAAAAGATCAATGGTACCAGGGGGAACTTATCTGAGATGCAGAAATTGCTCATTGCTCAAGGAAACCCTAGCAACCTCTGGAGGAAAAAAAAATTGGTGCGCTAAATAATGAGATTTCACTCTCAAATATATAATACACTCTATGAGCTGAATCAAAAACCCAAAGTACTAGTCATCAGCATTAAACAAACATGAATAAGTGTGCAAAATGCCTGGAACTTGACTAAGACAAGGCGTATAAATAAATGAACAATGGTGCAAAATTCCAAGTGAAGTGTTTAAAGTCCAAAATAAATTTAGTGACAAATGTCCGTGAAATTCCAAATGATACACATGAATAAATCAGAAAAGTGCTTCAGGTGACAGCCGGAAGACAGATCTAATTACCTGATGTCCCAACACCTGTGCAGGTTTACTTCTTATCAGCAGGAAAATATATAAAGGGCGTGAAGACAGCCACATCCAGAGTAGAATCCTCGTATGAGAGAGGGAGATATATAAATATCTTCCCACACCTCCAAAGGGAGGTGGGTAAGCCTCTTACCAGATGGCCAAGGTTCTTGAGCCTGTATGTGTTCCCTTACTTGGATTCTCTCCTTCCTCTGTTCCGGGTTCCCTCTCCTCTGCTGCCACTTCCAGCAATGTCTTCTCTCTACTTCCTCCTCTGGAGGAACCCAAGGGTTCCACAGAACTCTGGTTGAGAACCACTGCTCTAGAGGGTGTGTTAGAATTCATGGATCTTGACAAGCCTCTAAATGAGAAATTGGATGGTTTAGAAAAAGACATTATCGCTGGAAAAAAGATACAAACAGTGTTTATATTTGGCATAGGAGATGCAATTGAAATAGCTTGGCTACAGTGACTACAAACAAAAAACATGTTGTTTTTTTCCGACACAGAAACCGAGCTAATGGATGATAACTTAATATAAATAAAGGGTGCGCTGATAAATGAAATAAGGTTATACCCTCCCCGGAGGAGATTATGGAGGGAATAAGCCGCTCTTTAGACTACTTTAGTGTTTATCAATTGTACCATTTTATCAGGTCGGTGCAGCAAAGGGGGTATGTACTGCGAGAGTTGACGTACTTCGAGAATATGTGCAGAACAGGTATTACCACTGGCCATTTGATCTCGGTATTTTATGCACAATTATCAGAAGAAATAGGCGAACAGTACTTACTGTTCATAAAAAAATGGGAACAGGAATTAAATGTTTCCTGGACTAGAGAGCAAGTTAATAAAATTCTGGGATTAGTTCATAAATCCTCGATGGACAGTAAAATGCAAGAAACAGGATATAAAATTTTGACCAGATGGTATAGAGTCCCATCAGTATTGCATAGAATAGACGAAACCATTTCGGATAAATGTTGGCGATGTGGATTGGAGGAGGGGAATATGCTGCACATATTCTGGGAGTGCATAGCGGTACTCCCTTTTTGGATAAAGGTAGCATCAGCCATCAAGCTAATGACCAACGTGGATATACAAGATGATCCTGCATTAGCCTTGTTACATTTGACAAAGAGCTCTGTGAGGAGCTATAGGAAATCCCTGGTCCTGCGATTTCTCAACGCGGCAAAAGCGTGCATACCCATTTTTTGGAAACAGGAAGTGACGCCAAGAATTGAGGTGTGGATTGCGAAAGTCAATGAGATTTTTGAAATGGAAGAACTATCAGCCGCGCTGAGAAATACGGAGGAACAGGTTAGGATCAGATGGAGGCCCTGGGTTCAATATCTAGAGACCAATTCTGCTGAACGGGCTATTGGCAGGGAGTACATACGGATATGTCGAGATGTAGATATAACATTATTAGTTGGTCTCCAGCTCAAAATGGGTATAAGGAATCATAAGGAATTGCATATTTGTATTGCAATAGTAGGACTGGCCTCCCTCCCCTCCCTTTCAGTTATATTAAAAATTTTATTTTTATTTTTTTATTTTCTTTTTCTTTTCTTTCTCTTTTTTCTGTTCTTTTCGATGGGAGTTTGTGGAATGTGGTAGAGTCTATGATACGTGGGTATGACTATGAAGTTAATGTAGAGGCCAGAGATGATGGATGACTTTCTGTATCTGTATGGAAATATATGTATAAAAAACTAATAAAGATATAAATTAAAAAAAAAAAAAGAAATAAGGTAAAGCTGCAACCAAGATACTGTGTCAAGTGTAAATGTGTTATGAATAATTTGTGCGCTAAACGTATTGATGAGATTGCAATAAATCAACTCAATACAAATAACAGTGCTGACATTGTGACGAAATCCTCTGAATAAATTCAAAACAATAAAGTCCATCAAATCATATCCACACTGTGATGATTTATATTCTTGTGAAACTGTAGTGATAATGCAGAAGTGCTGGAACAACGTCCCAAACAATGTGACATCCACGTGAGTATAGTTCCCACCACCAGCTGGCTGTTCTTCTTACCAGATATAAAATTATCTTAAGCAATCCAAAAATGCAGAAATCATGCACACCCACCCTCATGTGAACCACACTTGAGAGCCTCTTACCAGATGTAGAATGAATTTGGGCATATAAATGTGCTCTCCCCTGGTCAGAATATAACAGGTGGCTGGATAGATGGTCTAATCTTCCCGGATCCGGTAATAGTAGATCTTCTTATTGTCTCCACAAGTAGCATGTAATAAATGCAAACGGAGCTCCTATCCCAGTGGAAGTCTCGTCAGAGGAAACGCGTCAGAGAGGAGGCGTGTCGCGCCGTCACTCACATCATCCAATCGTCTGTGCTGCAGCCGGACGCAGGATAACCATAGGCTCTGCTTGTTACACGCTTGACACAAGATTGTCTCCTGTAAGTACATTTGCCTATGTTTCAATAAATAACCTGGGGTAATACACTATTGTCGGCCCGTTTGCATTTATTACATGCTACTTGTGGAGACAATAAGAAGATCTACTATTACCGGATCCGGGAAGATTATACCATCTATCCAGCTACCTGTTATGTTCTGACCGGGGGAGAGCACATTTATATGCCCAAATTCATTCTAGATCTGGTAAGAGGCTCTCAAGTGTGGTTCACACGAGGGTGGATGTGCATGATTTCTACATTTTTTGATTGCTTAAGATAATTTTATATCTGGTAAGAAGAACAGCCAGCTGGTGGTGGGAACTATACTCACGTGGATGTCATATTGTTTGGGACGTGGTTCCAGCACTTCTGCATTATCACTACAGTTTCACAAGAATATACATCATCACAGTGTGGATATGATTTGATGGACTTTATTGTTTTTAATTTATTCAGAGGATTTTGTCACAACGTCAGCACTGTTATTTGTATTGAGTTGATTTTTTGCAATCTCATCAATTCGTTTAGCGCACCAATTATTTATAACACTAATGGACGATACCTTGGCTGTCTCCGAGTCAGATTACTCACATGTTTAACATCCTATCCCCAAACTGCCTGAGGGATCTGACACATCTGCTGCTCCCCCACCAAAAAACAGGGTTCAGAAACGCAGGAATCGCAGGAGGTCACAGAACAGAGGCACAGAAAGACCCACAGAGGGCAGAAACGGAAAGGCTCTGGGGGGGCCAGAACCGGTACCCCATACAACAGCAATCCTGCAAGATGTGAATACGGGTAATACTGCTTTCAATTTATCTAACAAATCCTTAACTATTGATGAGATTTCGTTGTTGTCTAAAGGACTGAACGTTTGCCCACAGAGACATTTCAATTTATTTGAGACTGTTTTGGACATTAATAAATTAGTTAGAAATTTGACCATTAAGAAACATTATTATTTTTCAGATGTGGATAGAAATTTCTCTAATGTTGTTGGGAATAATGTCGGGGAACGCCGGATCACTGCTGGGGGGGGGGGGGAGCTCTGTTTTAGAGAGTTCTTCTGCGCCATCAGGGACCTAAAGGATGTTGAACATAAAAGGTGATCTACTGTCGGGAGGGTTTCGGAGAATCTGTCAAGTCAGCTCAGTTTAAAGTTGGATCGAACGTTTATTCAATCAATTCACGTACTGAGATGGACAGGTTCCAAAAATTGACTGAGTGTGACCTGACTCAGTTGGCTAATAGGGTAGGCAGTTATTTTACACCATGGCATGGCATATTGACCACCGAAGAACATGTTGCTTTAAGAAATTTAATGAATAATAAATCAATTGTTATCTGTAATTCAGACAAAAGTGGACTAATTGTGGTAATGGATGTGGATACATACAGTAAGGAGGCTATGCACCAACTATCGAATTCTAACACATACATCCAGCTTAGGGGTGACCCTACTAAAAGGAATCACGTAATTTTGACAAATTTGAATCAAAAAGGTGTTAGACTCAGCCTCTTTAATTCAAGGGAGGCTGAACCTTTTATACCTGATTGCCACATTGTACCCATGTTCTACCATTTACCCAAGACACACTAGGGACTCAATCCGTTATTAGGTAAACCCATTAATTCGGGAATTGGTTCCCTAAATAAACGGTTGGGACAGCGGTAGGTAAACAGCTGCAACCCCATATCACACGGCTCCTGGGATATTTGAAGGATACTAACCATCTCCTGCAGATCATGAATAATTTTACCTGGGAGGAAGGATTAGCATGGGCTACATGCAATGTTACCAGCTTGTACTCATCCATTGCACACCAATTAGGGATTGAGGCAGTATCATTTTATCTGGGGACTGAGACAGTTCTTATTTCAGAACATCAGATGTACATTTTGGAAGTTCCTAAATATTTGCTGTCCCACAATTATTTTATATTTGATGGGGAGTTCTACCTCCAGGGGTGCAGGGCTGCGATGGGTGCGAAGTTTTCGCCCTCTTTCGCCAACCTATATATGGGCTGGTGGGAGCGGTCCCGCATCTATGGTGTGTAAAGCCCCTTCCATCCACATATTAAAATCTATCTCAGATTTATTAATGATCTTAAGTTGGTTATGCAGGATGGAGTGTGACAGCTTGACGCTAAATAAAATATACAAAAAATATCATAAAGAGATACTTACCTATTTTAGTCTCTAAAGGGCAACATGGGAACTGGGGAATGGGAAACGGAGGAGGGAAGGGAAAAGCGGTGAGGCAAGGGGGATTATAATGGTACCATATAAAAAGTATTCAACACTTACAGTGCCTTGCGAAAGTATTCGGCCCCCTTGAACTTTGCGACCTTTTGCCACATTTCAGGCTTCAAACATTCTTGTATCTTCACAAAAAAATTACAGTTTTATATCTTTATGTTTGAAGCCTGAAATGTGGCAAAAGGTCGCAAAGTTAAAGGGGGCCAAATACTTTCGCAAGGCACTGTACATAAAATCTATTATTTATTTAGTACAAAAAATGCATTAAATAAAATCAACAATTACAGTAACAGACGCACTGCACAATACATACAATAGGTAAATTCCAAAGAAAAACCTCCTTTAGTAAGGGGCGTTTTCTGTTGTTAGGATATATACCTATCTTTGAGTGACATGTGTCACATGTATATCACTTAGAGTTTTTACTTTATCTTTATCTACTTGCACATCATTTAGATTGGTTCTATTTACTCCCACATTCGTCCCCGGGGGGGGGGGGGGGGTGTTATTTTGGTCAGCGCCTTCCATGCGGTCCACATATTTTAGGATTCAGGTTGTTATACTCCACAGTTACCAGACTAACAAGTAGTATGTTGACTTATACACATTTTTATGTTTGATTACTTTATGTCTTTGCAGAACCTTTGGTCTTTCCTTACATTTAGGCTCCTGAAGAAGCGGTCAAATGACCGCGAAACATGCCGAGTTAAAAAAGCCCAATCGCAGATCATAACCCGCATGCAGCCAGGACCAGAATGCAACGCGCTTTGGAGCATGCACTATTCCACATAGGGGCATACACGCTCCCTTTTTGAGCCTTAACTACAAATTTGGGGCTCTCGGCTGCCTGTTCTGTAGTCACATGTTGTGGGGGATCAGATTGTACGTTCTTCATCCAAGGGAAGGAGTTTAAAATTGAACCCTTTTTTAATTGTAACACCCAATATGTGATCTATGTGGTTACTTGTGGTCTTTGCCACATTCAATAAGTTGGAAGGACCACAAGACGCCTCCGCGATCGATTCAATGAACATTTATAAAGCATATATAAAAATCGTTCAACAAACATAGACAGGCACTTTAAGAACTTTCATGCGGGGGTAACATCAGAAATAGGAGTGCAAAGTATTGATAAGTACAAGCACCCAAAAGAGGGGGTGATGTTTTATGTTTATCTATTTATATTTAGATATCTATATATTTTTGTATGTTTTTCTGTTATCGATATGATGTTACTCAAACATAATTCTACTAATGGATATTGAAATTTATTTGATTGTATTTTATGCTCCTAGTGGTGTCTATTACATCTGTTATGGGATCCTAAAGAAGCCCTCTTCCTTGGGCGAAACGAGTAGAACCAGCCTCAGATTGACCCACATCTGATGTTAAACAGTTTTTGTGAGATATACTACATGATATGATGTGCTCCACATTATAGTCATTTGTTGTGTTTTTTTATACTTTTTGATACTAATAAATAAACACTATTTTTAATGTGAGTTGTAATGCCTCTCTATGCCTGACACTATTGAAATCCCTCCTCACTCATCCCTGATCTCCTATGGAGTAAGAGGATGAATGCTTCTCCCATATTTTTTTGTCACATATGAGGGATAGTGTCGGAGCATACTGTATACACTAGATTTGAATCTCACCCCGTTTTCCTTCTACGATGTTTTATGTTTGTTATGCAAGCGAGAGGTTTTTTTGGATCTTCCAGCTGCATACTCGCATCCCTAATAGATTAAAGTTTGAATGAGATGTGGAAAACTTTTATGATTGAGCAGTGGAAGTCCTTCCTCTCATAACACTCTTTGTCTTGTTTTATTTTATTTTATTTTACTTTACTTTGAGGTTTATGATGCTGTAATATAAGAGATGATAATGGGAGATGAACATTGATCCAGGCCATGATATTAACTCATTGAGTAAATGCTTTCATTCACTGTCTTCCATTTTTTTTTTTTCTAATCTTTACCTTTTTTTTTCAGCATCTAAATAATAATACTTGGTTTACTTGGTTGGTGTATTGTTGTACTGCTTGATGTTTAACTTTGTCTAATTAATATGCATCCATCTGTCATGAGGAGACTAGCGGTGTGTTCCTGGTCAATCACCGGGCAGGTGTGTGGTGGTTATTTAAGGTCCCTCTCACACACAGAGTCCGTCAGGCGGACTCCGTTTTTCTCAGCGGGGGATCGATCCACCGATCCCCAACTGAGCAGAAGGATGACAGCTGTGTCTCCGCGCTGTGTGCAGAGACACAGCTGTCAGGTTCCCATTCTTCTCTATGGGGGAATCGGATGGGAATGGACCGTCTGTCCGTTCTCATCCGATCCCATCCGCTGGACGGATGGAAAATAGGGTTTCCATCCGTCCAGATTTGACGGATCGGACCGGATCGGATCTCAATGGACATGTCTCCGCTGACATCTGATGCCCCATAGAGATACATGAGGCATCCGTTCAGATCCACCAAAAAAACGGACAGGCGGATCTGAACGGTCCGCTTGTGTGAAAGGGGCCTAAGGGTCACACTTCCGATCTCTTTTTCATTATGAATGAGCACTGCTATATGTGTGAAATGCGTTAACGTAACAGTTTCGGTGTCACTTGTGTTGTCCCTAAGCTACATGGAATAAAGCATGCGTATTAACCACTTAAGCCCCGGAGGATTTGGCTGCTCAAAGACCAGGCCCTATTTTGCAATTCGGCACTGCGTGAATTAATGGACAATTGAGCAGTCGTGCGACGCTGTACCAAACTGAAATTGACGTCCCTTTTTCCCCACAAACAGAGCTTTCTTTTGGTGGTATTTGATCACCTGTGCGATTTTTATTTTTTGCACTATAAACAAAAAAAAGAGCGACAATTTTGAAAAAATAACAATATTTTTCAAATTTTTTTATACGAAATTCTCAAAAAAAATGTAAAAATCAAATTTTTTTAACATTTTAGGCCAATTTGTTTTCTGCTACATATTTTTGGTAAAACAAATCGAAATAAGCGTATTTTGATTGGTTTGCGCAAAAGTTATTGCGTTTACTAACTACGGGAAAGATTAATGTCATTTTTATTGTTTTTTTTTTTTTAACTAGTAATGGCGGCGTTCTGCCTTCTTTTTGCGGGACTGCGACATTGCGGCGGACAGATCGGACCCCTGACTGACATTTTTGACACTTTTGGGGTTACCAGTGACATTACTACAGTAATCAGTGCTATAAATATGCACTGTTACTGTAAAATTACACTGGCAGGGAAGGGGTTAACTTTATTGGTGATCAAGGGGTTAAGTGTGTCCCTAGGGGTGTGATTCTAACTGTCAGGGGGTGTGGCTTGTTAGATCATCACAGGGACATACGATCCTACATAGCAGGATCACATAGCCTCTGTGATGATCTAAGGGAGAAGGACAGACGTCTGTGTTTACATCAGCCGTCTGTCTTTCTCCCTCTCCTGAGGGACATCGAAGCCGCCTGGGTAGGCAGGGAACGAGCCGGCGGTGCGCGCTCGCCTCCTACAAGCTCGTGGGCGAGCGAGGTACCGATACGTCACTTTGCCTGTAGGGGGCTGACTGCCGCAGTATATAGTCGTGCAGCGGTCAGCAAGTGGTTAAGTGGTGTGCGGCCGTTTCTCTTTTCCTAGCTTCTCACCTTGTGACTTGCTGCAAAGTTACTCTACAATACTACTGTCTGATCACTGGTGAGAGGAGACTGAGGAAATGCTTCCTCCTGCCTGCAGCAAACTGATGACATCATCTCTGTCTAGGCTTAATCCCTGGACTGGAGCTCAAGAATGACTATTTTAATGGACCTTAATAGAAATTCCAATCACTCGCCTGTCCACCATTCATAGGTCGTGTTTCATTCATAGAAGCTGTAGTAGTGGCTTCTATGAATGAAGGAGCTGGGTGGAAAGGATGGTCTAAGTCTGGCACTCTTGATGAGTCCCTCTGAAAGTTCCCTTAGGCCTATTACCCACATCAGACACTTCCACCCCCTTCCTGCCCAGGCCAATTCAGCATATTTTAGCACTGTCACACATTGAATGACAATTACTCAGTCATGCAACTCTGTACCCAAATGACATTTTTATCATTTTTTTAAACAGATATAGCTTTCTTTTAGTGGTATTTAATTACCACTTGTTTTTTTATTTTTTGCACTATTAACCACTTGCCGACTGCCTAAAGACTATCTACGTCGGCAGTCAGCCCCTCACAGGCAAAGTGACGTAGGTCTACGTTGCTAGCCTGTGAGGGTCTAGGGAGCGAGCGAGCGCGCGCCGCCGGAGGCGCGCTCCCGCTCTCGCGTGGTCACGGACCCCCCCGCGCGTGTGACCAGCGGACCCGATGTCCGCCGGTCACTCTGCGATCGCCGCTGCAGAGGGAGAAAGTCAGGCGGCTAATGTAAACAAGCCGCCTGTCATTCTCCCCTGTGTAGAAACTGTGATTACACTGTTTCTACAGCTCAACAGACAGCCAATCACAGTTAGAATCAAGCCCCTAGGGACACACACAGCCCCTCCCTCTCAAATAAAGTTAACCCCTTCACTACCAGTGTAATTTTGCAGTAACAGTGCATATGTATAGCACTGATTACTGCAGTAATGTCACTGGTAACCCCAAAAGTGTCAAAAATGTCAGTCAAGGGTCCGATCTGTCCGCCGCAATGTCGCAGTACCGAAAAAAAATCGCAGATCGCCGCCATTACACGTTAAAAAAAAAAACAACAAAAATGACAAAAATCTTTCCCTTTGTAAGGCAGGCCATAGACGATTCGAATTTCGTTCGAAAATCGTAAATGGCAGTGTTATCGAACGATTTTCGTATCGTTAGTGTGGTATGTAAAACGTTCGATTTTCGTACGACAGCAAAAATTCACATATCCAACATGTTGGGTTTTTTTGCGAAAATCGGCCGAATTTCGTATCATTAGTGGGGGAGTTGTATGATTTTGCCTAACAAAACACAGAACAGTAGGGAGTGTGTCCGGTAGAGATGTGGTTAAAAGGCACAAAAAATTGTGTTTTATCGTACGATTTTCGGCTCACATTGATGGTACACTCGATGATGTGCACGAGTGCCGCTTTCGTTTATTGAACGATAAATCGTACGAAATTCGAATCGTCTATGGCCTGCTTTAGTAAACGCGATACCTTTTGCGCAAACCAATCAAAATACGCTTTTTGCGATTTTTTTTACCAAACATATGTAGCATAAAACAAATTAGCCGAAAATGTTAAAAAATTTTGATTTTTACATTTTTTTGGGGGAATTTCATATAAAAAATGTGAAAAATATTGTTATTTTTGCAAAATTGACGCTATTTTTTTGTTTATAGAGCATGATCAAAAAATCGCACATGTGATCAAATACCACCAAAAGAAAGCTCTGTTTGTGGGGAAAAAAGGACGTCAAATTCGTTTAAGTACAGCGTCGCACGACCGCGCAATTGTCCGTTAAAGTCACGCAGTGCCGAATCGCAAAATACCCCCTGGTCAGGAAGGGGGTAAAATCTTCCGGGGCTTAAGTGGTTAAGGAAAAAAGATCAAACATTTTGAAAAAAAAAAAAAAAAGTGTTTCTTAATTTCTGTTATAAAATTTTGCAAATACATAATCTTTCTTCATTTAAAAAAATTTAGCAAAATGTATTCTGCAATATTTCTTTGGTAAAAATAACCCAAATCGTATACTGTATTATTTGGTCTGTAGGAAAGTTATAGAGTCTTCAAACTATTGGATACATATTTGAAAACTGATCAGTCCTGATGTACTGACAAATCTGATTTCAGGAGTCCCTAAAATGCAGAGACAGTACAAATATCCCCCAAATTACCCCTTTTCAGAAGGTAGGCAGTCCAAGGTATTTAATAAGAGGCATGGTGATTTTTTTTTTTTTTTTAAGTTTTAAATTTGTGTCACAACTTTTTGGAAAATAAAGAAATCAAACAAAATGATTTTTTTTTCAAGAAGTTGTCATGTTATTTCTTACTCACAACATAGGCATACCAAAAATTACACATTCTGCTACTCCTCCTGAGTATGGGGATACCATAATGAGACCTTTTTCACAGCCTAGCCACATAGAGAGGCCCAAAATCCAAGGAGCAACTTTAGACCTTCTAGGGGCATAAACTATGCATCTAATTTCCTGACTACCTATCACTTTTTTGGAGGCCCTGGAGCACCAGGACAATGGAAACACCCACAAAATTACCACTTTTTGAAAAGTAAACACCCCCAAGGTATTTTCTAAGGGGCATAACGAGTCTTTTGAAGATGTACATTTTTGAGGATGTACATTTTTTGCCACACGTTTTTGGAAAATGCAGAAAGAAAATGAAAATGTATTTTTCTTACACAAAGGGGCTGATTTACTAAAACTGGAGAGTGGAAAATCTGGTGCGGCTTTACAAATAAATTCTAGGTTTTTATTTTGTCATAACTTAATTGAACAAGCTGAAATTAGAAGCTGATTGGCCTTTGGTGACACTGGGACTGGTGTGGCGGTGTTCAGGAACACTGTAACTGGTGGCACAGGTGTGGTGAGCGTGTCAATCCTTCTTTACCTCTGTGGATGGGGTAGTCAGTTAATCAGTGAAGGTCTGGTGCTCATTTTGTTGATTTAAAGATGGATTTCATACATTGTTAAATTGGTCCAGCTTGGATTATTGTTACTATGTATATATCATACCTATGGGATCCCTTTAGAAGCTGTAAATCACTGAAGTAGACACCACTACTACACCGCTACTTAAGTGATCTCCAGTAATTTTCGGGTGCCCTGCTACATTGGGAACACAGAAGGTCAGCCACTAGGCATGGGTGCTATTCAGAGAATGATTTGCATTTTTAGGATGAATGCAAAGTATTCTCTGATTGGATAAGGTGGAGAGATGGGGGGGGGGGGGGTGGCAACGTCACATTCTTCACCTCGTCAAATCAAAGAATGCTTTGCATTCATTCTGAAAATGCAAATCTTTCTCTAAATAGCGCTCATGCCTAGTGGCTAATCTCCTGTGTTCCCAATGTAGCAAGGCAGCCAGTCAGCACGGGACCCGGAAGCTATTGGAAATCTTTGAAGTAGCGGTGTGTCTACTTCTGTCATTTCCAGCTTCTAGAGGGATCCCACTGGTGTGGTATATCATACCTCCCAAATGTCCCTGATTTCAAGGGACTGTCCCTCATTCGGAACAAAGTCACTCTTTCCTCCTCCGTTGTCCCTCATTTTGGTCTGATCTGAAAGTTTTATGTAAAATGCACTATTTATCTATAAAAAAACGTTTGTTTCCCAGTGCTAAACCTTTCATCCAACTTCTAAACTGCAGCATTTGTAAATTCCAAAAGCCAGTATAAAGGAAATGTGGTGGTAAAAAAAAAAAAAAAATGGGATTTTTGACTTACCGTAAAATCCATTTCTCTGATGTTCATTGACGGACACAGCTCCTGTCATTCCTTACCATTGGGTTATGCTGCCCCCTACAGGAGTAGGACACCAGGCAAAAAAAACTTCTGGCTACACCCATGGGTAGTCCCAGGGGGTATACTCCCTCTTCATTCTATAGTCACTCAGTTTTGTTACAAGCAGTGTCAGGAGAATTATAACTCCACAGAGGGGTGGTGCTGTGTCATCAATGAACATCAGAGAAATGGATTTTAGATTAAGTCAAAAATCCCATTTTCTCTTTCATTCATTGACCGACACAGCTCCTGTTATTCTTGACCATTGGGACGTCCCAAAGCAGTTTCAAACAGCAAAAAATTCCCAAGGCTAAACAGTAGCCAACCAGGCGACAGGGGTTCAGCCAAAACAACTGGAGCCCACCTGAAAAAAACAATACACCCTCAAAGAGGATCAGGTCCTCTTAACAGTAGCCTGCAAAACCTTGCAGCCAAATGAAGCATCCGCAGATGCCAACACATCCACTTTATAAAACTTTGTAAAAGTATGCACCGATGACAAGGTGGCCGCCTTGCAAACCTGCGTCATTGACACCTAATGACGGAAGGCCCAGGAGGCACAAGTGCCCTAGTCAGTGGTGTATTTTGGTTTTGTGCTGCCCTAGGCAAGACTAAAATTGGGCGCCCCCCTTATGTAAATTTGCCCCACTCCTTTTTTAACAGATGTGACTCCCTCCAAAATTGAAGGACTACAAGTCCCAGCATGAACCCCTGAGATCTCATGGGAGGGGGGGGTGAGGGGGTGGGAGGGTGAGAGGGGGGTGGGTGAGGGAGAAGAGAGGGGGGTGGGTGAGGAAAGGAGAGAAAGAGAGAGGGGGCGGGTGAGGGAGAGAGAGAGGGGGATGAGAGAGAGAGGGGGGATGAGAGAGAGAGAGAGGGGGAATGAGAGAGAGAGGGTGGGAATCAAAGAGAGAGAGAAGGGGATGAGAGAGAGAGGGGGGATGAGAGAGAGAGGGGGAATGAGAGAGAGAGAGGGGGGATGAGAGAGAGAGGGGGGATGAGAGAGAGAGGGGAGATGAGAGAGAGAGGGGAGATGAGAGAGAGAGAGGGGGGGATGAGAGAGAGGGGAGATGAGAGAGAGAGGGGGGATGAGATAGAGAAGGGGAATGAGATAGAGAGGGTGGATGAGATAGAGAGGGTGGATGAGAGAGTGGGGGGGATGAGAGAGGGGGGAACGAGAGAGAGGGGGAATGTGACAGAGGGGGAATGAGAGAGAGAGAGAGGGAGGGATGAGAGAGAGGGGGGTGAGAGAGGGGAGATGAGAGAGAGAGCGCGAGATAGGGGGGTGAGAGAGAGAGGGGGAATGAGAAAAAGAGGGGGGATGAGAGAGAGAGAGGGGGGGATGATAGAGAAAGAGAGAGGGGTGAAAGAGAGAGGGGGAGGTGAGAGAGAGGGAGAGAGAGCGAGGAGGGCTGAGAGAGAGAGAGAGAGAAGGGGGTAAGTGAGAGAGAGAGGGGGGGTGAGAGAAGCGGTTCTAGCAACCAGTGGCCAATAGAGTCTCAGGTGAAGGGGGTGGCTTTTTTGATGCCCCCCTGCAAAGTGCCGCCCTAGGCCTGGGCCTTTATGGCCTAGGCCAAAATACAGCATTGGCCCTAGTAGAGTGCGCCTTGATAGGGAAAGGAGGAACATGACCCCTGATGGAATAGGCCTAAACCACCGTCTGTCTGATCCATCTGGAAATGGTCGCAGAAGAAGCCCAGAGGTCCATCCGTGAGCACAAATAGAGAGTCTGACTGCCTGAAAGACTCCGTAGCTGCCAGGTACACTCTAATTGCATGGACCACATCCAAGGCATGCAAGGCAATTTCCTTCGGATGTTTAGGCCTGGGATGTTTAGGCCTGGGACACAGAGAAAGCAACACAATATCTTCATTCAAATAAATGTCAGAGACCACCTTAGGAAGGAATGAAGCACCACCTTATCCTTGTGAATCACCAAATAAGGTAATCGACAGGATAATGCACACCCTGCATGCAGACGTGATAGCCACCAAAAAGGCCACCTTCTGGGACAGCGTAAGCAGGGGAATCTCCTGAATATTTTCAAAGGGAGGTTTCTGTAGAGCTGAAAACACCAAATTAAGATCCCAAGGCGGCAACAGAGCCTGCACTGGAAGAACCAAATGTCAAACACGTTGATGAAAGGTATGCACCAGAGAGTGTGTGGCCAAAGGTCATTGAAAAAAGACCGCCAAAGCTGAGACCTGGCCCTTGATGGTACTCAAGGCCATATTCCGTTCAACATTCCGCCCCCCCAACCCCCCCGTTGAAGGAAGGTTAAGATACAAGCCACTGAGAAGGAGCGTACTTTTTCCCCCATGAGACCTTTAATGATGTCATCCAGACAAACAGACGGTCTCCTTGAAAGGGAAGATCTGCCAAGGCCTTTTTAGAAGTCTGGTCCACAGACCAGCATTTGAGCCAAAAGACACGCTGAAGGACCACTGCCAAAACAGGGAGGCGAGCCATCAGGGGAGCCACGTCCAAAGCGACATCACAGATAAACTGCAGCCCCTGAACCAGCTGGCCCACTAGCTCAGTAAAGGCAGGAGGGAGCTGTGCTCTAGGAGCTTAGCCCACTCGACCAGAGTTTGCTACACTAGGGCAATGGTGAATACCCGCCTCATTGCCGAACCAGCTAAGGTGTGCATGATGCGGGCCACAGCCACTGCCTTCCGGTCAGCTGGATCCTTTAAAGCCGGGGACTCTTCAATCGGAATCATGGTGGCCTTGTTTAATCTGGAAACCAAAGGGTCCACCACTGGTGGCACAGTCTACTTCTAAAGAAGGGACTCTTTATAGGGATAACACCTAATAAAGCGCTTAGGAACCCCACGGGAACGCTTTGGTCTTCCCCACTCTTTTGTGACAATTTAGTCAAAACAGGCAGGGAAAGGAAACCCCCTTTGCCGCTATGGATGGCTTGTGAGTGCCAAAGGGTACCTGTGCCTCCGTCACAGCTTTAGCTGCATCCTTCATTGTTAGAGTCTCATGCACAGATACAATCAGCGCATCTACCAGTGCCTTTTCATGCACAGTCACAGACGTGGAAGAATCATCCTCACTATCAGAGGATTCCAGGAGCGTGGTTCGCAGACTCAGCAGGGTGACCCACGTTCGCGGCGGCTGAATCAGATTCAGGATGAGACAGAAGAGACAGGGGAAGACAGGGGCGCTTTTTGCTAGCCCGTCGCTCACAAACCGCCTCCACCCGAGACACAAGGGACTCCAGGACTGCTGTCAGAGCATGGATGGATGGTTGGGACCCGGAGGGCCCCATAACCTCAGACAGGGGATCAGGTGGGGAAACGTGCTCCAAAGACTCCATGAGTCACCTGGGGGACCCCGCAAAAAAGTGTAACACACTGCAAATGGACAACCCCCACCGCGCTGACAGTGCCACCAGGTCGCCAAGCACAAGGCACAGAGCGAACCTCAGCAGAAAGGGAGAGGACCCCACCAGACTCACCACCATCCGACACAAAGCATCTGCAATCACCAGGAAAATCTGCACTACACGTGCGGCGATCAGGAAGCTAAATGATCCAGGAGTTAGCACCAGGGGATAAGGAGGGGCTCCCATCCTTAAAATCACCGCCCACGGGGCTCCACTGTCATGAGTGCCACTATTTGCAATGCAAACAACAAGAAAATGGCCGCTGAGTATAGGAATACACAAGGCTATGACAAAATACAACTACTATAACCCCCACCAGGTACAACTCCCCCCTTCTGTCCCCATTGCCAGTTAGCGCCCTGCCCCTACCCCAGGAAGTGGACAGACCACCCCAAAAAAATACATCCCCAGCGTATGTGGAGGGGGGGCAGGATAAGGAAATTGGCAAGGGAAGAAGGGGTACCCGGGGGGTCCAACCGTCCCAAGGAGCGGCCCACGTCCAACGGCCAGGAAGAACGCTGTGACTCAGACCGAAGCCAGGTCGTGCTTGCAGGGCCAGCCCCCATCCAGTTGGGCTATGTCACGTCCGACCTAGTGCAGAACTGAGGCCTGCTTGTGCTTGCTGGCCAGACTGGGGGGACCACTGGATCTAGATTAACCAGCCCTTTGCCCAGTCCGGCAGTTGATAGTAGATCTCACAGGAAAAATCTAGGAGGAAACAATTTCCTATCTAAAAAATGTTGCCAGGACCAAAGATCCCAGCAAGGAACTAGGTTCTTACTGAGTCCTGACTAGGCAGGAAAAAACTGAGTGGCTATAGCAGGAAGAGGGAGTATTCCCCCTAGGACTGCCCATGGGTGTATCCAGAAGTTTTTTCTGCCTAGTGTTCTACTCCTGTAGGGGGAAGCATAACCCAATGGTCATGAATAACAGGAGCTGTGTCCATCAATTAACAAAATAGAATAGCACTTGTGGGTTTAACCAATCATTTTTTTGTACGATTACCCTTTAAGGGGGTGTGGCAGGGGGTGTATCCTATGCCTACATACTTTTGCTTATAGGTGTCCCTCATTCCCGTTTCAGAAAGTTCGGAGATATGGTATATACATAGTTACATACCTGAAATTTTTCTTTATGTTTAGAGGGTCATTTCTATCTTAGACTCTTGTAGCCAAAGCTACAACAAAATGTGCCCTTATATTATAAGTTAACCACTTGCCGACTGCTCACTAGAGCTCTACTGCGGCAAAGTGGCTCTTAAAGGTCTGACGACGTAGACCTACGTCGCCAGACAGTCCCCATTCTCGGCGGCGCGCGTGCGCCGCCGGACGCTCACTCCCGCTGTATTCAGTCACAGCGGGAGTCGGGCCAGGGGAGGATCAGCGGCGATCGCCGCTGCTCTTCCCCGATCGTCGGGGAATCGAGTGTGGAGATCCGCCTGCTTGTGTAAACACAAGCGGGCGGATCTCCTAAGTGACAGGCAGGGTCAGATTGCAGGGTTCAGCATAGCTGAACATGCGATCTGTCCCTGTGTCACTCAGTCACCTCCCCCCACACACGTTAGTAAACACCAGGCATACATTAACCCCTCTCTCTCCAAAAAAATTAACCCCTTCCCTGCCAGTGTAATTTTTACAGTAACAGTGCATATTTATAGCACTGATTACTGCAGCAATGTCACTGGTACCCCCAAAAGTGTCAAAAATGTCAGTCAAGGGTCCGATCTGTCCCCCGCAATGTCACAGTCCCGCAAAAAAAAATCGCAGATAGCCGCCATTACTCGTTAAAAAAAAACCACCAAAAATGACAGAAATCTTTCCCTTAGTTAGTAAACGCAATAACTTTTGCGCAAACCAATCAAAATACGCTTATTGTGATTTTTTTTACCAAACATAGGTAGCAGAAAATAAATTGGCCAAGAATTTAAAAAAATTTAGATTTTTACATTTTTTGGGGGGGGGGGGGGGGGGAATTTCGTATAAAAAAATGTGAAAAATATTGTTATTTTTTCAAAATGTACGCTCTTTTTTTGTTTATAGCGCAAAAAGTAAAAATCGCACAGGTGATCAAATACCACCAAAAGAAAGCTCTGTTTGTGGGGAAAAAAAGGACGTACATTTTGTTTGGGTACGGTGTCGCACGACCGCGCAATTGTCAGTTAAACTCACACTGTACTTGCTGAATTTATACGGCACTTTTCTTTTAATGATTCCTCCCTCGTTTTACAATATACCGTTACATAATCCTCTCACTATTTCATGCCAAGAAAAGTCGCTTTTTTAAACAATGTAATCATCAGTAATATCAAACTATAAAAAAAAAATTAGGAAGCAATAATATATAACTACTGCTCCTGAATGCTTTCTGTTATTTTGTCTTGTTTTCAGCCGGAGAGCTATTCCCTTATTTAGTTAGGTATTTGCTCGAATCGCAGGTGCCGTACTGTGACAACGCTCTTCCTCCAGAGGTATGAGCCGCTGTTGCTGTTTATTTGATTATGCAAGATGCAATTATCTTTGTCTGGGATACTTTTGCTGGAATTTTCCTATAACTGAGGAATGTGTTCCCCTGAGGAGGTTTTCTTCCTCCTGACGATCGTTTTAAAGCCCCTACTGTATGTTTTTCCTGTACAGTGTCCCACCTTGCTTGCCATCATTGTGTTGTCCATTTAATGCCTCTTCGGGGGATTTTTGCATTGTGTTTGTGTTTCTTTTTTTGTGTCGTTGTAGTGTAAGAGTATCTATTTCTAGTAGTATGTATTTAGGGTCAATGGACCTCCACTCCCTACTGATGTCATAATTACGATGTGCCTACTGGATGCGCTCTGTTCGTCATTTCCTTGCTTGAATTTACTGGATGACCTTTCCACTGTGGAAAGAGGGTTAAAGGGCCAATTTGATGAAAATTTGATATTTTAGATGTAGTTGGAGGCTGGTGGGAGTCTTGAGATAAAGGTCATGGCAATGTCAAAGGCAAACAGCAAATAACAGACATTGGGCGCAGAAGATACATGCTAAGAAACATCTAAATGTCTTATTTAGAAACCAAAGAAAGAAAGAATGAACAAGGATAGAAGTAGGGGGAGAAAAGAAAGAAAGAAAGAAAGAAAGAAAGAAAGAAAGAAAGAAAGAAAGAAAGAAAGAAAGAAAGAAAGAAAGAAAGAAAGAAAGAAAGAAAGAAAGAAAGAAAGAAAGAGGATAAGAAAGAAAGAAAGAAAGAAAGAAAGAAAGAAAGAAAGAAAGAAAGAAAGAGAGAAAGAGGATAAAAGTAGAAGAAAGAAAGAAAGAAACTAAGCGCAAGGATAGAAGTAGGGGAGAGAAGGAAGAAAGAAAGAAAGAAAGAAAGAAAGAAAGAAAGAAAGAAAGAAAGAAAGAAAGAAAGAAAGAAAGAAAGAAAGAAAGAAAGAAAGAAAGAAAGAAAGAAAGAAAGAAAGAAAGAGAAAGAAGTAGGAGAGAAAAGAAAGAAAGAAAGAAAGAAAGAGAGAAAGAAGTAGGAGAGAAAAGAAAGACAGAAAGAAACAAACAAACAAAGAAAGAGGATAAAAGTGAAAGAAAGAAAGAAAGAAAGAAAGAAAGAAAGAAAGAAAGAAAGAAAGAAAGAAAGAAAGAAAGAAAGAAAGAAAAAGGATAGAAGTAGAGGAGACAGGAAAGAAAGAAAGAAGTAGGGGAGAGAATGAAGAGAAGAAAGAAAGAAACTTTGACATTTTGGGTGTAGGTGGAGGCTGTTGGGAGTTTTGAGATAAAGGTCATGGCCATGTCAAAGGCATACAGCAAATAACAGACTTTGGGTGTAGGAAGTACATGCTAAGAAACATCTAAATGTCTTATTTAGAAACAAAAGAAAGAAAGAATGAACAAGGAAGGAAGTAGAGGAGACAAGAAAGAAAGAAAAAAAGGAAAGAGAGAAAGAAAAAAAGGAAAGAAGGAAAGAAAGAAAGAAAGAAAGAAAGAACAAGGATAGAAGTAGGGGAGAAAAGAAAGAAAGAAAGAAAGAAAGAAAGAAAGAAAGAAAGAAAGAAAGAAAGAAAGAAAGAAAGAAGAAAGAAAGAAAGAAAGAAAGAAAGAAAGAAAGAAAGAAAGAAAGAAAGAAAGAAAGAAAGAAAGAAAGAAAGAAAGAAAGAAAGAAAGAGAAAGAAGTAGGAGAGAAAAGAAAGAAAGAAAGAAAGAAAGAAAGAAAGAAAGAGAGAAAGAAGTAGGAGAGAAAAGAAAGACAGAAAGAAACAAACAAACAAACAAACAAACAAAGAAAGAGGATAAAATTAGAAGAAAGAAAGAAAGAAAGAAAGAAAGAAAGAAAGAAAGAAAGAAAGAAAGAAAGAAAGAAAGAAAGAAAGAAAGAAAGAAAGAAAGAAAGAAAGAAAAAAAGAAAGAAAAAGGATAGAAGTAGAGGAGACAGGAAAGAAAGAAAGAAGTAGGGCAGAGAATGAAGAGAAGAAAGAAAGAAACTTTGACATTTTGGGTGTAGGTGGAGGCTGTTGGGAGTTTTGAGATAAAGGTCATGGCCATGTCAAAGGCATACAGCAAATAACAGACTTTGGGTGTAGGAAGTACATGCTAAGAAACATCTAAATGTCTTATTTAGAAACAAAAGAAAGAAAGAATGAACAAGGAAGGAAGTAGGGGAGACAAGAAAGAAAGAAAAAAAGGAAAGAGAGAAAGAAAAAAAGGAAAGAAGGAAAGAAAGAAAGAAAGAAAGAAAGAAAGAAAGAAAGAAAGAAAGAAAGAAAGAAAGAAAGAAAGAAAGAAAGAAAGAACAAGGATGGAAGTAGGGGAGACAAGAAAGAAAGAAAAAAAAGAAAGAAAGAAAAAAAGGAAAGAAAGAAAGAAAGAAAGAAAGAAAGAAAGAAAGAAAGAAAGAAAGAAAGAAAGAAAGAAAGAAAGAAAGAAAGAAAGAAAGAAAGAAAGAAAAAGGATAGAAGTAGGGGAGACAGGAAAGAAAGAAAGAAAGAAGTAGGGGAGAGAATGAAGAGAAGAAAGAAAGAAACATTGACATGTTGGGTGTAGGTGGAGGCTGTTGGGAGTTTTGGAGGATAAAAGTAGAAGAAAAAAAGACAGAAAGAGGATGAAAGAAAGAAAGAAAGAAAGAAAGAAAGAAAGAAAGAAAGAAAGAAAGAAAGAAAGAAAGAAAGAAAGAAAGAAAGAAAGAAAGAGGATAAAAGTAGAAGAAAGAAAGAAAGAAAGAAAGAAAGAAAGAAAGAAAGAAAGAAAGAAAGAAAGAAAGAAAGAAAGAAAGAAAGAAAGAAAGAAAGAAAGAAAGAAAGAAAGAAAGAACAAGGATGGAAGTAGGGGAGAGAATGAAGAGAAGAAAGAAAGAAACATTGACATGTTGGGTGTAGGTGGAGGCTGTTGGGAGTTTTGGAGGATAAAAGTAGAAGAAAAAAAGACAGAAAGAGGATGAAAGAAAGAAAGAAAGAAAGAAAGAAAGAAAGAAAGAAAGAAAGAAAGAAAGAAAGAAAGAAAGAGGATAAAAGTAGAAGAAAGAAAGAAAGAAAGAAAGAAAGAAAGAAAGAAAGAAAGAAAGAAAGAAAGAAAGAAAGAAAGAAAGAAAGAAAGAAAGAAAGAAAGAAAGAACAAGGATGGAAGTAGGGGAGAGGAGAAATAAAGAAGCAATAAAAGGTAATTTGCGTGCAATTTTAAACACTTTTTTTCATGTTATTTTTTTTATTTTGCATTGGTATATGTTCCCCAGGGCAATGCCCATCTCCCTGCTATTATTTTGACACCCCCTTGCCCATTAGCCCAGAAAATGGGCATTTTTATTTTGACAGATTCAACTCCCATTGGTTTCAATGCAGGAGAAGAACAGTTAACAATACATACTTGAATACAATTTTTTTTTCTTTTTAAACCAGAGTTTATTCAATTTAAGGGTGAGGTTTTCATGGAGTGCACCTTTAAATTATTTTACTGCCAAGCCTGAGGACAGTAATTGGGTCATTAATGACATTAATGAGGGGGACTGAGGACTTTATTGGGGGGCCCGAGGGCAGTAATGGGGGCCTGAGGACAGGTATTGGGTCACTGAGGATATTAATTGGGGGGGACTATGGACAGTAATTGGGTCGCATATTCATTGGGGGGGACTATGGACAGTAATTGGGTCGCAGAGGACATTATTGGGGTCTGAGAACATTATTGGGGGGACTAAGGACAGTACTAGTTCAGGAATTGGGTCACTGGGGATAATAATGGGAGAGCCTCGCCGACACGCCTGACTGGGGGGGAAGGTGACAACATGTTTTATCGCAGTGGGTGTCACCAACCCTAGTGATGCCACAAGATATTAGAGATAGAATGAATGATTCCAGTGCAGAACGAGAAGAAGAGTTAACAAAACATACTTGAATCATTTTTCTTTTTAAACCAGAGTTAGTGTTATTTTAGGTGTGAGGTTTTCATGCAGTGCGCCTTTAAATTAATTTACTACTGCCAATCCGGAGACCCGCGGCCCGCGGTATAATTATTGCGCTCCCGGGGCTCATCCAAATAAGGCCGGAGAGTTGTAACGCTTATTACGAAATAAAAAATTGGCATTTCTCAACGGCGACGGCTCATGTCAGAATTGTCCTGGAGCACTTTGTGGAGGTGTGAACAATTCTATTACTGCTGTGAAGACACGACGCGGCGTCCTTGAAGCTTCTGGAAATGAGAGGAAGAGTAACGATCGCCTATTCTTCGCACGCCGCATTGTGAGAGCTGGCAGGATGGAACCGGACTGTCAAGTATATCATCGTGCCACAGAGAGCCGAAAACAAAACAGCGTTCTCCATAAATGACGTCCCTGGAGTGGCACAAATGGCACAAGGTCACCGTCTGAGAATATCTGGGAGGAAATCTCCAATATAACAGAGGAAAGGAATCGTTACAATCAGGGAAGTGGCACTTTACAGCTAGGGGAAGCCGCTCAGACAGATGGGGCGATTGTAGCAACCAGTCCATGGCAATAAACCTAAAAAGAATAATAGATGTAGCTGGTCATACTATGTCATGCAATTATTATGGTGGCTCATTAGGAAGGGTTGATCCATCCAAAAGCGGTATTTTAGCTCTAGGTATAGGAGTCAGGCCCTGACTTCTCCTATGTTTTTTATGAGCTCTTCCTGCCATAATTTCCAACTATGATCCTTTCCACCTATTAATTTTGAGTGTTGTGTTGGTGCGTGACAGAACGACGATCTGCCTTGTTTATATAGAAGTGGGGTCAAGATGTATAAGCTCAGTGACAGGGCAACAGGCTATACATGTAGTTTCTGGATTTACGAGGGAAAAGATAGCAATGTGGAGGCCCCCAACTGCCCAGACTACCTGGGGAGCAGTGGCAAGATTGTTTGGGACTTGGTGTCACCCTTATGCCTCGTACACACGGTCAGATAATCGTACGAAAAAACTCGCTTTCGACCTGGTTGCACGATAATCTGATCGTTAGTACACTGCTTTCGACAGCCGATCACAACAGTACATCCAACAAAATCCGAAGGGACAAACAGGAAAACTTCTGTCGTACGATAGCCCCGCGAACGACAATCGTGTAATTAGTACACTATGCGTCCGCTAAAGATCGTTCGACAAACACCGCGCATGATCGGAAATAGTGAAATAACCCGACGTATGTGACATCACTTTCCAAGACGTGGCTACGCATTCTGGTTGCTTTCACACAATCGTACGACAGAAATCATATGGTTAGTACACATGGTTGCATTCGACATTTTGTAGCATGCTACTTTACTCGAACGATATGTCGTACGATTATCTGACCGTGTGTACGAGGCATTATTTGGAAAGGGCTACCATTTATACGTGGACAATTATTAAACAAGCGCGCCACTTTTTAGTCCCCTTTTTGATTCTGGGATTGGTGCATGTAGCACCGTGCGACCTAATCGCCGGGGCTTCCCCCAACGGCTTGTAGATTCCCGACTTAGACGGGGGGAGAGAGTCTGCTTGAAGTCTGATAAATTGTTTGCAGTGAAGTGGAGGGACACACGGAAAGTTTTTGTTCTGTCCTCTATTCACACAGATACGACAGTCCAAATTGCAACGGCGACTGGTGTTGTTGAGAAGCAACCTCTGTGTCCACGAATACAACCTTAACATGGTAAGGGTGGACTTCAACGACCAGATGATGATTGGAAACAATTTAATTGAGGCGCTAATGACTTTCATGGTACCGCAAAACAAAATCATAATTATAAAAATATATAAATTTGTATTAAATCCAAATGTGTTCAAAATCTCCACCCATGGGTAGGAGCATACACCGTACACTGCACAATATAGTAGTTCACTAGGGGCATCTGGGCCAAAGAGTGAACTAGTTCAAGCAATATTTAAAACAAACAAAAAAAATCCTCTGATAGAGATTGGATGTTGATGAAGCTCCCCACAAATTGGGGGTCACCTCTATGTAATCAGTAAAATCCCTTGAGCAACCAGGTAGCAATTAATGGCTGCAAACACTCCACTATCTCACAAGTGCAAAAAAACTGTATATCTAAAAAATGCTGCGCAATTAATAATAAATCAATCTGTGATCAAATATAAATGTGACACAATAAATACATGATAAATAAATGCCAAAGTGTGAAATGGTCATGAATA
Source organism: Pelophylax lessonae (assembly GCF_965119305.1). Classification (NCBI taxonomy): domain Eukaryota; kingdom Metazoa; phylum Chordata; class Amphibia; order Anura; family Ranidae; genus Pelophylax; species Pelophylax lessonae. The sequence goes on from NC_138772.1 coordinate 32,447,007, forward strand.
ATTAAATAAATAAATAAATAAATAAATAAATAAATAAAAAAACAAATAAAATCCATCTAAATTATTGTGAACACATAACATCCAATTTGTGCAGGTAAGTCCCAATAAAGCTAGTGTAGGTGTGAATTGGGGGTCACTCTATGTTCCTCCAATTTAACTCAACATGTTTTGTGGGAAGTTCCGCTTCGTCAGGAGTGTGGGTTCAAGAGGTATTGATCTAGGGAGAAAATATTTATATACAGTAATAATCCAGTGGAAAATAGTGATTCGACAACAAACAAATAATAATAGTGCAGATACTTCTGTTATTCAATTAAATGCATTTTATATATCAAAACGTGAAAAAAAGGGGAGGGGGATGTAAATATATGGCCCAATTCTTCTCACATACCGATCGATACCGGACCAACCAATGTGGATGATGGTGCCGTACTTAATTTCCCATAACACCAGACACTGGTACAAGAAAGTGTCTGTATACTTATTTCAATTGGCTCTGTTGAACGCTTATGTGCTATAAAGAAGAAGTGGATCCTTCCTAAAATCCCCGGAAGAGATCATCACAGCCCTTCTGTATCCAAAAGCTGCTGTGGCCCAAATTCACAATCCAGATGCAATGTAGCTGCATGAGAGGAATTTTCCGGATGTCCTCCCTGATACCCCTACCCAAAGAGCACCCCAAAAAAGATGCGTCTGTAGAAAACGCGGATATAGGCGTGACACCCGTTATTTTTGTCCCTCCTGTCCTGGCCAACTTAGCCTCTGCATCGGGGACTTTTTCCGTCCCTACCACACACTAGTAGAGTATTAGCATAGGGTACAGCACCACACAGTCTAGATCTAGAGCATACTTTTACACAGGGTCTCATAAGATGTTTAAAGTTTTTTACAGTTACAAAAAAAAAAAAAGTGTGAAAAAAGCTACAAAATTTTTTTTTTTTAAATAAAAAAGCCAAAAATAGTTGTTTTTTTATTGAGTTCATTTTCTGTTCTTACTCTTTTACTGTACTTTATATTTTACTGCTATGCTGTAATGTTTTATTGTTATTGTTTGTCATTGTTACCCAAAGTTTGCTTTGTATATACCACCATTCTACTGTACTGTATGCTATTATAATGTAATGTTTTATTGTTGCTGTGTTTTTCATTGTTAACCATAGTTTGCTTTGAAGATGCCACCATTCTACTGTTTTACTGCACTGTATACTATAATATTGTAATGTTTTATTGTTATTATTATTATTATTATTATATAGGATTTATATAGTGCCAACAGTTTGCGCTCTGTTTTATTGTTAACCATTGTTTGCTTTGTAGGTACGCCCATCAGCTACAGCACTGGTTTGTTTATTCTGACAGCAACAGTGTTTGCTCTCAGCGTATACGTAATCAGTGATTGCAGGGCTGTAGGAGGTGATTTCACCACCGCAAATAAAAAAAAGAGCATATATGGCAAAGCATAGGGGATGGGGTGGACACAGAGGGCGGATATCCCCTATGCTTACCCATATATTTTTTAACACTTTTCTTGGCAGAGATTTCTTCATCCCTATCGATTCGATGCGAATGGAGGAATCTGCTATGTTCTTTTTTTTTTTGTTCAGCCCACAGGCTGCATGAAAAAAAAAAAAAAAACCTTACAATATATGCCCAACAAGGACCAGCAATGTACTGGTATGTCGCTGGACTTTGAGTGGTGATACCAGGATGATGCCTGCAGATTTAGGCATCATCTTGGTATTGTTTTTCACAGCCAGCAGTCGGCTTTCATGTAAAAGCAATCCTAGCAGGTAATTACCAGCTAGACTGCTTATACAAGCAGTGGGAGGGGACCCCCCCCCCTTCAGCTGCTATCCACGGTTTTCTCTGGCTCTCCTGTCCCACTGGGTAACCCGAGACTGCAGCCGGTGGTTCCGTCAGCTGACCATAGAGCTGATTGGAGACCAGAATGGCTAGATACTGGAAGCTTCGAGCATTTCATGACTTTGGTTTCTCCAGATATAAACAGCGCTATTGAGAAATTCTGAAAGCATCTTATCACACCAATCTTGGTGTGGTCAGATGCTTTAAGGCTAGAGGAGAGATTTAGAGTCTAATAGACCCCAATTTCTTTTTAAAAAGAGTACCTGTCACCACTTGCTATCATAGGTGATATTTAAATTTCGTATGATAACAAGAAAAATTATTTAAAAAAAAAAAATGAAAGGGAATGTGTCAAAATAAAATAAAAAAGTAAAATAAATATTAATAAAAAACAAAACAAAATTCAAGCACCCCTGTCCGCCCGTGATATGGTGAGATTTTTGCAGCTCTCATTTATTTTGGGAAATGAAGAAAGAAAAAAAAATGTATTTTTTTTTTTCTTTTTTCAATTTTCAAAACTTTGTGACAAAAAGTGAGATCTGCAAAATACTCAACATGCCTCTCAGCAAATAGCTTAGGGTGTCTACTTTCCAAAAAGAGGCAATTTGTGGGGGATTTGTGCTGTCTTGGCATTTCATGGACTCCAAAACTGTGACAGGTAGTGAGAGGAGTGAAATCAACAATTTATGTCCTTAGAAAGCCTGAAGGCGGTGATTGGTTTTCGGGGTCCTGTACGCGGCTAGACTGTCAAAAAGTCTCACACACGTGGTATCTCTATACTCAGGAGAAGCTTCAGAACGTATTTTGGGGTGTAATTCCACATATACCCATGGCATGTGTGAGCAATATATAATTTCAATGACAACTTTGTGTAAAAAAAATGTTTTATTTATTTATTTTTCAAACATCTGTGACAAAAATGTAAATATTCAATGGGCTCAACATGCCTCTCCGAAAATTCCTTGGGGTGTCTACTTTCCAAAAATGGATAATTTTGGTGGCTTTTGCACTGCTCTGCCATTTTAGCACTTTAAGAAACAAGATAGGCAGTCAGAAAGAAAAAGCTGTGTAAATTCCAGTATTTACACCATAGTTTGTAGATGCTATTCAGAGATGTATAGTAACTAGGTAGAGCTACTTCACTACTGTACTTAAGTACGGAAAGGCGGTATCTGTACTTTCCTGGAGTAGAATTTTTTTCTCCTACTTCCACTTTTACTTCACTACATTTTTTCAATGATTTCAATACTTCTACTCCGATATTTTTTTTTGTGCTGCATAGTTACTCGTTACAATTATAAAAATGACCACTGCCAGAACAGTAGATGGCAGGTTTCATGAAGCTCAAAACATGTGTATTATCAGCGCATACGAAAATAAAAGCTACTGTATGTATAAATAAAAGCTGCATTTGAAATAATAAAAAACAATATGATGTTCAAACTTTTGACTTCTTTCTTTAATAACTACATAACACAGTACTTGTACTTTTACTTTCAGTACTTGAGTAGCAAAATTTTTTAAAAAAACTACTTGCAATACTTAAGTACAAAAAATGTTGAATACTTTAGTACTTCTACTCAAGTCACTTTTTGATCGAGCACTTCCACTTCTACTCAAGTCACTTTTTGATCGAGCACTTGTACTTTTACTCAAGTATGGGTTTTCGAGTACTTTATACAACCCAAAAAAAAAAATGTGCCTATTGAGATTTTTTTTTTATCAAAGACATGTAGCTACATACATTTTGGCCTAAATGTATGACAAAAATTGAGTTTGTTGGATATTTTTTTTTTTTCTCAATATTTTCAGTCTTTTTTCATTTAAATCGCAAAAACAAAATCGCACAGGTGATTAAATACCACCAAAAGAAAGCTCTATTTTTGGGGGGAAAAAGGCCATACATTTTGTTTGGGTAATGCCAATTTGCAAAAAAAAGCCTGGTCATTTAGTGCAGTGGTTCTCAATTCCGGTCCTCGGGACCCACTAACAGGCCAGATTTTAAGTATTACCTTGGGGGATGCAGACTAGAATACTGCAATCACTGAGCAGCAAATGAGATCACCTGTGATGTAATTTAGTTATCTTGCAAACCTGGCCTGTTGGTGGGTCCCGAGGACCGGAATTGAGAACCACTGATTTAGTGGGTAAAATCTTCTAGTCCAGAAGTGGTTAAAGTGATTGTAAAGTCTCGTGTTTTTTTTTTTTTTCGATTAAAATAACTGACACGTTATACTTACCTCCTCTGTGCAGTTGGTTTTGCACAGAGCAGTCTGGATCCTCCACTTCTGGGGTCCCTCTTCTGTGCCCTGACCCCTCCCTCCTGTTGAGGTCCCCCACAGCAGGCAGCTTGCTATGGGGGCATCCGAGCTGAGCTGCAGCTCTGTATGTCCATTCAGACAAGGAGCTGCCGTATGGCCCCATCCACTCTCTCTCCTGATTGACTTTGATTGACAGCAGCGGGAACAAATGGTGCCACTGCTGTGTCTCAGCCAATCAGGAGAGAGAATTCCGGGCGGCCAAGGGACTCGTGGACAGCGCTGGATAGAGAGTGGGCTCAGGTAAGTATTAGGGGTGGCTGCTACACACAGAAGGATTTATATCTTAATGCATAGAATGTATTTAAGATAAAAAAAACCTTCTGCCTTTACAATTCCTTTAACTCAAGCACTTGAAATCCCCTTAAAAAAAAAAATTTGGAGCCCGCCCTGCCACCACATACAGGAACATACCACTATAAACACACCTGTCGTGGGATTCAAGGTATGAAAACCTGCACTACACACATTACATATTGGTGCACACATCGGAATAAGAGTAATAATTCTAGGCTGATGACCTGTAGGGGCTTTTAAAGCATAGGCGTCCACAGGGGGGGGGGGGGCAAGAGCCCCCCCTGGAATCTCAACTTCCCCTTAAAAGTGGTTGTTAAGCCGCTTAATACCATCCTGGTCTGTTTAATAATCCTGTGTACCTGCACCCCTGTGTCTGTGTATATGTTTTAAAAAAATAAGCCGCTCTTTACCGGTTTTCAGAGCACCGATCACCGCTCACGTGACCCGCCGGCTCTCTCCTCTCCCCATCTGACAGCTGCCTGCATCGGGCACGGCCAAAGATTCCCTGCTGACATCATTCGGGAGGAGAAGAGGAGGAGAGGCCGAGAGAAGAAGAGAGGTGGCGGGTCACGTGAGCGGCGAACAGCGCTCTGAAAACTGGTAAAGAATGGCTTATTTTTTATAAAACACAGACACACAGGATTATTAACCACTTCTGGACCGGAAGGATTTGCCCCCTTAATGACCAGGCCATTCTTTGCGATTCGGCACTGCGTTTGTTTAATGGACAATTGCGCAGTCGTGCGACGCTGTACCTAAATAAAATTGATGTATTTTTTTTCCGCACAAATAGAGCTTCATTTTGGAGGTATATGATCACCTCTGCGATTTTTATTTTTTGCGCTATAAACAAAAAAAAAAGAGCGACAATTTTGAAAAAAATAACAATATTTTTCACTATCTGCTATATAACATTCACAAAAAAAAAATTTAAAAATCAAAATTTTTTAACATTTTAGGCCAATTTGTTTTCTGCTACATATTTTTGGTAAAGAAAAATCGCAATAAGCGTATTTTGATTGGTTTGCGCAAAAGTTATCGCGTTTACTAACTACGGGAAAGATTTATGTCATTTTTATTGTTTTTTGTTTTTTTTACTAGTAATGACGGCGATCTGCAATTTTATGCGGGACTGCGACATTGCGGCGGACAGATCGGACCCCTAACTGACATTTTTGAAACTTTTGGGGGGACCAGTGACATTACTACAGTAATCAGTGCTAAAAATATGCATTATTACTGTACTAATGGCACTGGCAGGGAAGGGGTTACCCCGGGGCGATCAAAGGGTTAAATGTGTACCTAGGGGAGTGATTCTAACTGTATGGGGGTTGGGCTTGTGAAATGATCATAGAGACCTGTGATCCTATATAGAAGGATCACAGGCGCTCTGTGATCATTCCAGGGAGAAGAACGGTCAGATGTGTTTACAACAGCTGACCGTTCTTCTCTCTCAGCGGGGAGCGATCGCGGGTGTCAGACGGCAATCGGAGCCGCCTGCGCCATGCATCAGAGTCCCCGCTGCTTAGTGAGGGTGGGAGCGCGCCGGCGGCGGCACGCGCTTGCCCCCTAGCTGCAGGCGCGACCAACGTATTCCTACAGCGGTTCGCGCAGGAGGGCCAGCCTACCGCAGTATTTCTGCGGTGGGCGGTCCAAAAGTGGTTAAACAGAGTGTAGACAGGATATGAAACTACAGCAGCAGGAGGGGAGGGGGGACACTGATAGAGGAGCAAACAGGCAGGGAGGGGGGAGAGAGGACAGAGGAGGACAGGAGAGCTGCAGATGACGGAGGCACGTAAACTGACCACGGTGTCAGGGCTCAGCAGCCATGATATACAGGGGTCAGTTTACAGAGGGGAGGACATAGCCAGGCGCAGGATCAGCCAGGTATTTTAGGTGATAGAAGGGGCCAAATTACACAGCACAAGCACTAACATGCTTTTAGGAAACAGGATTAGGTTAACAAACGCTTTAAAAAAAATTCTACTGTTTCTACTTTAAAAATAAATACTTGCGAGTCGCGATTCACGCAGTGACTGACGTCGCCTTCATGACATTGTCGAAAAGTGGCGGAGCGTGAGTGACTTTCAAATGATGCCCCTCCCCCTAAAAAAAAAGTTCTGCGGACGCCCGTGTTTTAAAGCATTGTCTATATAAAATTAAGGGTACTGAAAATTTGTCACCGTTTAATGGGCATGCAGAATCTTAAAGCTTGACATGTTGGGGATCTTTTTTTTCGGTGCAACCTCATCTTTTAGATTTTATTATAAACTGGGCAATATATTGGACTGATGTGTCCTAAAATTAACTATAGTGTATTTTTTTTACTGAAAAACCGAAAGACTAGGAAGATCTTGGAAGTGCAGGATGTCAAAGACCCACCCCTGAAGGGGTGTTATTAAAAAAAAACATCAATCTCTGCATCACTGACGATTGCCCATTCCAGAGAAGAGACAAAGAGGAATACGAGTTCTAAGGAAATAATATATATAATAAAAAAAGAATATATATATATATATATATATATATATATATATACCCCCCCTTTGACAAAGTCGGAAGTGGCGAAACGCGTCAGCGGGCGTGGTATATATATATATATATATATCATATTTATATATTCAACCACCTCATTACCGAGCTATAGGTGAAAGAGGGCTACAATGCAGCTCTCTCCTTCTGGGAGGGCGTTCACAGACGCCCTCCCAGAACCGCGCCACATGGGGGGTGCTTTGGGCGTGCTCTGTGACCGCTGTGCTCTTAGGACACAGCTGATCACAGATCGCAGTAAAGGGACAATCACAGCTGATCACACATAAACAGACTTGCTGGTTATCGGCAGTCCTTTCCTCACGAGCTGTGTCTGTGTGAGGAAAGGAGAGCTGATAACCGGCAAGGCTGTCAGCACACTGTTTACACTAATAATCATGGCACTGATCATCAGTGTCCTGATGATCAGTGCAGCCTCATCATTGCCAACCAGTGCCCATCAGTGCAGCTTATCAGTGCCCATCAGTGCAGCTTATCAGTACCCATCAGTGTAGCTTATCAGTGCCCATCAGCGCAGCCTCATCAGGACCCATAGGTGCAGCTTCCTCAGTGCCCATCAGTGCAGCCTATCAGTGCAGCTTATCTGTACCTATCAGTGCCCATTAGTGCTGTCTATCAGTGCAGCCTCATCAGTGCCCATCAGTGCAGCCTCATCAGTGCCCATCAGTGTAGCTTATCAGTGCCCATCAGCGCAGCCTCATCAGGACCCATAGGTGCAGCTTCCTCAGTGCCCATCAGTGCAGCCTATCAGTGCAGCTTATCTGTACCTATCAGTGCCCATTAGTGCTGTCTATCAGTGCAGCCTCATCAGTGCCCATCAGTGCAGCCTCATCAGTGCCCATCGGTGTAGCTTATCAGTGCCCACCAGTGCCGCCTTGTCAGTGGCCACCCAGGGCCGGATTAAGAGCATTATGGGCTTGGTGCTGAGGATTTTGAAGGGCCTTAAGGGCCGTGCCTTGGCATGCACCCAGAGGAGGAAGGGTGCAGCCATGCATGCCTAATTCAACATGGGATGCTGTCTCTGAAGCCCATAAACACATCCATGCATCGGCAACTGTCCCTCCTTGTCCGGCCTTCGTGCTGTGTGGGGAGGTTCTGAGGGAGCTGCCTGGGGAAGCGAGCATAGAAGCCAGACTTCTGTGTTTACAAGTGACAGAAGAGCGGTAACAGTGAATATGGCCAACCCGGGGCCTATATTAAGGTAGGGGCCTGGAGCTGCAGCTCCAATAGCCCCTACGTTAATCTGGCCCTGTGGCCACCAGTTCTGACTCATCAGTGCAGCCTGATTAGTGCTCATCAGTGCAGCCTCATCTGTGCTCATCAGCACAGCTTCATCAGTGCAGCCTATCAGTGCACATCAGTGAAGAAGAAAAATGACTAATTTGCTAAATTTTAGAACAGAAACTAAGAAAAACTTTTTTTGTTCAAAATTGTTTTTTGTTTATTTGGCAAAAAACAATAAACCCCAGTGCTGATTTAATACCACCAAAAGAAAGCTCTATTTGTATAAACATAATGATAAAAATGTCATATGGGTACAGAGTTGCATGACCGCGCAATTGTCATTTCAAGTGTGACAGCGCTGAAAGCTGAAAATTGGCCTGGGCAGGAAGGGGGTGAAAGTGCCCGGTATTGAAGTGGTTATATATGGAAATCGTAAGATACATGCTGGGAGGGGAGAGTATTGGCAGAGAGCCTACATTTGGGCTTAAAATACAGGATTTTATTTTCTTATTTGATTTGTTCTAATTTACTGAAACTTTAATATGTTTATTGATAAATATGAATAAAACCCCATTTGCCTTTAACCATCTTGTAACTTGTTTAAAATCCATTTTTTAGTAACTCCGTTCCTGAGTGTCACAGCACATATCTGTGCTTTTATGGGACATTTACAGAGAAATAAAACATTTTATGGTCAAGAACCCAAACCCCCCGCCTCTTATATAATTTCACGTTCTCCTGGATGCAGCCGACATTTATTGGGAACATTTCTGTGAATGAGAGCCGAAACGCCGTCCAAGCAGCGCTGTTCTCTGAGTGCTGAAAACTGTTATATTTGCATTTCTTGCCAAGAGACATAAAATGGGACTTAGTACCTCCCGCTTACAAGAACGAGCCTGACATTGATGAGAGATTCCGTCCACCCGCACATTTCCGTCTAGACAACATAATTCCAATCATTTACTGTATATAAACTTAAAGTGATATTAAACAGTAAATAAACACTCGCCGGCCACTTTATTAGGTACACCTTGCTAGTACCGGGTTGGACCCCCTTTTGCCTTTAGAACTGCCTTCATTCTTCATGGCATAGATCCAACAAGGTGTTGGAAACATTCCTCAGAGATTTTGCTCCATAGTGATATGATAGCGTTACGCAGTTGCTGCAGATTTGTCAGCTGCACATTCATGATGACAATTTCCCGTTCCACCACATCCCAAAGGTGATCTATTGGATGAGATGTGGTGAGTGTGGAGGCCATTGGAGTACAGTGACCGGATCTGGTGAGTGTGGAGGCCATTGGAGTAGAGTGACCTCATTGTCGTGGTGAAGAAACCAGTGGTGAGATGATTGGAGCTTTGTGACATGGTGCATTATCCTGCTGGAAGGAGCCATCAGAAGATGGGGACACTGTAGTCATAAAGGGATGGACATGCAGCAATACTCAGGTAGGCCGTGGCGTTTAAAAGATCATCCGTTGGTACTAAGGGGCCCAAAGGGTGCCAAGATAATATCCCCCACACCATTACACCACCAGCCTGAACCGGTGATACAAGGCAAGATGGATCCATTCTTTCATGTTTTGACTTTACTATCTGAATGTCGCAGCTGAAATCAAGACTCATCAGACCAGGCAACGTTTTTCCAATTTTCCAATCTTCTATTGTCCAATTTCGGTGAGCCTGTGCCAATTGTAGTCCCAGTTTCCTGTTCTTAGTAGACAGGAGTGGCACCCGGTGTGGTCTACTGTGTGTTGTGCGTTCAGAGATGGTATTCTGCATACATTGGATGTTACAAGTGGATATTTGAGTTACTGTTTCCTTTCTATCATCTGGAACCAGTCTGCCCATTCTCCTCTGACCTCAACAAGAAATTTTCCTCCACACAACTGCCTCTCACTGGATATTTTCTCTTTTTCCCACCATTCTCTGTAAACCCGAGAGATGGTTGTGTGTGAAAATCCCAGTAAATCAGCAGTTTATTGAAATACTCAGACCAGCCCATCTGGCACCAACAACCGTACCACGTTCAAGGTCATTTAAATCCCCTTTCTTTCCCACTCTGATGCTCGGTTCGAAAATTCAGCAAGTCGTCTTCACCACATTTAGATTCCTAACTGCATTAAATTGCTACCATGTGATTGGCTGCTTAGCAATTTGTTCTACCAAGCAACTGAACAGGTGAAGCATTTGAACAGGTGTACCATAGAGTGTCCAGAGAGTGTAGCTGCATGCCTGTTGTCACCTTGGCTTCCTGTCCTGTTTTCTGCTGTTTTTACTATAGTACCAACCTATGAAAAATTCCTCTTCCACCCTCAAAATGTACTTTTCCCTGTCCGCTTGCTCTAAATTACCTGAAAAACAATTGGATAATTAATTTTTTTTTTTTATTCACTTACCTTGTTTTTAAAGAAAATATACTTACCTTACTTCCTCTTACTCCCTCTGCGGCCGCGGCCCGCGCCGTCACTTCCTCCTTCCATTGACTCCTGGGAGCTGAACGTCATCGCTCCCAGGAGTCAATGCGCCTGCACCGGCCCCACTCGTCACTTCCAGGGCAGGCGCGTCATTCCCTGCTGAAGCTGTGCAGGGATGACGCGCCTGCACCGGAAGTGACGAGCAGGGCCGATCCAGGGCATTCTGGGACTCCGACGTCACCGAAGAGGACGCTCCGGCTTCAGCTGCCCACACCTGAGATGGTAGCGCTGGACAAGACATTTTCAAGGTAAGTATTTCTTCTAAAAGGTAAGTGAACCCGGGACAGTTCAGAGGCTGTCATAGCCTTGACTGTCCCGGGGGTATTTTTATCGAAAAAATTTTTTTTCAGGGTGGAACTCCGCTTTAAGTTTCCACCTATAGGGTGTCTCTTTTGTCTTCAATGTCTCTCTGCTGCCACCCTGGGCGCAATGGTTTATTGCAAGGATGGGGGGGGGGGGCCTTGACCCTAACCCCAAGGGAAGGGGGGGGCGCAGTTTGGCATCCTTGCCCTGGGTGCTGGATGACCTTGTCCTGGCACTAGCTGCCACCCCAACATGTGCGCTCCCACTGTCTAGTGCCATTCATCTGCGAATCATGCAAATTTAGTCCAAATTTCGATTTGCAACAAAATGAATCGCATATGCCTGTTGCTTACCTTTAATTAAAAATAAGGCTTGTTTTCTCTATAGGAAGTTATTTCCAGTAGCAGAATGTGGATTTATGGATGTGTCTCTACAAATACTTTAGGTGACGGCAAAAGTTATTTTCAAATGTGACAAAAAAAGAAAGCACCAAACTGCTGATCACTGGAAAATGGACTGAATTTATAGAAGTCGTTCCCTATCTACATCATACATTTGGCACCATCTATGTGATGGAATTTCAGCTCCCAGTAACATTCTTGGCATTGGTTATCTAGCCAGTGCTTTATTTTCCAGCTTTGCTCTCTTCTAAAGTACATCTAAATCCTAAGTAGATGACATTTGGCTTGCTAAAGGGCCGCACATAATAAATAATTGAATAAAATAATGTTCTTCCATCCTTTTAGTCCATCTCAGTGCTGCTGATCTCCTCCAGCCTTTTTTAGCCACTTCCTGTCCACATGCACCCACTCCTGTGTCGACTGCACATCCTTGCTGTGGATTGGATCCTTGATAGTGACTATGGTGGACAATGCCTGCGCATTGTGTGTTGGCAGAGCAGATTGTTTGCAGCAGGGTTGCATGTGACACGGTGACAATGCAGGATCACAACTGGGCAGGACCGGGACAAGGGGTGGGCAGGAGGGACGGTTGCCCTGGGCACTGTGGTATTCTATGAGGTGGGGGGGCGCCACAAGGAGATTGGGGGGAGTGGATATGTGTAGAAAGTAAGAATTTGGGGGGTGGCAGGGAGTAAGTATGGTTCTAGGAGAGGAAATATGGGGGGGGGGGGGTGCTAAGAGTGGTGATCCAGGGGGATCTGTGTTTGGAGGGGGGATGGGGAGAAGAATATTTGTGCTGGGAGAGATCTGAAGTGGGGGGGGGGATGTGGGGGGGGCTCAGTTTAATATGTTCGCCCTGGGCTCAAGATGACCTTCTCCCGGGTCTGCAACGGGGACACAGTTTTTACCCCATAGCAGATAGTGCCTGAATAAGATCCCTAATGGCAGGATCACCTGGGTCTAATTTAATGAAAGATGCAAAGTTAAAAAGTTTGAACACAACTTTTGAAGTGAATTCAAGTCTGCAAAATCACTTTGTGTATATTTCCGTTTTATACGCATTTTTGCACCACGTGCATAGGACCGCTAATTCATTTGAATGGGCTGCCCTATGCATGATAGAAAGCAGGAGAGTAGCTCAGGCACCTTTTTGACTGTCAAGCATCGCATTTTTTTTACCCGTGTGCTTTGCTGCATTTGAAGTGCGATTTTTCCATCACCTTTGATGTGCATATCGCTCATCAATGTATGATGATATGTTAACTTGCACCATGGTGCATTGAATGATGCATGGTGCTGTGCTTCCTAGCGTGTTGAGATGTAGTTTGATCATGTTTTCCATTGATTTCCATGGAAAACACATCACAAATTAATGGGCTTCATAACGCCATACATTGTTGTTAGTGGGTCCTTAGGCAACCAGTTCAAATATATGCAATTCCTCTTCGTGTGCTAATGTATGTGCACTAACTCACGGCAGTAGTGGGAATGGGCTCTAAATGCCTTTATGGCATTGAGAGATGTAATAAATTAACGATTGGGCTCATCATCTTTCTTAAAAAAAAAAAAAAAAAAGCATGATAAGCCTGATGCTCTAGTGCAGTGGTCTCCAACTGTGGGCCTTTGCTTGCCTTTATCTGGCCCTTGGGGCACCATTCCTCCCACTGACACCAATGAGAGGGCACCATTCATCCCACTGACACCAGTGAGGGGGCAACATTCCTTCTACTGACACCAATGATGGGACACTATTCCTCCCACTGACACCAACGAACGGCCACCATTCCACCCAATGACACCAACGAGGGGCCTCCATTCTCCCCACTAAAACTGCGAGGCCACCATTCCTCTAACTGATATCAACAAGGGGCTACCATTCCTCCCACTGACACCAACAAGGGGCCACCTTCCTCCCACTGACATCAACAAGGGGCCGCCATTCTTCACACTGACACCAACGGGGAGCACAATTCTTCCAACTGACTCCAACAAGGGGGCACCATTCCTCCCACTGACACCAATGAGAGGCCACCATTTCTCCCACTGAAACCAAGGGGCCACTATTCCTCCCACTGATACTAACAAGGGCCACTATTCCTTCCACTGACATCAATGAGGGGCCACCATTCCTCCCAATGACACTGAAGAGGGGCCTCCCTTCCTACCACTAAAACTGTGGGGCCATAATTCCTCTAATTGACATCAACAAGGAGCCACCATTCCTCCCACTGATACCAACAAGGGGACACCATTCTTTGCCCTGACATTAACGAGGGAGCACAATTCATCCCACTGACTTCAACAAGGGGGCACCATTCCTCCCACTGACACCAACAAGAGGCCACCATTTCTCCCACTGAAACCGCGGGGCCAACATTTCTCCCTCTTGACACTAATGAGGGGGTAACTATTCCTCCTACTGACATCAATGAGGGGCCACCATTCCTCCCACTGACACCAACAAGGGGCCACTATTCTTTGCACTGACACCATTGAGGGAGCACAATTCTTCCCACTGACTCAAACAAGGGAGCACCATTCCTCCCACTGACACCAATGAGAGGCCACCATTTCTCCAACTGAAACCAAGGGGCCACCATTCCCCCCCTCCCTGACACTAACTATTCCTCCTACTGACATCAATGAGGGGCCACCATTCCTCTCACTGAAAGAGAGGGGCCACCATTCCTCTCAGTTACAGCAATGAGGGAATAACATTCCCCCCAATGACACCAATGAGGGAGCACTATTCTTCCCACTGACACCAACAAGGAGGCACCATTCCTCTCACTGATACCAATGAGGGGGCACCATTCCACCCACTGACAACAATGAGAGAGTACCATTTCTCCCACACCAAAGAAGGGGCATTTTATACTTCCACTGGCCACAGTATGGCCCCCTTAAAGCATGAAGCACAGTATACTGGTCCTTTGTTTAAAAAGTTTGGAGTCTCGTGTTCTATTACATAACAATCTAAAGGCGGAATTACAAGAGCTGGAGATTATTCTGTTCAGGGCGGCGGCACATTTCAGTTATATAATCATTATTTTTTCCACTGTAGGTACAAACACGCATATATATATATCTTTATTTAACACACTAATTATCTCCTTGGGATGCCCAGATCTCAGGAAACATCCCTTTAGCCTTTGAGATATTTTTGATCTGGGCGAATCGCACCCCTCAGATGACAGGCACTCCGATGGAAACTTTGACTCCCTTGTGCATTTGATATCGTGCCGCCAGACGCTTTTCTCAGGAGCCCCAGAAGGATAATGCAAGCTGAACAAAAGAGTGTTAAGGTAAATTACGCACAGAAGGGAAGATGGGGTGATGCTTACGAATACACTGTTTCCTATTTCCCTTTCTCAGACCGATGCTCTGCGCCGGCTATAGGAAATGTCACTAAGCAGACACTTATCGGGGCCAAAGGGACTAAATATAGGAGAGACGAAATTACCAGCACAGCTATGAAGTTGCAGAGCATTCCAGAAAAATGTATAGGTTGGATCTTTATTTTATTTTTATATCTTTTTATTTACATTTTATGGTGTAGAAAAAATGATTTCACATTGAAAAGGAAACAATAACATTATTACCCTTTTATGGCATATATTTAAAAAAAAAATGCCTCATTTAAAACTATGGGGAAAAAAAAGTTAAGGAGCCAACACAAAATGTAATAGGGTTACTCCTGGATTTCAGATGATGTTAAATTATGCAGAATTTCATAAATTCTGATGACTGAAACCAAATTGGGTTTTAAGTTCATACTAGCCCATTCTCAGAAAAGTGATCTGCCATTAGGCGTTTAAGAGGAAACCATTTAATAAAAGTGTTTTTTATTTTTTTTATTTCGGTGTAGCGCTCAGCCCACAGGAGCCGCTTGAATCTTTGTGCAATTTCTTTAACACTTTACATTGCCAGTTACAACTGCTGCGATAATTCAAGAGATAATCCCGGGCGAGCCCCCACGTGTAGTGCTACCCCCTTAGGAGCCACTTGAATCTTTGAGTCTGGGTCTCCCACTGATTAATCCACAGCCAGTGACAGGGTATTTTCACACAGCCAGGTGCACACACTCTTCCGCTCGTTGTTTCCAGTAACTGGTCATGGGGATTTTTTGGGGGAACTTGGATAGGTGAAGAAATTTAGGAGGATACTCCAAATTAACTATTCACAAGGGAGGACAACTTCCTAATAGGACTGTGTAGCAGACTTTCAGGAGCACTATGCAGCAGGCTGTACAGAACAAAGCAAATCCCTTTGTAGAAGAAGGAATCTAATGGACATTGCTTCTTCAAGACACTAGCCAGTGTCCCCTCTAGCTTACACCCAGTATGCTGACTTCTAGCACCAAGAGGGGAATTTTAGCAACACAAGTCTCTAGGTTCCCATTAGGTAGTCTGTACTCACAGGGCTTTGGCCGCAGGCCACCTTCCTCAGTGATACCAGACAGGATCCTTGGACATCCTCCCTCAGTCAACTTGCAAGAGAACCATGGGTTTCAGCTTCAGTGTTTCAGTCCCTCAGGTCACCCACCTGAGGCCGCATGGCAGCCTGTCCCGGGGAGAGGCCACAGCCTCCTCCCCTCCTCGATCTCTCTCTGTAAAGGAAGACTGGGCCAAAGCCCATATGCTCTTCAGATATAAATACAGTCACCCAGCATGCCTTGGAGCACATCCCCTTCTAATTGGCCAGGGCTGTATAGACACCCATGCTCTCATCTGCCAGGTTTCCTCCCACTATCCAGTATAATCCATTGCTACTGGAACAGTGTGAAACTTAAAGACAGCATGAGCAGCACCAGAGCACACTGAGCAGACCTCACTAAACAATCACAGCTCTCTGTTAAGCAGACAGCACATTAATTTGCCTTGCTGTCTCCCTGTTAAGCAGAGAAACCAAAAACTATAAGCACTCACTCTAGCACCTAATTAGGAGGGAGCTACATTAAGGACTAATGTGCTGCAATCACGAACCAAGCATTTGCTTTATGTTTACTATTGACTATTGACTTTAATGTCCGAGTTTGACAGGTGGTGTGTCTGTCAACTCGACCTGCCACGTTAAATTTGCCACAGCCGTCATGGCATCCAAACCATGGCATGTGATCAACCAACCCCCAGCCCCCCCCTTTTTTTCCCTTAGCCTTAAACATAACATATGAAAACAATACTCTACATTCCCTTTAACAGTACTTTGTCTAAGGACAACCATACATGACCCAATTGATCCCAGATCCACAGAGTATATGTAAGAGGGGTTAGTTAGACAGTATTCTACTGTGCTGGATGTTTATCTTCCTCTCCTTACTTGATATGGTCCTCTCTAATCCCCTTGCTAGGGTATATTAGTGGTGGATGGAGTTGGAGTTTGAGAAGGGGTGGAGGCATGGGAATGAGGGAATTACATGGAAGAAATATATTTAGTTTGCACTGGAATTAACTTTTACCCCTTGGAACTGTTATCATAATTTTTTGGTATCTAAGTAAAGAAGCACCCTGCAATAAACTGCCTCATCCTTGTGTAGCACAGCATTGTGGAGTAGTAGGCCAATACACAGTCTATGAGTATTATCAGGGGAATGGAGGAATGGCAAGCGAACAGCTCAGGAAAGGGGAGGGTGTGGCCAAGTGATGGTGGGTCATGGGGCTAGAGCAGGGATCCTCAAACTACGGCCCTCCAGTTGTTGTAGAATTACACATCCCATGAGGCATTGTAAAACTCTGACATTCCCAGACATGACTAGGCATGATGGGAATTGTGGTTCCTGAACAACTGGAGGGCCATAGTTTGAAGACCCATGGGCTAGAGTATTCAGAGAAAGTCCTTGAAGCACTTTTCCAGGCTACTGCAATGTGGTCCTTGGTTGCGGTGCAGGACCACACCCAGAGACCAGGTTTGAGACCACGTAAGAAGCAAGGCCTCACTCATGTGTATGTACTTGTAGTGGTGCCTTTCCTTGCTTAATAGCAGAAGAGTGTTAAGGACCTTACGTTGCACAAGAAGAGCTGAGAAAAGGGCTTGTTGCTCTTCTACTTGACTCCTAAAATGCAGAGAGGTGAGTGTGCCAGTACTGGATTTAGCAACCCAGCTTCGGTGTTACTGCTTTACACCTTAGAATCCACCCCCATTGTAGGGCCCTACCTGGAAGTAATGACATAATGAACTCTAGTGGGGCTCCTACACGTCTGTCGCCTTGGAAAGGGACCCCCTGTGTCCACAAAACATTGGCTTTTTTTGTACTGGAATTTTTTTTTTGTATTTGTACTTGGGCCTCAGCAAAGGGCTGAGATTTGAATCATAGTATACTGGCTAATTTTCTAATTACACTCTCAATATTACAGCATCACCATAGGTTTGGCACCTGGTTGAAAGGCACGAAGGGTATAGTGCAGGATAGATATTTATTGATAGATCCATTGACCTGACATGTTGCTTAAGCATGGAATAGGGCATCAAATCCCAAAAATGTAACTTCTCAATATAATCTGGTCTAGCCTTTCACCTTCTCCCTAAGAGAGGGGAAGAAATATGATAGCAGCAAGTAAATTACTTTGTTTGTAGGGTGCATTGTATAAGGCAGTGCTACAGAAGAGAGCTTGGTCCTAACTGCCGCTCTGATAGAAACACCTGCGATTTGGAATTAGAAGCTTTTGGCCAGAGTTGCCAGGTAATCAGGATGATTTTGCTGCTTGCTGACTTACAGGAGGGACAGCAGTATCACTCCTTACAGTCAAGCTCTCCCTGAGAAAGAGTCTTTACATGACTCGAAACATTGTGATATCATGGCAAGTGATGTGAAAGACTCTTGCATGGACTTGCTAAACTATGGTGTACTTTTAATAAACAGAGAAAAGCCGTGATCCTCAGGATCACGACTGATCTCTGGTGTGTAACGGTTTAGGTAGCTGAGATGAGCAGAGAACATGTTCTTCTCTTCTCATCACAGTACATGACCGTTTTGTCACAAACGCCAGTTTAGAAAAGTGAGATCTGAAGATCTCACAGCCGTTTCTCTGAAATATCTCCATTCCAGATTCTCCAGCTCAGAGGTGGAGAATCAGGGGGAGAAGCTGTGTGATTAGAGGAAGAAGACTTCTTTCTTTCGATATATCAGCACCAGTGGGTTCAAAATAAAAAATAAAAAAAAAAAAATATATATATATATATATATATATATATATATATATATATATATATATATGTATATGTATATATGGTATGTATGTGTGTGTGTATGTGTATATATATATATATACACTGTATGTACCGGTGTATGTATATATATATATATATATATATATATATATATATATATATATATAATATATATATATATAATATATATATATACACTGTATGTACTGGTATGTATATATATATATATATATATATATATATATATATATATATATATACATATACATAAAACTGTATGTACTGGTATATATATATATATATATACATATACATAAAACTGTATGTACTGGTGTATATATATATATATATATACACACTGTATGTATATATACTGTATATGTATGTGTGTGTGTACAGATAGATAGATATTCAGTTAGTTTTCATGTGTCAGAACATGTCATTACGAGTTCTTTTAAACTTTGGTTTAACTTTTTAAATTTAGCGGCACTGTAATCTCACAATATCTCGTGAGATTACAGGCAGTCCACCCTGTTATACACAGAATCTCGGCCACTTTCAGAGGAAAAACTTCTCCTCTGATCACCCTGTGAGTAGTGACGTTCTCCACCTTCTAAACTGGGTGCCAGAGGAGATAATTTTTCTCTGAGAACTGCCGAGAAGTGGAGAAGTGAACTGAGAGAAAACTTCTCAGTTTATTAAATATACACCTATACCCTGTAGCTTCCCAAGGAACTAGACCAGGGGCCTCCAAACCTTCTAAACAAAGAGTCAATTTACTGTTCTTCCAATTTTTCAGGGGACGGACTGTGGCCAGTGGGAGTAGAAAATGCCCAAGCGTCAGTGGGGGTAAACAATGCCTCAGGCTTGGTGGTCAGTGGGTGTAAATAAATTACATTGTAGTCAGTTGGAGGAATAATACTGCCCATCACTGGTATTAGTCAGGGGAATATTGTTGCATCATTGGTGTGTCAGTGGGAGGAATAGTGGCCCTTCCTTTGTGTCAGTGGAAGAAATAGTGTTCTGTTGGTGTCAGTGGGGGGAATAATGTGCCCCATCATTGGTGGCAGTGGGAGAAATAGTGCCCCATCATTGGTATCAGTGGGAGGAATAGTACCCCATCATTGGTGTCAGTGGGAGGAATAGTGCCCCATCATTGGCGTCAGTGGAAGGAATAGTGCCCCATCATTGGTGTCAGTGGGAGGAATAGTGCCCCATCATTGCTGTCAGTAGGAGGAGTCGTTTCACATCATTCAGCTTCGGGTGTGGCTGCAGGAAGGTTCTCTGGCTGTGTGTCTGCTCCAGGTGATTTCTGTGAGAGGGGAGTTCGGTAAAATCTCTCCCAGCCCTGCTGGCCCCTATCTGGGGAGGCCATGCAGGCCAGCAGGGCCTCTCCTGCTGGAAGCTCTGAACCATCCCCTGGGCTGATGGATGACACCCCTGCTCCTGGACAAGCCATGGCTGGAGATCTCTCTGCCCCTGGTGAGGATGAGGATACCGAGTCCATTCGGGAGCGAGTGGTGGCCGGGATCAAGGTCCTGAATAGGGAGAGAGACCAGCTCTACAAACTGAGAGCAGAGTTGAAACGCCTGCGAAAGCAACGTGAAGGTTTGCACAGCCGCAGCCGTGGATCTATGGATTCGGAAATCCAGTTGGCAAAGGTCCGGGTTCAACACCAGGAAACCATTGTGGCCATGATGGAAGGTAAAGAGGGGCCCTTTAAAGAAAAGTTCTGCAATGACCGCAGATTTGCAAGGATGGCAAAGATGGAGGTGGAGGAGGGGACCCCAAGTTCTGACCCCCTGCCCCCCCAAGGTGAGGTGAGCAGCCCGTTGCCTTCTCAGGGCTCAGGAGGCATGCTTAAAGTGATCCAGGCAGTGGAGTCTCCAGTACGGGCGGATCAGCTGGTGTTTGGTGAGGAGAACATACCTGATAATGTGCCTGATAAGGTAAAACCTAGCAAGTCACAAGTGACTGATAAAACTATTTTTGTGCCATTTAACACCTTGGCTAATACTGATGTTTTGCCCAATGACACCCAGGCTGGTAATTTTGTATCCAGCAATATTTCAGCTGCTGATGTTTCCTTGCAGGAAAAACTGCGTTTAAAAAATGACATTGCAGCAAAGGAACTACAAGAGCCTGAACAACCCATTAACCCCCCTTTTGCTGAGCCCAAGGCTGTTTGTCCAGTCACAGCTGTTGTTCAGGACTCTACACTGCAGCATCAGGCCACCTGTGGTACTACAGCAGACACTGTGATAATGAATGGTGATTGTAACGATTCTTCTAACGATTCTTCTATTTCAGGTTTTCTGAATAGTGCTGCCAATATGTGTGCAATGGATAATCCTGCTGGCTCAGTACAAGCAATTAATAATAAGGATAGTAATGTACCGGCTAAAGTCACATCAGTGTGGGGTCTTGGCCCTGATAAGCCCTCTTTTGCTCAGGTGGTACGCTCTGCACCTGGTAACATTATTAAGCCAGGGCTGCAGCCAATGAGGAACCCTGCTTCCAGGCAGAGATTTACACCACAGACTGCCACTTTGAGCACCCCTGGTTCCGGTCTTGGGTCTCTGGCTTCTGCTGGGGGTCCAAGGCGTAATGTAGTCATTCTTAAATGGGAAGGTGGTGCAGTCTCTCCAGCACGGCGTGTGGTGGTGGATATGATTTTGGAGATGGGCTTTGGGGCGAATGACCTTTATGCCCTAATACATGTAGCTGGGAGCCGGGAGTACACAATCAGCTTCACCAGGCCAGAGGGTCTTGACCTGTTCTGGGAACGATATGAGGCTCGGTGCAGGTCAAGACCCGAATGGGAAGATCTGGCACCAGTTGCTGTTTCACAAAGATCAACGGTTAAAAAAATAACCATCATCCTCACTAACGAGAGTGTTCCTGCTCGGGACTTGGAGGTCTGGTTAAGGAACTATGGTGAGGTTTTGACAACGCCAAATAAAATCCTTGATGAACGTGGCATCTGGACTGGGGGTTGGTCAGTAACGGTCAGGTTGGCCAGGGATGGGAATGTTGTCCGTCACCTGCCCTCCTCGGCTTTCATAGGGAGGGATAGGATGACTGTTTTTTATCCTGGTCAAGCAAAGCTGTGTCACCGCTGTGGAGAAAAGGGGCATTTTAGCTCCTCCTGTTCAGCCTTAATATGTTCGGTATGTCGGGGACAGGGTCATGTGGCCAGGGACTGCACCCAGGCGATAAGGTGCAACCTGTGCTTGCGCCTTGGCCACCCCTACAGCCGATGTCCGGAGGCCTGGCACAATATGGAGAAGGAGGTAGTAGATGAGCTGTTGAGGCTGGACGGGATGGAGGATGAGGCCCCTGGTGTACCATCCTCCTCTGCGGTGACTGACCCCCCAGGTCCTGTTCAGGATCCCTCCCCAGTTTCTGTGGCCAACCCTCCTGTGTCTGTAGGTATTCCTTCTGTGGCTGTCTCTGTGTCCCCCCAGCCTAATGTACCCGCTCCTCTTGTGTCAGAACCTTCTAAGTCTGTGCCCCCCGAGTCAGTCTTGCCCCATGAGTCTCCTAGGTCTGACTTAAGGGAAGGTCCCCCCCCACCTGGAGCGGTGGCATGTGCCAAAAAGGGTGCTGCTGCTTCTTCTGTAAAGAAGTCTTCTGCGAAGACTTTGAAGAAAAAAACAAGAGATGAAAACATCTCGGAGTCTGACCTGCAGTACCTGGAGGAGAGAAGGAGGGTTGTGAGGCGGAAGAGACAGGCGGTGAGGACGGAACAGGGACAGGAAGCCCCAGTGTCTGTCCCCAACCGTTCTAGGGCTTCCGCTTGGGATATTTCCTCATCTGGAGCTTCCTCTGAACAAAATTCAGACTCAGAAATGGAGTTGGAGGAGGCCTCAAGAAAAAGAGAGGCTTCTGGTGATGAGCAGCAGAGGGGAGCTAAGAAGCAATCCACCCAATAACCCAAATGGCGGTTCCCCCTCCGTTAAAAGTGGTGACAATAAATGTCGCCAGTATTAAGTCGGTAAGAGCTCGTTCTATGGCCTTCTTTTTGTTCAGCCAATTAGATGCTGAAATTTTATTTTTGCAGGAGACTAGGCTCACCTCCTTGGCAGATATTCATATGGCCAAGAGAGAGTGGAGGTATGGTCCATCTTACTGGTCTCTTGCGGCCGAGCCTTACAGCGGGGTGGCGGTGTTGTTTAAAACCGGCATGGTAACTGTCCGGCGGGTTATTGAGGTGGAGATTGGGAGATGTATGGTCTTAGACGTCCTTGTGGGAGGGCAGGACCTGCGCCTAATTAATATTTATGGGCCGCACACAAAGTGGGACAGGAAATGCCTTTTTACAAGGATCAAGCCATTTCTTTTTACATCCCGGCAAGTGGTTTTTGGAGGTGACTTTAATACTGTGACTAGGCCCAAGGACAGGAAGGACTTCAATGACAGGCTGGGATATGATAGCGTTTTTTTAAATAGTATGGTTAGGGATGCTGGTCTTGTGGATGTGCACATTAAGCACCTTCCGGATGACACAGGGTTCACCTTTCATCGAGGTAATAGTCAGAGTAGGATAGATAGGTTTTTTTTGAAGGAGGCCTCTGCTTTCTCACCCCCAGTGGTGCAGGCAGTGGAGTTCTCTGATCACTGTATGCTATCTGTGGTCTTGAATGCTTCAGACTTCCCTCAGAGGGGCAAAGGCATCTGGAGATTGAATTCGACTCTCCTTGAGGAAGAACATGTTAGACAATCCTTTGAGGAATTCTTTCAGGCACAGGTGACCATCCTGGACTTTTGTAGCAGCAAGGCTGAGTGGTGGGAGCTGACCAAAAAAAGGATTGCTGGATTCTTCAGGGGCCTAGCCAATAAAAAACAGTTTAATAGATACATGACCTACCAACGTTTGCGGAGGAAGCTGGATATTCTTGTCTCGAGAGGAGGAGATCCTGGGGCAATCTCTGAAGTGAAAATCCTCCTCAGGAAGTGTCAATATGATCGGCATACCTCTTTGGTTCTGGAGCGGGACTATGGGAAATACCACTCGCCTGACCCTTACCAGAACTGCAAACAGGGTGTAGCTGTTAAGATGGTCGTTGGCCTTAAGGATAGTACAGGTTCCTTGACAAAGTCCAGGTCAGGGATCCTGGAGGTCGTGAGGTCTTTTTATGCTGAACTTCTTGGGAGGAAAGAGCTTGACCGAGACAAGATGGAAAGCTTTTTGGACTCTACTCCAGGTCTAAATGGTGGAGATGTCCCTTTGATGAATTTGACAGAAGAGATCACAGTTGAAGAGGTGACGAGGGCAATTGAACAGCTTGCCATCAAGAAGTCACCTGGACCGGATGGTCTGACGGCTGAGTTTTACAAAGCCTTTAAGTCTATTCTGGCCCCACATTTGGTAGAGATTTTTAACAGTTGTCTTGCTGAGGGGGTGCTTCCCCCTTCCATGAGACACTCAGCTGTGATTCTTCTTTCAAAAGGTAAAGATCCTTCGATGATTGAGAATTGGCGCCCCATCAGCCTTCTCAATGTCGATAGAAAGGTGCTGGCGAAGATACTTTTCTGGCGCCTATCGGCAGTAGCAGAGTCTTTGCTTTCTCGCCATCAGCACTGTTCGATCCAGGGTAGGAGCACCTTCACAGCGGTTTTAGCTGTCCGGGAGGCCTTGGAGCAGTGCAGGGCTGCAGGCTGGGGAAAGTATTTACTGGCATTGGATCAGGCAAAGGCTTTCGATCGTGTCAACCATGAGTACCTGTGGTTGCTCTTTAGTAAGTACGGTCTGCCGGGTGGTTTTGTTGATTGGTTAAAAGTCTTGTATAAGGGGGCAGAAAGCTTCCCTCTTGTTAATGGTTGGGTTGGACAGTCCTTTGAGGTTGGTTCTGGGGTGCGCCAGGGTTGTCCCCTGAGTCCCCTGCTCTATGTGTTTGCAATCGACCCCTTCATCAGGAGGCTAGAGAGCAGCATGTTGTGTGGGGTACCAGTGGGAATCCCGGGTGAGCCGCCTTTGAGGGTTGTTGCCTATGCGGATGATGTGTCAGTGATTGTCACTGGGACAGATGAAGCAGAGGAGGTGGTCTCTCTGACATCACGGTACTCTGAAGCATCAGGCTCCAAGATCAATCAGGAAAAGAGTGAAGTTTTTTGGATGGGAAAGGAAGGTGAGGGGTTTGATCTCCCGGACACCTTTCCAGTGCCCCAGGAAAAAATTAAGATATTAGGCATTGAATTTGGACCTGGCGCTTATGGCCTTAAAAACTGGGAAGGCAGGCTGGAAGTTGCCAATACTAAGGTGGTCAGCTGGAAGAGATGGAAGTTATCTCTGAGGGAAAGGGTTAATCTGATTAAGACTTACCTGATACCGATCTTCTTGTATGTCAGCCCTGTCTGCATCTTGCCAGTGTCTCTCTATGCTAGGATCTATAGTGTGTTCTTCCAGATGCTATGGGGGAACAGACTGAACCCCATCAAGAGGAATGTCACCTATCTATCCAGGAGGGAGGGTGGCTTAGGTATGGTCAACCCCGTTCTTTTCTTTTCACTGCTATTTCTCAAGTTTAACATTGGTAGTATGCTTGCAGTGGAACCTCCTGGATGGGCAGGCATGTTTAGATCTTGGTTTAGGCCTTTTCTGCGACTTTGGGAAGAAGGTGGCCAAGTGAAGAATCTCAGGGGTCATCGTGGTCAGCTCCCAGCCTATGTCGCTCCGTGTCTGAAGTTGCTGCGGCAGTGGCGACTGTCGGCTGAAGATCTCAGATCTGCTCCGAGGAAAGTCCTTATGAGCCGAGTCTTGAGCGAAGTCTTTCATGACCCACTGGCCTTAAGGGATTGCCCAGGCCCAATTTTGAGGGAAGGGTTAAGATTGATTAATTTGGCTAGAGTCCCCCTTAAATTCAGGGATCTGGCCTGGTTGTGCTTCCACGGGAGGCTCTATGTTCGGGGCAATTTGAAATTCCGCAGTGGGATGGATCGTGGTTGTCCTCGGGAGGAATGTTCAGGTGAGGAGGAGACTATGGACCATTTTCTGCTTCGTTGCCCTTTTAACATAGAGGTATACAAACAGGTGGGGTGGGCCCTCGGTGTTCCTTTCCTCTCCAGGCTGGGTTATGCTGAGTGGGTGTATGGAGCATTCAATACTGGTGGGGGCTTTTGTTTGGATACACTTTTTTTAGTTAGCTTAGTAGTCCGTTATTACACCTGGAACGCACGGTGTCAGGTAACCCTTCGGCGTAAAATCCTTCCTGTTCAGGTGGTGGTGTGTGACATTCTGCATGAGGTGGGGAAGATTCGGGCGCTTGAGAGAGACAAGTGGGGTCAGAGGGCTTGGTTGAAGGCGTGGAGGGGTTTCAAGCCTCCCTGACTGCCAGGAGTCTCTGTCCTGGGTGTGGCTTTCTGTCTCTTATCACCCTAGATTTTTTCTTAATGCTTAGTTTTTGATAAATGGCTGCGTACATAGGTGATGGGTTGTGCCTCTTAGGCCCTCTCTGCTGCTTTATGTAAATAGTTTTCTAAAAATGTTGGAAGTGGATTATGTATATATTGTATATATTCTGCACATGGATGTGTATTCCTTTGTTTTCTGTTGGAATATTGTACTATAGTTATGTTTTTTACTTTTGTATAAAATATGTTGCTTGATTCTTTTCAATAAAAGATCAATAGTGCCTTATCATTGGTGTCAGTGGGAGGAATAGTTCCCAATCATTGGTGTCAGTGAGAGGAATAGTGCCCCATCATTGGTGTCAGTGGCAGGAATAGTGCCCCATCATTGGTGTCAGTGGGAGGAATAGTGCCCCATCATTGGTGTCAGTTGGAGGAATAGTGCCCAATCATTGGTGTCAGTGGGAAAAATAGTGCCCCATCATTGGTGTCAGTGGCAGGAATAGTGCCCCATCATTGGTGTCAGTGGGAGGAATAGTGCCCCATCATTGGTGTCAGTTGGAGGAATAGTGCCCAATCATTGGTGTCAGTGGGAGAAATAGTGCCCCATTATTGGTGTCAGTTGGAGGAATAGTGCCCCATCATTGGTGTCAGTGGGAGGAATAGTGCCCCATTATTGGTGTCAGTGTGTCAGTGGGAGGAATAGTGCCCCATTGTTAGTGTCAGTAGGAGGAGTAGTACCTCATCACTTGTGTCAGTGGGAGGAATAGTGCTCCATTGTTTATATCAATAGAAAGAATTATACCTCATTGTTGGTGACAGTGGAAAGAATAGTGCCTCATCATTGGTGTCAGTGGGGGGAACTATGCCCCACTGTTGGTGTCTGTGGAAGAAACGGTGCCTCATTGTTGATGTTGGTGGAAGGAATAGTGCCACAGGAGCTGGATTAAGGCAAGGAAACGGCTGAATCTGGCCCACATTGAGATTACTGAGTTCGATCATTGTATGAGGCACATTTTTTTTTTCTTCAAGTGACACCACCGACAGAGGAATATTTTTTTTTCCATTTAGGGACAGGATAGATGCCTGGAAATGTTTTCCTTTACCATGGTTAGCCTCATATTTCCAACTGAATATTATGTGTGCTTTTACATTTTGTAATTCGCAACACTGTTGCCACTTTAGGAAGTCACTGGGCCAAAGATAGGGTGTGTTCCTAAGTATGGCTAGGGCTAACTTTATAGTGCAAGATGGGGGAATAAAGGAAAAATGACCCATACAAAAATCATGTTTTAAGGCTAAGCAATGGCTAAGGTTATAAACTGATAGATTATACTATATTATACTATATATTGTGTATCAAACAATATATAGTACTTTTCATAGGAAGTTATTAACTCATAAAAATATTACCAATTGTTGTCCGATGTATGTACAGTATATACAGTATATGGCTTGACAGTAAGTGATTTTACCACAATTTGGAGCCATGATTATGGTACCGTTTCTCAGCCAGCGTTTGGCTGTCAGGTAACTGATCCAGGTAGCTTTACCACCGCCCAATCACTCCTTCTGCCACCTCCCACGGTTGATCCTGGGCTCTCCCATTCCTCCAGGGAGCCCATGACCACAATAAATAGTCGGTTCTTCTAACAAAGAATATAAACTTTCATCCATTCCCTGATCCCCTTTGTGATTTTGTCAATTCTGGTTTCAGAGCCTTCATTCTCTAGCTGTTACAGCTATAGAAACGTTTAACCAAGCACAATCTATACTTGGTTAGCTGCTTTGGAGGGCTGGCGAGACCTGTCACCTGCCCAAAGATATTACAATGAGGCTAATTTACCCCCCTTGTGTAAGTGTAAAAGAAATAATTTTAATGAAATAAATAAAAATAAAATAAATAAAAATAAATTTTTTTGGAAAAAAATAAAAAAATAAAAAGTAGGACAGGCTGCAAATCATTTGACAGCTGAGACAGCTAAAAACAACAATTACATGCTCAGTAAACTTCTTTTGTATTAACAGTCACCTAAAGGGTAGCCAACAAGGGGTTAAAGCAAGCCCTCATTCACCTCTGTATGTATTCGTATTGTGGGGAAATTCATCTTTAATGTTTACACAACTGAGTCACAGAAATCTCAGCTTTCTTCTTGGTGAGCAGAATCTTGGCAGCCTGTTAGCCCTGTCATGTTAACACACCGTGATTAACTTTCTGCAGCAATTGGAGCTAACCACAGGAATTTGTAGCTGCATAGATAAACACTGTAGCAACCTACAGCGGCCATTCTGTATCCAGCTATAAACTGCCAAGGAAAGTTAACAGGGAGATTTGTAGCTGCTAAAAAATTGCTAGTATGGAATGGTATTTACACTGCAGTTCCTGGCTCTCATTTTGACAGTTGGGAATTGCTTCTGAATGCAAGGAGGAGTGACAACGGCGTAGAAAGACAGGGCGTGCTACACATGTCCTGATCACTTCAATGACATTTTTGGGGCACGTGAAGCTCAGCCTTTGCTCACAACTGGTTAAGTGTATCTGGTCACGATATTTTTCATTCCTATAATTTTTGCTGCGCCGAGGTCCCCCCCCTGAACTGTGCCAAACATGGCACTGGAAGGGGGGGGGGGGGGACAGATAGGTGGAGCACCACTTTAAGATTTTATTGCTGAATGTGTACCTATTGGGGAGATTCACTCTATCTGTCCTGTTGACCATTCTTACCAGAACTGAAGATGAGAAAACCCAAATTTTGATTTGTCACCAGAACATCTTCTAATGGGGGCATTTGTTGTAGTAACAACTGTCTTTAAAAGAGAATTTCAGATTTCACTAAAATAAACAAAAATTTTCCTCACCTACAGTAGGTGGATGCCGCATCTGTCCCCCCCCCCCCCCCCCCCACCCTCCAGCTCTAAGACCAAGAACAGAGCAATCAAAGCCTGCTGAAAGAACGCTTCGTTCTTGGTCTTCAGGCTTCGGAGATCTGGTAAATGTCAGTCACCAGCTCTCTGCTCTGCCCCTCCAGCACTGGATTGCCAGGCTGTGGAGGGGGGCGGGAGCGGCAGGCTCAGCCTCTCAACAGCATGCTGAGAGGCTGAGCCAGGCGCCGTTCTAGGCATCTTGGTGGATCCCGACCATATGTACACAAGTGGCTGGAGGAGATCAAAAGCACTAACATAAGGAAAAAGATGGAAAAATGTGCAAAACTTATGTAAAGTGGTTATAAAGGCAAAAGGTTTTTTATCTTTGTGCATTCTATGCATGAAGGTAAAAAACCTTCTCTGTGCAGGAGCACCCCTAGCCCCCCAAGCCCCCCCTATATTTACCTGAGCCCCATCACAATCCAGCAATGTGCACAGGAGCCTCACCTATGGGGAGACTCTTCCTCCTCATTGGCTGAGACAGCAGCGGGGGCTATTGGCTCTCGCTGCTATCGATCACAGCTAGTGAGCCAATGAGGAGATGGGGGCGGGGCCAAGCTACAGCTCTGAGCAGTGGCTCGGGAGCGAGCCTGCTCGGTTGCCTCTACAGCAAGCTGCATGCTCCTGGGGCACTCGGCAGGAGGTGGGGGGGGAGCAGGAGCACTAGTGGGTTATCCAAGAAAAGCAGGATCGGGGCTGCTCTGTGCAAAACCATTACACAGAGTAGGTAAGTATAACATGTTGGGAAAGATCTCCCACTGAGCGACTCTGCTTAAAGGAGAAGTGTGGAAGCAATTCTCTCTCACTCTGAATCTGCAGGGAGGGAGATCATGTGCTGGCAGGGAAAAGTGCCGCAAGGAAGACTATATATATATATATATATATATATATATATATATATATATATATATACACAAAGCATCTCACAAAAGTGAGTACACCCCTCACATTTTTGTAAATATTTTATTCTATTGTTTCAGGTGACAACACTGAAGAAATTACACTTTGCCACAATGTAAAGTAGTGAGTGTACAGCTTGTATAACAGTGTAAATTTGCTGTCCCCTCAAAATAACTGAACACACAGCCATTAATGTCTAAACCCCTGGCAACAAAAGTGAGTACACCCCTAGGTGACAATGTCCAAATTGGGCCCATTTAGACATTTTTCATGGTGTCATGTGACTCATTAGTGTTACAAGGTCTCAGGTGTGAATGGGGAGCAGGTGTGTTAAATTTGGTGTTATCGCTCTGATCTGAAGCACGGTGGCCAAGGCCATACAGCGGTTCCACTCAGAACAGGCCATGGTCGACCAAAGAAGTTGAGTGCACATTCTCAGCGTCATATCCAGAGGTTGTCTTTGGGAAATAGAAGTATGAGTGCTGTCAGCATTGCTGCAGAGGTTGAAGGGGTGGGGGGTCAGCCTGTCAGTGCTCAGACCATACGCCGCACACTGCATCAAATTGGTCTGCATGGCTGTCATCCCAGAAGGAAGCCTCTTCTAAAGATGATGCACAAGAAAGCCCGCAAACAGTTTGCTGAAGACAAGCAGACTAAAGACATGGATTACTGGAACCATGTCCTGTGGTCTGATGAGACCAAAATAAACTTATTTGGTTCAGATGGTGTCAAGCGTGTCTGGCAGCAACCAGGTGAGGAGTACAAAGACAAGTGTGTCTTGCCTACAGTCAAGCATGGTGGTGGGAGTGTCATGGTCTGGTGCTGCATGAGTGCTGCCAGCACTGGGGAGCTACAGTTCATTGAGGGAACCATGAATGCCAACATGTACTGTGACATACTGAAGCAGAGCATGATCCCCTCCCTTCGGACACTGGGTCAAGGGCAATATTCCAACATAACGACCCCAAACACACCTCCAAGATGACCACTGCCTTGCTAAAGAAGCGGAGGGTAAAGGTGATGGACTGGCCAAGCATGTCTACAGACATAAACCCTATTGAGCATCTGTGGGGCATCCTCAAATGGCAGGGTGGAGGAGCGCAAGGTCTCTAACATCCACCAGCTCTGTGATGTCGTCATGGAGGAGTAGAAGAGGACTCCAGTGGCAACCTGTGAAGCTCTGGTGAACTCCATGCCCAAGAGGGTTGAGGCAGTGCTGGAAAATAATGGTGGCAACACAAAATATTGACACTTTGAACATTTTCAGTCACTTTTGTTGCCAGCGGTTTAGACATTAATGGCTGTGTGTTGAGTTATTTTGAGGGGACAGCAAATTTACACTGTTATACAAGCTGTACACTCACTACTTTACATTGTAGCAAAGTGTAATTTCTTCAGTGTTTTTCACATGAAAAGGTATAATAAAATATTTACAAAAATGTGAGGGGTGCACTCACTTTTGTGAGATACTGTACATGCACACACACATGTACACATACACACATACTGTATATAAATGCATATACATACAGATAGCCTTTTAAAAAATGGCAGAGTACAGTACCTTAACTTCCTGCCGGGTACTGCACTCTAGGGGGAGGCAGAGATCACAGCACATACTGTGCTTTCACAACTCCCACAGTGCCGATTTACCGTTCGGCTGAGGATCAGGGAGTTAGTTCTCAGCCACCCTTGCCGCTCCTCCTATACAGGCTTACAGGGGGGCCCTCACAGGCCCCCTGCAGGATGAGGCCGGGTTGCGATGGCGACTCCTGCGATCCCTGTGCGTCTGCCCCTGTCCTGAACACACCATCCCCACCGTGAAACATGGTGGTGGCAGCATCATGTTGTGGGGATGCTCTTCTTCAGCAGGGACAGGGAAGCTGGTCAGAGTTGATGGGAAGATGGATGGAGCCAAATACAGGACAATCTTAGAAGAAAACCTGTCAGAGTCTGCAAAAGAATTGAGACTAGGATGAGGCTCACCCTCCAACAGGACAACGATCTTAAACATACAGCCAGAGCTACAATGGAATAGTTTACATCAAAGCATATTCATGTGTTAGAACAGCCCAGTCAAAGTCCAGACCTAAATCCAACTGAATAACTGTGGCAAGACTTGAAAATTGATGTTCACAGACGCTCTCCATCCAATCTGACAGAGCTTGAGCTATTTTGCAAAGAAGAATGGGCAAAAATGTCCCTCTATACCCTGTTTCCCTGAAAATAACCCCTACCCCGAAAATAAGACCTAGCATGATTTTCAGGGATGGCTGCAATATAAGACCTACCCCAAAAATAAGCCCTAGTAAAATCCTTGATCTCAGCCCCTCCTTCTGCAGTATTCGGAGAGGGAAAGTAGAGCTCCGGAGGGTCACGTGAGTGCCCAGCGGCGCTGTAAATATGGTATTTTCCACAATAAAGTTACAAAAGGAGACACACTGCACATTACATAATCTTTTTACAAAATCCATTACATATTTTTACAATGACTTTATCCAAGGTTTATTTTTGGGATTACAGAATGTCATAATGCTGACTCCTGAGCTGACAGAGAGAGAATTTTTTTTAACATTTTATTATTTTATTCCAGGTCTTTTGGAACATAAAGAGGGCTAAATGACACAACACACGCACTGTGCTGTCTACCATGCTTTAAAGGATCAGGATATTTATTTATTTTAGGGTTACAATCCCTTTAAGTTCGTCTTTTTACATACCATAAATAAATAAGACATCCCCTGAAAATAAGCCCTAGTGCGTTTTTTGTAGCCAAAATTAATATAAGACCCGGTCTTATTTTCAGGGAAACACGGTAGATGTGCAAAGCTGGTAGAGACATCCCAAAAAAGACTTGCAGCTGTAATTGCAGGGAAAGGCAGCTCTACAAAGTACTGACTCAGGGGGGTGAATACAAATGAACGCCACACTTTTAAAAGATTTATTTGTAAAAAATGCTGAAAACCATTTATCATTTTCCTTCCACTACACAATTATTTGCCACTTTGTGTCGGTCTATCACATAAAATCCCAATAAAATACATTTACGTTTTTGGTTGTAACATGACAAAATGTGTTTTCAAGGCATTGTATTTTAACCTCAGATATGTGTGTATTCCTGACATTTTGGGAGCAGCGAGTTGCCCTATATAAAGTGCTATGGACTATGTTGGTGCTATATGATTACAGCAAGAAAAATTGTCAGCAAGAAAAATTGCTCTTATAACTGTGATGGTTACAAGGGGGGGGGGGGGGGGCAATGTTTTTTCAGGCTGGAAATAAATGACAGTAGAATACACTGGTGAGGGGTCTTATCAGTGAATGTGGGGGCTCCTGCACCTTTGTCCCCTCTCCCAGGGACACTTAATGCAGTAATAATTCTCCCATGTCTCTCTGGCCGGTCACCAGTGTGAATCCTTCGCCACCTCGGGTCCTTGTTTCCAGTTGCTTAGCATCGGTCGCCGTCCTCCTTTATTAATGAGATGATTGTTCGCCTTCCAAGGCTCTTGTCTCTTCGCTGTGAACATTTGGGTCCCTGATCTGCCTCATTTGCACTCCGCCACCGTCTCTACACAAGCTACGGCGATAACAGACTCTTTCTTCGTCCACTCTTATCTACCAGCACAGACGCCTGCGATCGTTTTTATAAAAAGGTTCCTGTACTTAAAAATAACCCGCACTTCCCTCATCCCATAGATGTCCTTTTAGCCTAACGGCTATATCTCTGCATTGTACAAAAATAAGAGATGTTTATTGGTGCGTTCGCGGCACAACATCCGAGGGCTGCTAGTAAACAGGAAAGTGCTGACAATGCAACAAAGTGACATGAATACAACCGCAATCCATTCAAGTTTAATGATGTGAAGAGTGAATGGAAGTGTCTGCTGGCCTAAAGCGGACGAGCAGCTAAATAAACAATGGATGTATATAAAAATTGGAAAGAAAGAAAGAAAGAGAAAGAAAGAAAATTGATTGATCGATAATAAACAATAATTATATGTCACGGGAAATGATACAATGATAATTCTATCTACAATGTTTTTCTGCAGAACTTTCGAAAGAAAGAAAGAAAGAAAGAAAGAAAGAAAGAAAGAAAGAAAGAAAGAAAGAAAGAAAGGAAGAGAAAGAAAGAAAGAAAGAGAAATAAAAATGATGAGATTGATAATAAACAATAATTATATGTTACGGGAAATTATTCAATGATAATTCTATCTACAGTGTTTTTCTGCAGAACTTTCAAAATAAACATTTATAGAAAGAAAGAAAGAAAGAAAGAAAGAAAGAAAGAAAGAAAGAAAGAAAGAAAGAAAGAAAGAAAGAAAGAAAGAAAGAAAGAAAGAAAGAAAATGAATTTATTGAAAATAAACAATAAGTATATAATATGAGAAATGATACAATAACAATTCTATTCACAATGTTTTCCTGCAGACCTTTTGAAAGAAAGAAAGAGAGAAAGAAAGAAAGAAAGAAAGAAAGAAAGAAAGAAAGAAAGAAAGAAAGAAAGAAAGAAAGAAAGAAAGAAAGAAAGAAAGAAAGAAAGAAAGAAAGAGAAATAAAAAATGATGAGATTGATAATAAACAATAATTATATGTTACGGGAAATTATTCAATGATAATTCTATCTACAGTGTTTTTCTGCAGAACTTTCAAAATAAACATTGAAAGAAAGAAAGAAAGAAAGAAAGAAAGAAAGAAAGAAAGAAAGAAAGAAAGTGAATTTATTGAAAATAAACAATAATTATATGTTATGAGAAATGATACAATAACAATTCTATTCACAATGTTTTCCTGCAGACCTTTTGAAAGAGAGAAAGAAAGAAAGAAAGAAAGAAAGAAAGAAAGAAAGAAAGAAAGAAAGAAAGAAAGAAAGAAAGAAAGAAAGAAAGAAAGAAAGAAAGAAAGAGAAATAAAAAATGATGAGATTGATAATAAACAATAATTATATGTTACGGGAAATTATTCAATGATAATTCTATCTACAGTGTTTTTCTGCAGAACTTTCAAAATAAACATTGAAAGAAAGAAAGAAAGAAAGAAAGAAAGAAAGAAAGAAAGTGAATTTATTGAAAATAAACAATAATTATATGTTATGAGAAATGATACAATAACAATTCTATTCACAATGTTTTCCTGCAGACCTTTTGAAAGAGAGAAAGAAAGAAAGAAAGAAAGAAAGAAAGAAAGAAAGAAAGAAAGAAAGAAAGAAAGAAAGAAAGAAAGAAAGAAAGAAAGAAAGAAAGAAAGAAAGAAAGAAAGAAAGAAAAAATTACTTGATTGATAAGAAACAATAATTTTATATTACAGGAAATTATACGATAATTCTATCTACAGTGTTTTTATGCAGAACTTTCAAAAGAAACATTTATAGAAAGAAAGAAAGAGAGAGAAAAAGAAAGAAAGAGAGCGAGAGAGAGAGAGAGAGAGAGAGAGAAAGAAACAATTAATTTATTGATAATAAACAATAATTATATGTTACGGGAAATAATACAATGATAATTCTATCTACAGTGTTTTTCTGCAGAACTTTCAAAAGAAACATTGAAAGAAAGAAAGAAAGAAAGAAGAGAGAGAAAAGGAAAGAAAGAAAGAAAGAGAGCGAGAGAAAAAATGAATTAATTGATAATAAACAATAATTATATGTTACGGGAAATGATACGATGATAATTCTATCTACAGTGTTTTTTTTGCAGAACTTTCAAAAGAAACATTAAAAGAAAGAAAGAAAGAAAGAAAGAAGAGAGAGAAAAAGAAAGAAAGAGAGAGAGGGAGAGAGAGAGAGAAAATTAATTTATTGATAATAAACAATAATTATATGTTCCGGGAAATGATACAATGATAATTCTATCTAAGTGTTTTTCTGCAAAACTTTCAAAAGAAACATTAAATGAAAGAAAGAAAGAGAGAAGAGAAGAGAGAGAAAAAGAAAGAAAGAAAGAAAGAAAGAAAGAAAGAAAGAAAGAAAGAAAGAAAGAAAGAAAGAAAGAAAGAAAGAAAGAAAGAAAGAGCAAATTAATTGATTGGTTTAAAATAAACAATAGTTATATGTTACGGGAAATGATACAATAATAATTCTATCTACAGTGTTTTTCTGCAGACCTTTCAGCACTGCACTTCTTTAACTGGCAGATGTTTGGTCATACAACACTATGCAGAGGAAATTTATATATTTTTTTCACACACATAGAGCTTTCTTTTGATGGTATTTGATCAATACTGTTTTTGTTTTGTTTTTTGTTTTTTTTTTTTGTTTTTTTTGCTATATAAACGAAAAAAATACCAAATATTTTGAAAAAAAAACAAAAAAAACATGCTTTCTTAGTTTCTGTTATAAAATGTTGCAAATAAATAATCTTTGTTCATAAATGTAGGCCAAAATGTATTCTGCTACATTTCTTTGGTGAAAATAACCCAAACTAGTGTATGTTATTTACTCCCTGTGCAAGTTATAGACATCATATGACATCAGTGCTGGAACAATACAGCTTTTACTAGACAGCAGATCACTCTACAACAGTTCCAGACTACAAACTATTCCATAGACTGGAATGCACAGCACTTTAGCTCCTGGAACCCCCAATCACTCTGCTAACTGTAGCCCTGGGAAGAGTGGTAGCCCTAAGAAATTGCCCAGTTTTGCCCTCTCTGGTCCCATGACAGCCAACGGACTGATACTTTACTCTCCAGTACTGAGTCTCTGGGATGACGTTACATCATCGCTTACAATGCAGGACCAGCTGTAACAGTCCATGAGAGTGATAGTGACAAACTACTTGGAGACAGGAAAGAAGAAAGACTTTAGGACTCAGCTGTCACATCCAAAAGGACTGTCCAAAAACTTTTGTGTGTTAATTTACAACGGACTTCATTTTTGTGAATGAGTAGGAATACGATGTACACACCTACGTCTTCCTGTAGGGGGAGCTGGATATTGGGGTCCCCTTATCTTAAATGGGAGTGGACTCCTAGTTTCTGAAAAGCCCCTATCACAAGTTAGCCTGAAGTTTTTGCTGGTATACACTTACCTCCTTGCTGCAGTGTTTTCAACCTTGCTTCCTTCCATGTGTGTGGTTTGGCTGTGCTCACCTATGGGCATCATCTGCTATTCTGTGGGCTTTTATTTCCTGTCCCTTCCATCAGTTCCTGCCCCTCCTCCTAGTTGGCTTGTCTAGATAAGATATATTCAGTGTAACCCTCAATGCCTGAGTAACTTCACAGTCCACTGAGCTTCCATTTGCATACCCCTTGGCTACTGTGTCTGATTAACCATTACCGACCCTGGCTTCGTTTACCGTCTGTGTTTGTTCGCTACCTGCCCTGACCTCAGTTTGTCTCCTGAATATCCTTTCGTATGCTGCTTGTACTCTGCACACGCCAGTGGTCTCCGCATCCTCAGCTGGGCCTACCTGGGGGCCACGACCTGGTTCCAGCTTGCTGAAAGTCCTTCCCAACCATCAGGGGCTCTGGTGAAGAAGCAGGCTAGGGCTTAGACTTTGCACCCTGGGGAATCCTGAGCTGGCGATCTACAAGGGCTCACTACCTTAGATTCCTGACAGTGAAAAAACACAGACGGTAAATGAAGCCAGGGTCGGTACACAGTTATTCAGACACAGTAGCCAAGGGGTATGCAAATGGGAGCTCAGAGAACTGTGAAGTTGCTCAGGCAATGAGGGTTACACTGAGCATGTCTTATATAGAAAAGGACAAAAGAAAAGGGGTGCACCGACCTAGTGCATTACCACTAAAACCATTTATTAAAATTTTAAAAAGTATGCAATATACTCACAAAGCAGGTGTGAAAGTACACACATCAACATTGTACATAAAATCTCCAAGGTAGCCAAGGTCCCACACGAAGCTGAATGGCATGCAGTTTGCCGTATGGAGCTGCTGTGGCTGGGCTGACGCGTTTCAGGGGCAAACCCCCTTTCTCAGAGACAGGAGATTTGCTTTACTACTTGACATGTCTTGTATAGACAAGCCAACCAGGAGGTGAGCCAGGAAGTGATGGCAGGGACAGGAAATAAAAGCCCACAGAATAGCAGACAACGCCCATAGGTGAGCACAGCCAAACCACACATGTAAAAAGAAGCAAGGTTGAAACACTATAGCAAGGAGGTAAGTGTAAACAAGCAAAAAACGGCAGGCTAACTTGTGACAGCCCCCCCTTACAAACCCCTGCAACCAATGGGCCATGGTTTTGAGGAAGATGTCTTTGTCCCCATCAACGTGGGAAGAGCATGTGACCTGGAACAGTTCAGGAGGGAGAGCAATGACGCTGTTACCTTTCCTGGCATGCCAGGCTGCATGCTCAGTCTGGGCTAGAAACTGGTTTCCTTCACTGCAAGACCTTAGGACTGCTCCATTAAGGAGATAGCAGGAACAAAACAGTTACGGTGTGGAGACTGTACATGAAACTTTGAGCAGTAGTAGTAGTAGTCAAGTCTGGGCAGAAATTGTGATGGCGACGCAAAATCATCGATCCTCTCCCCTTTCGTTGAAAATTATCTCAATTAATGCCAAAGGATTAAACATACTCAAAAAAATGCTCTCAATTTCTCAGAGAATTTCACAAATTGAAAAGCTGATATTGTATGCCTTCAAGAAACGAATTTCTTGACAGAAAAAAAACACCAAAACTCTCAGACAAGAAATTTCCTTTTGCATTCTATGCAACAAACAAAACAACAAAAACTAAGTCTCCATTCACACTGGTACAACTTGTCAGGCGACTTGGTCAGCCTGACAAGTCGTGCACCGTTGCGTCCCATAGTGTAGTACAGGACCAGTTCTAATAGGAGCGACACAAGTCACTCCGACTTAGAAAAAGGTCCCTGTACTACTTCGGGGTGACCTGGAGCGACTTGCATAGACATTCATTTTATGAAGTCCATGCAAGTCGCGCCGAAGTCGCGCTGCACGCGACTTCACAGGTCGCCCCTTAAGTCGGAGAGATGTAGTGTGAACCGAGACTAAGGGTGTTGTTATCCTCGTTTCTAAACAAACACCCTTCCTATTAACTGACTCAATGTATGATCAGGCAGGGAGATATATTTTTCTTAAAGGAAAGATTGGTCCAAGACCCATTACTATCGCCAACATTTATGCCCCCAACACCAAACAGGTTGCCTTCTTCTGCTAAATAGGAGAATTACTAACTACATTCTCAGAAAGGAATTCTTATTCTAAGTGGTGACTTCAATGCCCCTCTCAACCCACTTATGGACACATCCTCGGGTACCTCAGCCTTACCATATAGGGCATTAAAACAGATTAAACTACAACTCCAAGATCTTATGCTACATGACACCTAGAGAACATTACATCCACAGGAAAAAGACTACACGTATTTCTCACCACTTCATCAGAAATATTCACGAATAGACTATTTCTTTACATCTCAATCAGACATCCACTTCCTACAGAAATCCACAATAGAACCCATGGCGCTTTCAGACCATCACCCCATCACTATCTTTCTGGTCTTCCTGGAAACCTTCTCTGGAACTAAAATATGAAGACTTAATACCTCCATATTGAAAAACCCAACTAATACACAGAGATTCAACTCATGAATTCAAGACTATTTATCACTTAATGATGACACGGAGACCTCCCATCTCACGAAATGGGAAGCCCATAAGTGTGTCATCAGGGGAAAAGTCATAAAAACTGCATCCACATTTAAAAAAGAACACCAGACAAAGATTTCCTCCTTGATGGCCCGCATTCGTACATTAGAAACATCCCTCCAACTTACTTTAGCTTCTACAAACCACCAAGAACGCATCCAAACGAGATTCCTTCTTCTTGAGGAACTAAACATAAAAACCTAAAGACAATACAAATTACGACACAAAATCTTCTATGAACAAGGTAACAAAAGCGGTAAACTTCTCACCAAAGCAATTCAAACCAAGAAAAGCTGCGCTACGGTTCACCACATAAAAGATGAACAGGGAAACTCCTCCAATGAACAAATTGCAAAACAATTTGAACAAAACTTCCACTCATTATACAACATCCCACCCAACCCCAAATACCCATTTGATACGGAAATAGATCACAAGCTATCCAAGACTTTCTCAACAAATTCGGCCCTACTCCAATGTCTGCAGAAACATCTTATAAGCTCGATGTACCCCTTTCGGGGGAGGAATTTGAAAAGCTCTCAAAGATATGAAAGTAGGCAAAGCACCTGGACCAGACAGTCTTCCATTATAATACTATAAAACATTCCCTGATGTCTTAAAGAATCGATTTCTTTGTGCCTTCCACTCCTTCCTGTCCAAAACCCAATCCCCTCAACAGCTCCTAGATGCCCACATAACAGTCATCCCCAAAGATGGAAAAGAAACCTCTTTAGTCACAAACTATCTCCCAATATCCCTAATCAATGTAGAAGTCAAAATCTACGCCAAGACCTTACCATAGATGGAAATGTTATGCACCAGTATTTATACCCCCATTTTGAATTGACATAATAGATGCTCTTGTGTATTGTCATGAATATCTGTTATTTCATGTCTTATTATAATTGCTCAAAGTGTGTGATTTGTTTTCTGTATACCACATTCGTCTCAATAAAAAAATGTATGGAAAAAAAATGAAATTGTGGGCAGGTGGCAGGCAAGAAAATAATCAGGTCTAGGCAGAAGTCAAGGGCAGGCAGCAGGCAGGAGAGTAGTCATGTCCAGGCAGAGGTCATGAGCAGATGGTGGGCAAGAGAGTAGTCAGCTCCAGGCAGAGGTCATTAGCAGGCAAGAGAGCTGTCAGGTCCAAGCAAAGGAAATTGGCAAGCAGCAGGCAAGAGAGTCGTCTGGGTTAGGCAGAGTTCACGGGCAGACAGCAGACAAGAGAGTAGTCAGGTCTAGGTACAGGTCATGGGCAGATGGCAGGCAAGAGAGTAGTCAGCTCCAGCAGAGGCGTAACTAGAACCTTCAGGGCCCTGATGCAAGAAACCATGAAGGGCCCCCCAGACCCCTGGCCGGGGCCCTTACCTTCAAGCCCAGGGCTCTTCCCACTAATCCTGGGGCTCTTTACACTCATTGCATGGCCTTTTATTACGGTCCCACAGCAGGATTCTTTCACAAGTTCTGCAGTGGGCCCCCTTCCTGCAATCTTGGGGCCTCCCCACAGTGGTGCAATGCCAGGGTCCAGTCGCAAGTGTGACCTTTGCGATCCTGGAAGTTCACCCACTGGTTTGCTACCGGGCCCCCTGGAGCATGGGGCCCGGTAGCGATTGCAACCCCTGCAACCCCTGTAGTTACGCCCCTGAGCTCCAGGAAGAGGTCATGAGCAGGCAGCAGGCAAGAGAGTAGTCTGGTCCAGGCAGAGGTCATTGGTAGGCAGCAGGCAAGAGAGTAATCAGGTCTAGGAAGAGGTCATGGGCAGGCAGCAGGCAAGAGAGTAGTCAGGTCCAGGCAGAGGTCATTGGTAGGCAGCAGGTAAGAGAGTAATCAGGTCTAGGAAGAGGTCATGGGCAGGCAGAGGTCATATGCAGGCAGCAGGCAAGAGAGTAGTCATGTCAATCCGAGTCAACAACAAGAAAGACAATCAATAGCTCATTTGCACAAATGATAAGACACGGCACAAGCCACATCAATGGCTGGATCTTAAATATCCTTTTGGTCAAAGAACATATCCAGCATCATTTCAAGGAAGTCTGGAAGTCCTGGCATTTATTCTGTGAGTGCCATTAGGAGTTCTGGCAAATAACAGTATCAATTGGTAGCACTTGAAAAGTACTAATATGGTTTTGTTTTGCTGTATTTTTCTATCTAATTAGGGATGTGGTGCAGCATTTATTTATTTATTTATTTATTTATTTATTTATTTATTTGTTTATTTATTATATTTTTATCAATTGTATTAGTTACTTTGTATTTAAAAATTTTTGTATGTATTTTTACACACTGTATTGCACTTTGACAGTTGCAAGTGTCATTGCATCTGACAGATGCAGCTTGTAGGTTGGTTTGCAAACAAACCCATTTAATCACCATGATCGGTTAAGGGCAGTACACACTTGACGAAAATCGGACATCTTCTCAGCGTTCATTACCGTTTTTAGTCGAACGTGCATAAATGTTCGCAAAATTTCTCGTCTGATTTTTCTTTTTTTTGGCACATTTGTTCCTAGACTTCCGGGTTGTCAGCAACTTCAGATCGTGCGCGGTCTTTCGTATCCGATTTTTCACGGACATACTGCATACACATTAAACGGAAATCGGTCGTCTGGGGACGGACGAAAAAAAGTTTGGTGTTTGCCCCTCCGTTTTTTTTCGTTGAAAATGTCGACATCGGCTGCTGAAAGTTGTGTACACACTAGGCGAAAATCGGACGATTTTACATCGGACGGGAATTTTCGGCAGATTTTCTACTAGTGTGTACCCTGCTTTATCATTGTAATAACATGATGCTGATTGCTTCCTGATTCTCAGTGTACACCAGCAGTTGTCAGAGACAGCATGGTTATAGAGATATGACCATGCACAGCTGTGTGCTTAAAGTTCTGAATTAGAAGGTAAAGTAACATTCTGCCTGAGTGCATTCATTTACAGAATGCCAGTGTCTAGGTCTTAAAGTGCAATTGTCATTGTAGGTCTTCTTCAAATGCTTGTTGCTTGGCTATGTCTGGCCATGAATAAGCATGTAGAAAAG
This sequence comes from Pelophylax lessonae, assembly GCF_965119305.1. Taxonomy (NCBI): domain Eukaryota; kingdom Metazoa; phylum Chordata; class Amphibia; order Anura; family Ranidae; genus Pelophylax; species Pelophylax lessonae. The sequence goes on from NC_138772.1 coordinate 32,489,442, forward strand.
TCAAAAGTCTTTATGTCTTTTCCAGCTCAGCAACTCACAACGTGTTGATGCTCCAGTATCTACATGGCATCTAGGCAATGAGCATTTTTTGGAGGACAGGTCTGCGTTGGCAGAAAATAATGGCCACCCAAATGGCTGGTCCATCGCTAATACTGAAAACATTTTAAGATGAGAGAAGGTTAAAAGTTTCCATGCAGGGCACTTGGTTTACTCCTAAAGGAAATATGTGAAATATCCACCAAAGTCTGACACATTCTGTGATCTCATCCATTGTTTGTGTGTAAAATGAAAAGCGTTGATGGATCTGATATTCTGGCCAGTTCTGGAAAGTGTGCGGTGTCATGAACTAAAAAAATGAAAACAAAAAATCAATAAAAGAAATGTTTTTTCCCAGCAGTGGTCAGCCCACCTTTTGTAACACGGGAAACGAGGTGGAGATAACACCCCATTCATTCTTTCGTCACTATAATGTGTTGGCACACATCGCTAGTGGATCAAGTGGCAACTTCCTCAGTACTGGAGGGTTTCCATTTGTCCAGCTAGCATTCTTACTTGTGTACCGCTGTGTATGTCACTCCCTGGTTATTGCTTCTACTTGGAACTTGGAGGAAAAGCAGAAAAATACTTAATGAATTGTAAAAAGTTTGACAATGTGAGGCCCTGCCACTATAGAAATGGGTATAGCGTAGCACCCTCCTACAGTAGGATGCTAGGTAAATTTAGTTTGTGGTTCCCTCTGCAATCAAGGGAAGAGTATTTGCTTGTTTTGGCCTTTTCGGGATCTCACAGGCTGGGAGTTTGATTGCTTCACCCTGTCTGTGGAAGAAGTTTCCAGAGCTTAGGGTGGCGGATTCAAAACCGCCAGTATAAATATTTATTGGATTCCAGTCAATCCCTGGCAAGGGGTGTCAAGTAGGGGGCTGGTATAGAGATAAATAGTCTGAGACACTGGGGAGCAGGGTTCCTTCTCCCCAAGAGGGTGCCAGAGGGGCTGTTGCCCTCAGGCTGCCCACAGACTGAGCAGCTGCTCTTGAGGATTCAGAAGTGCCGGAACTGCACTTGGTTTGGAGCTGATACCAGAACCACACCACAGGAGATCTGGTCCTCAGAGGTGTTGTCTCACTCACTTGACCCCTGGAAAGCTGAAAGCTGGCAGCTATGCTGGGTACTTTTGAGTAGTGACCCTAAAACTGATCCTTGTGACAGGGAAGTGTACTAGAAGCTGCACTGGGTACCAACAGTAGTGCATTGGTACAACGTAACCAGAAGCCAACTTAAAGACTCGCCCCATGGTCCTCAGTTGTGGGGCCTTAGACTGTCCAACACTAGTATCTACTCTTGCCCACTAATTACTGACTGCCAAGCGTTTTGAAGTATCCCATGCCGAAGTTCCTTTCTCCTGTTAAAGTTCTTCACACAATAAAATACCAAAAGACCAAACCAATACTAATGCCAAAAATACCAAATCCCCTAGGCTATTTATTCGAGCCAGTGTGAATGGACTGTTGTGTGTGTGGATGGGAAGCCCCTGTGCTTTTAGGGAGGAGCTAGATAATTACCAGCATCCCCTACAGGGGTAGCGCTACAATAGGAATGACACAGGGTTGTCACTGCAAAAAGTCTGGGGCTCCGGTGCAATTACTGTGAGAGGAGAAAACTGTGTTTTCAGTTTTCTCCAGGTTTTGTAGTCCTGGATCGGGTCTTGGATCCTGAAGGCTTCAAAACATCTTGGGTGGGATGAAGCCTTCATTCCTGTATGCAGATCTTTCTGGAGACCTGCAGTCTGTGTGAGTATGCAGATGTGCATGCTTGTTCTAACCACACTTGTATAAAGTACTCGAAACCCATGCTTGAGTAAAAGTACAAGTGCTCGATCAAAAAGTGACTTGAGTAGAAGTGGAAGTGCTCTATCAAAAAGTGACTTGAGTAGAAGTACTAAAGTATTCAACATTTTTTGTACTTAAGTATTGCAAGTAGTTTCTTTTTAAATTTTGCTACTCAAGTACTGAAAGTAAAAGTACAAGTACTGTGTTATGTAGTTATTAAAGAAAGAAGTCAAAAGTTTGAACATTATATTGTTTTTTTATTATTTCAAATGATTAACCTAAAGGACAATCACAATTCCTTTGGCTGTAACTTTTTGTAAACAAAAACAGATAAAGTTTGTCCCTCCCTTCCCCTTTAAAGCATCCCTCCTTCTCTTCCCTGCATGTTTTTTTTTTCTCCCCCGCTTATTGGTGCGCAAAATCATATATAAACCAATGTGATATACAACAATATATTCCAATAATGAAATAAAGGAAGAGTGTATGAAATCAAAGTCAATAAAAAGTCCATATATATAATGCCATAATGCCATAATACCATATATATGTGACAAAACAAGATGAATATATTTTCAAAGGTGCAGGAATCAAACAGGTGCTATTCCAAATAATAAGTGCAGACTCCTCCCACCACCTTGTGGATTTCCCCCTTACCCGGCGGATGAAGGTAAGTGCAAAATAATATCCAAATAGACTCATCCAGTGAAACAAAACTGCAAAACCTGTGCTCTCAACTTCCAGTGAAAAAATCAAAAATCAGCCTCTTACCAGAAAAAAGGTCTCTGTACGCTTGTGACTCTCCTTGGTTGGGGGAGGTTCTCTTTCCCCCTAACAGCAGATATGTAGACCATTTTATTTATACATACAGTAGCATTTATTTTAGTATGCGCGGATTTACAAATGACATTATACACATTTTTTTGAGCTTCATGAAACCTGCCATCTACTGTTCTGGCAGTGGTAATTTTTATAATAGTAAGGAGTAACTATGCAGCACAAAAAAAAAAATATCAGAGTAGAAGTATTGAAATCATTGAAAAAATGTGAAGTAAAAGTGGAAGTAGGAGAGAAAAATTCTACTCTAGGAAAGTACAGATACCGCCTTTCGGTACTTAAGTACAGTAGTGAAGTAGTTCTACTTAGTTACTATACATCTCTGGTTCTAACCAAGGCCAACACATAGTTCAATGCTCCCATTTGAAGACAGAGACCTATCAAGAGAGAGCCGTGTGTTCCAGCCAGGAGAGACATGTGTTCCTTCCAAGAGACAGCCGCCCATGTTTGAAGGATTCCTTTCCCACAGGACTGGGAGAGTCGGGACAGCTATGAGTCAGGGGGTACAGAGAAAGCTGAGACAACTAATGAGTCCAGGGGGCAGAAGGGAGTCTGTAATTCTCGTGAGAGTGAGAGAGCCAGGGTGTCAGGAGAACCCCTATTCAGAGGCCAGGAAAAGGCCAATGCAGCAAGGTGCTGTAACTAAAGGTGAGCCAGGTTTGAGGGACCAGAGACAAGAGCAATGGGGCTGCGGGAAAGAGAGATAGGTAGCTCAGTATTTTTATTTACATTTTGCTGTGTGAAACTGAAATCCCCTGCATGACCAACCAACCGCTGTATTTGACCTTTCTGTACTGTTCCCCAGTGGCGTAGCGTGGGGGGTGCAGGGGGGGCGGGCCGCACCGGGCGCAACATCTGGGGGGGGCGCATCTGCAGTGTCACTCTGTCTGTCTCACTATGACATACACAGTTCACACACTGTCAGTGGCTGCCTCCATCTTTAGGCTGGGAGATGTCCAGCGTGGCCGCCCTATGGCTGAAAACGGCGGGGAGGGGCTGGACTGTGCCTCACCTGTCCATTGGTGTAGGGTGGGGTGGCGTTGCAAACCAAGCCCTGCCTATGCCGCCTCTCCTCACTGCTCAGTCAGTTTAGCAGTGAGTGAGTCAGTAGCCTGGCGCTGTCACAGAGTGGGGAACGGAGGAGAAGCCGCCACTGCAGGTAAGTCTCTTTGCATTGAAGGGGGCACGCTGGTCTGTCTGCATTGAAAGGGGGCACGCTGGTCACTCTGCATTGAAAGGGGGCACGCTGGTTTCTCTGCATTGAAAGGGGGCACGCTGGTCTCTCTGCATTGAATGGGGGCACACTGGTCATTCTGCATTGAAAGGGGGCACGCTGGTCTCTCTGCATTGAAAGGGGGCACGCTGGTTTCTCTGCATTGAAAGGGGGCACGCTGGTCTCTCTGCATTGAATGGGGGCACACTGGTCATTCTGCATTGAAAGGGGGCACGCTGGTCTCTCTGCATTGAAAGGGGGCACGCTGGTCTCTCTGCATTGAAAGGGGGCACGCTGGTCATTCTGCATTGAAAGGGGGCACGCTGGTCATTCTGCATTGAAAGGGGGCACGCTGGTCTCTCTGCATTGAAAGGGGGCACGCTGGTCTCTCTGCATTGAAAGGGGACACGCTGGTCATTCAAACTTGTATTTAGATGCATTTTACTTTGAAAGGGGGCACGCTGGTCATTCAAACTTGTATTTAGATGCATTTTACTTTAATTATATCAGTATTTTCATAACAAACAATACATGTGCTTAGGGGGTAAGGGTTTCTTTAACTAATCTAGTGGAAGAGACTCGAGTGCTAAAATCCCGCGGGTTAGGGGGCGCAAATTACTTGCCTTGCCCCGGGTGCTGACAACCCACGCTACACCACTGCTGTTCCCTAATAAAGTGGGCTGCCAAGTCCAAAACCACAGATTCTGGCTTGCATGGACTTACTACAAGCATATCTACTATGAGAGCTAAGCAACCCTCAAATCACAAAAGATAGAAGAGAAAAAACAAGAGTATGGATAAATTGCTATGGTACGCTAATATTGTAAGATCGCATGGAAGCACAGATGTGCAGGAACATACCAAATGTGAATCCTGAACCTATACTATATGGCTAACAGCTTGTATTCACCTGACCATAACACCTATTTAATCTTGAACATCGTATTCCAAAACCATGGTCATTAACCACTTTACCACCGGAGAATGTTGCTGTCTTACGTCCAGGCCACTTTTTGCGATTCGGCACTGTGCGACTTAAACTGACAATTGCACTGTCATGCAACACCGTACCCAAGCGAAATGTACGTCCTTTTTTTCCCCACAAACAGAGCTTTCTTTTGGTGGCATTTGATCACCTGTGCTTTATTTTTGCTATATTAATAAAAAAAGGGACAATTTTGAAAAAATAACAATATTTTTCTACTTTGACAGTTAAAAAATATCCAATATATTCCATTTTTGTCATATATTTAGGCCAAAATGTATTTAGCTACATGTCTTCGACAAAAAATTTCTCAATGAGCGTATTTTTAACCGCTTTAAGACCGGAAGATTTTACCCCATTCCTGACCAGGCTATATTTTGCGATTCGGCACTGCGTTACTTTAACGGACAATTGCGCGGTCGTGCAACGCTGTACCCAAATTAAATTGATGTCCTTTTTTCCCCACAAATAGAGCTTTCTTTTGGTGGTATTTGATCACCTGTGTGATTTTTACTTTTTGCGCTATAAATAAAAAAGAGCGACAATTGTGAAAAAATAACAATATTTTTCAAATTTTTTTATAAGAAATTCCCCCCAAAAAAATGTAAAAATCAAAATTTTTTAACATTTTAGACCAATTTGTTTTCTGCTACATATTTTTGGTAAAAAAAAATCACAATAAGCATATTTTGATTGGTTTGCGCAAAAGTTATCACAGCTACCAACTAAGCGGAATTTATGTCATTTTTATTGTTTTTTTTTAACTAGTAATGGCGGCGATCTGGCGGCGATCTGCGATTTTTTTTGCGGGACTGCGACATTGCGGCGGACAGATCGGACCCTTGACTGACATTTTTGACACTTTTGGGGGTACCATTGACATTACTACAGTAATCAGTGCTATAAATATGCACTGTTACTGTAAAAATGACACTGGCAGGGAAGGGGTTAACTTTTATTGGTGATCAAGGGATTAATGTATGCCTGGTGCTTACTAACGTGTGTGGGGGGAGGGGACTGTGTGACACAGGCACAGATCGCAGGTTCAGCTATGCTGAATCCTGCAATCTGACCCTGCCTGTCACTTAGGAGATCCGCCCGCTTTGTTTACAAAAGCGGGCGGATCTCCTCACTCGATCCCCGACGATCGGGGAAGAGCGGCGGTGATCACCGCCGCTCCTCCCCTGGCCCGACTCCCGCTGTGACTGAAAACAGCAGGAGCGAGCCTCCGGCGGCGCGCGGCGCCCAGAAGGGGAAGAGTCCAGCGGCGTAGGTCTACGTCGCTGGACGATATCGAGCCACTTTGCCGCAGTACGGTCAACGTGACCGGTCGGTAAGTGGTTAATAAGGAGTTGGCCATCTCCTTTGCAGCTATAACAGCCCCTACTCTTCTAGGAAGGCCTTCTACAAGATTTTGGAGGGTGTCTGTGGGAATTTGTGCTCATTTGGCCAAAAGAGCATTTGTGAGGTCAGGTAATTATGTTGGATGAATAGAACTGGCTGACAATCAATGTTCCAGTTCATCCCAAAGGTAGGATTCCAATTCATCCCAAAGGTTTCCATTTTATCCTAATGGGAGGATTCCAAAAAAAGTGCATGTGAAAAAAACACAAAAAAAGTGCACTTAGAGGTGTGTCTCTAGTCCACCTCCTGAAGAACTAGGATCCTTCTCTGACCCCCCCAGGGCGCAAGGCTCCTGACGGGGGAAAGCATACTGGTGGTCCACCTAGCCAAAAGGCCTGGCGGACCCATGTCCACGTGGTCAGTCAAAAGGTCGACCACTGAGTACTAGGTGAGTGTCTTTCCCAAAGAGAGACCTCCCGATTGAGGGGAGGAAGGAGCCTGAGGGCCACACATCCTCCACCTAGACTTTAAGGTAGGCCTGAGGACCCTCACCCTCCATCTGAATGAAAAGAAAACACATACCTAAGTGCAAAGTGACCCCAAACTGTCACCACCACAAGATTGGAAGAGCACAATTGTCTAAAATGTCTTTGTATGCTGTAGTATTAACAGTAAGTATCTCCTTTAGAATACTGTGAACACTTCTGGAGACCTCACTTGAAATTAGATAATGATAAAAAGTCCAGAGACAAGCAACAGAAATAGTCAAAGGCCTGAGGGATAAAGAAGGAGAGATTGCGGGAACTTAATATGTACAGTCTGGAGGAAAGCAGGGAAAGGGGAGACATGGCTGCAAAGTTTAAATACTTGAATGGTGTGAATAAGGTTCAGGAGGGCAGTATTTTCAATATCAAGCCAAGATAAAGAACACGGGGAAATGACCTCAAACTGATAGGAGTATTGATGGTCCGAACACCCCCCTGTTCGGTTCGCACCAGAATATCTCGAACAGGGAAAAAGTTCTAGCGTACATGCGAAATCAAAAGTCCTCATTTTAAAGGCTTATAAGCAAGTTATTGCCATAAAAAGGTGCATGGGGGAACCGGGTACTGCCCTGGGGGACATGTATCAATGCAAAAATGTTTTCTTAAAACAATCATTTTTACAGGAGCATTGATTTTAATCATACTTAAAGTGAAACAATAAAAATGAAAAATTCCTTTAAATATTGTGCCTGGGGGGTCCCCTTAATGTGCCTGCAAAGTGGTGCATCTGTACGATGTATGTAGCCCATTGGAGCAATACTTACATTTCTAAAGTAAAAAATGTAATGTATTGTTGGCTCCGGCAATACATATAAAAAAACATGAAAAAACGGTGTTCATATCAGGCCGTTCAGGCCTGGTACGATTTTAAGGGGTCCCCCCCTAAACCCATACCAGACCCTTTTCTGAGCATGCAGCCCCTCCTGAACCATACCAGGTCGCTTGCCCTCAACATAGGGAGGGTGCTTTGTCCCTATGATGATAACGGCAAGGGTCTCTTCCCAACAACCCTGGGCTGTGGTTGTGGGGGTCTGCGGGTGGGGGCTTATCGGAATCTGGAACACAAAAGCCAGTTTTTGACAAGTCCAAGGGACTCAAAACTTGGAGAGCACTAGGAGGGGACCCAGAACTACAACATATCTATACATTATAAAAGTAGGGTATAACCTGAACACTACACAGACTGTACTAAACTAACTCAACACACTGTCCATTAACTATCTGCCTAACCTCAATTATCACACACTATACACGGCTGCTGTGTAAGCAGCAGCCTTATGTAGTGTGGTGCCTGGACTTATCCCCTGAGCCATGATTGGCTAAAGGACATTGTGGTGTGATTGCACTGCACTGGTGCAGTGAATAAATTACTGATGATTGGCCAAAGCATGCACATGATCTGTATGCTTTGGCCAATCATCAGTAATTTATTCACTGCACCAGTGCAGTGCATTATGAGGCGCTCATCGGCTGGCGAACTTCCCGCCGAGCGCCCCATTTGTTTGTGTGTTCAGCAAACACATGAACAGCTGATGTTTGTGTCGGACTTACGTTCGACTCGAACATTAAGCCCATCCCTAAACAGGAGGAAAGTTTAAAATTATCCTTAGAAAGTACTGAATTATTTTACAGAGAGAGTAGCTGGTGCTTGGAACAGACTTTCCAGCAGAGGAAGTGACTCATTTAACAGTAAGTTGATTTAAATATGCTTGGGACAAACATGGATATATACTCTGAAAAGAAGTTATTTTTTTTAAAAAAGGGGGCAAATTTGATGGACCACTTGGTCTTTTTTGCCGTCTCTTCTGTGTTTCCATGTTTCTTTTATGCCACTTTAAACACATAAACTCAATCATTTGTAGTGGTATCCACATAGCCTTGGCTATATAGTGTATCTAGCAAATTGTATAGTTATATTTAATGTGCACGGTGCTGTCATGGTTGGTTGTGTGCAGTGAGCATTCAAATATTATTACAAGATAATCCTCTGCTTCAGGCTGCACTACTCTCCTCCAACCCCACCAGCTTCAGAAGCGAGCTCCCCGTGGTTGTGAGCCGCAAAAGTCACTGCAATACAAATATTTAAAAATGAAAAGGTGTGTGTCACCTGGTATTTTTGAGCTACTGCTTTCCTTGGTGTATAAGCATATCACTGCTGGGCATAATAGGGTCTTGTTTTTGCATTTTTTCATTTTCTTTTTTTTTAGATAAAATGTTTGAACATTTGTGCACTTTATTGGAATAGAAGGAAAAAAGCATCATAGTTGGATATCCAAAATTTCACAAAAGAAAGGTGGCTGGGGGGGGGGGGGGGGAGGGTCGTCACCTTAACCGCTTGCCGACTGCTGCGCGACTATTTACGTCGGCAGTCAGCCCCTCACAGGCAAAGCGACATAGGGCTACGTCGCTAGCCTGTGAGGCTCTAGGGAGCGAGAACACGCCCCCGGAGGCACGCTCCCGCTCCCACGCGGTCACAGACCCCCCCGCACGTGTGTCCGCCGGGCAATCGTGATCTTCCATTACACCGGAAGAAAGGCCGGCGGCTAATGTAAACAAAGCCGCCTGTCATTCTCCCCTGTGCAAGAATGGAGATCACATGGTTCCACTATGTAGGACAGTTGATCTCTGTTCTTACGCTAGTAGCCACAGCCAATCACAGTTAGAAACACGCCCCTAGGGACACACTTAACCCCTCCCTCTCCAATAAAGTTAACTCCTTCACTGCCAGTGTCATTTTTACAGTAACAGTGCATATGTATAGCACTGATTACTGTAGTAATGTCACTGGTAACCCCAAAAGTGTCAAAAATGTCAGTCAAGGGTCCGATCTGTCCGCCGCAATGTCGCATTCCCGCAAAAAAAATCGCAGATCGCCGCCATTACTCGTTAAAATAAACAACAACAAAAATTACAAAAATCTTTCCCTTAGTTAGTAAACGCAATAACTTTTGCGCAAACCAATCAAAATACGCTTTTTGCGATTTTTTTTTACCAAACATATGGTAAAAAAAAATTGGCCTAAAATGATAAAAAAAATTTATTTTTACATTTTTTTGGGGGGGAATTTCATATAAAAGAATGTGAAAAATATTGTTATTTTTGCAAAATTGTCGCTCTTTTTTTGTTTATATCGCATGATCAAAAAATCGCACAGGTGATCAAATACCACCAAAAGAAAGCTCTGTTTGTGGGAAAAAAGGGACGTCAAATTCGTTTAGGTACAGCGTCGCACGACCGCGCAATTGTCCGTTAAAGTCACGCAGTGCCGAATCGCAAAATAGGCCCTGGTCAGGAAGGGGGTAAAATCTTCCGGGGCTTAAGTGGTTAAAAAAAAAATCTTCGGTTTATTACTGTATAACCTAATGAATCGTCAGCATGCCACCTGGTGCTGAACAACTTTCACTCCTAAAGGGAACATAGTCAGAGTCTATGACTAAGCATCCCTTTAGGAGTGAAATGTGTGAGGGTTGTTCAACACCAGGTGGCATACTGGCACATTGAAATTTCAGACATCCAAATATGATGCCTTTTCCCCCTCTGTTCCAAAAAGGTGTGCTAAAGAATTTTCAGTTCAACATTTTATCTAAAAGTATTAGAAAAAGACAAACAAACCCTGATGGGATCAGCAGTTAACTATATGCTTATATGCTAATGTAGCACCCTCCTGGAATAGGTTGCTAGAGAGGTTCAGGTTTAGTCTTTTTGTCTCCTCTGTAAATAGTGGAGCAGTGTGTGATTATTTTTGGCTGTTCTGGGCTCCACAAGCCTTCTACTGCCTTCTAGTAGGTTCTAGAATGTAGTGGACTAGAAGATGCAATCCCTGGGGAGGTGTGCCCAGAAGAGGGAGAGAGAGCCCATAAATAGTCTGAGGTCTGGAACAGCAGGGTTCTTGTCCTGGAGGAGGCTGCTGTCCTTCAGGCCAGGTTAACTGAAGCTTACAGAGAGTTCAACGAGGTCCCAGCTCAGTGGGAGCGGGGGGCTTATAGTAGAGAATTAATATTGAGGTCCCAGCTCAGCAGCAGCTGGGGGGGTATTCTTCCCGGAGCCAACTAAAGGGGCAGCACTGATAATTCAGCCTGGAGATTCATGGTACAATAACTAAACCAATATTGGACAGGAGGTATCCAAGTACTGGATCTGGAGACATAGAAAGTAGAGGCTTGGAAGTGGGATCCTAGAAGCAGTTTTGGAAGTGGAAGCAGTTTTTAGCCAAGTAAAGGGGGTGCACTGAGGATCCAGCCTGGAGGTTCATGGTACAGTATCTAACCAATATTGCACAGGAGGTACCCAAGTATCTGGAGAACAGCAGGGTTCTTGTCCTGGAGGAGGTCGCTGTCCTTCAGGCCAGGTTAACTGAAGCTTACAGAGAGTTCATCAAGGTCCCAGCTCAGTGGGAGCTGGAGGGCTTATAGTAGAGAATTAATATCGAGGTCCCAGCTCAGCAGCAGCTGGGGGGGGGGGGTATTCTTACCGGAGCCAACTAAAGGGGCAGCACTGAGGATCCATCCTGGAGATTCATGGTACAGTATGTAACCAATATTGGACAGGAGGTATCCAAGTACTGGATCTGGAGACATAGAAAGTAGAGGCTTGGGAGTGGGATCCTAGAAGCAGTTTTGGAAGTGGAAGCAGTTTTCAGCCAGGTAAAGGGGGTGCGCTGTGGATCCAGCCTGGAGGATCAAGGTACAGTATGTAACCAATATTGGACAGGAGGTATCCAAGTACTGTATCTAGAGACATAGAAAGTAGGGGCTTTGAATAAAATTTATGGAAAAAAAAAAAGAAAGTAGGGGCTTGGGAGTAGGATCCTAGAAGCAGTTTTGTAAGTGGAAGCAGTTTTCAGCCAAGTAAAGGGGGTGCGCTGTGGATCCAGCCTGGAGGATCAAGGTACCATATGTAACCAATATTGGACAGGAGGTATCCAAGTACTGTATCTGGAGACATAGAAAGTAGGGGCTTGGAAGTGGGATCCTAGAAGCAGTTTTGGAAGTGGAAGCAGTTTTCAGCCAAGTAAAGGGGGTGCGCTGAGGATCCAGCCTGGAGGATCAAGGTACAGTATGTAACCAATATAGGACAGGAGGTATCCAAGTACTGTATCTGGAGACATAGAAAGTAGGGGCTTGGAAGTGGGATCCTAGAAGCAGTTTTGGAAGTGGAATCAGTTTTCAGCCAAGTTAAGGGGGTGCGCTAAGGATCCAGCCTGGAGGTTCATGGTACAGTATCTAACCAATATTGGACAGGAGGTATCCAAGTACTGGATCTGGAGACATAGAAAGTAGGGGCTTGGAATAAAATTTATGGAAAAAAAAAAGAAAGTAGGGGCTTGGGAGTAGGATCCTAGAAGCAGTTTTGGAAGTGGAAGCAGTTTTCAGCCAAGTAAAGGGGGTGCGCTGTGGATCCAGCCTGGAGGATCATGGTACAGTATCTAACCAATATTGGACAGGAGGTATCCAAGTACTGTATCTTGAGACATAGAAAGTAGGGGCTTGGGAGTGGGATCCTAGAAGCAGTTTTGGAAGTGGAAGCAGTTTTCAGCCAAGTAAAGGGGGTGCGCTGTGGATCCAGCCTGGAGGATCATGGTACAGTATCTAACCAATATTGGACAGGAGGTATCCAAGTACTGTATCTTGAGACATAGAAAGTAGGGGCTTGGGAGTGGGATCCTAGAAGCAGTTTTGGAAGTGGAAGCAGTTTTCAGCCAAGTAAAGGGGGTGCGCTGAGGATCCAGCCTGGAGGATCAAGGTACAGTATGTAACCAATATTGGACAGGAGGTATCCAAGTACTGTATCTGGAGACATAGAAAGTAGGGGCTTGGAAGTGGGATCCTAGAAGCAGTTTTGGAAGTGGAAGCAGTTTTCAGCCAAGTAAAGGGGGTGCGCTGAGGATCCAGCCTGGAGGATCAAGGTACAGTATGTAACCAATATTGGACAGGAGGTATCCAAGTACTGTATCTGGAGACATAGAAAGTAGGGGCTTGGAAGTGGGATCCTAGAAGCAGTTTTGGAAGTGGAATCAGTTTTCAGCCAAGTTAAGGGGGTGCGCTGAGGATCCAGCCTGGAGGTTCATGGTACAGTATCTAACCAATATTGGACAGGAGGTACCCAAGTATCAGGAGATATTAAAGGTAGAGGCTTATAAAATGGAATCCTAGTGACTGTCTGCTGTTTAACCCCTGGTTTGGCTGTGTCATTGTTGCTGAAGTGGGATCTGCCCTGCTGGGAGTCCTAGAAGTGCTGGTGTCTCTGTAAAGAAGGGGGATGCCCCTGAAGAGCGCAGACAGGATAGAGAGTGTCCTCCCAATACTTTGTGCACTGAATTGTGGAGTATCCCAATGCTTCCCTACACCAGATCCAAGTTTAACCAACCATAAAGCTTACAAAAAGAAATCCACTGCCTGATTATTGTGAGAGAGACCATTCAAGTGTTGTGTGCCTGGCTGCCGGGGGACCCAGATGAGAAGAGAACCTGGGACAACTCAGCGAGACCGGTAAGAGGTCTGTGCTACACCAAGGAAAGCAGTAGCCCAAAAATACCGGGAGGTCTAGGGAGGAAGGAAGAGAAAAATTTGGTTGGTTGGTTGGTTGGTATTTTGAGACTAGGTTAGCAATGTACCTGGGGGCCAAGTTGTGGATGGCTTATTAAGTTGTTTTTAGTATTTTGAATTGAATTCCTTTGGTGAGCGGAAAAATTTATTCCAAGCGCCAATGTATAAAATCATCGTGCATGTTGGCTTTTTTACAGTCACTTTTAATGACATCGGTACCTACTTTATGTGGTCATTTTTTGTTTTTTTTTGTATAAAATGAAAACCTTGGAGGAAATTACCGTATATTTTTATTTTAGGCAGCTTGCTGTCTATCAGACAGAAAGAAAAACTAAACTTGAAAGAATTAGATTTATACGATGGCTGCAGTCCAACCCAGAAGGAAATTGGAGAGATTGCTAAATCTGGTTATCTGCCTGAATAAATCTCACCTTAACCACTTCTGGACTGGAAGGATTTTCCCCCTTAGAGACCAGGCCATATTTTGCGATTCGGCACTTTGTTACTTTCCGGACAATTGCACAGTCGTGCGACGCTGTACCTACATAAAATTGATGTCCTTTTTTCCCACTAATAAAGCTTTCTTTTGGCGGTATTTGATCACCTGTGCGATTTTAATTTTTTACGCTATAAACAAAAGAAAAGAGCGACAATTCTGAAAACAAAAAAAACAATATTTTTCACTTTCTGCTATATAATATTCCCAAAAAAAAAATCTATTTTTTTCATCCTTTTTGTATTCAGCTTCATATTTTTAATAAAAAATAATCGCAATAAGCATATTTTGATTGGTTTTCGCGTCTACAAACGATGTCATTTTTATTTATTTATTTTACTAGTAATGGCGGCGATCCGGGATTTTTAGCAGGACTGAGGCATTGCGGTGGACAGATCGGACCCCTAACTGATATTTTTTAAAAAAACAAGACAGGTACATATACACACCGTTCGAATTGCGCCAGTGAAAGAGTCAAGTACATTCGATCTTATGAAAAAAGTTTCAACTGTGGCTGTAGGTAGTCTTTTTAGGAGGTATGCAGGATAGTTCAATCCCTGGGGTTAGTGGAGATGGATGGTGGAGGTGGCTGCAGGCTTCATACAGAGCTAGAGGGACTATGCAACAGACAAAAAGGGGTAGGAGAAGAAAAGCAGCGCCACCTCAGTGTAGAATAAAAGGTTATTTATTACATAAAAACAACGTAGTAACTCACACAGAGGAAATCGCCTGAGGAAGGAGCACGCATGCTCCGAACGCGAGCACCCCCCTGCCACTATTGGATGTAAGCCTGGATACTGAACGCTGCCAGAACCACAGGAAGTGTCGGACTCCACCAGCACAGCCAGGACCACGGCCGCCACAGTGTACTTCCCGAACATCCCTGCAGTGTTGCAGATGAACCAACACCATTTGCTGATCAACGATTTCCTCTGTGTGAGTTACTACGTTGTTTTTATGTAATATATAACCTTTTAATCTACACTGAGGTGGCGCTGCTTTTCTTCTCCTACCCCTTTTTAACTGATATTTTTGACACTTTTGGGGGTACGAGTGACATTACTACAGTAATCAGTGTTAAAACTATGTGCTGTTACTGTAATAATGACACTGGCAGGGAAGGGGTTAACCTAGGGGTGATCAAGGGGTTAATTGTGAGCCTAGGGGAGTGTTTACTAACTGTGGGGGAAGGGACTTGTGAAATGATCATAGAGACCTGTGATCCTATATAGAAGGATCACAGGCGCTCTGTGGTGATTTCAGAGAGAAGAACAGTCAGCTGGGTTTACAACAGCTGACCGTCCTTTTCTTTCAGTGGGGAGCGATCGCAGGGAGCGATCCCGGGTGCCCGGCAGCAATTGGTGCAGTCAATCCCATGGATCGGCATCTCCGCTACCTAAGTGGGCTCCAGGCATTGATTTAAAAAAATGGGGTAAAATGTGGGCATGGCTTAAATTGTGCTAAATCGTGGGTGTGGCTTAAAGAGGGTGTGGTTTGAGAGGACTTACTGTACATAGTGCAGAATGCGGTAATGTTAAATAGGGAATGTACAGTACGGAGTGTATGACGGTGGGTAGACAGGGCAGCCATCAGAAAGTTTGGGGCCCCTTACAAAGCTTTAGGCCTGGGTCCCCCGGGGCCTGAACACCAACATTCCCCATGGCCCGCCCAATGACCCTCCCACCAAATCTGCCCACTGGCCATAACACGAGTCCTTCGGTGCACCCACTTTTATTTTAACACTCTTAAAACTTAATATATGAAAATGAAAAGTATCCCTATCCCTGCCCAGGATAATCCATCCCTTTCCACAATGTATCCCCATCCCCGCACAGAATTATCCATCCCTTTCCACAATGTATCCCCATCCCCGCCCAGAATTATCCATCCCTTTCCACAATATATCCCCATCCCCGCCCAGAATTATCCATCCCTTTCCACAATGTATCCCCATCCCTGCCCAGAATTATCCATCCCTTTCCACAATGTAAACCCCTATCCCCGCCCAGAATTATCCATCCCTTTCCACAATATATCCCCATCCCTGCCCAGAATCCTGGAGAGTGGTGGATAATTCTGGCATGTGTCCATGTGTGATTCATCTGGGCTGAGGGAGTGTCCCCAATGTATCCAATAGGGGAGTCTGTTGGACAGTGGAGGAAACCCAGCCAGTGACACACGTATGTAAAAAAAAGACTTAAGCCGGGTAAAGCAATGCATCTCCATCCCTTTGATGGAAAATTAAGGGAAAAAAGTTGGGACTTTGAATGAGGTGCGTGAGAACAACCGGCCCTAAGCAAACAATACTTACCGACCAGCCTGCTAACAAACCGAATCAACCTGTTCAACAATGTACGTTAAACAGCGGTATTGTTTACTTAGGGCTGGTTGTTCTCACACACCTCATTCAAAGTCCCAACCTTTTTAACAGCCAGTGACATCCCAGTGGGTTGGCACAAACAGTGGTGCATTCTGGGATACGTTATAAAAGCCAAGGGCACATGTAACAGGGTGTCTTTGGGCGGGAAGCCAGGTCCAGTGGATGCTGAAGGGATGGAGTTGAAGGCAGAGCAACCTTGGGAAAAACAGTGTCCGTCAGTACCAGGAAGCTTGCCAGGGGTCTGCCCAGGAAGGGGACCACTCCAGTGGGGAGTCAGTGGACAGGAGCTAGCATACACAGCAAGTGAGAAAGGGGTGCCAAGTTAGGATGCTGAAGATAAAAACTATACCAGGATCATATTCTTTATCTTCACTTCAGTGGCAAGGTGAAGCAGCGGCCTTGCCGCGCACTACAGCTAGAAAAAACCCCTGGACTGTTCATTGTCTGAACCAAGCATCTAAAGTGATACGTTTCCACAGACTGTTGCTATGGGTAACCCAGGGGAATCCAGAAAGTGCAATTCTCAGCAGTCCTCTAGGGGGCAGTGCTACATCATACAGGGAGATCAGTGCTTGCAACTGTCCGTCGATCATCCCTGACGGTTCCCTGTGTCCTCCTCCTCCTCTGCCCCCTTCCCCCCTCCCCCCGTGTGCTCCTCCTCCTGGCTCCCTGTGTCCTCCTCCTCCCCCCCCCCCAATTGTAAAAAAATAAATACATAAAAATAAAATACTGACACCATCCACTGCCCTACTGACAAAGTCCACTCCGCACTCCTCTCCTGCACATACTTCCCACCTCCATACACTCCGCACTCATCTACTGCACATACTACCCACCACCATACACTCCGCACTCCTCTCCTGCACATACTACCCACTGCACATACAGGGCCGCCATCAGGGGGGTCTGGCAATACACTTGTAAGGGGCCCGAGCTTCCAAGGGGGCCCGGCCCACACCCCCTACAGCAGGGGTGGGGAACATATGGCCTCTCTGTGCCTGATTCAGCTGGGCTGTCAGAACAGAGCCAATGTTCCCTGTATAGTTCAGGCTCCGTCCTGACAGTCTGAGTGAGTCATAGGTGGAGTGATATCAAAGGCACTCTGCCTGTGAGGAGACTAACCAATACAGGAAGCATCGCCTCTATCTTCCTCCAGCGCGGCGCTGCTCCTGAGTCTCTAGACAGCATTTCCTGCCAGCAGTACCCACAGCAGTACCAGCCATCAGTACCAGCCTTTGCCAGCGGTACCCACAGCAGTACTAGTCAGCAGTACCAGCCTGAGCCAGCAGTACCCACAGCAGTACCAGCCAGCAGTATACCAGCCTGAGCCAGCAGTACCCACAGCAGTACCAGCCAGCAGTGTACCAGCCTGAGTCAGCAGTACCCACAGCAGTACCAGTACCAGCATTTCCCACCAGCAGTACCAGCCAGCTGTACCTACCAGCAGTACCAGCCAGCAGTACCCACCAGCATTACCAGCCAGCAGTACCCACCAGCAGTACCAGCCAGCAGTATCAGCCAGCAGTACCCACCAGCAGTACCTGCCAGGAGTACCAGCCACCTGTACCCACCAGCAGTACCCGCCAGCAGTACCCACCAGCAGTTCTTTTCAAAATGTACCACTGCACTCCAAACTGACAGACGCAAATCTGGAAAACCAGTTGTGAGTAGCAACACCATCAATACCAGCTAACATCACACACCTCACCAAAGAGAAGCAATTCCATGCTTGCAACTGTCCCCCCAAAGCCGCATCAATCACCCCCACTGTCAACCAGGGACGATCATCTATGGGTGCAATGTGGGTCATAGTGGCCACCCTGCACACATGGATGATAGTCCACTGAGTTTACCCACCCTGGTTTTCCCTCTCATCAACATGTCATTGTCATTTTATTTAAATTAAGGCTTTTTTTTGTTTTCATTACACACCTTATTTTAGGGCCAGTGACCTCTCTATGCAATGCAAGCAGATTATGGCTGGTGGGAGAGGCTGGCAGGGGGGCTGTATATAGCTTCCTGAAAACATCACAGCACTCTGCCTTCGTACTCTTCCCAAGAGCCCCCCAGCCCCGATGGGAGCAGTGGGCTGACTGTTGGAATGAATTATAGAAATATCAAAATGTCTGGATGAGTGGGTGTCAGTCTGGAAGGGTGGGCAATCCTAGGCAGGCTTTTTTTGCATGCAGACCACCCTAGGAAATGTCCACATGTGATGCCGAGCTTTCATGATCTACAGAACTAAAATTTTATTTATGACAGGTACTTATAAATCGCTGTCAATTTACTCAGCACTTTTACACATGTAGCACTACTCCCTTGGGAGCTGCTGAATACGGGTTCCACTGGTTTACCACTAGCAACAGTAGAACAATCTCGCATGTTTCCAAGTGTTTACCTTAGACAAGGATCAGTCCAGTTTCTTTGGTTTTTAGGTTTTATTAGGAACTTGGATAGGAGAAGGGATGAGTGGGATACTCCAACTGACTAGAATTATGCACAATCGGCAAGAACAACTTGAAAAATGCTGGTTAACGCTGTGTAACGCTGAGTAACGCTGTGTTGAGGTAGTCATGGCTAGGCCTCTGCTTCACTTTGCCCTTGGCTGTGAAAAGAGTCCTTAAGCTTTCTTAGGTGATCCTTTCCTAAGGAAAGCTGTAAGTTAAGACAGATTGTACTGCTGAGCAACTTCAGGGCCCTTCCTGGCGCCCCCTTTTTATGCCCTAATCTTCAGGATTTAACTGCTTGGCACCCCCTTTAGTGTAACACTCTGGGTTAGCTGGCTCCTTGATCCCCCTGATAATTCTGAAGTGGTCACCTCTCTTAGGCAGACCCCTGGGCAGGTCCTTGAGTACTCACGACATGGTTTTTCCTGAAGTCTCCTGCCCAGCAGCTCCACTGGTCAGTACACTGGAACCTCTGCAGCCCAGCTCAACCCCTGATCCCTAGGCCGACTGCCTGGACCACCTTCCTCACTTCAGCAGGAGGAGAGACAGCCGTCCGCCTCCTCCTGGGACTTTGCTCCCGCCAAAAGACACCCTGTCACATGCCCCCTCAGGATTTATTTACAATCCCAGGATGCATTGCAGCAATGCCCACCCACTGGGACGGTCATAAACCCTGGTGTGCTATTGGCTCGGTTTCCTCCACTGTCCAACAAGATCCCTCATTGGATACAGTGGGGAGACTCCCCAGACCCAATAAGTTACACCTGGAAGCATGTGACAGGCTAACTAACAGATCAGGCTCTACTGATAAGCAGAACAGGGCCACATATATATTTTACCTAGCACCTACCTAGGAGGGTGCTACACACACATATTGTTCAGTCCCATGCAATCTATGGTCCCTAGCCCGCATTCATACATACACATACTAAGGCCAATGTAGACAATGTAGGTGTGTTAGCCCCCGTTCACTTAGGGGCGACGCTACTTCGCACCGTGACCTCCGAGGTCGCGGTGCGAGCAGCGCGCCGCGACCTCGGAGCGGCCGCCACGGACTTCATAACATTGAAGTCTATGGCGGTCACCTCCTGGTCGCCCCAAAGAAGCTCCGGACCCTTTTTCTAAGTCGGAGCGACTTGTGTCGCTCCTATTAGAACGGGTCCGCAGCTTCCCTATGGGAGGCGACCTACGGCGACCTGTGAGGCGACCAGGTCGCCTCACAGGTTGCCTTAGTGTGAACGGGGGCTGACTGTTCAGATCACCAGGTGAGACCAGAGGGTAAAAAAGCGTAAAAAAAAAAAAAAAAAAACTAATGCAGCCATCATATCTAATGATTGTTAATCTGCAGTGTATAACATTTTTGGTTTTGGGTTTAACCACTTGCCGACCGCTCATGTTGACGGTACTGCGGCAAAGTGGCTCGATATCGTCCAGCGACGTAGACCTATGTCGCTGGATCCCGTCCCCCCTCGCTGGCGCGCGCGCGCCGCCGGAGGCTCGCTCCCGCTGTATTCAGACACAGCGGGAGTCGGGCCAGGGGAGGAGAGGCGGCGATCACCGCTGCTCTTCCCCAATCGTCGGGGATCGAGTGAGGAAATCGCCTGCTTGTGTAAACAAAGCGGGCGGATCTCCCATGTGACAGACAGTGACAGATTACAGGATTCAGCATAGCTGAACCTTTCGATCTGTGTCTGTGTCACACAACCCTCTCCCCACACACGTCAGTAAGCATGAGGCATACATTTAACCCCTTGATCACCAATAAAGTTAATCCCTTCCCTGCCAGTGTCATTATTACAGTAACAGTGCATATTCATAGCACTGATTACTGTAGTAATGTCATTGGTACCCCCAAAAGTGTCGAAAATGTCAGTTAGGGGTCCGATCTGTCCGCCGCAATGTCGCAGTCCCACAAAAAAAAATCGCAGATCGCCACAATTACTAGTAAAAAAAAAAAATAAACAATAAAAACGACAAATCTTTCCCGTAGTTAGTAAACGCAATAACATTTGCGCAAACCAATCAAAATTGTGATTTTTTTTTTACCAAAAATATGAAGGCAGAAAACAAATTGGCCTAAAATGTTAAAACATTTTGATTTTTACATTTTTTTTGGGGAATGTTATATATCAGAATGTAAAAAATATTGTTTTTTTTTTTTTTTTCAAAATTGTTGCTATTTTTTTCAAAAATTAAAAATCGCACAGGTGATCAAATACCACCAAAAAAAGCTCTATTTGTGGGGAAAAAAAGGACATAAATTTAATTTGGGTACAGCGTCGCACGACCGCGCAATTGTCCGTTAAAGTAACGCAGTGCCGAATCGCAAAATATAGCCTGGTCAGGAATGGGGTAAAATCTTCCGGTTAAAAATACGCTCATTGAGAATTTTTTTGTCAAAGACATGTAGCTAAATACATTTTGGCCTAAATATATGACAAAAATTTAATATATTGGATATTTTTTAACTGTCAAAGTAGAAAATGTCAATTTTTTCGCAAACTTTTCGCTATTTTTTTATTAATATTGCAAAAAATGAAAAGCGAAGAGGTGATCAAATACCAACAAAAGAAAGCTCTGTTTGTGGGGAAAAAAAGGATGTAAATTTCGTTTGGGTACAGGGTTGCATGACCGCGCAATGGTCAGTTAAATTTGTGCAGTGCCAAATTGCAAAAAGTGGCCTGGACGTAAAGCAGGAAAATCCTCCGGTGGTAAAGTGGTTAATACCCCTTTAAATTGAGGCATTGTGAGAGATTGATCATTCTAAATCTTTTATGTAGCAGCTCCCATTAGTGTGCAGTATGTCCAATGAAAATGAGCTTCTAGTTGCTAAAAATTCCTGTGTATCCCGAAGCTAAACACAAGGCTTTTATGGCTTTTGCATCATGCCTGTTGGCATGCGACCTTATATGAACCACTTTACAAACTTCATTAAAAATATCCTAAAACAAGCCTTACTTAGAAAAACACTTTAGTACTTCTGTAGGCAACAATTTTTTTTTCAAGTTTCCTTACCTACAAGAATATTACACTAGAGAATAAATACGTATTTCAATGGATACCGCAAATATAAAAAAAAAAAAAAAAAGATTTCCCGCATGACAGAACACCGGCCATGTCCTATATTTTACCCCGTAAATGGACTTTTCTTTTAACTACGCCTCTGTTGTTTGCTCCCATGAATCTTTTGTGTCGATTGTTTTAATAATTATTTCACTTTGCCGCTAATGAACTGTACTTTCCGCATGAATACCTCTTTTCATAGACAGCAGAGGCGCGTGTGAACAGTCCAGAAAAATGGCCGTCCTAAGGGGTGACACCCCTAAAACAGGACCACCACATTTTGTACAGGCTTGTGTGTCTTATGAAATATGTAATCTGGGTATTATATAGCTGTGGCCAAAAAGTTTTGAGAATGACACAAATATTAATTTTCACAAAGTCTGCTGCTTCCGTGTTTTTAGATCTTTTTGTCAGATGTTACTATGAGATACTGAAGTATAATTAAAATCATTTCATAAGTGTCAAAGGCTTTTATTGACAATGACATGAAGTTTTTGCAAAGAGTGAATATTTGCAGTATTGACCCTTCTTTTTCAAAACCTCTGCAATTCTCCCTGGCATGCTGTCCATCAACTTATGTGCCACATCCTGACTGATGGCGCCCATTCTTACATAATCAATGCTTGGAGTTTGTAGGAATTTGAGTTTTTTTTTGTTCACCCGCCTCTTGAAGATTGACCACAAGTTCTCAATGGGATTAGTGTCTGGGGAGTTTCCTGGCCATGGACCCAAATTTACGATGGTTTGTTCTCCAAGCCACTTTTTTTTTTTTAAATTGTAATTTTTATTGAAAATGGAAGCATAGATAAGTAACAAACAAGGGGTAAGGGACATCTAAAAAAAGAAAAGACAATAAACCATAACATTGCAAAACGAGATCAAACAGTCCCAATTGGAACATGCAGTTACAACAAAGTATGCCACAAGGGAGAAAGACTATATAAAATAAACCAAAGACTCCGAAGTACAGGATAGTAGAAAAAAATGCATAGCAAACAGCAAATAGCCACCCGCACCACACACTCAACTCAGGCTAGAGTCCTGCATATCCCAATCCGCCCATACAGCGTTGAAGCGCGTAACTTCATCATGAACCGTAGCAGTTAGGAATTCCATTCTCCGTATCTCCAACACCAGGTGTTGAAAGAGAACAGCATCAGGCGGCCCCGTTTGCCGCCAACACAACGGGATTGCTCTTCTAGCAGCCACTAAGAGGAAAGATAGTAACCGCCTGGTAGGCTTGGAGACCCGGGGAAGGGAAGGCCCAGCAGATAATGCAAGGGATCCAACGGGAGCGACAGACCCGTTACTGACTGTAGCTTCGACTCCACCATTGCCCAGAAAGGTTGAATTAGAGGACACTGGCAGAAAATATGAAAAAGGGTACCCGTCCCAGTACTACAGCGCCAGCAAGCAGCCGGGAAAGACGGGTCAATCTTATGTAATTTGGACGGGGTC
The DNA here is from genome assembly GCF_965119305.1 of Pelophylax lessonae. Lineage (NCBI taxonomy): Eukaryota > Metazoa > Chordata > Amphibia > Anura > Ranidae > Pelophylax > Pelophylax lessonae. Next base: position 32,512,578 of record NC_138772.1, read on the forward strand.
CTATACCAGAATAACAAAATTTTTAAGGTAGTCTCTCTCTGCACCACACACCGAGAAGATTCTCCAAGCCACTTAGTTATCATTTTTGCCTTATGACAAGGTGCTCCATCATGCTCGAAAAGGTATTGTTCCTCACCAAACTGTTCTTGAATGGTTGGGAGAAGTTACTCTTGGAGGATGTTTTTGTACCATTCTTTATTCATGGCTGTGGTCCAACATTGTGAGTGAGCCCACTCCCTTGGCTGGGAAGCAACCCCACACATGAATGGTCTCAGGATGCTTTACTGTTGGTATGACACAGGACTCATAGTAGCGCTCACCTTTTCTTCTCCAGACAAGGTTTTTTCCCAGATGCCCCAAACAATAGGAAAGGGGGATTCATCAGAGAAAATGACTTTTCCCCAGTTCTCAGCAGTCCAATCCCTGTACCTTTTGCAGAATATCAAGTTGTCCCTGATGTTTTTCCTGGAGAGAAGCCCTTTCCTGGAGAAAAGCCCTTCTTTGCTGCCCTTTTTGACACCAGGCCATCCTCCAAAAGTCTTCTCCTCACTGTGCGTCAGAGATGTATAGTAACTAAGTAGAACTACTTCACTACTGTACTTAAAGCGGAGTTCCGGGCACAGAAACATTTTTTCAGTGAACATACCCCCGGGCTAGTACATTCCACAATGGCTAGCCTCTGATCTGTCCCGGTTCGCACTTACCTGCAAGAAGAAATACTCACTTATAAAATTTCTTCCACAGCGTTGCCATCTCTGTTGTGGGCAGCTGAAGCTGGCGCAATCCTCTTCTGCGTCCTCTTCCGTGTCTTCTTCTCCCAGAATGCGCCTGCACGGGCCCCTCTCGTCACTTCCGGTGCGGCGCCGCATTCCTCCACAGCTTCTGGGCATGCCCAGAAGCTGTTTAGCAGGGAATGCGGCGTCGCACCGGAAGTGACGAGCGGGGCCGGTGCCGTCGCGTTGATTCCTGGGAGCGATGACGTTCAGCTCCCAGGAATCATTGCAAACCGGAAGAGACGGCGCGGGCCGAGGCCGCAGAGGGAGGAAGTGAAAATAGGTGAGTATTTCTTTCTACAATTACGAGGTAAGTAAAAAAATAAAAAAATCCTAACTATCCAATTCCTTTTCAGGTGAAGCAAAGCAAGCGGATGGGCACAAAAAAAAAGGTCTATTTTGTGCCCGGAACTCCACTTTAAGTACTGAAAGGCGGTCTCTGTACTTTCCTAGAATATAATTTTTTTCTCCTACTTCCACTTTTACTTCACTACATTTTTTCGATGATTTCAATACTTCTACTCCGATATTTTTTTTTGTGCTGCATAGTTACTCATTACTATTATAAAAATTACCACTGCCAGAACAGTAGATGGCAGGTTTCATGAAGCTCAAAACATGTGTATTATCAGCGCATACGAAAATAAAAGCTACTGTATGTATAAATAAAAGCAGCATTTGAAATAAAAAAAAAACAATATGATGTTCAAACCTTTGACTTCTTTCTTTAATAACTACATAACACAGTACTTGTACTTTTACTTTCAGTACTTGAGTAGCAATTTTTTTTTCAAAACTACTGGTACTTTTACTTTCAGTACTTGAGTAGCAAAATTTTTTAAAAAAACTACTTGCAATACTTAAGTACAAAAAATGTTGAATACTTTAGTACTTCTACTCAAGTCACTTTTTGATCGAGCACTTGTACTTTTACTCAAGTATGGGTTTCCAGTACTTTATACAACTCTGCTGTGCATGCAGATGGACTCACACCTGCCTGCTGTCATTCCTGAGCAAGTTCTGCACTGGTGGTGCCCCGATCCCGCAGCTCAATCAACTGTAGGAGACCGTCTGGGTGCCCTGAAGCCTTCTTCACAACAATTGAACCTCTCTCCTTGAAGTTCTTGATAATCTGATAAATGGTTAGTTAGGTACAATCTTACTAGGAGCAATACCCTTGCGTGTGAACCCCCTTTTGTGCAAAGCAATGATAACTGCATATGTTTCCTTGCAGGTAACTATAGTTAACAGAAGAAGAACAATGATTTCAAGCACCACCCTCCAGTCTGTAATTATACAGTAACTCAATCAGCATTACAGAGTGATTTCCAGCCTTGTCCTCGTCAACACTGAAACCTATGTTAACGAGAGAATCACTGACATGATGTCAGCTGATCCTTTTGTGGCAGGGCTGAAACGCAGAAGGAATGTTTTTTTTTTATGGGATTAAGTTCATTTTAATGGCAAAGAGGGACTTTGCAATTAATTAATTGCAATTCATCTGATCACTCTTCATAACATTCTGGAGTATATATGAAAAACATTATATATTGATATATAATGGCTGCGCTCAACCAATCTTGTGGGTGGTATAAGTTGATACCTTAATATGTGTGAACCTTGTGATAAAACAACACTGGCTAGTGCATAAGAAGTATATATATATATGCAGGATGTGCAAAATGGCAAACTCACAGTATCAAATAAAATAAATATAAATAAAAATCCAAGTGCAATTAACCACTTTACCACCGGAGGATTTTGCTGTCTTACGTCTGGGCCACTTTTTGCGATTCGGCGCTCTGCGACTTCAACTGACAATTGCGCGGTCGTGCGACGCCGTACCCAAACGAAATTTACGTCCTTTTTTTCCCACAAACAGAGCTTTCTTTTGGTGGTATTTGATCACCTGTGCGATTTTTACTTTTTGCGCTATAAACAAAAAAAGAGCGTTTATTTTGAAAAAATAACAATATTTTTAACATTTTTTTATATGAAATTCCCCCCAAAAAAGATGTAAAAACCAATTTTTTTAAAAAAATTTGGCCAATTTGTTTTCTGCTACCTATGTTTGGTAAAAAAAATAAGCATATTTTGATTGGTTTGCGCAAAAGTTATTGCGTTTACTAACAAAGGGAAAGATTTCTGTCATTTTTGGTGTTTTTTTTTAACGCGTAATGGCGGCGATCTGCGATTTTTTTTGTGGGACTGCGACATTGCGGCGGACAGATCGGACCCTTGACTGACATTTTTGACACTTTTGGGGGTACCAGTGACATTACTGCAGTAATCAGTGCTATATATATGCACTGTTACTGTAAAAATGACACTGGCAGGGAAGGGGTTAATTTTATTGGAGAGGGAGGGGTTAATGTATGCCTGGTGCTTACTGACGTGTGGGGGGGGGGAGGTGACTGAGTGAGTCATGGACAGATCGGATGTCCAGCTATGCTGAACAGTCCGATCTGTCACTCCCTGTCACTATGGAGATCCGCCCGCTGTGTTTACACACAGCGGGCGGATCTCCAGACTCGATCCCCGACGATCGGGTAAGAGCAGCGGCGATCGCCGCTGCTCCTCCCCTGGCCCGACTCCCGCTGTGAATGAAAACAGCGGGAGCGAGCCTCCGGCGGCGCGCAAGCGCCGCCCAGAAGGGGGAGTGTCTGACGACGTAGTACTACGTCGTCAGACGATAACGAGCCACTCTGCCGCAGTAATATTACTGTGAGCAGTCGTAAAGTGGTTAATGGTTATAAACTCAAATTGCAACAATCACATATAATAAGTGTATAAATAAATTATATACTGTATATATAGATATGTGGTCCTAAAGTGCAGACTAAATAAATATAGTGCAAACAATAAATCCAAACAAAGGATGGTAGATAGGATCATAAATAAATAAATCAGTCCAGATATAAGTATGGAGTTTCTGATAGATCCTATAATTGCACTTCTTATAATCTCCAGCACCTCCACCAAGATACAGGACCACCCGATGTGTGCTTACCAGACAGAACAGACCCCTTGATTATAGGGGGTCGGTTCAGGCCTTGATTCACAGGTTAAAGACAGGATGTTGAATGGGCGAATAAACCAGTTGTTTCAATTTCCTCTAAGTGACTCCAAAGGAGTTTTTACCATCCACCTTGGAGTGATCTCAAAGCCAAGAAGTGTAGCTCCCATTGATCATATTACAATTGACAAGGAAAAACTCTCATGGTGAAGTATATCGGTAAAAGGAGTGTTTATTAAAAGAAATACACTTACATGGTGGTTTCTTTAATCGCAGTAAACAGAGACATAAAAGCCGGGGGAAACAGGTAGGAACGCCGTTTCCACGTTCCGGTTTGCATTCCACCCGGAGCTGGAAATGACGTGGCAACATGATTGCGATCAAACGTACCGACGCGTTTCGTCAGCACACAGCTGTCGTTATCAAGGGTCATACAAATTGCCACCATAAAAGCTGAGGCAGTGGGCTTCATTTTCAAAACTTTTGTCCAGGGCTGTAGATGTAAGCAGATGGACGGAAAATGTTTTGTTTGTTGAATGTTCTACTGATTTCTAGTTAATGTACAACTAGAAATCAGAAACCTGTGTGCTCCCCTGGTCCCCCCATCTCCACTGTGCTGCCCCCCCCCCCCCACTGTGCTCCCTCCCCTCTCCTGACAGCTGCTGCAGGGGATGTGTCACAATAGAGAACCAGGAAGGGGTCGGTAAATATGTAATTTACCAGCTCCTTCCTTTTCTGAATGGACAGAGTCATAGTCAGTGACATTGTAAAAAAATACAATTAAAAGACCAAAAAATAAATTCTACTGACACCAGTGGGGGTACTTCCAGGATCGCAAAGGTCACACTTGCAACCGGGCCCTAGCATTCCATCATCGTGGGGAGGCCCCAAGATGGTGGGAAGGGGGCCCACTGCAGAACTTGTGAAAGGGTCCTGCTGTGGGACCATAATAAAGGGCCCTGCCATGAGAGTAAAGGGCCCCAAGATCAGTGGGAAGAGCCCCAGGCTTTAAGGGAAGGGCCCTGACCAGGGGTCCGGGGGCCCTTCATGGTTTCTTGCATTGGGGCCCTGAAGGTTCTAGTTACGCCTCTGCTGGGATGTAAGGGTTAGCTCTACTAGGCAGGTTTTCTCTGGCTTTTTGGAGAAGCACTGCCCTCTGCTGACTAGGTTTTCCTGGGCTTTTGGGGAAGTACTGCCTTTTGCTGGGGCAAACACTTAAAAAGGGAGGGAACCACCTCTCAGGGGTGCCTCAGTGAGTAAGAGGTTACCAGCAGGTACAGGCACAGATCTGCTTACTGGCACCTTTATATCTGAAAGAGAAATTTCTACACAAGTGAACCCCAGAACATTGGAAGTGAGGGAAGAATTAATCGATAAAGCCTGGAAACCTCTTCACACACCAGTTGACCTTTGAGTCTTTGTTGTCAATGGCTACAAGTGACAATAGAGACAGAGATGGAGAATGCTCACAAAATGGCCAAGGACATAAAAAAACTCAGTTCATGCATCCCTGGTCCCTGACCGGTATAAAATCCCTTTCTGTGTGCACTTCGGCTGCTGAAGACGTTGGATGACGAAACGCGTACAGTGCCATCGCATCACTTCCGGTTTCGGCTATTGCGCGGAACGCATTGCGTTCCAACATCTGTTACATGCTCATTTTACACTGAGAAATTTGTGTACTATACATGAGAGCAGACCTCCCTGATACCTGGGCATCCCTGTGGGAACCATCCCGGAGCCTTACTAGGCACCTTTCATACATTCCTATCCCAGGACCCCTGGAGTGGACCAGGACCCATCAGAGGAATTAATTACACTGTTTATATACCCGCTCTTTACCCCTGTGTGGGGTGGGTATTTCTGGTGAGTGGGCTACCTACTTTAGGGGCACTGAGCACCTCACCTACCATCCACCACGGGTTGATTCCAGTATACCATATGAAGACTTCAGTCACTTATATGGACTAATTTGTTCACTTCATCACTTTATTAGATCACCTTAGTTTATTCCTATTTATTATTCACCATCCATTTTTTGGTATATACAGCACAGCCTTTTTCGCTGTCACGGGGTCACTTTATATTTTCATTATTCATTGTATTTGCACTGGTCACCTTAATTATTGATCTATTTGCTACATCATTTATCCTTGCACTTTATTGGACCCCGTTTATTTACTTTCTATTGTTTTCATTGCATTTTGCACTGGTCACCTTAATTATTGATTAATTTGCTATAATATTTATGCTCGCACTTTATTGGACCCTATTTATTTATATTTTATAATTTTATGCACTATTCACTATAATTGTTATTTATTTCTACACTTTATAAGGTTTGCATATTATTATATTTTAGGTGTATTTATGATCATTATTTATCGTTGGTACCATATTGATATTTATTTATTCATTCATTGATCTTTGTGCATACTTTATATACCTTCCTGTCTTACTATATACACATTCACTATAGACAGCGCCATTCCCACACCCTTATCTCTCACTTTGAAGTACAATGCTGCCATAGCTCTTGCACCAACTTCCGTAGCTGGAAGCCTCCACATAAGGGCCTCCTCCAAGCAAGAAAACTTCACAAGAATGCGGAGATTGGGTTTGAGTTTCCCAATAATGTGGGAAAACGAGAAGAGGAAATGAAGGGCAGGTAGAGTCCTGCACATGGCAGGAAAGGAGCTGGATTCGGTCTACTCTGAAATGTTTCCAGGTCAGGTACGGCAGTTTAGTGAGAGCAACAAACAGAAAAATTCCTTTGGCTGACCTCCTGGCATCATGGCATGGGCTCACGCCTTAGGAAGTCATGGAAGGAATATGTGATAAAGTTGCTGTGAAATAACAACCCATATAAGCTGAGCAATGCATTAAGGTGTTTACAGTAAGGTGCCCCCTAATGTAAATGATAAGGACACCATCAATCAACGTGGCAGTACACAAATCCTCAGACCTGATCAGCAGAGGCGTAACTAGAACCTTCAGGGCCCCGGTGCAAGAAACCATGAAGGGCCCCCCGGACCCTTGGCCGGGCCCTTCCCTTAAAGCCTGGGCCTTTTCCCACTGATCCTGGGGCCCTTTATTACGGTCCTGCAGTGGGACCCTTTCACAGGTTCTGCAGTGGGCCCCCTTCCTGCCATCTTGGGGCCTCCCCAGGGTGGTGGAATGCCAGGTCCAGGTCGCAAGTGTGACCTTTGCAATCCTGGAAGTTCTCCCACTGGTGTCAGTAGTTTTTATTTTTTGGTATTTTAATTGTATTATTTTTTATAATTTTAATTTATTTTTTTACAATGTCACTGACTATGACTCTGTACATTCAGAAAAGGAAGGAGCTGGTAAATTACAAACTTACTGACCCCTTCCTGGTTCTCTATTTTGACACACCCCCTGCAGCAGCCGGTAGGAGAGGGAAGGAAGCCCAGTGGGGGGGGCAGCACAGTAGGGGGGGGGGGCAGGGGAGCATGCAGGGACCCAGAGAAAGCAGAACACAAATTAACTGGATAGGAGGAGTGGCGGGGGCAGCATACAGAGGAACCAATCTCAGCTACAGGAGGAAAAAGGAGGACAGTAATTTATCTACATGCTGCCCCCTCCATCCCTCCTATGCAGGTGTACAGGGGAGCCGCACAGGCCCCCTGGAGCATGGGGCCCGGTTGCAATTGCAACCCCTGTAGTTACGCCCCTGCTGATCAGTGTAGCACTGCCCCCGTAAGGACTGCTGGATACTGACTCTGCGGGCTCCACTGGTTAACAACACACGGTTATGATTAGATAAAGCTCCTGGATCCCTCCTTGCTCCTGTTGGCTCTTGACAGAAATAAACAGTCTAGGGGTGTTGGTGTTTTGTTGTTTATTGGTATTTGGGATAGGAGAAGGGAATAGTGGGATACTCCAAGTGAACTATTCACAACATTTGAGGACTTCTATCTTCAAATCTCTGCTGATAGATATGGAACAACCAGGCTGTTAATTCACCCTGCCACTGGGAGGAATGGGGTTTAGTCTCTTGTTTTCTTTACTCTCTCTAACAAGGTGACTTGATGGATGATCACCTATCTTCAGGACACTCTACCTAGCATCCTCTTCCTGCTGACACCCGTCCACTGACTATCCTATGAGCAGGGGTGTCCCCCGTCAGGTCAGGCCCCTTGACACGAGTTCCTGTATTCACGATACTGCAGAAACAGGACCTCCAGTGTCTCCCCTCTCAGTCAGCTTCCCTGGACCTCTGGTTTCAGCTCCTATTGACCACTCCTCCGGCCCTCAGAACGACCTCTACAGAGGAGGAGGCAGCTGCCCCCTCCCTCCGAAACTCCGCTCTAAAACGAAAGACCACGAGCACATGTGCTCCCGGCTTTTATACAGTATCCCAACATGCACTGAGGCAGCCTGCCCTCTGCCAATCACCAGGGCTGTATCAAAAGCCTATGCACCCGTTCGTCAGGTTTCCTCCCACTGTCCAACATGCCTCCCTATTGGACCAGCGTGAAACACTCTCTAGACTGAATGAATTGCATACTGAGCACAATGAACAGACCTCCCTAACAGATCCTGCTCTCTGGTAGGCAGAGAACAATATAGATTTACCTGCAGCCCCTCTGGTAAGCAGACAGAGCTGAAAACTATACTCTCTCACTAGAACCTACCTAGGAGGGTGCTACATCAGCAACACTTTCAACAGTGATCTCTGGGTACCGCGCTGGCCATTCTTATGTTTATGTGATGCAAATATGTGGTGGCTGGGCACTAAGGCCATTAAAGCCGATTTTTACTGTATCTGAGCACCACAAACCAAAAACAAAATTTATTTAACCACTTTACCACCGGAGGATTTTGCTGTCTTACGTCTGGGCCACTTTTTGCGATTCGGCACTGTGCAACTTTAACTGACAATTGCGCGATCGTGTGACGCCATACCCAAACGAAATTTACCTCCTTTTTTTCCCACAAACAGAGCTTTCTTTTGGTGGTATTTGATCACGTGTGCAATTTTTACTTTTTGCGCTATAAACAAAAAAAAAGCGTAAATTTTGAAAAAATAACAATATTTTTCACATTTTTTCATATGAAATTCCCCCCCAAAAAAATGTAAAAATCTAATTTTTTTTAAATTTTTGGCCAATTTGTTTTCTGCTACCTATGTTTGGTAAAATAAGCGTATTTTGATTGGTTTGCGCAAAAGTTATTGCGTTTACTAACTAAGGGAAAGATTTATGTCATTTTTGGTGTTTTTTTTTTTAACGAGTAATGGTGGCGATCTGCGATTTTTTTTGCGGGACTCCGACATTGCGGCGGACAGATCGTACCCTTGACTGACATTTTTGACACTTTTGGGGGTACCAGTGACATTACCACAGTAATCAGTGCTAAAAATATGCACTGTTACTGTAAAAATGGCACTGGCAGGGAAGGGGTTAATTTTATTGGAGAGGGAGGGGTTAATGTATGCCTGTGCTTACTAACGTGTGTGGGGGGAGGTGACTGAGTGACACAGGGACAGATCGCATGTTCAGCTATGCTGAACCCTGCAATCTGACACTGCCTGTCACTTAGGAGATCCGCCCACTTTGTTTACACAGGGGGGCGGATCTCCACACTCGATTCCCCAACGATCGGGGAAGAGCAGCGGCGATCACCGCCGCTCCTCCCCTGGCCCGACGCCCGCTGTGACTGAATACAGCGGGAGCGAGCCTCCGGCGGTGTGCGCGCGCCGCCGAGAAAGGGGAGTGTCTGGCGACGTAGGTCTATGTCGTCAGACCTACAAGAGCCACTTTGCCGCAGTAGAGCTCTAGTGAGCAGACGAAAAGTGGTTATGTTTCTCATGGAGAAGCATCACTTCTAAGTTGGAGCGCTGCCTTATCGCCAGCCTTGCATTGTACAGCAGCCTCAGCCACCTTGGAGAGCACTAGAAAGCACTTTCCCCGGGCCTCCACTTGGGTGTAGAACGCTCCCCCCAGAATTTGTAATGTTCACCAATAATATGGGAGAACTCTTCCTTTAGGTTGGGTTCACACTGGATTGCTAAGCGGCTCGCAGCAGAAGGGTCCCGTTCACCGTTTCAGGATTTTTGGCTAAATTCGGACCTGAAACTGGCCAGAAGACACACACGAATTTCCTGCAAACCACTCTGCAGCTGTCCCGGAGATGTGTGAACCAACTCCATTGAGAGCCGGTCACAATCTTCTGACTTGAGAATCGGATGCGAAGAAACCCACATCCAATTCGCACCAGTGTGAACCCAACCTTAACTTGGCCATAAACACTATATTGTCAAAAGTATTGGGACACCTGCCTTTACATCATGGGTGTCCAACCTTTTGGCTTCTCTGGGCCACATTGAGTGTAGAGAAATTTTCTCGGGCCGTATATAAAATATATACTATAGTTAAGGTATAAAAGTAATAAAATGCAGCTGCGCCCTCCCGTCGTGCTGCCGCGCCCCCCCCCCAGCACTAATTTAACACAACTAGTGGATGATCCCCTCCGAGGCAGCCTCTGTGGCCGTGCCCCCAACTCGACTTCCTTCCTCCCCAGCAAAAAAACAAAAAATTGTCAGGGGGCAGTGGGCCGCATTGCCTGCGGTTCTGGGCCGCATGCGGCCGCCGGGCCGCAGGTTGGACATGCCTGCTTTACATGCACATGAAATTGAATGGCATCCCAGTCTTAGTCCGTAGGGTTCAATATTGAGTTGGCCCACCCTTTGCAGCTATAACAGCTTCAACTCTTCTGGGAAGGCTGTCCACAAGGTTTAGGAGTGTCTATGGGAATATTTGACCATTCTTCTAGAAGCGCATCTGATAGGTCAGGCACTGTTGTTGGATGAGAAGGCCTGGCTCGCAGTCTCCGCTCTAATTAATCCCAAAGGTGTTCTATCGGGTTGAGGTCAGGACTCTGTGCAGGTCAGTCAAGTTCCTCCACCTCAAACTCGCTCATCCATGTCTTTATGGACCTTGCTTTGTGCACTGGTGCGCAGTCATGTTGGAACAGAAAGAGGCCATCCCCAAACTGTTCCCACAAAGTTGGGAGCATGAAATTGTCCAAAATGTCTTGGTATGCTGACGCCTTAAGAGTTCACTTCACTGGAACTAAGGGGCCAAGCCCAACCTCTGAAAAACAACCCCACACCATAATCCCCCCTTCACCAAATGGTTTGGACCAGTGCAGAAAGCAAGGTCCATAAAGACATGGATGAGCGAGTTTACGGTGGAGGAACTTGATTGGCCTGAGTGCATCCCATCCCTACTTTATGTGCAGTGGCGGCCCATCCATTGGGGGAGCAGGGGCGCCGCCCCCTATCCATGCATCTGGCCCCCTATTCCACATGCGGGGTGCCGGACACATGGATTTCAATGTTTTTTTTTTTAATTTTTTATTGAAGCACATGATTAAAGCCAGAGGCTCTAATAGGCTTCAAAAAAAGGTGGGCACTGCGCCCCGAGCCCCCCCAGTTGTATGACAATAGCGAATGAATATTCGCTATTGTCACACGGATTCTCCTCCTGTCCAATCAGGAAGCGGATCCTGAGACCCATTTCCCGATCGGCCGAAAGGATAAACCATGCTATTGGCCAAGGAGGAGGTAGGAGACGCAGGGGAAGCCCGACCCACGGAGGAGACTGAGGGGAAAGCTGCCGCCGCCGCTGCCTGCTCTTCACATGTCAGTCCAGGGTGAGTGAGCCGGCGAGCGGGGGGGGGGGGGTATGGTGTGCGGACTGGTGTGGTCCGGGGGGGTATGGTGTGCGGACTGGAGCTGGTGTGGTCTGGGGGGGTATGGTGTGCAGGCTAGTGTGGTCTGTCTGCTGCCCCCCCCCGGCCCATGGAGCACCAGCCACCAATGTTTATATGTATTTTATAAATGTAAGCAATAAGTACAGACTGGGAGAGGGAATAGCAGCACAAGGAGCCAATCAGCATTTTAATGAACGTGTTAATAGAAGGAGAGAGCAGAGTGACAGAGAGATGAGTTCATCAGACTGCTGCTTCTCATTTCACTGTCCATTCACAGGCTGGGGAAAGGAACAAGACCTGTATATGTTACTTAGCAGAAGCAGAGAAAAATACGTTCTCCTGCTCTACCAGACAGGGCTGTGCTGTGTAAATCCCAGGATTGCATGGACGAAAATACAAATCCTATAGCACGTAAAACAACTCAGAGTGGAAAATGGACCCAACTTGTGTTTTTATAATTATTTTAATTTTTTTTTTTTTTTTATTATTATATAATGAAGGTTGGAAGCCAAAACTGGCCATTTGCAATGCTGATTTGTTTTCTTTCTAATGGAAAGGACTGTTTATTTTTCCAATTCCCACCCAATCCTCAAATTCATCGGGGGCCACCAGTTGGCCGGTTCTCATCATTGCCATTATCAGACACAAACACGACATGCTCTGTGAAAGAAAACAGGTTGAGTCAGAGGGCCGTCACTTTAACCCGTGCCAGAGAAGTCATTGTACATGTGACCTATCTGCAAAGTGCAGAGAATCCACTTCCTACAAAACAATTATTACAAGTCCGCGCGGATCTCATGGGAACGCCGCTCCAAACACCAATGGTTAATTATTTGTACTTCCTAATCCAACCTTCCCTGGCACCACATAAAGTGAAAGAGCGCAATAAACCAGAGGAAGTACATTGTTATACTTTGTCCTGTCCGGCTCGGTTTGCAGAGAGGCGATGGCCCCCACCTCGCGAATGTCTCCTCAAGTATTGTTCCCTCTGCGCCACTTTTGAATTTGATTGCTCGCGTCCTAAATGCCAAGGCCATGGTGTGACGTCGGGATTATAAAATCTTTCCAAATTAATTAAAACGATAACTTAAAGCGGAACTTTACCCATAACAACAACTTTCTTTAGCAAGGAACATACATTCCATATTACCACTTGCCAACCACCCATGGGCATCCGTAAGGGGGGTAGGGGGGCAAGTGCCCCCCCCCCCCAGAAAAATCCTGGCCTGCTCTGGGGAATCTATGGGGACCCCGCTCTAAAGGGGATCTATGGGGAACCCTGGTCTGCTCTAAAGGGGGATCTATGGGGGACCCTGGCCTGCTCTAAAGGGGTAGAACAGTTCTCCTGCGCTCGAGTGAAAATATGACGGAGGGAATTCAGACTTGAGTGGATAAAGCTTATGGTCTTGCTGCCCCTTCAGGATCAAGGGTATCCGGAACCAACTGGGAAACAACAACAAAAAGAAAAGGGGCGCACCGACCTAGTGCATTACCACTAAAAACATTTATGGAAATATTAAAAAGTATACATTATACTCACAAAGCAGGTGTGAATATACACACATCAACATGATATACATAAAATCTCCAAGGTAGCCAAGAAACCGCACGATGCTGAATGGTATACAGTGTGCCGCATGAGGCTGCTGTGGCCAGGCTGATGCGTTTCAGGGGCGAGCCCCCTTCCTCAGAGCCAAAAAAAGTTCTAACCTATGGGGGACCCTGGCCTGCTCTAAAGGGGGATCTATCGTGATTCGCGACCCTGCTCTAAAGGGGATCTATGGGGGACCCTGACCTGCTCTAAAGGGGATCTATCGGGACCCTGCGCTAAAGGGGATCTATGGGGGACCCTGGCCTGCTCTAAAGGGGGATCTATGGGGGACCCTGGCCTGCTCTAAAGGGGATCTATGGGGGACCCTGGCCTGCTCTAAAGGGGGATCTATGGGGACCTGGCCTGCTCTAAAGGGGATCTATAGGGATCTTGGCCTGCTCTAAAAAGGGTCATATTGGCTAAATATATATATATATTCTTTGCAGGGAGAGCCTGGAGTACCTGGTGGTGCAGGAAAACCTGGTAGCACAGGGAATATAGGTGAAAAGGTAAGACAAAATAGGGATCTATAGGGACCCTGGCCTACTCTAAAGGGGGATCTATGGGGGACCTTGGCCTTGCGTGCTCTAAAGGGGGGGGTCTATGTGGGCGGAAAGGGGGAGGAGCTTGGGTGACACTAAAATTATGACCCCCCCCCCCGGAAAAAGTTCTGCGGACGCCCATGCGACCGTCCCACGCAGATGTACTGTGGCAGGGCGGCTCAACTGTGCATAATCACGGAGATCTACGTGATTATGTGCACGCGGTTTCTGCGGCGCACGCACACGCCGCTGGAGCCGGGCTCCTGCTGTGATTGGACACAGCGGGAGGTAGACCGCGGGAGGAGTGGGCTCGATCGTTGCCGGCCTCCCGCGATCTCCGGAAAAACTGACAGGAGAGCCGTCTGGAATGTAAACAATGTAAGATGGCTATCCTGTCAGAGAGGCAGAGAACGATCGTGTGATTCAGCTCAGTTGAATCACAAATCTCTCGCTGCCTCTGTTCAATCCATCCCCCAACGAGGGTGCTTTTAATTTTTCTAAATATCTATTTTTATTCTATTACAAATTCATTTTTAACATTTTTTTTTTAAATTTACCTTTATTGTTACCACCCCAATAAAGGTAAATTGGGGGTCTAATACCGCCACGGATTGCATGCAGGCCTGCCTTTTCTTCTCCTCCTCCTACTCCATCCTCCCTCTCCTCCTCGGCTGACTCCTCCTTTTCCGCTGCTACCATCTCTTTCGCTGCGCCGCCCAAGATCCTCAGAACCTATTCGACATGCCAGGTGAGACGTTGCCATGCTGTGCTGCGTCTGTTGTGCCTGGAAGCCAAGAGCCACACTGGTCCTGCACTCCTTTCAGCTTTGCGTTCACAGACAGATCAGTGGCTATCACCACTCAATTTGACAGTTGGTAAAGTGGTGTGCAACAACAGTGCCATTCTGCTGAGCGCGCTGAAACAGGGCAAAATTACACACGTGCCATGCATGGCACACGTCCTGAACTTGGTAGTGCAGCGAATCGTTGTACAATACCCTGGGGTCCAGGACGTCTTGCGGCAGGCCAGGAAAATATCAGGCCATTTCAGAAGATCTTACACAGCCATGGCTCGCCTTGCTGACATTCAGCGACGACACAGCCTGCCCGTCAGGTGTCTTATTTGTGACTGCCCGACACGATGGAACTCTACGTTGCATATGCTTGATAGGCTGCTCCAGCAGAAACGTGAAGTTAAGGACTACCTGTACGAACTCTGCGGCAGGACAGGTTCTGGGGAGCTTGGGTTTTTTCACCGTGCAGTGGCTGCTCATGCACGACGCATGCAGACTTCTGCGGCCATTTGATGAGATCACCAAACTGGTCAGTCGCAGCCAGGGCGCCATCAGTGACTTTGTACCTTACGCCTTCTTTCTGGAGCGTGCATTGCGTCGTGTCATTGATCAAGCCGTCGAGGAGCAGGAGCAGGAAGATGAGGAAGTCGCAATGCTGGATGAATATAGAAAGCATATTATATTGGATTTGTATTGTGCAGCATTGTGACCGGTGAGCGGTTCTGCAGCGATACTACAACTACAAAGAGTGACAAACGAAATAAGAAAAAAGTATTATAACTGGTGTGATAGACCAGTGGCCCCCCAAAACGACAGATTGAAGCGGGGGTGTTATATAACAATATACTTTCATAATAGTGTATTTGGGTACTGCAGAAATTTTGCCTCTCTATCATCGACGTCACCTTCCCCACCACTAACATTAGAGATCTCGGAGTAGGCAGCAACAGTGGGGACCAACCTCCTTGGGCTGATCTGGGTACTGTCGTCAGACTGCTGAGTGGCGGCTGTTGCTACCTCCTCTTCCTGATCTGATGCCAAGAATGGCTGCGCAACGTAAATGTCTTGTGATGGATCTGAAAATAATTCCAGTGACTCAAGCGGAGGGTATATGGTGGTGGTGTCTTTGGGGGTGCACACAGCAGAGAGTGAAGAGGGTGCAGATAGAGAGGATGAGGAGGGTGCAGAAGAGGAAGGCTGAGTGAGCCACTCAACCAAGTCTGGTGCGTCCTTTGACGTAATCGAACGCACCTTCTGCAACTTTCCACTTTGGCTCCGGCCTGGTGCTCCTGCCCTACCCCTACCACCCCTGCAGAAAGGCCTGCCTCTTCCTCTGCCTGTGATTTTTTAAATGACCCTGTGACAAAAGTCTCTAGAGAAGCGCAGTATATGTGGAAGAAGGTATATAACACCCCGCTTTAATCTGTCGTTTTGGGGGGGGGGGGGCAATGGTTTATCACACCAGTTATAATACTTTTTCTCCCAGTAACTTACGCAGTTAACGCAGCGAAAGAGGCAACATTTCTGCAGTACCCAAATACACTATTATGAAAGTATATCACCCCTGATCCACTGATCTATCACACCAGTTATAAAAAATATTTTCTAGTACCTTTTGTCAGTGTGTGTAGCAGAGTTAACACAGCAAAAGAGGCAAAATTTCTGCAGTACCCAAATACACTATAATCATAGGCGTGCGCAGGGGGTGTGCCAGGTGTGCCTGGGCACACCCTAATCACCCAGTGCAGTGCAGATTCCCCCTATTGTCCAGGACCCACTGCCCTACTGACACCATCCATGTTTTTATAAATGATAAAATGTTTGTTCTCATTTATTTATAACAGTGTGTGTGTCAGTTTGTGTGTGTATATATATATATATATATGTATATATATATATATATATATATATATATATATATATATATATATATACTGTATATACACAAACACACACATGTTTGAGCTTTGGGGTGCACACCCTAATGCAATAGGCTGCGCACACTTATGACTATAATATGCTTTCTATATTAGAAAGTATATTATAAGTTTATTACACCCCTATATACTGCACACCAAACAATAGTACACCTATACCAGTCCTTTCAGTGCCGGTTCACACTGATGCGATGTGGGAACACTGCGAATATATCTGCGTGTTCCCGCATCGCATCCACAGCACAGGCAGTTCACACTGCCATATGCAATACGCTGGGGGTGTCAATTCAAAGTTAGCGACACCCCCAGCTCAGATTGCATATTGCAGTGCGATCTGACAGTTTGCACAGAATCGAATCACACTATTGTGAACCACCATGCGATCCGATTCTGCTGCGGACCAAAAAAAGGGTCCTGTGCGCGTTCACTGCGATTGCGGTGCGAATTCAGCCATGCAATCTGTATGGCTGAATTTTCACCGCACAGACATCGCATGTAATTTTAGGAGCAGTGCGCTCCGAATTACATGCGATCTCTGTGATCGCATCAGTGTGAACCGACACTTAGTGAACAGGCAAAAAAAATAAAAAATTTTACATTGGTAAAAGCATTTTTAAAGGGGATTACGTACATCTAAACGTATTAAAATGGGCGGAACTCCGCTTTAAGTCTGCAGGACCTTTGCAATGCAAGAACCAATATTTCTAAGGGTCCTTTCACACGGGCGTTCCGTATGTCCGTTTTTCATCCCATCCGATTGCGGGTGATATACGAACATAATGTATGTCAATGGGATTGCGGATGTCAGCGGATGACCATCCGCTGACATCCGATTTGCGTCCTTTCCGATCAATTCCGTCTTTTGGAACGGAACTGAAACCTTTTTTACTTCCGTTTAAAAAAACAGAACAGATGCAAAAACGGATGTCAGCGGTATCATCCTCTGATATCCGCAATCTCATTGACAAGCATTATGTCCATATATCATCCGCAAACGGATGGGATGATAAACGGACGTGCGGAACGTACACTCCAGAGTGTCATCCGTGTCCGTGTAAAAAAAAAAAAAAAAAGCGCCTGAGTGGAGGAAAATACAGTCCGCCCCTTGTGAAAGGACCTTAACCACTTAAGCCCCGGAAGATTTTACCCCCTTCCTGACCAGGGCCTATTTTGCGATTCGGCACTGCGTGACTTTAACGGACAATTGTGCGGTCGTGCAACGCTGTACCTAAACGAATTTGATGTCCTTTTTTTCCCCACAAACAGAGCTTTCTTTTGGTGGTATTTGATCACCTATGCGATTTTTTGATCATGCGCTATAAACAAAAAAAGAGCGTCAATTTTGCAAAAATAACAATATTTTTCACATTTTGTATATGAAATTCCCCCAAAAAAATATAAAAATCAAAATTTTTTAACATTTTAGGCCAATTTGTTTTCTGCTACATATGTTTGGTAAAAAAAATCCCAAAAAGCGTATTTTGATTGGTTTGCGCAAAAGTTATTGCGTTTACTAACAAAGGGAAAGATTTTTGTCATTTTTGTTGCTTTTTTTTAACTAGTAATGGCGGCAATCTGCGATTTTTTTTGCGGGACTGCGACATTGGGGCGGACAGATCGGACCCTTGACTGACATTTTTGACACTTTTGGGGTTACCAGTGACATTACTACAGTAATCAGTGCTACACATATGCACTGTTACTGTAAAAATGACACTGGCAGTGAAGGGGTTAACTTTTTTTGAGAGGGAGGGGTTAAGTGTGTCCCTAGGGGCGTGATTCTAACTGTGATTGGCTGTGGCTTGATGTGTAAGAACAGTGATCAACGGTCCTACATAGCAGAACCGTATGATCACTATTCTTACACAGGGGAGAATGACAGGCGGCTTTGTTTACATTAGCCGCCTGCCTTTCTCCCGGTGTAATGGAGGATCGCGAGTGCCCGGCGGACATCGGGTCCGCCGGGCACACGCGCGGGAGAGTCCGTGACCGCGCGGGAGCACGCCTCCGGTGGCGCGCGCTCGCTCCCTAGAGCCTCACAGGCTAGTGACGTAGCCCTACGTCGCTTTGCCTGTGAGGGGCTGACCGCCGACGTAAATAGTCGTGCGGCGGTCGGCAAGCGGTTAAGGAGGGTTTCCATCATTTTGCCAAGTCCATTTTCAGTGGTTTCTGCTTTTTAAGACCAAAGACACCACGACCATAAAGAAGAAGGAGACAACAAATACATTAAATGATTCCACACAGCCAGGCCATCGTAATAAATCCAGATATCACCTGGACATGAACACATTCATCATTTTCTGTTTATCTGAAATAGAAAGATACTAAATCCACAGAATGAGGAGCCAAAGCTGGGAAATGAGAAAAAAATTTAATGGCCGGCCCATAAATAAAAAAACAGACCCCAAAACCAGCGGGACATTTAGACTTCGTACGTTCTGTATAATTGGCATGCATTGTCTGGAAAGAGACCAAAAAAATGTTCCCGAAATGCATAATAAACCACAAAAACAAGTTATAAGACGAGTGTGCTACACCCAACAAAGCCTTTTATTTTCAAATGAATGTAAATTGTCAGCATGCGAATAGTCCTTTATTTGGCTAAAGTCAGAAAAGACAGCCTGATTCCAAACCCAAAAAGATTGGAATTTTGGATGGGTGCAAAATGAAACTCCAACATTATATAAAAAAAAAAAAAAATACATTGGCAAGCACTTATTAGAATTAAAGCGGAGTTCCACCCATTTTAGCAACTTTAGATGTATGTAATCCCCTTTAAAACTACTTTTACCAATGAAAACTTTTTTTTGCTAGTAAATACCTTATTTTCTTCTTTATTCATCCTCTACTCACTTCCGGGTCTGGCCGCCGATCGGCGATTACGTCATTCGGCGATTCGCAGGGGGTGCTGGGATGTATCTCATGGCATGAAATCTCGCATTATTTCACAGGAATCCTGAGCTGTACTGTTTGTATTGAGGCCGTTCTCGGCCGTGCTCTGCCCCGCCTCTGCCCCGCCTCCGCCCCGCCTCCTCTCAGTGAGCTGTACTGTATGTATTGGATTGAGGCCGTGCTCTGCCCCGCCTCCGCCCCTCCTCCTCTCAGTGAGCTCAGTGAGGATATAATGCTTTCAGTCCTCGCTCACTGAGAGGAGGCGGGGCGGAGGCGGGGCAGAGCACGGCCGAGCACTGCCTCAATACAAACAGTACAGCTCAGGATTCCTGTGTAATAATGCGAGATTTCATGCCATGAGATACATCCCAGCACCCCCTGCGAATCGCCGAATGACGTAAACGCCGATCGGCGGCCGGACCTGGAAGTGAGGAGAGGATGAATAAAGAAGAAAATAAGGTATTTCCTAGCAAAAAAAAAAAAAAAAGTTTCCATTGGTAAAAGTCGTTTTAAAGGGGATTACATACATCTATGTAATCCAAGTTATTAAAAATGGGTGGAACTCCACTTTAAAGTAAAAAAACAAAAACAGCTTTTGCTGCAATACTCTCCTTCAATCCAGAGCTCTCTGGCTCCATTCACACCAATGGGTTTTTTCATGCTTTTTGCGGAAACGCAGGACATTATTTTTAACATGCATGTTCACATCGATGCATTTTTGTGCCTCTGCGTATTTGGAAAGGGTCAGGGACTTTTTAAAATGCAAAACGCTGCTTTTTTAGCTCTTTTGGTTCAATAGTCTTCAATGGAGAAGCTGCAGAAAAGCATGTAGTGTGTTTTTACCATGACTTTGCTGCGATTTGCGTTTTTTAATCTGGCCAACAACAAATTTGCCAAGAATGTAAAAAAAAATAAAATAAAAAAAACGCAAAAGACAAATCCCTGAAAAAACATGGCAAAATCATTGCACAGCAAAAAGCACTGCAGACGTGCTTAAAAGCAAACTGCGTAGGTGTGAATGGAGCCTTCAGCAGCAATTCCTTGTGACCCATTGTGTGGTCAGTGTCATTCAGCCCACTTCATGTTTGCCCATGCTGTCATGGACCCCCTCCCTGGGTGTACATCAGTACACTGGTCTGGGCTCAGAGTGCTTTTGCATTGAACAGTGCTCACATGGCAATATGCATGCGCCATTCGGTCAGAAGTAAGGACCAACCGCATCGCTGCGGGAGTGGAGGAGGAAGAAGCGTGATGTTACCACATCGGCCAGAAGAACCTTAACCACTTTACCCCCGGAGGATGTTCCTGCTTAACGTCCAGGCCACTTTTTGCAACTTGGCACTGTATGACTTTAACTGACAATTGCGCGGTCATGCAACGCCGTACCCAAACAAAATTTACGTCCTTTTTTTTCCCCACAAACAGAGCTTTCTTTTCGTGGTATTTGATCACCTCTGCGCTTTTCATTTTTTTGCGATATTAATAAAAAAAGAGCGAAAATTTTGCGAAAAAATTGACATTTTCTACTTTGACAGTTAAAAAATATCCAATATATTCAATTTTTGTCATATATTTAGGCCAAAATGTATTTAGCTACATGTCTTTAACAAAAAAATCCTCAATGAGCGTATTTTTAACCGCTTTAAGACCGGAAGATTTTACCCCATTCCTGACCAGGTTATATTCGCGTTACTTTAACAGACAATTGCGCAGTCGTGCGACGCTGTACCCAAATTAAATTTATGTCCTTTTTTTTCCCCACAAATAGAGCTTTTTTTTTTGGTGGTATTTGATCATCTGTGCGATTTTTAATTTTTGAAAAAAAGAGCGACAATTTTGAAAAAAAAAAAAAAAAACAATATTATTTACACTCTGATATATAACATTCCCAAAAAAAATGTAAAAATCAAAATTTTTTAACATTTTAGGCCAATTTTTTTTCTGCTACATATTTTTGGTTAAAAAAATCGCAATGGGCGTATTTTGATTGGTTTGCGCAAAATTTATCACGTTTACTAACTACGGGAAAGATTTTTGTCATTTTTTATTGTTTATTTTTTTTTACTAGTAATGGTGGCGATCTGCGATTTATTTTTGCAGGACTGCGACATTGCGGCGGACAGATCGGACCCCTAACTGACATTTTTGACACTTTTGGAGGTACCAGTGACATTACTACAGTAATCAGTGCTATAAATATGCACTGCTACTGTAATAATGACACTGGCAGGGAAGGGGTTAACTGTATTGGTGATCAAGGGGTTAAATGTATGCCTCATGCTTACTGACGTGTGTGGGGGGAGGGGATTGTGTGACACAGGCACAGATTGCAGGTTGAGCTATACTGAACCCTGCAATCTGACCCTGCCTGTCACAGAGGAGATCCGCCCGCTTTGTTTACACAAGCGGGCGGATCTCCAGACTCGATTCCCAGACGATCGGGGAAGAGCGGCGGTGATCACCCCCTCTCCTCCCCTGGCCCGACTCCCGCTGTGTCTGAATACAGCGGGAGCGAGCCTCCGGCAGTGCCGCCGCCGGGAGGGGGCGGGATCCAGCGACATAGGTCTACGTCGCTGGAGGATAACGAACCACTTTGCCGCAGTACCAGCTCAGTGAGCGGTCGGCAAGTGGTTAAAAAAGGCCGTAGGTATGGCTTGTATATTTTTAGTGTTCTGTCAGCATTGAGCCTTTTCACCTACCTTGTAGGCACTCACAGCAGAGAGAGAGAGCGCTGAGCATCAGTCAGCTCACATATATAAAGGTCTGTGGACAGCTGGGACTAATAATGAGGTCGGTCTGGCTACCAGGTTATATGTGGACCTAGGAATGGAGGCTTCATCCCACCCAAAGCTTTATAACATTTCCAGACTCCAGGACTCAGAACAAAACGTAATGAAATTCAGGTAAAGCAAAAATGTTTGCTTTCTTGATATCAGATACAAGCCCAGGAGCAGATAAAAGGTCCAGAGTTCATTTCAAGTGTGCTATTTGCATTTGGAATCTGTTGCTGTCAACCAGGTGCAGACTGGCAACTTTTGGCCCAGGGGGCAAGTACAATCCAGAGGCCCATGGTGCAGCAACTCAGCCCCCTTCTCACTTTCCCTCACCCCCCCCCCCCCCCACTCTCCCAATCCTCCTCCTGACCCACATTCCAAGCTGAAGCCTTGCTCCAGATACTCTCTACTTACTGGCTATATCCGGGTTCCCGACCTGGCCGGCAGAGGGAGGTTGGGGGGAGCTGGGACAGCTCAGTTGGGGCTGGTTGGAGCAGAAGAGTCTCCAGTGGGGCATGGAACTGGCCTCTGCTCAGACACAGTTTACACCATCCATGCTGGGGAGGGGGGGCTGCGCTTTGTCCTTGTCTTCAACACGCACTCAAGTAGGTCATCGGCAAGGACTCTTTACTTCTTTTTCACCAGGAATCCTTTAGGCATGTGGGTGGCAGAAGAGGTGCAGCCTTTTTACAGGGAATCAGAGCGGCCCAGGGGGCAATTGCCCCCCCCCCTGTCCCCTGGCCCATTCTCCCCTGCTGTCAACTCTCAGGCTACATTCACACCTGAGCGTAGCGTTTTTCGCGCGTTTTTTACCGCGATTTTACCGCGATTTTTGCGGCGTTTTTTACCGCGATTTTACCGCGATTTTTACCGCGATTTTTGTGCAGGCGTTTTTAGATTGAATAGAGATCAATGGAAAACGCCTGTAATCTGCCCAAAAAGAAGCTCATGTACTTTTTTGAGCGTTGGGCGTTTTGTATACAGCGTCAAAACGCTCAGATGTGAACAGGGGCCATTGAAATGAATAGGATTTGTCTTGTTGGGCGTTTTGAGAGCTGATCCTAGAGCAGAAAAACTCCCCAAAAACGCCCCAAAACGCCTAGATGTGAACGGAGCCTCAATATGAGATCCAAAGAGCTGTCACTATCAGGGAAGCAAGCCATCATTAGGCTGAAAAAACAAAACAAAACAAACCCATCAGAGAGAAAGCAAAAACATTAGGTGTGGTCAAATCAACTGTTTGGAACATCCTTAAAGCGGTAGTATACTCATTTTTTTTTTTTACTTTTACCTACAGGTAAGCCTATAATAAGGCCTATAATAAGGCTTACCTGTAGGTAAAATTAATATCTCCTAAACCTGCGATTGCAGGAAAGAAAACTGCACCATCTATGGCCAGCTTTACTTTGCTGTACAGGCACTGCAAGAGGCTGATAGCAGCTCACATTTAGATACATATGCTATGCTGCTTCCAAAAAAAATGAAAAATAAAGTACAGTTAATTCCAGATTACTTACCAGCCTCTGTTCTAGAAATAATAAAGCAAGCTCTTCCTATGGAATGCTGAAAACTTCAAAAATTAGAGCACGCCATCTTGTATTACCATACTTTGGTAATAATAAAACATTTGTATGCTTTTATTTAAAAAAAAGTTTTAAACAATTGTTTTGACAATATTATTTTATCATTTTTATCCAGTGGTGGCTGGTGCTCAAAACAGAAAAATTTAATAGGCATTGCTTTGCGGCAAAAAACGCTGTAAAAAATTGCGTGACTTTGAGGTCGCAAAAGTGTGAAAGGGGCCTTCAGTAATTAAGGTATAGTGTGCCCCCTTTCAATGCTGAGAGACCAGCGTGCCCCCTTTCAATGCAGAGAGACCAGCGTGCCCCCTTTCAATGCACAGTCACCCCCCCCTTTCAATGCACAGTGACCAGCGTGCCCCCTTTCAATGCACAGTGACCAGTGTGCCCCCTTCAAAACAGTGACCAGCGTGCCCCCTTCAAAACAGTGACCAGCGTGCCCCCTTCAATGTAGTGACCAGCGTACATGCCCCCTTCAATGTAGTGACCAGCGTACATGCCCCCTTTCAATGTAGTGACCAGCGTACATGCCCCCTTTCAATGCAGTGACCAGCGTACATGCCCCCTTTCAATGCAGTGACCAGCGTACATGCCCCCTTTCAATGCAGTGACCAGCGTACATGCCCCCTTTCAATGCAGTGTGCCCCCCCCCCCAGAGACCAGTGCACTTACCTGAAGCAGCTGCGGCGGCGCCTTCTCCTCAGTGTCCCGGCGGCGGCTTCTCTTCAATCCCCCCGGCGTCTCCACGAGTCCTCCCACTCCCGCCTCCTCGGCCAATGGCATGGGGTTTGCCTTGCGGCCAATCAGGAAGCGCGTATCGGACGCGCTCCCTGATTGGCCAAGAGGAGGATCTGTGTGACAATAGCGAATTTTCATTTGCTATTGTCACACAATGGGTGGGCTCGGGACGCACTGCTCTGTGCCCCAGGTCCACCCTTTGCATCACCCTATTAGAGCCTCTGGCTCTAATCAGGTGATGCAAAAAAAAAAAAAAAAGCCCCATTGAACTCCTGCGCCCCCAACGCACCGGCCGCCACTGTTTTTATCACAGAACCTAATAAATAAAGAAAGCAAATAAAAAACACTAGTATAAGTGATTTCCTCCGGAGGGGCCGCTGGTAATAGACAGGTTCTCCCTAAGTATGAAAGTAGGCTTCCAGTCACAAGCACAGTTCCATGCAATTGCTTCCAAGTAACAAGAAAACCCGGCACACGAATGCTTCCTTTTTATTCCAGCATTAAAGCAGTGTGCAACATGTTGCTTTGCTTGTTACTTGGAAGCAATTGCATGCATCTGGATGCTGCAGCCTGAGCACCAACACTCAGTTCCATATTCATTCCACTATGTGGTAGAGCTAGGGTGAGTTTTTATCTATACAGTTCCATGCACTCTGGCAATATAGGCTCAGTCTAGAGAAGTAGTGTAATTGTTTTTTTTAGCGTGGACCGCATCACCAGAATAGTTGCCCTCAAGTGCAGAGTTCAGTAGTGCGCTACATACAGAGTGCAGAGTTCAGGGGTGCATTGTGTACAGAGTGCAAAGTTCATCAGTACCCTATGTACAGAGTGCAGAGTTCAGGGGAGCGCTATGTACAGAGTACAAGGGTGCGTATGTACAGAGTGTAGAGTTCAGATGTGCACTATGTACAGAGTGTAGAGTTCAGGAGTGCGTTATGAACAGAATGCAGAGTTCAGGAGTGTGCTGTGTACTGAGTGCAGAGTTTAGGAGTGCCCTATATACAGTGTGCAGAGTTCAGGGGTGCATTATGTACAGAGTACAGGGGTGCGTATGTACTGAGTGCAGAGGTCAGGGGTGTGCTATGTATGGAGTGCAAAGTTCAGGAGTGCACTATGTACAGAGTGAAGAGTTCAGGGGTGCGCTATGTACAGAATGAAGAGTTCAGGATTGTGCTATGTACAGAGTGCAGAGTTCAGGAGTGTGCTATGTACAGAGTGCAGAGTTCAGGAATGCGCTATGTACAGAGTGAAGAGTTCAGGAGTGCTCTATGTACAGAGTGCAAAGTTCAGGAGTGCGCTATGTACAGAGTGCAGAGTTCAGGAGTGCGCTATGTACAGAGTGCAGAGTTCAGGGGTGCACTATGTACAGAGTGAAGAGTTCAGGAGTGCGCTATGTACAGAGTGCAGAGTTCAGGAGTGCGCTATGTGCAGAGTGCAGGGTTCAGGAGTGCGCTATGTACAGAGTGCAGAGTTCAAGAGTGCATTATGTACAGAGTGCAGAGTTCAGGGGTGCACTATGTACAGAGTGAAGAGTTCAGGAGTGCATGGTGTACAGAGTTCAGGGATGCACTATGTACAGAGTTCAAGGGTCCGCTGTGTCTAGAGTTTCAGGGTGTGCTTTGCAAAGTGTGCAACCCTAATGGAGTACCGCCATGTTCCAGCCGCAAAACTTGGTGCAGTTTTTATTGCAGAAAAACTTAAACAGGACAGGTGGTTTAGGTTCACAGGATGCTGCAAAACTTTATTAGCAATCAATAAGAGGAAAGACTTCTTAGTAGAAAATCCTTACAGGAGCAGCACACACTAAAGTCCCAAATCAGATCTTCTCATAATGTCCTAGGAGCTGTCTGTCATAAAGTATCCATAGGTAGATCCTCAGTGAGGGAGAGAAAGGATCCTTCTTCAGACCAAGACTTCAGAGCAGTGCCCTCCAGCAAAAGTCTATTAACAATCTCCACTAGGTCCTCAGCCCAGCACCCGATGAGGCCAAGAACTTCAGTCTCTTGTCTCACTAGCTCCCTCCCAGGGTCAGCAGCCCCAGTAGAACTGGAACCCTTCCTGGAGACAAAAAGAACACTCGGACAAGGCCTTCTGAACATTTATCACCTCCCCAGCCACCCTCTGGATGCCTCCTTTCAGGGATTGGCTGGGGCATTATTAATATTTACATGGGTCGTTTGACTTGCCCTGCTCTTTATTCTGGAAGCCTCTTCCAGAAGCAGGTGAGAGAAATCAAACACCCCAGATTGGAAGCTCTTCCCCAGACAAAAACAATCAATTCATGCATCACTTCATTACAGTGCAGTCAACCACTAAATTTAGCCTAGCAGCCTAACTAGAAGAGGGCACTCCACTGGAATTATTTGTAATACACAAGACCCATTGGTTTTGGATGTGTATGCAGATGGTTGTATTATCAGTTGTATCAATCAGTTTTATCAATGTATGTATGTAAATATATCAGCATTGGAAGAACATGCAGGTGGTAATTATGGCAGTTGTTTTATAAGATCTTGTCATTTTAAGGAGATTACAGAAGTGGGTGGTATGAGAATAATTAATGCTTGTAGCGGTCATTATATAAATAAGTGGAAGGTACTCCAGAGCAGCCATGTATTTATGAAAGATTCCAGACACTGCTATGTAAATCCCACAGACTACGAGGAATGGGAGACGACCGCCTTTGAATTTTCCAGTTGGATGAATGAGAAATAGGTTCTGGAATGGTAAACTGAGGAATTACCATGATGGCAGCAAAAAAATAAAAATAAAAAAGAAGATAGATATATAATAGCCACTTGAGTACCAGCCTGTATTAACAGGTCCTTTTTTAGTTTTCAGTACTTTAATAGTTTGACTGACAATTACTCTCTCTGTGCACTGTACCCAATTGATTTTTTTTTATAATTTTTTTTTTTTAGACAGATAGAGCTTTTCTTTGGTATTTAACCTCGCCGAAAGCTGGCTACAGCACGGGTGTCCATGTACGTCCTTCCATGCATGTGCTGCCTGAGCGCCCCCTACAGGTCAGCGAGTGATCAGCGAGTCCATGAGAAATAAAAACTCCAGTAGTTAATAAATACCACCAAAAGAAAGCTCTATTTGTGGGGAAAAAAATGATAACAATTTCATATGGGTACAGTGTAGCATGACCGCGCAATTGTCATTCAAAGAGTGACAGCGCTGAAAGCTGAAAATTGGCCAGGTCAGGAAGGGGGTTAAGGTGCCCAGTAAGCAAGCGGTTAATAACTCCAAGTTTTTTTGCTTTTTTATTTTATTTTATTTTTTTGTATAAAAAGAAAAAAAGACCAAAAAAAAAAAAACTGACCTGAATACTTTTACAAAAAAATAAAAAAATTTTTTTTACAAAAAAATACAAAATACGTATTTTTTAGTCCCTTAAATACTAAAACTGTACAAACACCCCTAAATTGTTCAGTTTGGTTTAGGACTTAGCATATACAGTGCATCATATAGCTTTCAGGTGATAACAACTAATGCGGCGAGGCAGCCACTTAGCCGTTATCACAAGAAGCGGGAGGTGACAATCAACCCCCCCCCCCCTCGCCTCTCGCCGCATTCCGCCGCATTTAACGGGGAGACCCAAGCGACCAGCCGGCACATCCACCCTTTGCCTGGAGACCCGAACAAAGCCGGAATCGGCTTAGATCGAGTCTCCGATGTAGTAACGCGGAAGTGACATCACTTTCAGGTTAACTCGGCTGCCAATGGCACTGATTTAAAAAAAAATTTAAAGTATTCAAAAATGCAGACTTTGGCAGTTTGAATATTTTGAAGTGCACTGGAGAGGTTTGGGGTCTTTTAGACCCCTGATGCCCCCATTAAGAGTACCTGCCACTGCCTAATACTGTCACAAGGGATGTTTACATCTATTGTGACAGCGATATATATATTTTTTTCTTTTAAATGGACAGTGTATAAAAATAAATAACTAAAAAAAAAAGAAAGAAAAAATGTCCCCGCGTGCTCGCGCACCAAAGAAATCCCACAAATGTAAACCGTGGTAAAATCACACAAGTGAGGTATCGTCAGAGCAAGAGCAATAATTCTAGCAAAAGACCTCTTCTGTAACTCTAAACTGGTAACCGTAAAAAAATGTCAAAATGTCACCTAGGGAGATTTTTAAGTACCGTCGTTTGTCGCCATTCCACGAGGGTGCGCAATTTTAAACCGTAACATGTTAGGTATCTATTTACTCAGCTTGACATCATCTTTCACAATGTAAAAAAAAAATTTGGCTAACTTTACTGTTTAGGTTTTTTTAAATTCAGTGAAAACAAATGTATTTTTTTCCTAAAAAATTGTGTTTGAAAGGCCGCTGCGCAAATACCGTGTGACATAAAATATTGCAACAACCGCCATTTTATTCTCCAGAGTCTTTGCTTAAAAAAATATATATATATATACAGTATATACATATATATATATATATATATATATATATATATGTATATATATATATATATATATATATATATATATATATATATGTATATATATATATATATATATATATATATATGTATATATATATATATATATATATATATATATATATATATGTGTATATATATATATATAAAATGTTTGGGGGTTCTAAGTAATATTCTAATAAGTCACAAAGGAATGAAATGAATGAATACAAATGAATTTGTTGTTTTCGTTATAATTTATTTTGGAAATTCCTTCCTAGTGTGATTCGAAGATTCAGATACATCCGAATCTCCGAATAACTAAAATTTCGTCCAAATTTCGATTCATAACTAAACAAATCGCACGCTTCTCACCCAAACCGCCCTCTTCGCTCCTCTCAAGACCTCCTGTTCTCTAGCTCTATTGTCTCCTCCTCCCATGCTCATCTCCAGGACTTCCCCAGAGTCTCTCCCATCCTCTGGAACTCTCTATCTCAATCTGTCCAGCTATCTCCTACTCTTTAGACGATCCCTGAATACTCACCTCTTCAGGGAACAACAAAAGAAAAACAAACTTTACCAGTCCAATGCGCAGATCCTAGATTTAAATTTTCAGGCTGGGGAAACCTTGTAATGTGGCCAACGGTGAAACAGGCATGATGGGGCGTAGCAGCTCTCCTAACCCTCCATTGGGATGTGAGGCAGAGAAACTATATGAAGAAACAAAAGGACAGAGCGCACAACCGCTCTAGCATAAAACCGTTTATTGATGGATTTTGAAGCCATAAAAACAGGTACTCACAAGCATAAGAGATATCATGCACAGCAATTAGATCCCCGATGTTCCATGGGCTGAACACTCTCCTCTCCGTACCGCCGGCTCGGCCGCTCATCCTGCACTAACCAAACCGTGACATCCGGAGTGAACCTTCCGCCTTGAGGAGACTGTGTGTAGTGCACCTGCGCACGGTCCAGCCGTCGCCGCACACACACTGCAGGGATGGATCGAGTAGCCGCTCAATGGAGACACCAGTGCGGATACACAGAGGGGAGATCCCCGATCGGGTCCCCTAGCATGACACCACTATGGTTGCCAAGGACTACGCGTTTCGGAGGCGTTGCCTCCTTCTTCAGGTCTCACCCCCTAAAGAGTGCCCTTACACCTATATAGCGATATGGCGGCTCCTCCCCTTATAAGTTCTTAAAGGGAAATGTACCGCAATAACCCATTATCAGGGGCAATCAAAAAAGAGCAAGTATATGCAACCATAAAAACAGATTCTAACACTAAGTATCAGAAAATGTGAATAAAATTTAAATATATATAAAATTTATATAAAATATATGTAAAAAATTATTTTTTTCTCTGCTATATTAAAACTATTACACTGTAAGAAAACACAAAAAAAAAAAAAAAACCAAAGACCAACCCAACAAACCACCGCCCCCCCCCCCCCGGGAACCCCAAAAAAAGCCAGATATAATTACCTTTGTCAAATAAATAATGGGACAATACATGTGTGTATATGTATCTCAATACACACCTGCAATATATACACTAAGTGTGTAAAAGAATTACACGTACCCACATATATAAAACTATGAGAGTGCCAACCTCCAATTCCTCATTCAAACCCTCGGGGGACATGGAATTAAGCATAAAAATCCAATAGGTTTCGCGCATGCATAAACACGAAAACCTTTCGCCCTCCGATAATGTCATAGGGGTGGCCTCAATGCCGAACAAATCCAGTCCCTCCGTACTGCCCCCATGAACTTGGCAAAAATGACGAGGGACGCTGTGCTTATCTTTCTTTTGTTCTATAAGCCGGCGATGTTCACCAAACCTGGTTCTCATAGCCCTGACTGTTCTACCCACGTAGAACAATCCACATGGGCACCTCAGACCATATACAAAAAATTGGGTACTACAGCAAATACACTGTTGGATGTTAAGTACCCGCCCATCTTTGTTGGTGAAGTTCTTTTTCCCATAATGCATGAAAACACAGGCCATGCACCTCCTGAGTCTACATATATAGGAGCCTACCATATTCAGAAACTGAGGGATATTTTTTACTGACTGCTGTTTTTTATTTTTTATTTGGCTAGGTGCCACAATATTTCTAACACTTCTTGCCCGCTTAAAGACCACCTTAGGTTTTTTTTGGGAGTACTCTGCATAGGGCTGAATCTTGTGTTAGGATAGGCCAATGTTTTTGGATGGCTCTATTAACAGCCCAATGTTGATTAGTAAACTTGGTGATAAACAGGACATTAGAAAGTTCTTCATCCTTACCCTCAGTCCTTCTACTATCACCACCTGTTATATACCTATCGATGGCCTCATTAATATGTTCCTCATGGTAACCCTTGTCTAGGAACCTTCTCTTAAGTATATCTGCCTGCAACAGGTACTCTGTGGTGTCTGTACAATTCCTGCGTAACCTGCAGAATTGGCTGTGAGGTATATTTGTAACGTTCATGCGTTTTTGTTTGTGGATGGATTTACAGCTGCAGAATTATTACACTCAGTAGCCTTGTAGAGAATCTGTTGAACAACATATCCAACTCTCAGGACTTCATCACCGTGTACAGCCTGTTTTATACTTTATATATATTAATAGATGTTTAATGGAGGGATAGAGTATATGAGGATATATAGATGAGAGACAGGCTATTGTATGGTGAGCACTAGAAGTAGTATAGGAGAGTTGCAGGTGATTGTAAGCAGATAGGTTCTGATTTCAAGTATAGTGCAGATGGTAAGGGGACACAGATGGAGTATACTTTAGACAGAGTAACCTAGTGCAAGGATAGTTCAAGGTAGTCCCAAGAGCTAACAGTCTTATGCAGATGATAGTGAATAGATAGATACAGATAGTCTTGGTAATTGCAGTAGATGACAGTAGGAGATTGGTTAGTAAGAATCCCCTGCGGGGTACTTATCACTTAGATAGGTTAGGAATAACAATGTCCATTGGAGAGGGGTGATCCCGTAGCGGGATACGGATCACCAGCGAGGTTTCCAGGTTTAGTTCAGCAAGGAAGGTATGTCAGCAGCTCCGACTTCTCAGGCGTAGGTGCGATGAACATGTGGGTTTGAACGAGCGATGAGTGAGAGCAAACCGGCGATTGAAATAGCCGCTCATAGCGGCGCTCGGCAGTGATGTCATCCGGTCTTAAAGGTGTATGCGTCCTTTGTATATACAAGATGGGACGCAAAGAGAGGAGAAATATAGGAACAAGGGTACCATAGGTACCGGAACATTACAATATTCTCCTTCCACTTCGGCAGATGGCAACTTTTATGATGTAAATATGAGTTGCCTGCAGTCTCCTTAAGGTGTGTCCTAGAAGTGATGTTTCCATCAACATCCCAGGACAAATCCAAGAAAACAAGATCATGCGCATCAACTACATGCGTGAAGCTTATACCATAGGGATTAGAATTGCAATAGGCCACAAATTCAGATACTTAAATGAGGTCAACATCCCATATGATAATCACATCGTCAATGTAACGCCCATAATAAACAAGGTGCTTAGCAAATGGGTTCTGGGTCCAAATGTGATATTTCTCCCAGAAACCCATAAACAAATTGGCATAGCTAGGCGCAAAGTGTGCACCCATAGCTGTGCCAGCTACTTGTCTATAAAATGAGCCATCAAACTGGAAATTGTTTCTTTCTAACGCAAATTTGCTACATGAACATATAAATTCAGACTGGAGCATGTACATATACTATTTTTCAGACAGGAAATGTTTTACTGCTCTTAACCCACCCTCATGTGGGATAGATGTATAAAGTGAGCATACGTCTAAAGATAACCACAGATAATTAGCTTCCCACTTGTATTTTACCAAAGTGTCCAATGCCTGAGAGGAGTCCCTAATATAGGCTGGCAGGGACGTCACCAGTGGCTGTAAAAATATGTCTACATACTGGGATACTTTACCGGTGATGCCTTCCATGCCAGCCACAATTGGTCTCCCAGGTGGGCACCTTGGGTCCTTATGGACCTTGGGGATATGACAAAAATAAGGCATCTTAAAATAGTTATTAAGAGAAAAAGATTTTTCTGCCTTATTGATGACTCCAATACTACAAGCCTAATTCACCAATTGTTGCAATTCCAGTTTGTACCCCGGTAATGGATCCTCACTTAGGCTCTCATATGTGTTGCCATCAGATAAGAGTCTATGGGCCTCAGCAAGATAATCTGACCTATTTTGGATCACCACCAGTCCTCCACCCTTATCTACTGTCCATATAATGAAGTCATAGCTTTCCTTTAACAAGTCCAGAGCAATCTTCTCAGAGCTGGACAAGTTTTGCGCACTGATCTTGCCCTTGGGTTGCATACATAATTTCTTAAAATCTGCATAAACCATTGAGTAGTAGGTCTTAATATACTCATTCATCACATGGTGTGGATAGAACGTTGATTTAGGACGAAAGCTGGTGTGAATGAAATCATTGCCTGTCACGGAACCAAGAACCAGACGTACAACAACAGATAAGTGAAAATAAGAAAGCTTTATTGAAAAACAAGCTATAAAGCAAAAGTCCAAACGGATGGAAAAACCGATGCAGAGTCTTTGCGAAGCCAGGGGTCAGGAACCAGCAGGGTAGTCAGACTAAGCCAGGATCAGGAACCAGCAGGGTAGTCAGACGAAGCCAGGATCAGGAACCAGCAGGGTAGTCAGACGAAGCCAGGATCAGGAACCAGCAGGGTAGTCAGACGAAGCCAGGAACAGGAACCAGAAGTAGCAGCAGTCTTAGAAGCATGTGAACACAGGAGGACCAAGCAGGGAACTGAAGCCACAGACCTCCTATATATATGAGCTAGGCATCCAGCTCCTCCCAGTGGGAAGGAGGAGCCGCAGGGTGGGAGGCTACAAGAAACCCAGAAACCAAGATGGCCGCCAGCACATGTCAAACGAAGGAGAACAGCAAGAAGGTAAGACCATGACAGTACCTCCCCCTCAAGGGCCCCTCCTTCACGGAGTAAAGAACGGTTTCTGAGGGAAGCGTGCGTGGAAGGCTCGGAGCAAGGCAGGAGCATGGACATCTGCGGAGGGAACCCAGGAACGCTCCTCTGGACCATAACCATGCCAATGAACCAAAAACTGCACCCGACCGCGGACCAGGCGTGAGTCCAGGATATTGCTCACCTCATACTCCTCACGATTGCCCACTCGGACCGGACGAGGCCGAGGAACCGAGGAAGTGAAACGATTACACACCAGAGGCTTCAACAGGGAGACATGAAACACGTTGGAGATCCGCATGCCAGGAGGAAGCGCAAGGGCATAGGCTACCGGGTTTACCCTGCGAAGCACTCGGAAGGGACCAACAAAGCGAGGCGCCAGCTTGGGAGTGGGCACTCGAAGGTTGAGGTTGCGGGTGGACAACCATACACGGTC
The DNA here is from genome assembly GCF_965119305.1 of Pelophylax lessonae. Classification (NCBI taxonomy): domain Eukaryota; kingdom Metazoa; phylum Chordata; class Amphibia; order Anura; family Ranidae; genus Pelophylax; species Pelophylax lessonae. The sequence continues at coordinate 32,546,818 of NC_138772.1, forward strand.
TCCGGCCTGGTAGGAAGGAGCAGGCGCTCGTCTGCGATCAGCCTGGAGTCTCTGGCGCTGCGCAGAGACCACAAGGGACTTCTGGATCTGTACCCAAGAAGCACGTAGGACGGAAAGGTGATCCTCCACAGCCGGAATATCCTGGGGAGAGAATACCTCCGGTAACACGGCAGGTTGGAACCCATAGTTGGCCATGAAGGGAGATGTCCCAGAGGAAGAGTTCACCGCCGTGTTCCTGGCAAACTCAGCCCAAGGCAGGAGGTCAACCCAATTGTCTTGGTGATCGGAGACATAGCAACGAAGGAATTGCTCCAAGGCCTGATTGGATCGTTCTGCGGCCCCATTGGACTGAGGGTGGTAGGCCGAGGAGAAGGAGAGATGAATGCCCAACTGGGAGCAAAAGGCGCGCCAGAACTTGGACACAAACTGACTCCCCCGATCCGACACAATCTCCTTGGGCAAACCGTGCAACTGGAAGACCTCCCTGGCAAAAATCGTGGCCAACTCCTGTGCAGAGGGTAACTTCTTGAGAGGAACACAGTGGCACATTTTGGAAAACCGATCCACAATCATGAGAATGACCGTATGGCCTCGGGATGCAGGGAGGTCCACAATGAAATCCATCCCCAGGTGTGACCATGGGCGCTCCCCGGTGGCTAAGGGTTGCAGAAGGCCCAACGGAAGGTGCCGAGGAGACTTACTCTGGGCACAAACGGAGCATGCCGCTACATATGCGGCGATGTCGGAACGTAGGGAAGGCCACCAGAACAGACGTGAAACAGCCCAGGACAGCTGATTCTTTCCAGGATGCCCCGCGGTCTTGGAGTTATGGTAGGTTCGCAACAACCGAGTGCGCAACTCCTCAGGCACAAAACATCTGCCGTTGGGTCTCCCAGAGGGAGCACCAGATTGAGCCGCCAAAATCTGCTCACCCAGGGGAGAGGTCAGGCTGGTGCGAATGGCGGCCAGGATCTGATTCGGAGGTATGACCGAAGTCGGAATCGACTCCTCCCTGGACAGGTCGGAGTACTGCCGTGATAAGGCATCCGCCCTGATGTTCTTGGAACCGGGTAGGTAGGAGACCACGTAATTAAAACGTGACAAGAACAGAGCCCATCTGGCCTGACGTGGTGTCAATCTCTTGGCCTCAGAGAGGTAGGTCAGATTCTTGTGGTCCGTCAGGATGAGGACCGGAACCACCAAACCCTCGAGCAAGTGCCTCCATTCTTTAAGAGCCTGCACGATGGCCAATAACTCCCTGTCACCAATCTGATAGTTGCACTCCGCGGAAGACAGTTTCCGGGAGTAAAACCCACAAGGAAGCAGAGGACCCTCTGGTGTTCTACGCTGAGACAGAAGGGCGCCTACTCCCGTCTCAGACGCGTCCACCTCGAGGACAAAGGGCAACCCAGGGTTGGGATGCGACAGAATCGGAGCCGACACAAAGGCGGACTTTAGAGCCTCAAAAGCTCGGATGGCCTCGGGCGGCCAGACCTGGGAATTACTGCCCTTCCTGGTCAGATCCGTGAGAGGCTTGGCTAGCATGGAAAAGTCCCTGATGAACTTCCGATAATAATTGGCGAAGCCCAAAAAGCGCTACAGGGAGCGAAGACCACTGGGCTGGGGCCACTGTAAGACAGCCGAAACCTTCTCAGGATCCATGGAGAACCCCTCAGCGGAAATGATGTAACCTAAGAAGGTTACCTGGGATCGGTGAAATTCGCATTTCTCAAGCTTACCGAACAGCTTGTTCTCTCGTAACCGTTGCAACACTCGTTTGACATCCAGAATGTGGGTCTCCATGGACTCAGAATATACCAAGATGTCATCCAAGTAGACCACCACACACTGCTGCAACAGGTCACGGAAAACATCGTTGATGAATTCCTGAAAGACTGCGGGCGCATTGCACAGCCCAAAGGGCATAACCAAGGATTCATAATGACCGGTCCTGGTGTTAAACGCGGTCTTCCACTCATCGCCCGCCTTGATCCTTACGAGGTTATATGCCGCCCTCAGGTCGAGTTTGGTAAAGACCGTGGCCCCTTTAAGGCGATCGAACAGCTCGGAAATCAAGGGTATCGGGTAAGCGTTCTTGATCGTGATGCGATTGAGACCCCTGTAATCGATGCAAGGCCTCAACTCACCGCCCTTCTTTTTCACAAAGAAAAATCCAGCCCCTGCCGGGGACGAGGATTTGCGAATGTGTCCGCGTGAAAGCGCCTCCCTCACGTACTCCTCCATGGCCTCATTCTCCGCTACCGACAGTGGATAGACTTTGCCACGAGGAGGAACGGCACCAGATTGTAACTCGATGGCACAATCGTATGGGCGGTGCGGAGGTAGGGCAACCGCGCGCACCTTATCGAATACATCCCGGTACTCCTCGTATTCAGGGGGCAACAGAGAGTCCGAGGAAGTACACAGCAACTTGACAGGCCCATGGATGCAACTAGCCCCACACTGCGGTGACCACGAGAGGATCTCGGCCGATCTCCAATCGAAAATCGGATTATGCTTCTGGAGCCAGGGGTACCCCAAGACCACCGAGTAGTGTGGAGACGAAATAACCTGGAAGCAGACCGACTCTCTGTGGACGGCACCAATGGCTAACCCCACTGGAAGGGTCTCATGAGTCACGTGTGGCGGCAGAAGGGGTCTGCCGTCTATCGCCTCAAGAGCCAGAGGAGAACCTCGAGCCTGCAGAGGAATGGAATTGGCGGCAGCGAACACACTATCAATGAACAAACCACCAGCACCAGAGTCCACCAACGCCTGGGTCGTCACCGAGCCCCCGACCCAGGAGAGGACAACAGTGATCAGTGGTTTGTCAACACGGGAAACCGGGGACGAGGAGACTCCACCCAAGATCTGCCCCCGACAGGATCTCAGGTGCGAGCGTTTCCCGGACGGTTCGGACATGCCAACCGAAAATGCCCACCGAGACCACAGTACATGCATCGGCCCTCGCGTCTCCGGAGTACCCTCTCCCCCTCGGACAGGCGAGCAAACCCCAGCTGCATGGGTTCACCCCCAGACAAGTCATCCCCAGGAGGCGTGGGAGGAGAGGGAGGCACGGGTGGGACAACAAAGGTAGGCGCCAATCTGTTAGGAGACCTCCGCAGACTCTCCTTAAAGGAAGGTCTCTCCCTGAGTCTGGTGTCAATCAAAATCAGGAAAGAAATAAGAGACTCGAGCTCCACTGGTAGGTCCTTAGCTGCAACCTCATCCTTCAAGGCATCCGAGAGACCATGAGAGAAAGCAGCGACCAGAGCCTCATTATTCCAGCCCACCTCTGCTGCCAGGGTACGAAACTCAATGGCGTATTCAGCTACGGATCGTGAACCCTGTCTGATGGACATAAGGAGCTTCGCAGCAGAGGCAGCATGAGCCGGCACATCGAATACCTTCCGAAGAGAAGCAACAAAACCGGAAAACTCGGCAACCACCGGATTGTTGTTCTCCCATAAGGGGCTGGCCCAGGCCAAGGCCTTGTCCGAGAGCAGCGAGATTAAGAAGCCCACCTTTGATCTCTCAGTAGGAAAGGCATGTGGCAGCAACTCAAAATAAATGCCCACCTGGTTAAGGAAACCTCGGCACTGAGTTGGCTCTCCCCCAAAGCGCTGTGGAAGGGGGGCAGAACCGGACATACCCCGAAACACCACAGGCGCAACAACAGGTGTCGGGGTAAACTCTGGCGCAACAACCGGAGCGGCAGTAGGAGCGGGCCCAGGAGCGACAACCGACCCATCGGCAACGGGAGCGAAATGAACCGTGCGTTCAAGCAGGGTTTGCAACGCCACGGCGAACTGACCCAACAGGTGATCCTGCTGATCAAGTCTGGCAACCAGCGTGGGTAGTGAGGATGGCCCTGTACCGTCAGAATTCGTGGCCTGTGGTGCCGTGCGTTCAAGCAAGGTTTGCAACGCCACGGCGAACCGACCCAACAGGTGATCCTGCTGATCAAGTCTGGCAACCAGCGTGGGTAGCGAGGATGGCCCTGTACCGTCAGAATTCATGGCTTGGTCCTAGTGTCACGGAACCAAGAACCAGACGTACAACAACAGATAAGTGAAAATAAGAAAGCTTTATTGAAAAACAAGCTATAAAGCAAAAGTCCAAACGGATGGAAAAACCGATGCAGAGTCTTTGCGAAGCCAGGGGTCAGGAACCAGCAGGGTAGTCAGACTAAGCCAGGATCAGGAACCAGCAGGGTAGTCAGACGAAGCCAGGATCAGGAACCAGCAGGGTAGTCAGACGAAGCCAGGATCAGGAACCAGCAGGGTAGTCAGACGAAGCCAGGAACAGGAACCAGAAGTAGCAGCAGTCTTAGAAGCATGTGAACACAGGAGGACCAAGCAGGGAACTGAAGCCACAGACCTCCTATATATATGAGCTAGGCATCCAGCTCCTCCCAGTGGGAAGGAGGAGCCGCAGGGTGGGAGGCTACAAGAAACCCAGAAACCAAGATGGCCGCCAGCACATGTCAAACGAAGGAGAACAGCAAGAAGGTAAGACCATGACATTGCCAAAGGGAGTGGAAACCACATCTTCTGGTTCCACACACCCCTCAAACAGCAACTCCTCCAACACATTAAGTATTTCAAGATCCATCTCGGTGTTCACAATATCTCCACATACACTACCTGTGGGATTTGATCTCACCTCAGATGTCCCACAGCCATCATCACCCTTTATAGATTGCAAGCTATAGTAGCGTTTAACGGTAATATTCCGTATGTACCTATGTAGGTCCCTAAAAAGTTCAAACAGGTTAGCATTACAACTAGGGGCAAAATTGAGTCCTTTGTGCAAGAGACTCAATTCCCCTTCATTGAGTAAATGGGTAGATAAATTAAATATCTTCACAGTGGAATCCAAACATCCAGTTTTCCTCTTTTTGCTTTGCTTCCCCTTTCCTCCTCTGACCCCTCTGGGTCTCCTATTTTTCTTTTCTCTACGGGAGGGGGTAAGACTAAAAAATTCCCATTGGCACCCACACAAGCATTGGATGACAGGTGTGGTGAAACCTCAATGACTTAAACATCTGATGCATCAACCGACACCACACCTGGGTGATCCACAGATGTCCGTATGCCTGATGTAATACCCTCAGCTTGACCAATATGTTCATCCAAAACATCAAAGGGATTGGATACTGGTACGTTGTAGTGTACCAGTGGAGCTCCATTGTGAGTGATGTCACTAGTCTCTCTCCTAGAGCCCATCCTATTCATTTCCAGAGATGATCCAGACCTAAGTGAGTTATCCTCACCTCGGTGCGGAACATTTTCTCTCATATATATATATCAGCAGTCTCCTTACTACCACCCTTATTTCTATTACGTAAAGAGCAGATTACTACCTGTATCCAAGATATTCTCCTTATTTTCATTTTTACCTTTATTTTTATTTTTATAATTCCACTCACGGTGCATTTGCATGGGTTGATTCCCTTTACCTTGAGGATGAGTCTCACGACAATCAGTCCCAGTACTCACCCCTCCCTTGACATGAGATTGATACGATAAATTCTTGGGAGTGGGCCCCTGTGCACCATGACCTATGCTGGTATTTGTAGGATAGTTTTTATTATTAAAATTATAATTTTCTCTATGTTTTCTATTATAATTTTTCCCCCTTTTATGTTTGTTCTTGTTACTCTTATTTTTATTGTTATTGTCATGGTTATAATGATGAATAGGTTGTCCATTACTGGCACTGGTTTGGTTTACTCCCTATTAGGATCCCGATGCGGAAACCGCATAGTATCATTACCTTGAACGGGGGCCTTATGGCTATTACTGTCATGACTATTAGCCGTTCCACTGCCCTCTTTGGGAAAGTGGGGGGATCCTGTCTGCTTCCAATTGAAGATGGTATCCCTTGCATAATCAGCTATATCCCTAGAGAATTTATTACGCTTTCCCTGGATAAAGTGATCCTCAAATTTCACCCTTTTTTGCTCCAGCAGATCCCTACACCTTTTATAACTCTGAACTTTTTTATATGTATTTAATTCAGACACTAGCTGTTCAAGTTTTGTAGTATTAGAGGCCAACATCCTTTCCGTCTGCATTACTATAATTTCCATCCATTGGGCTGTACAAAGTGATGAAAGCTTATCCCAGGTCTTTTACAGATCAGAGTCCAGGAAATTGCACCTCTTTTTATTCCTCAAACCCCTGGGGGCCAAACCCTCACCTAGATATTGATTAAGGATTAAAAGGGGGAAGTCCCGCGCTTCAAGATAGTGTGTAATATATTTGTGACTCAGTGTGTTAAATAAATAAATACATAAATAGTTAATAATATTTGTGACGGTGTTCACCGTCACTGGAATTTAAGGACAGATGGGTGATGGTTTGGATTGCTTCATATTTGTCAGCAAGGTCTCCATGTAGAAATATTGAGATTTGTTCCCATTTGCCATGAGGTCTCTGACCAGGAAGTACAACTCCTAATATGGTCATTCCAGGAATTTCAATGAGGAGACTGACTGTCTAACAATTTTGCTTTTGTCTGAGGTGGCTTTTCATTCACCTATTGTCGGGTGTGCTAATGATCTCACCTGTTGTCTGCTAAGGGATGTATTGACACTCAGGGTAATGTGTATTGGGGGCTCGTTATGGAACCATTGTTCTGTGTCTGGCTATTGTGTACATTGATTGTCCCCTGGGGGCTTCTGTCTCATTACACATAACAAGCTATCTGACCAATCCCTGCTGACTCGTTTTCAAGTCCTCATTTGCATGGCTAAGGAGGACCTGAAGGAGAACGGCATGTACTGTGCAATTGACCAATGGGAAAGCGGTTGTTGGGGGCAGGATGTTCCAAATTCTGTATAAAAGTGTGCTGTGTGCTTCCAATAAATGGTCTTCCTGTTTGAACATACATACAGCCTGCTTGGTGTTTGTTCTAATGGATTCCGAACGGCACATAGCTGTAGTTCGGATCCCGGAGCCTTGGTTGACCGAACCATCAGACGCTGCGATCTGAAAGCTGACTCACTAGAAACAGAGGAGTGTCGGGAGAGCGGAAGCGAGCGAGCAAGGGTCTCGTCACAATATTATTTTATAATGTGTCGATTAAATATAATAATAAATAATTCCTTGTATGACCTTTTATGTGCTAATAGTCTCTCTGTGTGTATTCATATAAATCATATGTTTATATCTTCATGTAGATATCTTCTATAACTTATAAAGTATACATCAAATATTCCTATAAATTACTTATAGTGATTCAATATATAAATACGTGCAAAAATTGACAAAAGTGCTTGAAGTGCATCAATATATAAATAAATAAAGTGGTATCACGTGCTAATAAAGTGCTCAGGGTGCAATTGGTGGTCTCTATTATACTGAAATACTCGCTATGTTGCAATGGTTATAAAAATCTCCAAATGCATATCATTTACGATTTAAATATAAAAAAAGTGCTCAAGTGTCCCAAAATAGATTAACAAAAGCGCGAGTCTTCCTCCTCTGTATATTATAGTGACTTCCTCCACATATACACTGTGCATACGGGTGCTCTTCGGTGCTAAATGCTCACCTCCATGCCACAGATCGTACGCCTTCAAGATCTCCCCGGGGGATACTTTCCCTTCTCCTCTCCTCCTTCGGATCTCTCTATTGGATACTGGGGGTAGTGGTATAATCCGCCTTAGTATTCCTCCTTACAGGGATCCACATATACAGTATATTCACTGGTAATGTCCCGGATATTTGAATCAAGTTTTAATCGCATATGTGCGCCGCGGGACTAGTTCCTCCCGTCCTCCACTACGTCACTTCCGATGTGCTGCCCTACGCGTTACGTCACGCGCTCACGTGACTTCTTCAGGGGATGATCTCCTCATTTTATTCCTCAAACCCCTGGGGGCCAAACACTCACCTAGATATTGTTTGAGGAACGTGACATCCCACCATTGGGTGGCGTTGTAATTGTAAGCATTTTCGGTCTTTTTTACATAGGACCCAAAAAGCTCTTTCTACATCACGTGTTGCAACATTATTAGCATTATCCACAGTGCAGAGTGGGGGCTGACAACCATTATCATTCTCATCCCCTGAGTTAGGTGTATTCTTGGAGAATAATCCTTCAAAAATCTGCAAGGATTTTTGTCTCCTACTATCAATTTCCTCTATTCTATTGTATAAATGGAAGGTTCTGACATTTTGGAAAAAGAAAAAGAAAGAAAACAAAAAAAAAAACCACAGGGAGAAAAAGGTTACCAAATAAATGAAATAAAATATATATATATATTATATGCGCACACAAAATTGTATATGCACACATACACATATACAGTGCCTTGCGAAAGTATTCGGCCCCCTTGAACTTTTCAACCTTTTGCCACATTTCAGGCTTCAAACATAAAGATATAAAACTGTAATTTTTTGTGAAGAATCAACAACAAGTGGGACACAATCATGAAGTGGAACAAAATTTATTGGATATTTCAAACTTTTTTAACAAATAAAAAACTGAAAAATTGGGCGTGCAAAATTATTCATCCCCCTTAAGTTAATACTTTGTAGCGCCACATTTTGCTGCGATTACAGCTGTAAGTCGCTTGGGGTATGTCTCTATCAGTTTTACACATCGAGAGACTGAAATTTTTGCCCATTCCTCCTTGCAAAACAGCTCGAGCTCAGTGAGGTTGGATGGAGAGCGTTTTCACAGCAGTTTTCAGTTCTATCCACAGATTCTCGATTGGATTCAGGTCTGGACTTTGACTTGGCCATTCCAACACCTGGATATGTTTATTTGTGAACCATTCCATTGTAGATTTTGCTTTATGTTTTGGATCATTGTCTTGTTGGAAGACAAATCTCCGTCCCAGTCTCAGGTCTTTTGCAGACTCCATCAGGTTTTCTTCCAGAATGGTCCTGTATTTGGCTACATCCATCTTCCCATCAATTTTAACCATCTTCCCTGTCCCTGCTGAAGGAAAACAGGCCCAAACCATGATGCTGCCACCACCATGTTTGACAGTGGGGATGGTGTGTTCAGGGTGATGAGCTGTGTTGCTTTTACACCAAACATAATGTTTTGCATTGTTGTCAAAAAGTTTGATTTTGGTTTCATCTGACCAGAGCACCTTCTTCCACATGTTTGGTGTGTCTCCCAGGTGGCTTGTGGCAAACTTTAAACGACACTTTTTATGGATATCTTTAAGAAATGACTTTCTTCTTGCCACTCTTCCATAAAGGCCAGATTTGTGCAGTATACGACTGATTGGTGTCCTATGGACAGAGTCTCCCACCTAAGCTGTAGATCTCTGCAGTTCATCCAGAGTGATCATGGGCCTCTTGGCTGCATCTCTGATCAGTCTTCTCCTTGTATGAGCTGAAAGTTTAGAGGGGCGGTCAGGTCTTCGTAGATTTGCAGTGGTCTGATACTCCTTCCATTTCAATATTATCGCTTGCACAGTGCTCCTTGGGATGTTTAAAACTTGGGAAATCTTTTTGTATCCAAATCCGGCTTTAAACTTCTCCACAGCAGTATCTTGGACCTGCCTGGTGTGTTCCATGTTCTTCATGATGCTCTCTGCGCTTTAAACGGACCTCTGAGACTATCACAGTGCAGGTGCATTTATACGGAGACTTGATTACACACAGGTGGGTTCTATTTATCATCATTAGTCATTTAGGTCAACATTGGATCATTCAGAGATCCTCACTGACCTTCTGGAGAGAGTTTGCTGCACTGAAAGTAAAGGGGCTGAATCATTTTGCACGCCCAATTTTTCAGTTTTTTATTTGTTAAAAAAGTTTGAAATAACCAATAAATTTCATTCCACTTCATGATTGTGTCCCACTTGTTGTTGATTCTTCACAAAAAATTACAGTGTTATATCTTTATGTTTGAAGCAAATGTGGCAAAAGGTCGAAAAGTTCAAGGGGGCCGAATACTTTCGCAAGGCACTGTATATTAAATTTCCCACAGTGTATAACATAAACATGCAAAAAAAAAAAACAGATTACATCCAAAACGAATTTAGATCTTAGCTGGAACAACACTCAGGAGTAGTGATGAATATTGTGCAATTAATATAAACAGAATATTGCAACATCCACAATCCGGTAAGTAAAAGTTCAAGTATTATGTAAAAACTGAAGCATATCAGAATAAAAGCTATGTGAGTTCCAAACTGAATCTAAAACCAAAAAATAAGATTAGAATCAGAGTCCACCAGTCCAATCCTGATTAAAAGAGTCCGGAACGCTGCAGGCTAGTACCCAATGGTGAACAACAAAAGAAAAACAAACTTTACCAGTCCATGCGCAGATCCTAGATTTAAATTTTCAGGCTGGGGAAACCTTGTAATGTGGCCAACGGTGAAACAGACATGATGGGGCGTAGCAGCTCTCCTAACTCTCCATTGGGATGTGAGGCAGAGAAACTAAATGAAGAAACAAAAGGACAGAGCGCACAGCCGCTCTAGCATAACACCGTTTATTGATGAATTATGAAGCCATAAAAACAGGTACTCACAAGCATAAGAGATATCATGCACAGCAATTAGATCCCCGATGTTCCATGGGCTGAACACTCTCCTCTCCGTACTGCCGGCTCGGCCGCTCGTCCTGCACTAACCAAACCGTGACATGCGGAGTGAACCTTCCGCCTCGAGGAGACTGTGTGTAGTGCGCCTGCGCACGGTCCAGCCGTCGCCGCACACACACTGCAGGGATGGATCGAGTAGTCACTCAATGGAGACACCAGTGCGGATACACAGAGGGGAGATCCCCGATTGGGTCCCCTAGCATGACACCACTATGGTTGCCAAGGACTACGCGTTTCGGAGGCGTGGCCTCCTTCCTCAGGTCTCAACCCCCTAAAGAGTGCCCTTACACCTATATAGCAATGTGGCGGCTCCTCCCCTTATAAGTTCTTAAAGGGAAATGACCGCAATAACCCATTATCAGGGGCAATCAAAAGAGAGCAAGTATATGCAACCATAAAAACAGATTCTAACACTAAGTATCAGAAAATGTTGGATTTTTACGCTTAATTCCATGTCCCCCGAGGGTTTGAATGAGGAATTGGAGGTTGGCACTCTCATTTAGTTTTATATATATATGTGGGTATGTGTAATTCTTTTACACACTTAGTGTATATATTGCAGGTGTGTATTGAGATACATATACGCACATGTATTGTCTCATTATTTATTTGAGAAAGACAAGTCACGGTCCATTCAGTGCTATGGGAACAGTTCTAATAGGAGCGACTTAAGTCGCTCCGACTTAGAAAATAGTTCCTGCACTACTTTTGACCGAAGTCGGATCGACTTGCATTGACTTCCATTATGTGAAGTCCGTACAAGTCGCGCCGAAGTCGCGGTGCACGCGACTTCACAGGTCGCCCCCGAAGTCATAGTGTGAACCGACACTAAATCTGTAGCTGTTGTAATTTTCTGGAAATGCAATACAATATGGCCGCCTGGAGCTGTTCTGTACACAGAATGTATACTGACCACACCCCCAGAAACATAATTTCCTGCTTGTGTGATTGGCTCACCAATTTTCCCAGAAATCTGCACTAGGATACAAGTCAGGTTTCTGGCATCCCCTGCAACACAAATGTCATTTTTGGTGAGATACTCCCAATAGGAACACGTCTACAGGAACGCAGGCCAGGCAGATTTCCTCATTAGAGCTCTGCAGCTGCCACAGCTGATAGATAATTATGAAACCACTCCCAATTGACCCACTCAGCACAGAGGAACAATCATTGATTTCTTCAGAATAATAAAAGGTAGGAATCTACAACAAAGTTTGTTATAATCCTTGTTGTGTACAGAGATCACCCAGAGGGGAATGTTTATTTCTCAACAAAAGTGGAGTTACGCTTTAAAGTGTTAAGCCCAAAAATTATTTTCTAGTTTTGGATACAGTTTCTTTTTTTTTTTTTTTTTTTTTGCCACTATCCATTGGAGATATTTACCCACAGGTAAACGTAGTTGTTGGAAAAAGAAGAAGATTGTACAATCGCATTGTAATGTGTATGGCCAACTTTAGACTACCTTTAGTGCCGGTTCACACTCTTGCGAGTGCGGCGATCGCATGTAATATCGGAGAGCCCTGCTTCTTCATTACATGCGATCGGATGTGCAGTACGAATTCAGCCATACACTTTGTATGGCTGAAATTCGCACCGTACCCGCACAAAAGTCGCACATGACCCTTTTTTCCACCCGCATCAGGTTTGGATCGCACAGCGGTTCACACTTGTGCGATTCGATCCTGTGCAAACTGCAAGATCGCACTGCGATATGCGATCAAACTGGGGGTGTCGTTAACATTTAATTGACACCCCCTGCGTATCGCATATGGCAGTGTGAACTGCCAGATGTGCGTTTGCGATGCGGGAACAGGCTGCGAATTCGCAGCCTTCCCGCATCGCACAAGTGTGACCCGGCACTTAATATTTTTTTTTGCAAACTGTTGCTTTTGGTCTGGCCTTATTGTATGTGTGTTTATTCCCAGGGATGGAGTCTACTTAATAATGGAAGCTTACTTTGAAAACGACTTCCTCCCTCTTACTAAGTACAGTAGCTCACAGTTGGGTGTCACATTGTTTGGCCAATAAAAATAAAATAGATTGGGATTGCTCGGTACATAGGAAGTTTTCTAACAAAGCCCCCACTGCGAGGATCTGCTGCCGCTTACACAGCTCAGCCACAATGGAGTTCAGAAAAAGTCAATTAAGGATCCTTATCTACTACTACAGGCCGCGATAGCCTCCCGACCTTCTCCTTCTCACACATGAACTTAAATATCGCTAACCCGCGATGGGCCATAAACTCACAATGAAACCTCCGGGCACTCTGCCATGTTTTACAGAAAATATTATTTTTTTTAATGGATTTTGCATAGACAGATGGTTTCGCTTTAAAGCTGAACTCCATCTTTCCTTTCATGTTTGCTTCGGGCCAAGCTGGCCCAAATTAATGATTTCCTCTATGCTCTAAACTCTATGCAGCATCAGGTACATACAGTCCTCCTCTGATTGGCTGAGGTGGAGTTTGTGACATCATTATCCTTTCTCTTCACCCAGTGCAAGGTAATCTAGGGCCCAGGGCGAACATGGCAAATTGGTGTATGAGCATTATTTGTCTGCAAAAATCCCCCCCACCCCAAAAAAAAATCTAGCGCTAATCTGAATGCTTAACCGCTAAACTTACCCCCCCCCCCCACCACTTCCTAATACAAATCCGCCTCCTACTGAAATCCCCTTCCCAGCACAAATCTTCCCCTCTCTCGGCTCAAATCCCCCCCCCCCCCCCCCCCCCGTAAAAATGTTCCCCCTCCTAGTACAAATTCTCTACTCCTCACATTTCCCCTCTGAGCACAAATCCTCTCCCCCACTCCAAATCCATCCTCCCAGTGCAAATTCTCCCCAATCCCCCATCCTAGCACAAGTTCTCCCATAAGATTTCACTCCTAGCATAAATACCCCCAATCATCCCTGATAGCACAAAGCCCCCCCCCCAAAAAAAAAAAAAAAAAAAGAAATCCCTCCTAGTAAATCCCCCCCCCCCACCTACCAAATTACTTTTTCTACTACAGAGCCCCAAAATCCCCCCTAGCACAAATCTTCTTCCCCCATCCCCCCTACCAACACAAATCCCCTCAAATCACCACTCCTACCACACCTCCCCAAATTTACCCTCCTAGAACAATTCATATTACCACCCACCCCCCAAATTTCCCCCCCCCCAACCTTTTTGTGGTGCCCCCTCCCTACACCTTACCTGATACCACAGTGCCCAGGGGAGGGAGAATGACGGTCTGTTGTTGTAAACACAGCAGACCGTTGTTGTCTCTGGAATGAACACCCCACATGGAAGAAAAATATTTTAAAAATATATTTAAAAAAAAAACATTTTTTATTTTTCCCAAATATATTGGAAATATATTTGAAATGCTACAATTTTGGCCATATTCAATATATTTCAAAATAATTTTTCCCTAAATATATTGGAAATACATTTTTCTTCCATATGGGACAGAGCACCTGTGATCCACCTATTTAGGAACACAGGTCTCTGTGTTGACTCCACAAGCCCATCCCCCTCACAGTTAGTAAACACCCCCTAGGCTCACGCCTAACCCTTTGATCGCCCCTGATGTTAACCCCTTCCCTGCCAGTGTCATTAGTACATTAACAGTGCATATTTTTAGCCCTGATTACTGTAGTAATGTCACTGGTCCCCCCAAAAGTGTCAAAAATGTCAGTTAGGGGTCCGATCTGTCCACTGCAATGTCGCAGTCCTGCTAAAAATCGTAAAAGTAAAAAAAAAAAAAAAATGACATAAATCTTTCCGCTAGTTTGTAGACGCGATAACGTTTGCAACAACCAATAAAAATACGCTTATTAGGATTTTAAAATTTTGATTTTTAAATGTATTTATTTTTGGGGAATGTCATATAGCAGAAAGTGAAAAATATTGTTTTTTTTTTTTTTTTTTCAGAATTGTCGCTATTTTTTTGTTTATAGCGCAAAAAAAAAAAAAACGCACAGGTGATCAAATACCACCAAAAGAAAGCTCTATCTGTCTCAAAAAAATGATAAAAATTGAATCTGGATACGCACGACCGCGCAATTGTTCGTTAAAGTAGCGCAATGCCGAATCGCAAAAAATGGCCCGGTGATTACTGGGGCAAAACTTTCCGGGCTGAAGTGGTTAAATGTCATTTCAAAAGTTTTTTTCAATATTTTTAAATCTGCCACTCTCATAAGGCCCATTTAAATGCATGCATTGTGACAATTCAACTGTGTGTGCCTTTTAATTGCCTCACTTTAAAATAACATAAACTACTGGAATGTATACAAATGCCTATTACATTGGCATTTCCTCTATGAAATTAGGTGGCACACTCAGGACTATTACATTGGTATTTCCTCCATGAAATTAGGTGGCACACTCAGGACTATTACATTGGTATTTCCTCCATGAAATTAGGTGGCACACTCAGGATTTCCCCAATAAAAGAAAAACTCTTGATGTAAGCCAAACACAAAACTACTCTCAGCCACCTCTGTCCCACTCAAACGAGAAGTCAGTTTAAAAACTCCAAATGACTGCTTCTAACAAAATGGTTTCTGTTTATATGAGCGATGATGCTAGTTATTGAAGACTCTGTGATTTGAGCCAAAAGTAGGTCCAGTATGTGGGAATTGAAGGTCAAAAAAAGTAGGTCCAGCATCTGGGAATTGAAGGTCACAAAAAGTAGGTTCAGCATCTGGGAATTGAAGGTTAGAAAAAGTAGGTCCAGCATCTGGGAATTGAAGGTGAAAAAAAGTAGGTTCAGCATCTGGGAATTGAAGGTTAGAAAAAGTAGGTCCAGAATCTGGGAATTGAAGGTCACAAAAAGTAGATTCGGCATCTGGGAATTGAAGGTCACAAAAAGTAGGTCCAGCATCTGGGAATTGAAGGTCAAAAAAAGTAGGTTCAGCATCTGGGGATTGAAGGTCACAAAAAGTAGGTCCAGCATCTGGGAACGGAAGGTCACAAAAAGTAGGTCCAGCATCTGGGAATTGAAGGTCAAAAAAAGTAGGTTCAAAATCTGGGAATTGAAGGTCACAAAAAGTAGGTCCAGCATCTGGGAATTGAAGGTCACAAAAAGTAAGTCCAGTATCTGGGGATTGAAGGTCACAAAAAGTAAGTCCAACATCTGAGAACTGAAGGTCACAAAAAGTGGGTCTAGCATCTGGGAATTAAAGGTGGCAAAAAGTAGGTCTAGCATCTGGGAAATTAAAGTCAACAAAAGTAGGTCAAGCATCTGGAAATTGAAGGTCACCAAAAGTAGGTCCAGCATCTGGGAATTGAAGGACACAAAAGTAGGTCCAGCATCTGGGAATTGAAGGTCACAAAAAGTAGGTCCAGCATCTGGGAATTGAAGGACACAAAAGTAGGTCCAGCATCTGAGAATTGAAGATCACAAAAAGTAGGTTCAGCATCTTGGAATTGAAGGTCACAAAAAGTAGGTTCAGCATCTGGGAACTGAAGGTCCAAAAAAGTAGGTTAAGCATCTGGGAATTGAAGGTCAGAAAAAGTAGGTCCAGCATCTGGGAATTGAAGGTCAAAAAAAGTAGGTTCAACATCTGGGAATTTAGGGTCACAAAAAGTTGGTTCAGCACCTGGGAATTGAAGGTCACAAAAAGTAGGTCCAGCATCTGGGAATTGAAGGTGGCAAAATGTAGGTCCAGCATCTGGGAATTGAAGGTCACAAAAAGTAAATTCGGCATCTGGGAATTGAAGGTCAGAAAAAGTAGGTCCAGCATCTGGGAATTGAAGGTCAAAAAAAGTAGGTTCAGCATCTGGGAATTGAAGGACACAAAAAGTAGTTTCGGCATCTGGGAATTGAAGGTCAGAAAAAGTGGGTTCAGGATCTGGGAATTGAAGGTCACAAGAAGTAAGTCCAGTATCTGGGAATTGAAGGTCACAAAAAGTAAGTCCAGTATCTGGGGATTGAAGGTCACAAAAAGTAGGTTCAGCATCTGGGAATTGAAGGACACAAAAAGTAGTTTCGGCATCTGGGAATTGAAGGTCAGAAAAAGTGGGTTCGGGATCTGGGAATTGAAGGTCACAAAAAGTAAGTCCAGTATCTGGGAATTGAAGGTCACAAAAAGTAAGTCCAGTATCTGGGGATTGAAGGTCACAAAAAGTAAGTCCAGCATCTGGGGATTGAAGGTCACAAAAAGTAAGTCCAGTATCTGGGGATTGAAGGTCACAAAAAGTAAGTCCAGTATCTGGGGATTGAAGGTCACAAAAAGTAAGTCCAACATCTGGGAACTGAAGGTCACAAAAAGTAGGTCTAGCATCTGGGAATTAAAGGTGGCAAAAAGTAGGTCTAGCATCTGGAAAATTAAAGTCAACAAAAGTAGGTCAAGCATCTGGGAATTGAAGGTCACCAAAAGTAGGTCCAGCATCTGGGAATTGAAGGTCACAAAAAGTAGGTCCAGCATCTGGGAATTAAAGGACACAAAAGTAGGTCCAGCATCTAGGAATTGAAGGTCACAAAAAGTAGGTCCAGCATCTGAGAATTGAAGATCACAAAAAGTAGGTTCAGCATCTTGGAATTGAAGGTCACAAAAAATAGGTCCAGCATCTGGGAATTGAAGGTCACAAAAAAGTAGGTCCAGCATCTGGGAACTGAAGGTCCAAAAAAGTAGGTCCACCATCTGGGAATTGAAGGTCACAAAAAGTAGGTTCAGCATCTGGGAATTGAAGGTCAGAAAAAGTAGGTCCAGCATCTGGGAATTGAAGGTCAAAAAAAGTAGGTTCAACATCTGGGAACTGAAGGTCACAAAAAGTAGGTCTAGCATCTGGGAATTAAAGGTGGCAAAAAGTAGGTCTAGCATCTGGGAAATTAAAGTCAACAAAAGTAGGTCTAGCATCTGGGAAATGAAAGTCAACAAAAGTAGGTCAAGCATCTGGGAATTGAAGGTCACCAAAAGTAGGTCCAGCATCTGGGAATTGAAGGTCACAAAAAGTAGGATCAGCATCTGGGAATTGAAGGTCACAAAAAGTAGGTCCAGCATCTGAGAATTGAAGATCACAAAAAGTAGGTTCAGCATCTTGGAATTGAAGGTCACAAAAAATAGGTCCAGCATCTGGGAATTGAAGGTCACAAAAAAGTAGGTCCAGCATCTGGGAACTGAAGGTCCAAAAAAGTAGATCCACCATCTGGGAATTGAAGGTCAGAAAAAGTAGGTCCAGCATCTGGGAATTGAAGGTCAAAAAAAGTAGGTTCAACATCTGGGAATTTAGGGTCACAAAAAGTTGGTTCAGCACCTGGGAATTGAAGGTCACAAAAAGTAGGTCCAGCATCTGGGAATTGAAGGTCACAAAAAGTAAATTCGGCATCTGGGAATTGAAGGTCAGAAAAAGTAGGTCCAGCATCTGGGAATTGAAGGTCAAAAAAAGTAGGTTCAACATCTGGGAATTGAAGGTCACAAAAAGTAGGTTCAGCATCTGGGAATTGAAGGACACAAAAGTAGGTCCAGCATCTGGGAATTGAAGGTCACAAACAGTAGTTTCGGCATCTGGGAATTGAAGGTCAGAAAAAGTAGGTTCGGGATCTGGGAATTGAGGGTCACAAAAAGTAGGTCCAGCAACTGGGAATTGAAGGTCACAAAAAGTAGGTCCAGTATCTGGGAATTGAAGGTCACAAAAAGTAAGTCCAGTATCTGGGGATTGAAGGTCACAAAAAGTAAGTCCAGTATCTGGGGATTGAAGGTCACAAAAAGTAAGTCCAGTATCTGGGGATTGAAGGTCACAAAAAGTAGGTTCGGCATCTGGGAATTGAAGGACACAAAAAGTAGGTCCAGCATCTGGGAATTGAAGGTCACAAAAAGTAGGTCCAGTATCTGGGGATTGAAGGTCACAAAAAGTAGGTCCAACATCTGGGAACTGAAGGTCACAAAAAGTAGGTCTAGCATCTGGGAATTGAAGGTGGCAAAAAGTAGGTCTAGCATCTGGGAAATTAAAGTCAACAAAAGTAGGTCAAGCATCTGGGAACTGAAGGTCACCAAAAGTAGGTCCAGCATCTGGGAATTGAAGGTCACCAAAAGTAGGTCCAGCATCTGGGAATTGAAGGTCACAAAAAGTAGGTCCAGCATCTGGAAATTGAAGGTCACAAAAAGTAGGTCCAACATCTGGGAATTGAAGGTCACAAAAAGTAGGTCCAACATCTGGGAACTGAAGGTCACAAAAAGTAGGTCCAGCATCTGAGAATTGAAGGTCACAAAAAGTAGGTTCAGCATCTGGGAATTGAAGGTCACAAAAAGTAGGTCCAGCATCTGGGAACTAAAAGGTCACAAAAAGTAGGTCAATCATCTGAGAATTGAAGGTCACAAAAAGTAAGTCCAGCATCTGGGAATTGAAGGTCACAAAAAGTAGGTCCAGCATCTGGGAACTAAAAGGTCACAAAAAGTAGGTCAATCATCTGAGAATTGAAGGTCACAAAAAGTAAGTCCAGTATCTGGGAATTGAAGGTCGCAAAAAGTAAGTCCAGCATCTGGGAACGGAAGGTCACAAAAAGTAGGTTCAACATCGGGGAACTGAAGGTCACAAAAAGTAGGTCCAGCATCTGGGAATTGAAGGTCACAAAAAGTAGGTCCAGCATCTGAGAACTGAAGGTCACAAAAAGTAGTTCCAGCATCTGGGAATTGAAGGTCGCAAAAAGTAGGTCCAGCATCTGGGAATTAGAGGTCAGAAAAAGAGGTCCAGCATCTGGGAATTAAAGGTCAGAAAAAGCAGGTTCAGCATCTGGGAATTGTATGTCACATTTAAAACACGAAAAACTAAGACCACCTAACTTGGTATTATTATGTGCAGTGGTTCTGAACCATTGGACTGTGGCCCCCCTCTTTCCAAGATTTAAGACAGCTGCAGATCCCCTAACCTACAACAGATTCTCCCAGTTCCCATAATGCCAGCCTGTCGGCAGGTTCATGTTTTCCTCTGTCCAGCAGGTGGCACTGTACCATTATGCAGATGAAGTAGAGTCTGCTAGGGAAAATGTCCCCTTAAGGACTCCGTCTGTGTCTCGGAGGCATCAGCTGTCTGATTGACAGATTCTGGTAACCTTTGGCAGTCATCTTGGTGTAGGACCCTATAAGTTAGGGTACCTGCATCATTTGGGGGCGCGTAGGAGTGAGAAGTAGGTCAGAGACAGAGACTGCACTTGTTAGGGGGAGTGAATAAAGCAAATAGAGGTTCCTGGCGAGTAAGGTCAGCCTAGGGAAAATGCCTGTGCGCAGGAAACAATCCAGTATCTAGACCAGTGAAATAGGGTTCTTCATAGTATTAGAGTACCTTTCCAATACACTATAAACCCCTGACCATCCAGCGGAAGTTGTCCTCCAGTAATACAGTCCCAAGCCTGGTGGCACTGTACAAATACTAACTGCTGCCATGCCCTCTATCGGCACCTTCAAAAAAGTCTTAGTCATTACTGATATACAATATACAAGATAAATCACATAAAGAACTGTACGTGTGGCGTCTCCCTGATTGGTGCCCTTGGTCCTGGATCCCGCCTACAAGCCTCTCATAATGGGCTGTAATGCTCTTCATCCTTCAACAGTGCTCCCTAAGATCTCTCAGGCTCCACAGCGCTGCCTAGTCTTCCACAGTGCCCACCAGCCCCCTGCATGGCCTCCTAGCTTGATGCAAAGCCTCCAGCCCCCCCATAGAGCCTCCAACCTCCAACAGTTTCCTACAGTACCCATCAGTCTTCCACAGTGCCTTTGCAAAGTCTCCAACATCCTAAAAGAGACCCATAGCATCCTCTAGTGCCAGGGTCAGCAACCAGTAAATCACGGCCAGGTGACTGGTAGATCGCAGTCTGGACTTGCTGACCCGCCATCCCAGAGCATCAAACAATGCAGAGTGCAATGCAGAAGGACTACTTGTAAAGTTGGAGCTGTTGTAAGGAGCAAGAGCCGCATAAGCCGATGCCTCCTCTGTAGTGCTGGCCCCTGTCCCATGTGGAGTCATACCAGCTGCACTCCCCCTCTTATCCCGGCTAGTGGTCTCCAGAGTGGTGCCAGCAGCAGGAAAGAAGAGATCTTCAGGTCAGTGTGAAGCAATACACCGGGCATAATAGTATGGGCCTACTTTCACACTGATGTGCTGCGGTTTACCCACACCCCGGGTGCTGTGCAGTGTACCTGCAGCTTTCCTGTGGGTTTGCTGCACTTAGCCATAGACTTCTATTATATCCTGCAGGTTTGGTGCACTTTCTGAATGTAGGAGTTTTGGTGCGCTTTCAGAAAGTGCAACAACTGCAGGATATAAAAGAACTCTATGGCAAAGCGCAGCTATCCTAGGAAGGTCACAGATACACTGTGTTGCACCCGCATTGCAGGTAAACCGCAGCACATCAGTGTGAAAGCAGCCCTATACGGGGGCTCAGAACAGTAAGGGTTATTTACATTTGTAGTTTGGGGGTGGTAAAACCCCATAGGTAAGATGTGTTTTTACCACTCCCTGCCCCAACTGCACCCTTTGTAGCTGCACTGGGCAGGGGTGTACACGTTGTGCCTTACAGCAAGAGTTATGTGCCCTGTCATGGTTGGTGGGTGTAGCACCTGCCAAGCATGAGCCATTCAACATTGTGCAGTACAGCAAACAAGGGGTTAAAACAGGCAGCGTGTGTTGCTTTCCTACCACCTACTTTAACCCCTTGGACCCTGCAGAAGCATGGAGTTGCAGGGCCCCTGCAGAGTTGCCTTATTTATTTGAATAAGCTGTGATTGGCAGGCGGTAGCACCCACTAAAAGCAACAGGGGGTTTAATTCCTGCTGCAGCAAGTGTTCCCCTTTGGCTGCTGCCTCAGCAGGCTAAAGTAGATAATGATTGGGGGGCGGTAAATCCACGAATCAGCCACACGGTTTTACCACCACCCAACTTTGTGTGAACGAGCCCTAAGGGTGCCGCTGCCGAATGCAACTAAGGGCTCATCCACAAGTGCAGCAGGCACTGCTGTTCCTCTGGAAAGCAATCTGAGTGTGTTTGACAGGTTGGTGAGGAGGCAATATGTTGCCTCCTCACCACCTGATATAAACCCATGATTGCCATGCAATGTACGCAATTAGATGTTTAAATCAGGTCTAAAGAGGCAAAATTGCAAAATTGTGCCCGGTGATCTTTGACTTCTCCCATGTGGTTCAAGTAGATCTCCACCTCTTTAAGTTTGCCAACCCCTACTCTAGAGACACATGCCTCATAGTGTCCCCCACAGTGGCGGCTGGTGCTCAAAATTTTGGGGGGGGGGGGGGCGCAAACAGAAAAATGTAATAGGCATTGCTTTGCGGCAGAAAATGTGGCAAAAAATTGCATGACATTGAGGTCACAAAAGTGTGAAAGGGGCCTTTAGTAATCAAAGTATAGTGTGCACCCTTCAATGCAGAGTGACCACAGCATGCCTCCTTCAATGCAGAGTAACTACAGCGTGCCCCCTTCAATGCAGAGTGACCACAGCATGCCTCCTTCAATGCAGAGTAACCACAGCGTGCCCTCTTCAATGCAGAGTGACCACAGCGTGCCCCCTTTCAATGCAGAGTGACCACAGCGTGCCCCCTTCAATGCAGAGTGACCACAGCGTGCAGAGAGACCAATGCACTTACCTGATGCAGCGGCGGCTTCTCCTCAGTCCTCCGCGTCTCCCGAGTCCTCCTCCTCCTCCTCCTTGGCATCAATGGCAAAGGTTCGCCTTTCGGCCAATCAGGAAATGGGTCTCAGACCCGCTTCCTGATTGGCCAGGAGGAGGATCCGTGTGACAATAGGGAATATTCATTCGCTATTGTCACACAATGGTTGGGCTCAGGGCGCACTGCTCTGCGCCCTGGGTCCACCCTTTTCTGAAGCCTATTAGAGCCTCTGGCTCTAATCACGTGCTTCAGAAGAAAAAAAAAAACCCATTGAACTCCATGCGTCCGGTGCCCCGCATGTAGATTAGGGGGCCGGACGCATGGATAGGGGGGGGGCAACACCACTGCACCCCCAATGCACCGGCCGCCACTGGTCCCCCAACTCCCTCGAGAAATCTTATCTGCAATGGGGGCACCAAGTCTGCTGCAGAATCCCTAACATCTTCCACAACCCCAATCCCCCTCTCCCTTCACACACATAGTGACACCCAGCTCCCATAATGTCACCCATCCTCCCATAGTAGCTCACAGCACTACTCCCAGGCCCCCTAAAAGCACTCAGTCCCAACAGTGGCTGCCAACCCCAAAAGTATCCACAGTGCAAACCAACCCCTGCCGTGCCCTCCAGTCTCTCATATTGCCCCTGCAAAGTGCCCAACCTCCTAGAGAGACCCCTAGCCCCCTACAGAGATCCCCCAGTTTCCCCCAACCTCCTCCCAAAACCATATCCCCAACGGAGCCACCAAGTCTGCTGCTGAGTCCCCTAACCACCTCAAGAACTCTCCCTTTCCACAGTGACACCCAGCTCTATCCAGAGCCTTCCAGAATCTCAATACATATTTTGCCTTTTATTGTGTATTATCATTATTATTATTTTGTTTAATGAGAGGGCATGGAAGGTTTTAGAAGAATTTACCATACCTTGGCCTTGGTCTCAATGAGATTGAGAACCACCGGTTTAGTGAACTTTTTTTCCTTGAATTTCAATCTGTAAATTTTTCAGCTGCTTATGTGCAAAAGAATCGTCCCAGATGAATGTGAGTCACGGCAAAGTGACATAAATGTCAAATATCTGGACTTCAATGAGAACCTGACTGCTAAGGACCCACAGTGTAACAATTAGACATTCAGTAACATTTTCTAAAGTGCCATTTCGCTGATAAAAATAGATCTTTCAGTAATAATAACAAGGTAACCTTTTCCGAATGAGCACACATCACGAAAATTCAGAATTATTTCTCCACAGTTTATTCAACAAGGGCAGAAAAACACAATGGCATTAAAAGCCAAGACAAATCCCATGGGCACATGAAGCCAAACCATACCAAAGCCTAGGAAGTCTTCCTGACCTTAAAGTTTATCTAAAGTCCAAACTTTTTTCTTTAGCTTTGGATGGATCGGTGAAGAGTTGGAACCTCCCTTAGGTTGGTATTGATGTCCGTCTCCCAGTTTGGGAGATTCACCCAGGTCACTGTTGTCAGTGGGACAGGAAGTGAAGGTCTTCGTTGTCAGTGGGACAGGAAGTGAAGGTCTTTGTTGTCAGTGGGACAGGAAGTGAAGGTCTTCGTTGTCAGTGGGACAGGAAGTGAAGGTCTTTGTTGTCAGTGGGACAGGAAGTGAAGGTCTTCGTTGTCAGTGGGACAGGAAGTGAAGGTCTTCATGGTCAGTGGGACAGGAAGTGAAGGTCTTTGTTGTCAGTGGGACAGGAAGTGAAGGTCTTCGTTGTCAGTGAGACAGGAAGTGATGGTCTCCGTTGTCAGTGGGACAGGAAGTGAAGGTCTTCATTGTCAGTGGGACAGGAAGTGAAGGTCTTCGTTGTCAGTGGGACGGGAAGTGAAGGTCTTCGTTGCCAGTGAGACAGGAAGTGAAGGTCTTCGTTGTCAGTGGGACGGGAAGTGAAGGTCTTCGTTGCCAGTGAGACAGGAAGTGATGGTCTCCGTTGTCAGAGGTACAGGAAGTAATTAGAAAATTTAGAATTTCACCCTCATTTCTCCATTATGTGATATAATGTGATACATTAACTTTGAAGACCTCGATGCTATACAAAATCAATTATAAAATATCAAAAATAAGACCTGTCCTCTGGACTTCTACGGACTCGATTCCTTTTGGAGGTGTGTCCTAAGTTGACTAAGGAGGACCTGTGGAGGACAAAGTTATTTATGTGATATTCTCATGTATATAATTGTTTTGTAATGTAGCACCCTCCTAGCATACGATGCTAGGTAAATTACGTTTTGGCTCCTTCAGTAATCAACGGGCAGTAATTGTTTGGCCTGGTCTGCTCAGGGGTTTCAGAGGCTGTGAGTTTGATTACTTCCCCCTGCCTCTGATAGAAGCTTCCAGAGCTTAGGGATATTCAAAGTAACCAGCCTGAATATTTATCAGGTGTCAGCCAATCCCTGGAGAGGAGTGTTCAGAAGGGGGCTGCAATTGTGATAAATAGTCTGAGACAGGACAGCTAGGTTTCTTCTCCCTAGGAGGGTTCCAGAGCCTGAAGGGCCCTCAGGCAGCCCATGGACTGTGCAGCGGTTCTAGAGGCCTCAGGGTCTGGATGGATCCTCCTAGAATCTTATTGCAGGACCTCACCACAAGGGATCTGGAGAAGGACTGTTTAGCATAGTGGACTGTGTCTGGAGGAAGTTAGAAGGAGGCAGCTGTCCTGGGGACTTGTGAGTAAAGACCCTAAATCACAGGTGTCAAACACAAGGCCCGACAAAGGGGCTGAATGCGGCCTCCAGGCCATTTCATGTGGCCCTCGCACCTCTCCTGCAGCTGCGGCACACCCCTTGTCTCTGCCCACACCTTGTCTCAGTAGTCGGCAACAGAGAGGACAGAACTCCTTTGCCAGATCCTGTGCGTCCCTGTGCTGCTGCAGAAAGGCTCATCTTTGCCCACCAGCCCTTCTCAGCAGTCTGCAGCAGAGAGGAGGGCAGAACTCCTCCTACTGATCCTGCACCTCTCTGTTCAGCCATAACACCACCTTGTCTCTGCCTCCCCTGGTCTCAGCATTCAGCAGTCTCTGTAAGCTGACTCCAGCCCTCCTCTGGTCCTCCTCCAGATCTTGCACATTCTTCTTCCCAGATCCACATACATCTTCTTCCTGGCAGTAGCACAAGGTAAGGGGGTGCATTGTGATGTAAGGAAGGGTGGGTGACTCTTGACTTATGATGGTGGGGGGCTCTTGACATCTCATGTAAGGGAGCCTGGGGTGCTCTGGACATCTAATCTTACAGATACAACTAGCCCTTTGAGGGCAACCATAATGCTGATGCGGCCCGTGATGAAATTGAGTTTGACACCCCTGTCCTAAATTGATCCCTGTGGCTGTGCAGTGTTCTTGAAATCGCATTGGCTACCAGAAGTTGTGCATAGGTGCAAGGTAACCAGATGCCAAGGAAACTGGTCTCTTGGTTCCCAGCTGTGAGACCTTAGATACTCAGATTTACTTTGGAAGAACATAGTCCTCTAATTGCTATGTGCTAATCGTTTTGGATTATCCAATGCCCTTACCACTCTCCTGTCAAAGTTTCTCCAAGCAATAAATCCTAAAAAGACATCTCCTAGACTGAGTTACTGGAGCCGGTGTGAATGGACTGGTGCTTGTGGAAAGGGCAGCCTCTGTACAATTAGGGAACAACCAGTCAATAACAGTGGCCTCTGCGGGGGGTAGCGCTGCCTAAAATTTACTAATTTTCTGTTTTATATAAATAGATGGATTCTGCATTCTCCTGTTCAACCTCCTGAGGAAGCTGGTTTTGTAGCCCATGAAACGCGTAGAGGCTGAAACAAGCAAAGAAAAGTTTTCTGAATAAATCTGTTGAATTACGTCTGATATAAGGACATCGTCTCAACCAGGTTATAGTGCTGTCATGTTGTTAAATAAATAGTGCCACACCTAATAGGAGATACAATAATGCAGATCTGTTTTTAATTTATAACACTATGTATGTATTTGTACATCTACTTTTAAATGCCTTTTTGCTATGTTATTGAAAAAAATCTGAGAATTAAAAAAAAATAATGTAATGTGCGATCCTTGTTCACCTTAACCACTTGCCGACCACCCAAAGTGTATTTACTGCGGCAGTCAGCCCCTCCTGAACAAAGTAACGTAGTACTACGTCGCTAGCCCAGGAGCCTGTAGGGGGTGAGCACGCGCCACCGGAGGTGTACTCCTGCCCCTGCTCGTTCCCCTGCATACCCGCGCGTGTGACCGGCGGCTCCGATGTCCGCCGGTCACTCGCGATCTCCCGCTGGAGAGGGAGAAAGGCAGGCGGCTGATGTGATGTAAACAAAGCCGTCTGTCATTCTCCCTGGTGTAACTGCAGAGATCATACGGTCCTGCTATGTAGGATCGTATGTCTCTGTGGTTACATCACTAGCCACACCCCTTTATAGTTAGAAGCACGCCCCTGGGGACACATTTAACCCCTGCATCTCTAATAAAGTTAACCCCTTCCCTGCCAGTGTCATTTTTACAGTAACAGTGCATATGTATAGCACTGATTACTGTAGTAATGTCACTGGTACCCCCAAAAAATTTCAAAAATGTCAGTCAAGGGTCCGATCTGTCCACCGCAATGTCACAGTCCCGCAAAAAAAATCGCAGATCGCCGCCATTACTAGTTAAAAAAAAAACAATAAAAATTACATAAATCTTTCCTTTAGTTAGTAAACGCAATAACTTTTGCGCAAACCAATCAAAATACGCTTATTGCAATTTTTTTTTACCAAAAATATGTAGCAGAAAACAAATTGGCCTAAAATGTTAAAAAATTTTGATTTTTACATTTTTTTTGGGGGGGGGGGGGGATTTCATATAAAAAAAAATGTGAAAAATATTATTTTTTCAAAATTTTTGCTCTTTTTTTGTTTATAGCGCAAAAAGTAAAAATCGCACAGGTGATTAAATACCACCAAAAGAAAGCTCTGTTTGTGGGAAAAAATGGACGTCAATTTCATTTGGGTACAGCATCGCACGACCGCACAATTGTCCGTTAAAGTCACACATTGCCGAATCGCAAAATAGGCTCTGGTCTTTGAGCAGCCAAATCCTCCGGGGCTTAAGTGGTTAAAAGTCCATCAGTAAAAAATTATTCATGCCGAATAGAGTAAAGCAGAAACATAACACATTATGACCACTAGATGGAGCTGATGATGATAGTAAATAAGTATTCATTCCCTATGAATATTAGCTCCATCTAGTGGCCATAGGGATAGTGTGAATCTTCAGGATTCACACTATTCCTATGAATTTAAGGACATCCGACCTGGAGAGAAAATAGCCTAGCAATGTTTGATTTTGTCGGCATTCGCACAGAATAAACGTACAGGCAGTTTTCAAACCCATGAAATGCATAGAGGCTAAAACAAGCAAGAAACTCTCTGATTAACCACTTCTGGACCGGAAGATTTTCCCCCTTAATGACCAGGTCATATTTTGCGATTCGGCACTGCGTTACTTTAACAGACAATTGCGGGGTCGTGTGACGCTGTACCCAAATAAAATTGATGTCCTTTTTGTCGTACAAAGAGAGCTTTCTTTTGGTGGCATTTGATCACCTGTGCGATTTTTATTTTATGCGCTATAAACAAAAATATAGTGACAATTCTGAGAAAAAAAAAACAATATTTTTCACTTATTGCTATATAACATTCTCAAAAAAAATTTTTTTAAAAATCTAAATTTTTTAACATTTTAGGCCAATTTGTTTTCTGCTACATATGTTTGGTAAAAAAATCACAATAAGCGTATTTTGATTGGTTTGCGCAACAGTTATTGCGTTTTTTAACTACGGGAAAGATTTATGTAATTTTTATTGGTTTTTTTTTTTTTTTTACTAGTAATGCCGGCGATCTGCGATTTTTAGCACAACTGCGACATTGCGGCGGACAGATCGGACCCCTAACTGACATTTCTGACACTTTTGGGGGGACCAGTGACATTACTACAGTAATCACTGTTAAAAATATGCACTGTTACTGTAATAATGACACTGGCAGGGAAGGGGTTAACATTGTGGGTAAGCAAGGGGTTAAATGTGAGCTTAGGGGAGTGATTCTAACTGTATGGGGTCATGGCTTCTGAAATGATCATAGAAGGATCACAGGGGCTCTGTGATCATTCCAGGGAGAAGAACAGTCAGCTGTGTTTACAACAGCTGACCGTTCTTCTCTCTCAGTGGGGAGCGATTGCGGATGCCCGGCGGCAATGTCCCATGGATCGGCCTAGTGGGGGTGGGATTGCGCTCGCAATCGGCAATCAGATGGGAGTGCGCTCGCACCGGCAATCGGAGCCGCCTGCCCCATGCATTGGCTTCCCTGCTGCTAAGTGGGGGTGGGAGAACGCCGGCGGCGGCACGCGCTCGCCCCCTAGCTGCAGGCACGCAACCAACGTAGGTCTATGCCGGTTTGCGCAGGAGGGCCGCACTGCAGCGCTAAAAAGGCGGCGGGCCGTCTGGAAGAGGTTAAACCAATTGAATGACCTCTCATGTATGGGCATCATCCCAATCAGATTCTGCATTCTCCTATTCAACCTCTTGAGGAAGCGGGAAGCATCAATTTTATTTAGGTACAGCGTCGCACGACTGCGCAATTGTCAGTTAAAGTAATGCAGTGACGAATCGCAAAAAAGGGCCTGGTCATTAAGAAGGAAAACCTTTCGGTCCAGAAGCGGTTAAACTTGTAAATAAAAAAATCCTTGAAGAGGGCCTGGTCTTCTTTGCTATGTTATTAAATAAAATCTGAGAATTTTTAAAAAATTATGTAATGTGCGATCCTTGGGCACTATGAAACTCCATCGATATAAAATGATTCATGCAGAATAGAGTGAAGCATAAATATAACACATTATGGCCACTAGATGGAGCTAACAATGACAGCAATAAGTATTTATCCCTATGATTATTGGCTCCACCTAGTGGCCATAATAATCTTCATGATTCACACTATTCCTATGAATGAGGGACATTTGACCTGGGGAGAAAATAGCCTAGTAACATGTGATGATGTTGGCATTGGCACAGAACAAATGGACATCCAGTTTTGCAGGTCTAATAACTCTAAAGAGGGTCCGGCAGCCAAGGCTTCTCTTCTTTCACCAGCCCAAGGTTTTCCTCTATCCATTCATTGCATATCTTGTTTTTTTTTTTGGAGCTCCTGCATTTAATGACTTTTGATTGTTGTGGTGGGTGGGGGTAGTTGTCCTTTAAGTCAGCACACAACAGACTTTTTACATAAGTGATAATAATGCAGATTACAGGCCTTAGGGAAAGGTCATGTGAATCATCTTTATTGCAGAGGATCACACGGGATGAATGTCCTCAGATGCTCTATAGAGGCCGCGGCATGCAGACAGCTCATTCACTGGGGCTTCTTGCAACAAAGAACGGGGCCAGACGACAGCAGCACCTTTCCATTTGAAAAACAAGGCAGTGATAAAGTTACTCCAGGAAAATAAAAAAGTAAAATAAAATGTTAAAAAAAAAAATGCAACTCTGTATTAATCAAAAAAATGCAACAATGTATTCATCAATGTCACATTAAGAGCCTGTTCACACTGAGGCGACACGACTTCGGGGGACTTCACATAATGGAAGTCTATGCAAGTCGCTCCGAGGTCGCCCCAAAGTAGTACAGGACCCTTTCTCTAAGTCGGAGCGACTTGTGTCGCTCCTATTAGAACGGGTCCTGTACTATTCAATGGACCGCGACCGACCGCGACTTGTCAGGCTGACAAGTTGCCTGACAAGTTGCGGCAGTGTGAATGGGCTCTAAATGTAAACCTGTACAGCGGTTCGTGGGAGTGCCCCTGGGGAGGGGGGGGGGGCGCACGTTCCGTCGGCGGCGTGCACACGTGCCCCCATTAGCCAGTGGGGTAGCTGATTCGCAGGGCTGGCGGACGTGATTGCAACCAGGCACCCGCGCTCGCTCCCCGTGGAGAGAGAATGAAGGTCTGCTGTTGTAACCATAGCAGACCGTTGTTCTCTCAGGAATCAGCACAGAGCGCCGGTGATCCTTCTATTTAGGAACACAGGTCTCTTTGTTGATTCAACAAGCCCACCCCCCTCCCAGTTAGAAAACACCCCCTAGACATAAATTTAACCCCTAGATTGCTCTTGAGTTAACCCCTTCCCTGCCAGTGTCATTATTACAGTAACAGTGCACATTTTTTAGCACTGATCACTGTATTAGTGTAACTGGTTCCCAAAAAGTTTCAAAAGTGTCAGTTAGGGGTCCGATTTGTCCGTCGCAATATGGCAGTCCCACTATATGTTGCTGATCGGCGCTATTACTAGTAAAAAAGAAAAATACATTTTAAAAAAAAAATAAATGAATTATACCATAATGTAATGATGTAGCCGTTATATGCTTTTGTGCAAATCAATATACACATATTGGGATTTTCTTTTTTTACCAAAAATATGTAGCAGAATACATATTGGTCTAAATTCATGAAGAAATTCGATTTTTTACATTTTCTTATTGGATGTGTTTTATAGCAGAAAGTAAAAAAAAATATATTTTTTTTTTTTTAAAGTTGTCCGACATTTTTAGTTTTTATACCACAAAAAATAAAAAATCGCAGAGGTGATCAAACACCATCAAAAGAAAGCTCTATTTGTGGGGGGAAAAAAGGACATTGGTTTTATTTGGGTACAGCGTCGCACGACCGCGCAATTGTCCGTTAAAGTACAGTGCATATTTTTAGCACTGAGTACTGTCGTAATGTCACTGGTCCCCCCCCCCCCCCTCCCAAAAAATCTCAGTTAGGGGTCCGATCTGTCCTCCGCAATGTCGCAGTCCCACTAAAAATCGCTGATCGCCGCCATCACTAGTAAAAATAAATAAATAAATAAATAAAAAGGACATAAATCTTTCCCCTAGTTTGCGGACGCGATAACTTTTGCGCAAACCAATCAAAATACACTTATTGGGATTTTTTGTTTACCATAAATATGTAGCAGAAAACAAATTGGACTAAAAGGATGAAAAAATTTGATTTTAATTTTTTTTTTTTTGGGAATGTTATATAGCAGAATGTGAAAAATTATTTTTTTTTTTTTCTCAGAATTGTCACTTTTTTTTTGTTTATAGCGCAAAAATTATGCACAGGTGATCAAATACCACCAAAAGAAAGCTCTATTTGTGAGAAAAAAGGACTTCATTTTTTTTTTAGATACAGCGCCGCACGACCGCACAATTATCCGTTAAAGTAACGCAGTGCCGAATCGCAAAAAATGGCCTGGTCATTAGGGGGGTAAAACCTTCCGGTCCAGAAGTGGTTAAATGCAAGCAGTGTAGGTATCTGAATTTAAATAATATTAGCTTCTTGCAATCCCCTGTACAGCAGAGCTCAGACTTGTGCTGCAGTGCTTATGTGCTAACATTATGAATTAATACATCATTAACTTTTCAATCTGCAGCTGTTGTAATTTTCTGAAAATGCAATATGGCCGCCTGGAGCTGTTCTGTACACAGAATGTATACTGACCACACCCCCAGACACATCATTTCCTGCTTGTGTGATTGGCTCACCAATTTTCCCAGAAGTCTGCACTAAGATACAAGTCAGATTTCTGGCATCCCCTGCAACAAAAATTTCATTTTGGTGAGATTCTCCCAATAGGAACACGTCTAAAGGGATGCAGGCCAGGCAGCTTTCTTTATTAGAGCCCTGCAGCTGCACGGCTGATAGATAATTATGAAACCACTCCCATTAGACCCACTCAGCACAGAGGAACAAACAATGATTTCTTCAGAATAAAAAAGATAGAAATCTGCAACAAAGGTTGGTATAATCCTTGTCAGGACCGGCCTTTGGGGTGTGCGAGCTGTGCGGCTGCACAGGGTGCCATGGGCAACAGGGGTGCCGTGCGGCCATCACAGCTCACAGCAGTCAGTTGCTCACAGCCAGGACAAGTCACAGCAGGACTGTCTGAAGATGGGACTGGCTGAAGATCAACGCACCTAAAAAAAATAAAATGGCCGCGGCCGGCCCGACAGGTACACTGTGCATGCGCTGCTGCCGCTCGGGACAGCCCGTACACGCTCAGCCATTCTCCGGCAGACAATTTTTAAATGCAAGGCGCCTCACCAAATGGTAAGTGAGACCCCTCCGCAGCCCCTGCATCTCCAGGAGAATCTCTTGTACCATGCCCTCAGCACTGCCTCTCCTGTACCATGCCCTCAGCACTGCCTCTCCTGTACCATGCCCTCAGAACTGCCTCTCCTGTACCATGCCCTCAGCACTGCCTCTCCTGTACCATGCCCACAGCCCTGCATCTCCTACACCATGCCCGCAGCTCCTGCATCTCCTACACCATGCCCACAGCCCTGCATCTCCTACACCGTGCCCACAGCCCTGCATCTCCTACACCATGCCCGCAGCTCCTGCATCTCCTACACCATGCCCACAGCCCTGCATCTCCAACACCATGCCCGCGGCCCCTGCATCTCCTCCAACAAGCCCGCAGCCCTGCATCTCCTACACCATGCCTGCAGCCCCTGCGTCTCCTACACCATGCCCACAGCTCTGCATCTCCTACACCATGCCCTCAGCACTGCCTCTCCTGTACCATGCCCTCAGCACTGCCTCTCCTGTACCATGCCAACAGCCCTGCATCTCCTACACCATGCCCACAGCCCCTGCATCTCCTACAACAAGCCCGCAGCCCTGCATCTCCTACACCATGCCCGCAGCCCCTGCATCTCCTACACCAAGCCCGCAGCCCCTGCATCTCCTACACCAAGCCTGCAGCCCTGCATCTCCTACACCAAGCCCGCAGCCCTGCATCTCCTACACAATGCCCGCAGCCCCTGCGTCTCCTACACCATGCCCGCAGCCCCTGCATCTCCTACACCAAGCCCGCAGCCCTGCATCTCCTACACCATGCCCGCAGCCCTGCAGCTCCTTACACCATGCCCGTAGCCCCTGCGTCTCCTACACCATGCCCGCAGCCCCTGCATCTCCTACACCAAGCCCGCAGCCCTGCATCTCCTACACCATGCCCGCAGCCCTGCATCTCCTACACCATGCCTGCAGCCCCTGCATCTCCTACACCAAGCCCGCAGCCCTGCATCTCCTACACCATGCCCGCAGCCCTGCATCTCCAACACCATGCCCACAGCCCTGCATCTTCAACACCATGCCCGCGGCCCCTGCATCTCCTACACCTTGCTCGCGGCCCCTGCATCTCCTACACCTTGCCCTCAGCACTGCCTCTCCTGTACCATGCCCTCAGCACTGCCTCTCCTGTACCATGCCCACAGCCCTGCATCTCCTACACCATGCCCGCAGCCCCTGCATCTCCTACACCATGCCCTCAGCACTGCCTCTCCTGTACCATGCCCACAGCCCTGCATCTCCTACACCATGCCCGCAGCCCCTGCATCTCCTACAACAAGCCCGCAGCCCTGCATCTCCTACACCATGCCCGCAGCCCTGCATCTCCTACACCATGCCCGCAGCCCCTGCATCTCCTACACCAAGCCCGCAGCCCCTGCATCTCCTACACCAAGCCCGCAGCCCTGCATCTCCTACACCATGCCCGCAGCCCTGCATCTCCTACACCATGCCCGCAGCCCTGCATCTCCTACACCATGCCCGCAGCCCCTGCGTCTCCTACACCATGCCCGCAGCCCCTGCATCTCCTACACCAAGCCCGCAGCCCTGCATCTCCTATACCATGCCCGCAGCCCTGCATCTCCTACACCATGCCCGCAGCCCTGCATCTCCTTACACCATGCCCGCAGCCCTGCATCTCCTACACCATGCCTGCAGCCCTGCATCTCCTACACCATGCTTGCGGCATCCCAAATGAGTGACTGTTACGTTATAAAACACTGTAGCCATGATTTGTATTTTCATAGACCCGCTGCGGATTTAATTTTCCTGGAGCAGAGATGAGGGAAGTCTGATGGGTTGGAGCCGAGATGATTTCGCGCTGCAACAACTGATGAATGAGGCAGTGTTCCGTGAAAAAACACCACCCCGTGAAAATTCCCTACCCTCGGAAGCTGTGAGCATGCGCACTGGGAATCGGCTCAGCTGATGTATGACGTACCCTCACCGGAAGTGACGAGGGCAGGGTTTTTTCACGGAACACTGGACCTGATCCTTGCAATCTACATACATGTAGATCACCCAGAGGGGAATGTTTTTTTCTCAACAAAAGTGGAGTTATGCTTTAATTTTTTTTTTCCCTTCTGTGCAAGCAATTTATCCACCTCCACCCTGCTTACGGTATATTTACTGTGGCCTGCTGGCTCGTACAGGCAAAACAACGTAGGTCTAAGTCGCTCGCCTTGGGGCAGCTTGGGGGCAAGCACGCGCACCACCGCCGGCGCGCTCCTGCCCCCGATCGTCGGCGGGGAAGCCAATGCGGGTGTCAGGCGGCTCCGATTGCAACCCGCGATCGTTCCCCGCTGAGAGAGAAGAACGGTCAGCTGTTGTAAACAGCTCACAGAACTCACAGATCATGCTCTCTGGTAGGCAGAAAGCAATATAGATTTGCCTGCTGCTCCTCTGATAGGCAGACAGAGCCAAAAACTATACTCACTCTCTAGCACCTACCTAGGAGGGCGCTACAAAAAAAAGTTTTTGCCTATAGTTCTACTTTTATAAATGTTTCCTTTTTAGAGAAACCTATCCCACCTCTACCTTACAACTGAAATTTTTATTTTCGAATAGCTCATCTGCACATGGTTATTACCTTTTTGTATGATGTGTCCCCCCTCCCTTAGATCGTAAACTCTCAGGAGTAGGGTCCTTCTAACCCTCTTGTATTGAATTGTATTGTAACTGTGTAGGGGGTCAGCCCCTTGAATGACTAACTCCATTACACTGTAGTTCTATTGAGAAATTCCCACAGACTGTCAAGCATCTTCCAGCCACAAGAGGTCACTGTTGTTGCTTTAGGTGAAGGGAGGAAGCAGGAAGTTCCAGGAAGTGTGTGGTGTTCGGGTCTCTATGGCTGTGCTGAGCTGAGGAAAGGTACTGCATGCTGTGGCCTTGAGAGGGATATAGACTGTATAATCCTGGGACAGAACAACAGGATCTTGCCAGAGGAGACAGAACTGAACTGTGATACAACGGACAGTAGCTGAGAACCAGAGAAAGAGAGGAGAGAACATCCCAGAGCACCTCAAGCAAATTACAGAGCAAGGGGCCAGACTGCAGTGACCTCCAAGTGACAGAACAAGATAAACTACTTGCAAAGAAACCCAGACCAGTGCATAAGAGACTGCAGCTACAGACAGCAAGGGACAGATCCAGAGACCTGACTGCATTCACCATCACAGAGACTGAGATAAAGCAGCTGTACCTACAGAACTGTGAGTTGCACCGGTGCTAACCTGTGGTAGGGCATAGAGCAGGTTTCTGTAGACAGAGCGTTGCAGCAACGTGTCCCGGTTAGGGGGAATCAGATAGGATCATATAACAGAGCAGCCTGTATTCCTGTGTGTGCGTTGGCGGGAGCGCCATTTTAAGTAACACGTTGCAGTTAACTTTGCTGTAAACCTATGTAATCTGTTTTTACTGTTAACATCATTCTCCGGCCATTATACTCTGTTGGTTAATAAAGCCGGTATCTGCTTCAGCCTCTCTGTCTGCTGTACCGTACTTGAATTCTGCATTGCGGTCCCCTACTCCTCTGACCGCTACAAGTGGCGCTGCGAGCAGGGTACGGTTACAGAGATGGAGGCGGCTGAAGGAAATGTGCATGATGCTAATGTGAGTACCTCAGGCAATGGTGGAACCCCTGCAAGGGCCCTCCCTATGGGCATGCTGTTTAACTTGCTGCCAAAATTTGATGGCAAGAACATGTCACTGTCAGACTGGGTGACAAGATTACAGAGCGCTGCAAGAATTTACAATGTCAGCCCAGAGTTACAGGTAGAAATCGCTTTGGCTGCCCTGGAGGGTGAGGCCCGAAAGAATGTGTTTCTACAATCAGAAGCCACACGCAGCACCTTGCAAGAGATTGTGCGATTTCTGGAAGAAATATACGGTGAAACAGCTAGTGCAGGCCACCTCCGGGCGAAATTCTTCTACCGGGTTCAGCAAGAAAATGAAGGGGTCTCACAATATGCGATGGCTCTACAAGAAGTATTGGCTGAGGTACAGAAAAAGGAGGCAGACGGAGTATCTGGCATGGGATCTGCCGACCGAATATTGCGGGAACAGTTTATTCTGGGACTCTTCAGCTCTCCCCTGAGACAGGTTCTGCGGGAGCGAGTCAGGGTGGACCCTACTCTGAACTTTCAGCAAATATTGGCGGAGGCTGTGGCACGCAGTAAAGAAGAAAGTTATGCCTCCGGAGTGATACGGACCCAGACCGCCACACCCTTTGGGGTTGTGGGGAAGGAAGAGGTCCTAGTTAAAGTGGTACAAGACCTGCAAAGCTCCCTGAGTGCTATGCACGAAAAATTGACACAAATGGAAAGGCGAATGGAGTCGAGCTATTCCCCTGGGGCTGCCTAACCGGCCCAACAACCGCCCCATCAGATTGCCCCACTGGTTCCTACACCACAGCATCCTTACCCGAGTTCACCGTCACACCAAGTTCCTCAATATCTTCCAACAAGGCCAGCCAGGGCGCCTCCCGCGCGCAGGCGGAGAGACTATCGTCCAGGGACACAGTGCTGGCGGTGCGGAGAAGGAGGACACTTTGCCAGAGAGTGTCAGAGTGATCTATCTAGACGCTCAGAGCCGGCGTTAAACTACCGGCCCCCGCAGTAGTGGGGCGTACTGCGGGGAAGGTGGAGAGTCAAGACACCCAGCACAGCTCTGAACACCTGGTCGCAGGGTGCCCCGTCATACAAGCTGAATTTGAAGGAATTCCAGTCAACTGCTTAGTAGATACCGGATCACAGGTGACGACCATGCCTGAGTGATACTTCAATCGTTACTTCCAAGCACTGGCTAAGCCAGAACGAGAGACATTGGTCCGAGTTACAGCTGCGAAACATCAGCAAATTCCGGTCACGGGAGTCGTGTGGATGAACGTACGGCTGTGTGGACAGGAAGTGGGAAGAAAAGGCATTCTGCTGGTCCCCGAGACGTTCAAGGAGGATGTACCGGTGATAATGGGCATGAATATTCTACGAGAATTGGATCAGATCATGTTCACTAAACGGGGACCTGGCTATTGGAAGCAAGCCACCCCACACAAACCCACGCAAAAAGCTTTCCAACGGTTGATCCGGTTCTGTGGGACACAGAAGAGTGTCCCAGTACACCAGTCCGTGGGAACTATCCGAGTGCCGGGAAAGGCGACCCTCAGTCTTCCTCCTGGTCGGGAGACTATACTGACACTGCCTGTGGGAACCTTCCGCAACCTTGAAGGTATGGAGGTGATCATCGAACCAGGGGGTCTAGGAGAACTAGGTCAGGATGCCCTAGTGGCCCGGACACTGGCAGTGGTCCAGAATGGACGAGTACCCATAAGAGCTGTGAATGTGGGACATCTGGAAGTCGCTTTGGCACCTGGAGTAGAACTGGCCCGTGTGTACTTACATCGGGGAGAAGTGCTAAGTCGGGAAGAAGTGACTCTAGCTCCAACAGGCAATGCTGCATGGACACTGGCAGTTACTGCCAGACCCGAAGAGGCTCCGACCCCAGAATGGAATGGGAGAACCATTGTGGACCAAATGGAGATAGATGTGAAGAATCTCGGTCCAGACCGTTTGCGGGCGGTTGAAGCTGTGGGAGAATCAGGCTGCGTTTGCCCGCCATGCCGATGACTTTGGCTGCACAGATGCTATCACACATGAGATACCGACCGGGGACGCTGCCCCAATCCGGGAGAGATATCGACAGATCCCGCCCAAGTTGTACCAGGAAGTTACATATAGTTACATAGTTACATAGTAGGTGAGGTTGAATAAAGACAATAGTCCATCCAGTTCAACCTGTGTAGGTGTGTGTGACTGTAATCATCTAACATAGCCCTTTATCTCCTGATCCTTGAGATGTAAGTCTAAGAGTCTTTTGAAAGTCACCATACTACCCGCAGAAACCACCTCTTGTGGTAGACAATTCCACAATCTTGTAGCCCTAACAGTAAAGAACCCCCCACGTTGCCTGAGGTTAAAACGCTTCTCCTCTAATCGCATTGTATGTCCTCGAGTCCTCATGCAATTCCTTCGAATGAACAGCTTTTTTTCTAAGCTGAGATCCCCATTAAGATATTTATAAATTGCTATCATGTCCCCTCTCAGACGTCTCTTCTCCAGGGAAAATAAATCAAGCGATTGCAGCCGCTCTTCATAGGTAAGGTCCTCCAATCCCCTAATTAGTTTAGTTG
Organism: Pelophylax lessonae; assembly: GCF_965119305.1. Taxonomy (NCBI): domain Eukaryota; kingdom Metazoa; phylum Chordata; class Amphibia; order Anura; family Ranidae; genus Pelophylax; species Pelophylax lessonae. Next base: position 32,585,316 of record NC_138772.1, read on the forward strand.
CCCTTCTCTGGACTCTCTCCAGCTCCAACACATCCCTCCTGAGGACTGGCGACCAGAACTGGACAGAATACTCCAGATGCGGTCGGACCAGAGTTTTATAAAGTGGAAGGATTATAGTCTTATCTCTGGAATACATCCCTTTCTTTATGCATGCTAATATTCTGTTGGCTTTGGAAGCTGCCGCTTGGCATTGCATGCTGTTGCCTAATCTATCATCAACCAAGACTCCCAGATCTTTCTCCATTTTTGAGTCCCCCAAGGGTTCCCCTCCTAACATGTATTGTGTTTTTATGTTTTTGGTCCCCAAGTGCAAAACCTTACACTTCTCCACATTAAACCTCATTTGCCATGTCGTTGCCCACTCCGTAATTTTGTCCAGGTCATTCTGTAGGATATCTGCTTCATGCTGTGCAGTTATTGCCCTGGCCAATTTTGTGTCATCTGCAAAAATTGATAACGAACTACTGATCCCGTCCTCAATGCTGTTTATGAATAAATTGAACAAGGTTGGTCCCAGGACTGAGCCCTGGGGCACCCCGCTTACTACCTCAGCCCAGTCTGAGTATGCGCTGTTTATTACCACCCTTTGGACACGGCCTTTTAGCCAGTTCCGTATCCAAGAGCAAACCCTGCTGTCGATACCTGCAGACCTTATTTTATAAATTAAGCGCTTGTGGGAAACTGTATCAAACGCCTTAGCGAAATCCAAGTACACCACATCCACTGGTCTGCCCCTATCTAGCTCACAGCTCACTTCCTCGTAGAATGCTAAGAGATTGGTTTGACAAGAACGCCCATTTGTAAACCCGTGTTGGTTACTACTGATGATGTTGTTGTCTTTAGCATACTCTACGATATAGTCCCTTATCATCCCCTCCAGAAGTTTACATACTATTGATGTCAAACTGACAGGCCTATAATTTCCCGGGATATGTCTCTGGCCCTTTTTGAATATCGGAATCACGTTAGCCTTCCTCCAATCCCCTGGTACATCTCCTGTCCTAATACTGTCAGCAAAGATTAGGAACAGTGGTCTAGATATGAAGACATTGTTGAAACAGATGATAGATTCAGGAGTGGTACGAGGTAGTCAAAGTCCTTGGGCAGCCCCAGTGGTGCTTGTCAAGAAGAAGGACGGCACTATTCGATTTTGTGTGGATTATCGGCGGTTGAATGCATGCACCACACGAGACTCATACCCTCTGCCACGCATCGAGGAGTCCCTAACAGCCCTAGGGCGGGCTAAATACTTCTCCACCCTGGATCTAGCAAGCGGGTACTGGCAAGTACCGGTGGCCGAGAAGGACCGGGCCAAGACTGCATTCATACTCCCCATGGGACTATTCGAATTTAACAGAATGCCATTCGGGCTATCCAATGCCCCGAGCACCTTTCAGCGGCTGATGGAGAAGTGTCTGGGAGACCTGAATTTTGAAGCAACCTTGATATACTTGGATGATATCATTGTATACTACGCTACTTTTCAAGAACACCTAGACCGACTAGGACAGGTACTCAAGCGGTTGCGATCCCATGGCCTGAAGATAAAGCCAAAGAAGTGTCATCTCTTCAAGAGGAAGATAGAGTACCTAGGCCATACGGTGTCCCAAGATGGGGTGCTGCCATCTCAAGACAAAATGGCTGCGATACAACAATGGCCAGCGCCCAGAACACTGCGGGAGTTGAAGGCTTTCCTCGGTCTGACCGGATATTACCGGCGATTCATCAAAGACTACGCAAAGATAGCGGGCCCTCTGAATGAGCTGCAGAGAGGAACAGCTGGGAGGCCCAAGGGTCAAAGTGTCCCCTGGGGACAGAAGCAGGAAGAGGCATTCCAGGCCCTGAAAGAAACCCTGACATCGGCCCCCATCTTGGCTTATGCTGACTTTGACAAACCATTCCTCTTATCAACTGATGGCAGCCTCTATGGACTTGGGGCGGTACTGTCACAGGTACAAGAAGGACGTGAAAGAGTTATCGCTTATGCCAGTCGGTCGTTGCCGACTGGGATACAGAGCGAAACCCTCATAACTATAGTTCCTTCCGGCTGGAGCTCCTTGCCCTGGTGTGGGCCATGACAGAAAAATTTGCGGGCTACCTGACAGGGGCTAAGATCTTTGTACAGACCGATAACAACCCCCTGGCCCATCTGGATACTGCCAAGCTGGGAGCCCTGGAGCAGCGTTGGGCAGCTCGCCTTGCCAAGTATGACTTCTCGATCCGCTACCGCTCTGCTACAGAGAACACTAATGCCGATGGTCTGTCGAGGGTTACTTTTGAGACTCCAGTAGGGGATCTGGATGAACAAAAAGAAGAGGATGAAACTCCAGACTTCCGCAGGTTCACACCTCCAGCAGTTGCAGCACAGACAAGTGGGGAGGCCCGAGTGCTACCCAAGGCATTAGGAAGAACCAATGAAGAATGGGGCCGAATACAGGATGAAGATGTCGGACTGCGGCAGATGAAAGGTTTTCGTGTCCCAGCAAAGAAAACCTGACAGAGATGAAAGGACTGAGCTTGATGCCGAGATGAAGTCCATTCTACACCAATGGGATAGACTGGAAATTCATGGAGCTGTTTTGTACCGCAAATGGCAGCAGCCTGCTGATATAGAGGCAAGGTGGCAGGTAGTAATACCCAGAAGCATGGCACGAGAAGTAGCCAAGGAGGCTCATGAATTTGGAGCTCACTTCGGGCCAGTTAAAACCTTCCAGTGGCTGCAACGCTATGTATATTGTCCACGACTGGAGGCCACGATTGAGGAAGTCTGCCGGCAGTGTCGAATGTGTGAACTCACCAAAAGCACCGAACAGAGGGCACCCATGCAGCCCATACAGACCAAAGAACCGCTGGAAGTATTGATGATAGATTATCTTCTCGTGGGACAATCCGCCAGAGGTCCACAATACTGCCTGGTCATGATTGACCACTTCTCTAAATTTGCAGTGGTCACCCCAACTCGAGACCAGACGGCTGAGTCTGCAGCTCGGGCCATCTGTCAACATTTCATCCGAGTCTACGGGTGTCCGAAGCGGATCCATTCAGATCAAGGAGCGTGCTTTCAAGGGAAAGTGATGGAGGAGCTACATCGACTGTATGGCATTGAAAAATCCAGGACAACTCCATATCATCCCCAAGGGAATGGGGCCTGTGAGCGCTTCAACCGGACCCTGCTTCAGATGTTGAGGACATTAGAGGAAGACAAAAGGATGCACTGGCCAGACTACCTCCATGAATTAGTCTGGGCTTACAATAATCGGGTTCACAACACACCGGGTATACTCCGTACATGCTATTGTTCGGCAGAGCTGGCCGGGAAATTGTTGAACTGAATTTAGAACAACCACAGGACTTAATAGAACGATCGACCACCTCATGGGTGAAAGAACACCGTCAGCGGCTCCAGACCATCCGCCGGTTAGCAGGCCAGCGTTTGCAAGAGAGAACTCATACTGACCGTCCTCCCCTCCAGGAGGTTCCGCTGCAACCTGGAGACCGGGTATTGGTGCGGGAGAAACGTCCCAAAGGCAAGTTGAGTGAGCGTTGGGAGGTACAACCTTACAAAGTGATCAGGAGAGTGTACCCCAATGGCCCGGTCTACGAAATACGGGTGGAAAATGAGGAGTTTGCCTCAAGGATCCTACATAGGAATATGTTACGGCCATGTCGGTCTGAAGATCCCAAACCTGCTGAAGAGACAACACTTTCTGTCCCATCCTCAGAACTCATTATCTCCAATGAAAACAATGATGAAGACTGGTGGATTGTTCCTGACACTACGGAAGGTCCCCAGGCCACAGGGGATGAAGCTTATGCTACAGAACCACCACCGGCTCGCAATGAGGAGGAACCCAGGTTGGCAGCTCCCAATGAGGAAAGTCAGTCCCTCACAGATAGTCAAGACCTCCGGAGATCCAATAGGTCTACTGCAGGGGTTCCACCAAACAGGTACAATGCTGATCAGTTCGTTTGGTCCACCTGTATGTGTTGTGGACAATGTTGTGCTGCTGTTAGAGATTGTAATAATCACTTTCTTCCCCATGGACTATATAGGATGGCCGAGGACGACCATCGTTAAGTGGGGAGGCATGTAGGGGGTCAGCCCCTTGAATGACTAACTCCATTACACTGTAGTTCTATTGAGAAATTCCCACAGACTGTCAAGCATCTTCCAGCCACAAGAGGTCACTGTTGTTGCTTTAGGTGAAGGGAGGAAGCAGGAAGTTCCAGGAAGTGTGTGGTGTTCGGGTCTCTATGGCTGTGCTGAGCTGAGGAAAGGTACTGCATGCTGTGGCCTTGAGAGGGATATAGACTGTATAATCCTGGGACAGAACAACAGGATCTTGCCAGAGGAGACAGAACTGAACTGTGATACAACGGACAGTAGCTGAGAACCAGAGAAAGAGAGGAGAGAACATCCCAGAGCACCTCAAGCAAATTACAGAGCAAGGGGCCAGACTGCAGTGACCTCCAAGTGACAGAACAAGATAAACTACTTGCAAAGAAACCCAGACCAGTGCATAAGAGACTGCAGCTACAGACAGCAAGGGACAGATCCAGAGACCTGACTGCATCCACCATCACAGAGACTGAGATAAAGCAGCTGTACCTACAGAACTGTGAGTTGCACCGGTGCTAACCTGTGGTAGGGCATAGAGCAGGTTTCTGTAGACAGAGCGTTGCAGCAACGTGTCCCGGTTAGCGGGAATCAGATAGGATCATATAACAGAGTAGCCTGTATTCCTGTGTGTGCGTTGGCGGGAGCGCCATTTTAAGTAACACGTTGCAGTTAACTTTGCTGTAAACCTATGTAATCTGTTTTTACTGTTAACATCATTCTCCGGCCATTATACTCTGTTGGTTAATAAAGCCGGTATCTGCTTCAGCCTCTCTGTCTGCTGTACCGTACTTGAATTCTGCATTGCGGTCCCCTACTCCTCTGACCGCTACAACTGTACTATCTGCCTTTATATTAAAAAGTGCTGCGCAAGCTGTTGGTGCTACCGTATCTCACAAAAGTGAGTACACCCCTCACATTTTTGTAAATATTTTATTCTATCTTTTCATGTGACAACACTGAAGAAATGACACTTTGCTGCAATGTAAAGTAGTGAGTGTACAGCTTGTATAACAGTGTAAATTTGCTGTCCCCTCAAAATAACTCAAGACACAGCCATTAATGTCTAAACCGCTGGCGACAAAAGTGATTACACCCCTAAGTGAAAATGTCCAAATTGGGCCCAAAGTGTCAATATTTTGTGTGGCCACCATTATTTTCCAGCACTGCCTTAACCCTCTTGGGCATGGAGTTCACCAGAGCTTCATAGGTTGCCACTGGAGTCCTCTTCCATTCCTCCATGATGACATCACGGAGCTGGTGGATGTTAGAGACCTTGCACTCCTCCACCTTCTGTTTAAGGATGCCCTACAGATGCTCAATAGGGCTTAGGTCTGGAGACATGCTTGGCCAGTCCATCACCTTTACCCTCAGCTTCTTTAGCAAGGCAGTGGTCATCTTGGAGGTGTGGTTGGGGTTGTTATCATGTTGGAATACTGCCCTGTGGCCCAGTCTCCGAAGGGAGGAGATCATGCTCTGCTTCAGTATGTCACAGTACATGTTGGCATTTATGGTTCCCTCAATGAACTGTAGCTCCCCAGTGCCGGCAGCACTCATGCAGCCCCAGACCATGACACTCCCACCACCATGCTTGACTGTAGGCAAAACACACTTGTCTTTGTACTCCACACCTGGTTGCCGCCACACACGCTAGATACCATCTGAAACAAATAAGTTTATCTTGGGCTCATCAGACCACAGGACATGGTTCCAGTAATCCATGTCTTTAGTCTTCTTGTCTTCAGCAAAATGTTTGCGGCTTGCTGGTGCATCATCTTTAGAAGAGGCTTCCTTCTGGGACGACAAAGTATAATATTGTCCGTTATCCAGTGCAGTGACATCTCTGTGTGTGCTAGTCTCGCATCTTACAGCTGTAAGGTTACAGCATGAGTCAGTATCTTTTGCTGAGTGGTCCTATACTTCCAGCTGCCTCCAGGGGGGTCCTCCTATGGCTGGCTCAACTGGTAGCTCTCTATGGTAGGTGACATCTCATCTATGAATTTGATGCAGTGTGCGGTGCATGGTCTGAGCACTGACAGGCTAACCATGTCCTTAGTCTGCTTATCTTCAGGAAACTGTTTGTGGGCTTTCTTGTGCATCATCTTTAGAAGAGGCTTTCTTCTGGGGCGACAGCCATGCAGACCAATTTGATGCAGTGTGCGGTGTATGGTCTGAGCACTGACAGGCTGACCCCCCACCCCTTCAACCGCTGCAGCAATGCTGGCAGCTCTCACACCTATATTTCCCAAACACAACCTCTGGATATGACGTTGAGCACATGCATTCAACTTCTTTGGGCGACCATGGCGAGGCCTGTTCTGATTGGAACCTGTCCTGTTAAACCGCTGTATGGCCTTGGTCACTGTGCTGCAGCTCAGTTTCATGGCCTTGGCAATCTTCTTATAGCTTAGACCATCTTTATGTAGAGCAACAATTCTTTTTTTCCGATCCTCAGGGTTCTTTGTCATGAGGTGTCATATTTAACTTCCAGTGACCAGTATGAGAGAGTGAGAGCGACAACACCAAATTTATCATACCTGCTCCCCGTTCACACCTGAGACCTTCTAGCACTAACGAGTCACATGACACTGGGGAGGGAAAATGGCTAATTGGACCCATTTTGGAAATTTTTTACATAGTTACATAGTAGGTGAGGTTGAATAAAGACAATAGTCCATCTAGTTCAACCTGTATAGGTGTGTGTGGCCGTAATCATCTCGCATACCCCTGAATGTTCTGCTTCTTGAGATGTACGTCTAAGAGTCTTTTGAAAGCCACCATACTTCCCGCAGAAACCACCTCTTGTGGTAGAGAATTCCACAATCTTGTAGCCCTAACAGTAAAGAACCCCCTGCGTTGCCTGAGGTTAAAACGCTTCTCCTCTTTTCACTTAGGGGTGTACTCACTTTTGTTGCCAGCGGTTTAAACATTAATGGCTGTGTGTTGAGTTATTTTGAGGGGACAGTAAATTTACACTGTTATACAAGCTGTACACTCACTACTTTACATTGTAGCAAAGTGTCATTTCTTCCGTGTTGTCACATGAAAATATAGAATAAAATATTTAAAATGTGAGTGGTGTACTTACTTTGTGAGACACTGTATATAAACCCTGTGTAATAATAATAATTATAATATCTCTAATTTTCTGCAGTTCATTTGTACATTTTTGATTAATGTTATTTTCTAAAAAAAAAAAACTTCTAATAGAACACATTACATTTAAAAACATATCAGTGAACAGAATGTATCAGCCGTGTATCCCAGTACATCCATCTGGAACACAGCTCATGAATATTACTGGCTGACTTTTCCAGAACATCTGGATTGTCTTAGGTGTATTTTGAGCTGTGTTCCCTGAACAGGGTTTGCACAGAGCTTGACACATTCTCCACTCTGAAGCCAAAAAGGCAATGGATATATAACATGGGGAGTTCTTTTGCATCCATCCACCACACCCAACTGGTGACAGGCAAAGTCAAACACTTCTTGTTCCGGATATAGCAGAGTATGAGTCGGCAGTCACAACCAGCAGATGTTGTTGTGGATCCAATATGTTCCTATCAAATATCTTTCTATCTTCAGAAAGTATTTAATAGTACAACGTGAAGAAAAGCAAAATATGATCTGACACATTTGATGTCTAATTACCGGTACCTCCATCCCTATACATAATAGAGCAGAAACCACATCTTGAGGTTAATTAGACGTTGAGGTTTTATTTGCCGTACTTTGGTGGATAAATGCATATTAAAAAAAAAAAAAATACATACATATGTACATAGAAATGACATACGACAAGCTATACACTTCATATTGAATAAAGTAAATACAGTATTTCAAGGAACTATAAATAGATCTCTAAAAGGTAATAGAATTCAATATAACATCTTGATGTCTGTAGACTCATAATCTCTGAATATATCAAATAAAGTTGAACATCTGAATATTTTCTAGGCTCAACGCGTTTCATGGACCTCTGTCCATTCATCAGGAGCTTGGATAAAGGTTGTGTGCCTAAAAGTAGGAATTTACATGAAAGTATAATATACAGTGCCTTGTGAAAGTATTCGGCGCCCTTGAAATTTGCAACCTTTTGCCACATTTCAGGCTACAAACATAAAGATATAAAACTGTAATTTTTTGTGAAGAATCAGCAACAAGTGGGACACAATCATGAAGTGGAACGAAATTTATTGGATATTTCAAACTTTGTTAACAAACAAAAAACTGAAAATTGGGCCTGCTAAATTGTTCAGCCCCTTTACTTTCAGTGCAGCAAACGCTCTCCAGAAGTTCATTGAGGATCTCTGAATGATCAAATGTTGACCTAAATGACTAATGATGATAAATAGAATCCACCTATGTGTAATCAAGTCTCCGTATAAATGCACCTGCACTGTGATAGTCTCAGAGGTCCGTTTAAAGCGCAGAGAGCATCATGAAGAACAAGGAACACACCAGGCAGGTCCGAGATACTGTTGTGGAGAAGTTTAAAGCCGGATTTGGATACAAAAAGATTTCCCAAGCTTTAAACATCCCAAGGAGCACTGTGCAAGCGATAATATTGAAATGGAAGGAGTATCTGACCACTGCAAATCTACGTAGACCTGGCCGTCCCTCTAAACTTTCAGCTCATACAAGGAGAAGACTGATCAGAGATGCAGCCAAGAGGCCCATGATCACTCTGGATGAACTGCAGAGATCTACAGCTGAGGTGGGAGACTCTGTCCATAGGACAACAATCAGTCGTATACTGCATAAATCTGGCCTTTATGGAAGAGTGGCAAGAAGAAAGCCATTTCTTAAAGATATCCATAAAAAGTGTTGTTTAAAGTTTGCCACAAGCCACCTGGGAGACACACCAAACACGTGGAAGAAGGTGCTCTGGTCAGATGAAACCAAAATCAAACTTTTTGGCAACAATGCAAAACGTTATGTTTGGCGTAAAAGCAACACAGCTCATCACCCTGAACACACCATCCCCACTGTCAAACATTGTGGTGGCAGCATCATGGTTTGGGCCTGCTTTTCTTCAGCAGGGACAGGGAAGATGGTTAAAATTGATGGGAAGATGGATGGAGCCAAATACAGGACCATTCTGGAAGAAAACCTGATGGAGTCTGCAAAAGACCTGAGACTGGGACGGAGATTTGTCTTCCAATAAGACAATGATCCAAAACATAAAGCAAAATCTACAATGGAATGGTTCACAAATAAACATATCCAGGTGTTAGAATGGCCAAGTCAAAGTCCAGACCTGAATCCAATTGAGAATCTGTGCAAAGAACTGAAAACTGCTGTTCACAAACGCTCTCCATCCAACGTCACTGAGCTCAATCTGTTTTGCAAGGAGGAATGGGCAAAAATTTCAGTCTCTCGATGTGCAAAACTGATAGAGACATACCCCAAGCGACTTACAGCTGTAATCGAAGCAAAAGGTGGTGCTACAAAGTATTAACTTAAGGGGGCTGAATAATTTTGCACGCCCAATTTTTCAGTTTTTTATGTGTTAAAAAAGTTTGAAATATCCAATAAATTTCGTTCCACTTCATGATTGTGTCCCACTTGTTGTTGATTCTTCACAAAAAATTACAGTTTTATATCTTTATGCTTGAAGCCTGAAATGTGGCAAAAGGTCGCAAAGTTCAAAGGGGCCGAATACTTTCGCAAGGCACTGTAGTTTTGGGAATAATTGAGATCTAATTAAGGATATATGTAGCATAATACTACCTTAACTGATTCCTAATGTAGGCCTCGAACCTACAAAATACTCAGATTATGAAATTATGAGTCTACAGACATCAAGATGTTATATTGATTTATATGACCTTTTAGAAATCTATTTATAGTTCCTTGACATATTGTATTTACTTTTTTTCAATATGAAGTGTATAGCTTGTTGTATGTCATTTCTCTGTACATATGTATGTATTATAATTGTTTTTAATATATACATTTATCCACCAAAGTACGCCAAATAAAACCTCAATGTCTAATTAACCTCACTCAAAGTCCCAAAATTTGGTTTCTGCTCTAATAGTACAACGGGAAGAAAAGCAAAATATGATCTGACACATTTGATGTCTATTTATCAGTACCTCCATCCCTATACATAATAGAGCAGAAATCACATTTTGGGACTTTGAGTGAAAAAATGTAAAAATCTAAATTTTTTAAAATTTTTGGCCAATTTGTTTTCTGCTACATATGTTTGGTAAAAAAAAAAAAAAAAAATCGCAATAAGTGTATTTTGATTGGTTTGCGCAAAAGTTATTGCGTTTACTAACTAAGGGAAATTTTTGGTGTTTTTTTTAACGAGTAATGGCGGCGATCTGTGATTTTTTTTGTGGGACTGCGACATTGCGGCGGACAGATCGGACCCTTGACTGACATTTTTGACACTTTTGGGGTTACCAGTGACATTCTTGCAGTAATCAGTGCTATAAATATGCACTGTTACTGTAAAAATGACACTGGCAGGGAAGGGGTTAATTTTATTGGAGAGGGAGGGGTTAATGTATGCCTGGTGCTTACTGACATGTGGGGGGGGGAGGTGACTGAGTGACACAGGGACAGATCGCATGTTCAGCAATGCTGAACCCTGCAATCTGTCACTGTCACTTAGGAGATCGGCCAGCTTTGTTTACACAAGCGGGCGGATCTCCACACTCGATTCCCCGACGATCGGGGAAGAGCAGCGTCCCCTGGCCTGACTCCCGCTGTTACTGAACACAGCGGGAGCGAGCCTCTGGTGGCGCGTGCATGCCGCCCACAAGGGGAGGAGTCCAGCGACGTAGGTCTACGTCGCTGGGCGATAACGAGCCACATTGCTGCAGTAGCAGCAATGTGAGCAGACGGCAAGTGGTTAATTAGACCTTGAGGTTTTATTTGGCGTACTTTGGTGGATACATGCATATAAAAAAAACAATATAATACATACATATGTACAGAGAAATGACATACGACAAGCTATACACTTCATATTGAATAAAGTAAATACGAGTATTTAACTACCTCAATACTGGGCACTTAAACCCCCTTCCTTCCCAGACCAATTTTCATCTTTTAGCGCTGTTGCATTTTGAATGACAATTGCGCAGTCATGCAACACTGTACCTAAACCAAATTTGTGTCATTTTTTCCCCACAAATAGAGCTTTCTTTTGGTGGTATTTGATCACTGACAGGTTTTTTCTTTTTTGGTGCACAAATAAAAAAAGACCGAAAAGTTTGAAAAAAAAAAAGTTTTTTTGTTTAGGTTATAAAATTTTGTGAATAGATACGTTTTTTCCTGCACTGATGAGCACTGATGACGCCGCACTGACAGGCACTGATGAGGAGACACTGATTGGGTGGCACTGATGGGGTTGCACTGATGGGGTGGCACTGATATGCAGCACTGATGGGCACTGATAGGTAGCACTGATATGCAGCACTGATGGGCACTGATATGTGGCACTGATAGATAGCACTGATATGTAGCATTGGTGGGCACTGATAGGCAGCGCTGATGGGCACTGATAGGCAGCACTGATGGGCACTGATAGGCGGCACTGATGGGCACTGATAGGTGGCACTGATCGGCACTGATGGGCGGCACTGATTGGCACTGATGGGGGGCACTGATGGGCACTGATGGGGGGCACTGATGGGGGGCACTGATAGGCAGCACTGGTGGGCAATATTGGGCACTGGTGGGCGGCACTGGTGGATGGCAATAACGGGCACTGGTGGGCAGCACTGATATATGGCATTGGTGGGCAGCACTGATAGGAGGGCACCACTGGCAGGCTGTTTGCCATCCCTGGTGGCCATGGTGGGCAACCCTGGTGGTCATGGGTGGGCATCCCTGGTGGCTCTAGTGGCATCCCACCCCCCCCCAGAGCTGCACTGGTAATCAATGTTCTGATTACCAGCACAGACCCCCCCTGTGATCAGTGAGTACTTAGAAATACTCACTGATCACCCCAGCTCCAGTATCGATCCTCTTCTTCTCCTCCCTGACAGGATCTGTCAGGAGGAGAAGAGATCAAAGCCGTTACAACGGCTGTATTTACATTGCATGACGGCTGTCATTGGACACAGCCGTCATGTGATCAGGAGGGCCAATCACAGGGCCCTCCTGATGCATCTTGTTGCGCTGTGTCCGAGGGACACAGGCACATCGAGATCGCGCCGCTGCGCGTGCCCGCGGCGGCGCGATCTCGCTCCACTCTGAAGGACGTTCCGGAACGTCCATTCAGAAGGACGAGACTCCCACCGGCCGTATATGTACAATGGCCGGGTGGGAGGTGGTTAAAGGAACTATAAATAGATCTCTAAAAGGTAATATGATTCAATATAACATCTTGATGTCTGTAGACTCATAATCTCTGAATATATCAAATAAAGTTGGACATCTGAGGATTTTGTAGGCTCAACGCGTTTCATGGACCTCTATCCATTCATCAGGAGCTTGGATAAAGGTTGTGTGTCTAAAAGTAGTAATTTACATTAAAGTACAATATTGGTTTTGGGAATAATTGAGATCTAATTAAGGATATGTGTAGCATAATACTACCTTAACTGATTCCTAATGTAGGCCTTGAACCTACAAAATACTCAGATTATGAGATTATGAGTCTATAGACATCAAGATGTTATATTGAATTATATTACCTTTTAGTCCCCGTTCACACTGGGGCGACCTGTGAGGCGACCTGGTCGCCTCACAGGTCGCCGTAGGTCGCCTTCCATAGGGAAGCTGCGGACCCGTTCTAATAGGAGCGACACAAGTCGCTCCGACTTAGAAAAAGGGTCCGGAGCTTCTTTGGGGCGACCCCCCGGAGCGACCGTCATAGACTTCAATGTTATGAAGTCCATGCCGGCCGCTCCGAGGTCGCCCCCCCAAGTCGGATCGCCCCAGTGTGAACGGGGCCTTAGAGATCTATTTATAGTTTCTTGAAATATTGTATCTACTTTTATTCAATATGAAATATAAAGCATTTATCCACCAAAGTACGCCAAATAAAACCTCAACGTCTAATTAACCTCACTCAAAGTCCCAAAATTTGGTTTCTGCTCTAATAGTACAAAGTGGTCGTAGGCAGGTGCAGTTAGCTAGTCCACACAGCGGGAGCAGGTCGCCGGTGGCACGCACGTGCGCCCCAGACCCAGTGCATTAGGACGTGCACCCCAAAGCTCAAACACAAATACTAATCGTGTCAGTAAAAAAATGGACGATGTCAGTAGGGCAGAGATTGGTATCCATAGGGCAGTGGATGGTGTCAGTTGTTTTTATTTTTTTACAATTTGTTTTGAAGCCCCGTTAGGGGGCTTTCGTGAAATATAAGGAAAATCTGCGCCACACAGGGTCATTAGGTGTGCCCAGGCACAGCTGGCACACCCTGTGCATAGGGTCATTAGGTGTGCCGAGGCACAGCTGGCACACCCTGTGCATAGGGTCATTAGGTGTGCTGAGGCACACCTGGCACACCCTGTGCATAGGGTCATTAGGTGTGCCGAGGCACAGCTGGCACACCCTGTGTGCATAGGGTCATTAGGTGTGCTGAGGCACAGCTGGAACACCCTGTGCATAGGGTCATTAGGTGTGCTGAGGCACAGCTGGAACACCCTGTGCATAGGGTCATTAGGTGTGCTGAGGCACACCTGGCACACCCTGTGCGCATGCCTTTGATTTTCTGTATATCTTGTTTACAAGCGCACATTATGTCACATTCCATGTGAAGGATTTGTGCATAAAATAGTGAACCTGAATGACTGTCAACAGTCATGACTGTTAGCTGTATTCACCTGCTCCTGATACAAATCTTCAGTGCAGAAATCAGGTCTTTGTCTTTATCTTCTATGCCATTTTCTGAGGTGTCTGGAAAAAAACAGAAGGAACTCAGATGACTTTTATATAAATTACAGAGCTTCTGATACAATAAGTCTGGACTCCGTAAGGCGCTCCAGGCAGTTTTTGTCCCCATGAAAGCGCAATTGTGTTTACATGTCTGATAATGCAGCGGTCAGGCGATCAGAGACTGGCAGGATTAATGGCAGATGGAGCATCCTGCAGTCCAGCACCAGTAAGGAGAAAAATATTTCCCGGAACGATATTATTTTGGCACGCATTTCCAAACTGCACTGCCAGGGAGCAATGACACATCTTAAAGGAAACCTGTACCTAGAGAAATGCATTGGCTTCCATTGCTAAATGATTGAAGAACACTGGTAAGAAGAGCTTGCAGCTAAACTGAACACAGAACAGCGGTCATTTGAAAGGAAGAAAAGACTGCTTGATTGGTGGTTTTCTCAATTTTATTCCCCCTCTAAACCCCAATAAATATAAAGACTGCTATAGAATTTTGAATTACCCACAACGGCCATTTATTTAACCACTATGAAACAAAAATGAAATAAATAACCAAGACAAAATAAGCCATACCCAAAGAATAGCATGATAACGTTTGGCTTCTAAGAGGGGTCCTTAGGTGTCCAATAACCTGAAGTTTTTGCTAAGATCCAACCCTGTCCACAGCTGCAACCCAGCAGCTCGAGGACAGCTCCAAGTTGACCATTTTATGCCTTCCCAAGGGACCAAGACAACCAATACCAAAAGGGGAAGCACCATACCACCAGCTGGGCCCCACATTTTGTAACCATCCCACTATTCCACAGATCTCCAGAGACCCCCTGCCTGCCAAGCTGCCATGACAAATCTTTCTATAATTTGACCCTTTTGACATTCCAGAAATAAGAGAGGGCAAGTGTGCTGATGGGTGTTTTTTGGTCTCTGTGTGGCCCAAGTAGTCGTTTTTTGCCACCGTCCCGTGATACGATACTAAGGTTTGTTGGGTGCCTCATACCCGAAAGTTGGGACTTTAAGGGCAAAGGCGAAACGATTCTTATGTAAAAAGTAAACACTTTATTGAACTATTTACAGTATAATACAAAATAACAAGTGATATGGGTAGCATTCTATGAATGACATTAATAAACATAATATTAGTATTGATGCGTACATCCAAAAAGTACATTGAAAATAGTATTGTATGTACGCATCAATACTAATATTATGTTTATTATTGTCATTCATAGAATTGGTGACTAATCCTTGAAAAAGGCCATACCTGGCCGAAACGCGTAGGATAACACTACAGACTTCTTTCTGAACACAGTTCCTAACTTATGGAACAACAGAGAGAACAAAAGTCTGACAAAAGTCACTCTTCTCACTTGTCACAAACTTCTATAGTTTTCCTTCACCTCTCACCATGGGCCTCCACCCATGTCACTAAAATGCTCATATAATGGGATGCTACCCATATCACTTGTTATTTTGTATTATACTGTAAATAGTTAAATAAAGTGTTTACTTTTTACATAAGAAGCGTTTCACCTTTGCCCTTAAAGTCCCAACTTTTGGGTTTGAGGCACCCAACAAACCTTAGTGTAGTGTGCTGATGGGTGTCAGGCTGCCTCGCATGCCGCCATAGCGAGCAGCCAAGCTGATCCCCAAATAATAGTGACCATTAGGGCAGTATGATGCTTTTGCCCATGACTCTCCTCAATGTGTGGCTGATGGGTGGAGACCGACTTCCTGTTCACCTTCCTGGCTGCTCGGCTTGGCTCCCTCAGCCCCAGGGGTTCCAGACGCTGGCCTTGTCTTCCATAGGCCAGACAGTCAGGGAACATCTGTAAAACTCTCTCTGTCATTCTCTTCAGAGCAGCATTCTGACCAAATAAAGGCACCACAAAGTTGAAAGTTGTTCATGTTCTTTTCTTGAATGTCTCAATCAATCGCATGGCTTCAATGGGTCACAGACTCCAACACAGGTATCCAATAACCTGAAGATCCAACCCTGTCCACAGCTGCAACCCACCAGCTCAAGGACAGCTCCAAGTTAACCATTTTCTGCCCTCCCAAAGAACCAAGACAGCCAATACCAAAAGGGTAAGCACCATACCACCCAGATGGGCCCCACATTTTGTAACCATCCTACTATTCCACAGATCTCTAGGAACCCCCTGTCTGCCAAGCTGCCATGACAAAAGGTACCACAAAGTTGAAACTTGTTCATGAAAAAAATGAGGTTGAAGGATTATAAGAGGTGCATGAAAGTCAGTCAGCCCCCAGTCTGATGTACTCACCCTCCAGTCTGTCACCAACCAAGTAGACCTGTCTCTTGATACAAAGAACAGGGGTTTAGTTGACACACATTTGCAATTGCATGTGTAAGCTGCAGAGCCACTTCACGGCACCCTGTTAAATCCTGGAGGGATGGAGGTGTAATGCTTCTCAGCTGGTCCTTTCCAGTTTGTACCATCGTTACAACTTAGTTATTTGAGTTTTGAAACAACAGACCAGTCATGGATGAGGGTGGGTTGGGGGAGGTTGGGCTCCCTCCCACCTGTTCCCCCATCCATCCATTAGCAGCCATGTGCTTCCAGTGTGGAGACACTAAATTAGGAGTGTTAGGACTGCCGATTTAACAGGGTGCCATGAAGTGGCTCTGCAGCTTACACATGCGTTTTCAAATGTGTGTCAACTAAACCCCTGTTCTTTGTATCAAGAGACAGGTCTACTTGGTTGGTGACAGACTGGAGGGTGAGTACATCAGACTGGGGGCTGGCTGACTTTCATGCACCTCTTATAATCCTTCAACCTCATTTTTTTCTTGATATAGGGATGGAGACGCCGGGCACTACCTGCTGGGGTCTCACTTAAAGTCCCACCTAGCCTATTGTGTTTAAGAAACTTGTTCATGTTCTTTACTTGAAAGCCTCAATCAATCGCATAGTTTATTGGGTCACAGACTCCAACACAGTTCCAACAGTAAATAGACCCTTGGTCCCAGGTCCTGCCGGTGGCTGCTCGTGTCATTGCCGAAGGTACTCACTCCCTGTAGGCCCAATTTTCTTCCTGGACTAAAGTCCCATTCCAACAGGCCTGTCCTTTTACATTTTAACTCTTTCTTGGGACTATTCCTCCCCCCAGTCATGTAGCCTCCACGTTAATGTAATTCCTCTGTGTCTGTCTTTTGGCACAAGCTGTTACATATGTGACAGAATTACAAAAATAGGGGTAGTATTCAGTCAATTCTCCACCTCAACACGCCCTAAATGAGCAGATGCCATTCAGGAGCAGAGAAGCTCTTAATCCCTTAATAAATATTGAGCCAAAGGTGTAATCTTGACCTAAAAGCCAATACTTAAGCTCAGTACTTTGATTGTAGGAGGGAAGGGATGGAGAAGGGAACATGAGTGCAACACTGTTGTATTGGAGAACAATATAGATTAGACATGTTTCCTAACTTGCTAATACATCCCTCCAAAGCTTCAGGGCCCCAATCCACACACTGATTAAAATGTTAACTAAAGGACCCTTGGGTAGGACCATTTTTTGGGGCTTCCTTTTTTACAGTAATTACTGTTCAAGCACAAACACATATTCACTATGTATAGATTGATTGACTGATTGATTGGTTTTATAAATGAACCCTGAAGCATAGTGTTGTTGTTGTGCAACATAAATATGCTTATTGCTCTACTGGGTTTGGAACTCAAAATTCAGCGAAGCGCCATAGTAGTGCTACCCCTGGAGGAACTTCTGGATTGTTTTGGTCCCTCTGCTTGCCTTCCAGTGATGAACTGCCCTGGCACCAGCTCTAAATGGGCCTTATTAAAGAAGGCAAAGCCCTGTAAGGAAGGGGGGTTATAAATGTGATGCAACAATACCCAGGTATAGTAGTAACAGACATAAGATTAGGCCCAACAAGACAGGGCAAAAAAAAGCTAGCAAGATGACCAATCTTCAGATCCAAGGCTTTGCCTATTTCACTGACCAGTAGGAATAAATTACGGTAAAGCAGTCCTGCTGGCATTGGGGCCCTTGTGGTGGCATACTTAAATAAAACAAGACAAAATGGTGGCTAAGAGGCCTCTCACAAGCAGCAGGTCTCATGATTTTCAGTTTTCACTTGAGTGTTTTTTTTCTAAAATATGCAACCTCTCATAATTGGTTACTAGAAGTTATTAACCACTTAAGCCCCGGAAGATTGTGCGATACTGTACCAAAATGAAATTGACGTCCTTTTTTTCCCACAAACAGAGTTTTCTTTTGGTGGTATTTGATCACCTGTGCGATTTTTTTGATCATGCGCTATAAACAAAAAAAGAGCGACAATTTTGCAAAAATAACAATATTTTTCACATTTTTTTATATGAAATCCCCCCCCCCCCCCTCAAAAAATGTAAAAATCTAAATTTTTTAACATTTTAGGCCAATTTGTTTTCTGCTACATATGTTTGGTAAAAAAAATCGCAAAAAGCGTTGCTTATTGCGTTTACTAACTAAGGGAAAGATTTTTGTCATTTTTATTGTTTTTTTTTTTTTTAACGAGTAATGGCAGCAATCTGTGATTATTTTTGCGGGACTGCGACATTGCGGCAGACAGATCGGACCCTTGACTGACATTTTTGACACTTTTGGGGGGGACCAGTGACATTACTGCAGTAATCAGTGCTATACCTATGCACTGTTACTGTAAAAATGACACTGTCAGGGAAGGGGTTAACTTTATTAGAGAAGGAGGGGTTAAGTGTGTCCCTAGGGGCGTGCTTCTAACTGTGATTGGATGTGGCTAGTGATGTAACAGCAGAGATCTACGGTCCTACATAGTAGGACCGTATGATCTCTGCTGTTACACAGGGGAGAATGACAGGCGGCTGTGTTTACATTAGCCGCCTGCCTTTCTCCCGGGGTAACCGACGATCGCGAGTGAGCGGCGGACATCGGGTCCGCCGCTCACTCGCGCGGGGGGGGGGGGGTCCGTGAGCGAGCGGGAGCGCGCCTCCGGCAGTGCGCGCTCGCTCCCAAGAGCCTCACAGACTAGTGACGTACCCCTACGTCACTTTGCCTGTGAGGGGATGACTGCCGCCGTATATAGTCGTGTGGCAGTCGGCAAGTGGTTAACAAGTGCCAAACCTTGCTTCTCTAATTCTCACAATTGTAATCTCAAGGTTCTGGCCCCAAAGTTGAGTTCAAAGTTATGATGTGCGGGGTTAATCTTGCTCCCCATAGTGTCCAGAAGCCCATCAGAGTAGTCAATGGTGGGCAGCATAAGGCAATGTGAGGTGAAACCAACAGGGTTAGGCATGACCAGAAGACATGTTACATATTTGGGTCTCTCCTGTGATTTTCCACATTGCAGAATGCACAGTCAATGCAAAGGATGACCTTAGCATTGTCCCCCACAGGGAACAAGTAATGGAAACAGGCTTTGGATGGCAGGATTAAAGTTCCATTGTGCAGGTTAACAGGAATGTGAAGGCAAAAAAAAAGACAGCTATGTATCCTTACTTTTGATGCTGGATTACATGTTTGTTTTTGTATTCATCTCATAGTCCTGATTATGCTGTACCAATGAATACAGAGGTGCAATTATGCGTGTATTTTTTATCTGCCTGGAATTCAGCTTAAACAGAAATCTTGGCAACACTGATTTTTTTTACTTAAACACAACACAGGAGTTTGTTATTTTCAGATATAATTAAGACCGTTACATATCAATAAATATTCTGATGTCTTCAGCCCACAGCTGAAATGGATGGGAGAGTCACATAGGAGGTAAGATATGAAGAAAGAACAAGCAGGAGATAAGATATGGAGAAAGAACATGCAATCATTACCAGCACAAACAGTTATAGAAACTTCTAATTTTGGAAAATTGCCTACCACCTACATTGGATGCATTCTTTGAGAGGAATAAGTAAAAGTAGTACCCCTAAACAATGGCACTTACCAGTAAAAAAACAAAAAAAGAAGAAGGAGAAGGAAAACAAGAAGGAGAAGAACTCTATTTGTCCAAAAGATGGCGGTGCCAACTAGTTTTGCTAACTGTGACTGGAATACAATTGCCAGGAGCATCCTGGGAGATGTAGTCTTGAAGGAGGATCTTATCTACAGCTTTCCTGGGGCTGCAACTACAAGGCCCATAAGCATATGGAGGCAGGAAGGACCAGATAAAAGTAAAAGCCTGGGAAGGAGCCGGCAGTTTGGGGAAGCGCGCCTACTGGGAAGGAGATAACTGTGTCGAGCCGAGCTGTGCCAGGCCGAACTGTACTAAGCTGTGCAGTGTCAGAGATAGAGCACGGACTGCTGTGCTGGACGCCAGGACCAGGACGCTGGTCGGTAGCTGGTCATCTGCAAATCAGAATTGCTGTTCTAATCGCCATCACATCTGCTGTTGTTGTTGTACTGCTGCTTAAGGGGGCCCCCCACCATACAGACCACTTGCTGCTATTTGAGGACTGCTGCAGGGAAATAAATAGAGGGTATCTGTCCCACATAATAGCTATAACTAACTGTTAACCCTCCCCCCCAGCCTAAACCTGATCACGAGCTATTGCCATCCATTGTTACTATGCTACAAGAGACCTATTACACCTGCTACTGCATCCATCATTAGGCCGCAGCCATCAAAGCCATATACAGGGCCTAAAGCCATTAGTATCTCAAATGTTGACTTTGCTTAGCCTTCAATATGCTTCCCCTGGCAACCTAATTTCTTAGACCTTATACCCCCAGCTACCCTTTCAACCCAATTTTATGCATGGCTGCACCAAGGAGCCTACCTAACTACTAGACCTAACTTTACCCTAGACCTCTGTTGAACACCTGCCCTTTGAGTCATCTTCACCTTTCTGCGCGCCTACATTTAAAGGGCCCCAACATTGCCAGCAGAAGCTCATCATGAAGACTGTCCAAGTCACTACATTTCCTGAGAGCAGAACTGGGTTCCTGTTATTGAGCTTGAATTTCAGAGGCTAATTCCAGCCCCCTTTGTCTGCGAGCACTCAAGTGATTTAGCCTGTTGTATCCCTTTATCCATGTATCTTTATTGGTCACTTGAGTTGTAACCTCTCATTCAGAGAGCTTCTGTTTACACTCTTAGTACCGTAGTATACTTTTGGGTTTGACCATAAGAGGTACCTGTGTTTGAGTGTATTGTATTTGTTTTTGTCGTGTTCATGTGCATTAATATTGGCGTACCAATCTGCTTTGTTATATTGTAATTTTAATCTGCCAATAGAGTCTGCTTATTTTCTTTAAAGGGCAGTGTGTAAAATCTTTGTACGTCCACTGGGACTTCCCAGTCAAGGTATTCTGGTGGTGTCAGGTAAGATGAGGCCTAACCTAAGGCTAAAGAGAGCAGAGAACCCAAAGTTACCAGCGGTTCCTGTGGGGGTAGACCTCTGTTGAACACCTGCCCTTTGGGTCATCTTGACCTTTCTGCGCGCCAATGTTTAAAGGGCCCTAACATTGCCGGCTGAAGCTCACCATAAAGAAATGCAGATGAGGGATGGATGTCAGTGGCTGCAGATGGCAACGTGGACGTATCGGCGGATGAAACGTGACAGTGGCTATGTGTCGGGCAGAGCAGAGGGTAGCTGTGGCTCTGGTGGTAAATGTCAGGCTGTTTCGGAGGGTGGAGACTGGGATAAATTGGTGGTGCACTCTGGCGCTGTAGCTGTATCTGGGAACGTGTCAGGTAATCAGATGAAGCAGCGTGCCATATTGCTTACTAGTTTAGGCAGGGGCACCGACTACCCTGCAGTGTATCGGCGTCCCTGACCTGTCAGCTGCTCAGGGCTGGCCGGCTAGATTCAGATCCAGGATGACGTGGTGATGTATAGGGGGCGTGGGTATGCATTTCAGGGCTCCGCCCCTTTATCAAACCAACAGGAACTACCCTTCAAGAAGCCTGGCATTTACCACTGGAGCCACGGCTACCCTCTGCTCTGCCTGACACATAGCTGCTTTCATATTTCATCTGCAGCCGCTGACATCCATCTGAGCAGCCGGATCCCTCATCTGCATTTCTTCGTCTCATTATATTAGCTGCCCTCCACAGAGCTTGACCGAGATCCTCAGTCCCTTGGATGTTCAGTACTTTTTCCCTTCAATCAGTGAGTCTTTAATTTCACTTTTATTTTCCATTTGTATTCATTTTTCTGAATTTATAAATTTTTTCATGTGTCTTTATTTATATTAATTTTTTTTATCCCCAGCATGTTGGCGCCCTCTCCCTCCGTTTGTACTTATGCCATATAGATTTTCAGGACCTATTTTTTAGAGGTGCTGCCTTCACTTATGTTTCATCTCCCATCTACCCCCCCCCCCCCCCCACACACACACAGTAGCGCCGTTGTTTCTTAATCTTTATTAAAAGCTCACCGTGAAGACTGTCCTAGTCACTACGTTTCCTGATGCCAGAACTGGGTTCCTGTTATTGAGCTCGAATTTCACAGCCTAATTCCAGCCCCCTTTGTCTGAGAACCCTCAAGTGACTTTGACTCATTTTCTTTAAAGGTCAGTGTATGTCCACTGGGAGTTCCTAGCCAAAGTATTCTGGTGGTTTCAGATAAGATGAGGCCTCACATAGGGCTAAAGAGAGCAGAGAACCCAAAATGACCAGCAGTCCCTGTGGGGGTAGCACTACGAAGGCAGCTTTTTTTGCAATACTCCCCAATCGGGACTGCACTGTACTACAGTCACATCAAGCAGGACAAGGCAGAGGGACCCTGTCGGGTAGGCTGTACAGGGCCCCATGTTTTCTAAAGGCTTTGCACATTACACAATGCAAACTAAATGACATTGAGTTAAGGATTACACCAACTTTATGCCCAGAGTATGAATGCTTTGTGCATCATCCAATATACTGTAATACAAGAATACAGCTGAACACGAGAAGAATGTCAGAAGGCTGTTCCACAGTTTTGTCCTGATTTTTTTTTTTCCAAAAAGTATTAAAAAATAAACCTGTGTTGGAATGAAGGACCATAATCTCTCCTTCCTTTCCATCTAAGCTCAAGCATGCTTTGATAGTAAGTGCAGATGTTTAGAACATATTACTTTTGTCCTGGGCGTACATTCCTGCATTATGCTATTCAGGGGAATTTCCTGTCCACAGATCTCAGATTCACGCCGTGACCTCGGGGCTCACAAAGGTCACTTGTAGGTTAACGGAGCCAACCTAGGACGCGTTTTCTACCACCGACCAGTTACCATGAGGTAGAAGGAAATCGCTCAGGGCAGGTGACACAGACATGATGGGGATAAGGAGCAAATTCCTTTACAAGGAAATAAACCCAGCAGGACAGGTGCTGTAGGTGAAAGAAAAATGGAAATCTGTCTATTTTAGCCTTAAAAATGAACTTCAGGAAAACAGCTAGCACACAGATGAAATACATATGTATACAGAGGCTTTTACCTTACTTGACTTTTCTCCACTGCAGTTAAAGAAGAAGTCCCATTTCTCTTTTTTCCAGTGTTCTGACCCCAGAGAACAAAGTACACTATATTATCAAAAAATTTGAAACCCCTGCCTTTACGCGTACATGAACTTAACCACTTAAGCCCCACGGAAGATTTTACCCCCTTCCTGACCAGGGCCTATTTTGTGATTCGGCACTGCGTGACTTTAACGGACAATTGCGCGGTCGTGCGATGCTGTACCTAAACGAATTTGACATCCTTTTTTTCTTACAAATAGAGCTTTCTTTTGGTGGTATTTGATCATCTGTGCGATTTTTTGATCATGCGTTATAAACAAAAAAATAGCGACAATTTTGCAAAAATAACAATATTTTTCACATTTTTTTATATGAAATTCCCTAAAAAAATGTAAAAATCTAAATTTTTTAACATTTTTGGCCAATTTGTTTTCTGCAACATAATTTTGGTAAAAAAAAAACAATCACAATAAGCGTATTTTGATTGGTTTGCGCAAAAGTTATTGAGTTTACTAACTACGGGAAAGATTTATGTAATTTTTATTGTTTTTTTTTAACTAGTAATGCCGGTGATTTGTGATTTCTTTTTTTTTTTTTGCGGGACTGCAACATTACGGCGGACAGATCGGATCTCTGACTGACATTTTTGACACTTTTGGGAGTACCAGTGATATTACTACAGTAATCAGTGCTATAAATATGCACTGTTACTGTAAAAATGACACCGGCAGGGAAGGAGTTAACTTTATTGGTGATCAAGGGGTTAAATGTGTCCCTAGGGGCGTGATTCTAACTGTCAGGGGGTGTGGCTTGTTCGATCATCACAGAGACATACGATCCTACATAGCAGGATCACATAGCCTCTGTCATGATCTAGGGGAGAATGACAGACGGCTGTGTTTACATCAGCCGTCTGTCTTTCTCCCTCTCCTAAGGGAGATCGTGAGTGGCCGGCGGACATCGGAGCCGCCGGTCACACGCGCGGGGATGTCAGTGAACGAACGGGGGCAGGAGTGCGGCGCCGGCAGCGTGCGCTCGCCCCCTACAGGCTCGTGGGCTAGTGACGTACCGGTACATCACTTTGCCTGTAGGGGGCTGACTGCTGCAGTATATAGTTGTGCGGCAGTCGGCAAGTGGTTAAAGAAGTCCCATTTCTCTTTTTTCCAGTGTTCCAACCCCAGAGGACAAAGTACACTATATTGTCAAAAAATTTGAAACTCCTGCCTTTACACGCACATGAACTTAAATGGCATCCCAGTCTTAGTTCATAGAGTTCAATAGTAAGTTTGGCCCACCCTTTGCAGCTATAACAGCTTCAATTCTTCTGGGAAGGCTGTCCACAAGGTTTAGGAGTGTGTCTATGGGAATGTTTGACTATTCATCCAGAGGTCAGGACTCTGTGCAGGACAGTCAAGTTCCTCCACCCCAAACTTGCTCATCCATGGCTTTATGGACCTTGCTTTATTACTTTTGATATTTTCTTTCTGACTTCCTCATGAGTTCCTGACCTGGAAAAAGCATATGGAATGGGAATATAGGCTCCACTGGCTGTGTAATTGTAACCCATGGGCTAGTCTCTGGCTCAGTAACCAATGGGCTAGTCTCTGGCTCAGTAACCCATGGGCTAGTAAAGCCAGCCTGAGGATGGCAGCTTCAGAGCCTGAACCTCTAAAAAATATTATTATTGACCCTTTGTCAGGAGACTGGCCATAGGAGAATTGCCTGTAGACTTGGCAACGTGGCCAAATTCCAATATGGTGCTGCGCCTGTTTGCTCAGAAATGCATGCACGCGTATTGGAGGTGAATGTGCGCACCGGCACATGCAATGCATGACAGACCCTAGCGCCCTTTGAAATTTAAAAGACTGATTGTTGCACATTGGCATTGCTGACTGGTCTTCAGTTTTCTGCTTCCTGTTCCCCCATTTTGCTTATGTATCTGATTACCTGTTATCGACCCCGCATGCCCACGGATCTGTTCTTATCTCCTGTCCTGTGTATGACCTCAGCTCATCTAACCAAGTCTCTAATCTCCTGTCTGCTGACCACTGGCTCAATGACCTTTGCATCTGTCCCTGAATAAGCTTTGCTAAAAGCTTTCCCTGATCAGGGCCCAGTGATAGTTGGCTGTTAAGGAGCAGGCCGGGAAGCCAGGCCGCTGCATCCTTAACAATGGATGAGTCAACAGCTGTCAACGGGCTTCCCCGCTGACAGCTGAATAATAAAAAAACATGGCCGGCAATAGAAAGTGAAAAAAAAAAAAAACGGCGTGGGGGTCCCCTCCAAATCCATACCAGATCCTTATCCGAGCATGCTGCCTAGCAGGACAAGAAACTATGCTTTGGGGCACCCCCCTCCGAATCATCTTGTCTCCATGTTGATGGCAGGGGGCTTATCCAAATCTTAAAACCCCCTTTAACAAGGAAGCCCCCAGATTCTGGTCCCGCCCCATGTGAATGAGTATGGGGTGCATTGTACCCCTACCCGTTCACCAAAAAATAAGTGTCAAAAATAAATAAAGACAAGAGGCAGTTTTTGACAATTCCTTTATTTAAAAAAAATAAAAAAACAATGTCCCCGATGTAGATCCATCGTCAATCACTATGCCCGCCGCATCACTGGACAAAAAATAAAAAAAGCGACACCACTGGTGCATGCTGGGCCGGTGACGCCACAAGGGGGCGGTGCCACCAGGAGACATCACCAGGTGGCCCTGCTTCTTACCTATTTAGGAAATGTCAAACGGCAGAGCAGGAATTGAGCAGTTAGCCTTCATCGCGGACGGATCTTTTTTCGGGTCCGGCAGTGCGGCATGTGCCCATGATGGATCTACATGGGGGGCATTGTTTTTTTTTTTTTATTAAGGAACTGTCAATGTCCCCCAATGTAAATCCATCATGGACACCTGCCGCACCGCCGGACCCGAAAAAAGAAAAACGATCCGCCTGCGAAGCTATACAGGGTACAGATGCGCCACTTTACAGGCAGACTAAGGCATTATATTTAAAGGAATTTTTTTTATTTTTATTGTTTCACTTTAAGCATCATTAAAATCACTGCTCCTGTAAAAAAAAAATTTGCATTGATACATGTCCCCCAGGGCGGTACTAATTAACATCTTGTGATATTGCACTAGGTGGGTGCGCCCTTCTCTTGTTTTCTATGTTTTCAGTACATATGGATACCCATCGTCCTGAGAAAGCAGCAAGAGCCTAGATGCCAGCAATACAGCCATCCCTTTAACGCAGCACTTGAGCGCAGGAGATTTTACTTTTTTCCCCCATACCCTTTTTATGGTCAATAACATGCATATAAACTTTCAAAATGGGGAATTTAGATTTTTCAACTTCAAGTCCCATACACTGCAATAGGGTTTGGAGTTTGGGTCTGAACTTTTGCGGTGTTCGAGAGTTCTGGCATGAACCAAACCCAACTCTATAAAAAAGAATAAAAGAATCAGCGCAAATATTCTAAAATCGGTGAACCATAAATAAAGTTATGTAAAATTATTAATAATGATGTTAAATTTAACATCATTATTAATATATTTACATAACTTTATTTATGGTTCACCGATTTTAGAATATTTGCGCTGATTCTTTTATTCCTTTTTATACTGTTATTGTATGTGGTGACACTACAGAATTAGCTGCAGATTTCTGGTGCTCCATTCATCTTCTGTTCTGCTCCTCACTCATTCTCTCTATTGGTAGCGCATAGGTTTAGCTCCTTTCAAACCCAACTCTAGTGCCCATCAGTGCCGCCTCATCAGTGCCTATCAGTGCCGCCTCATCAGTGGCCATCAGTGCCACCTCATCAGTTCCCATCAGTAAAGCCTCATTAACCACTTTAGCCCCGGAAGGATTTGCCCCCTTTCTGACCAGGCCCTATTTTGCGATTCGGCACTGCGTTACTTTAACGGACAATTGTGCGGTCGTGCGATGCTGTACCAAAAGGTCCATTTGTTTTCTGCTACATATTTTTGGTATAAAAAATTGCAATAAGCGCATTTTGATTGGTTTGCGCAAAAGTTATTGCCTCTACTAACTACGGGAAAGATTTATGTCATTTTTATTGTTTTTTTTTTACTAGTAATGGTGGCGATCTGCGTTTTTTTTGCGGGACTGCGACATTGCGGCAGACAGATCGGACCCCTGACTGAGATTTTTGACACTTTTGGGGGGGTACCAGTGACATTACTACAGTAATCAGTGCTAAAAATATGCACTGTTACTATAATAATGACACTGGCAGGGAAGGGGTTAATACTGGGGGTGATCAGGGGGTTAAATGTATGCCTAATGCTTAACTGACTTGTGTGTGGGGGGGAGGGGGGTTCTGTGACAGCCACAGAAATCGCAGTTTCAGCATTGCTGAAACTGCTGATCTGTCCCTGCCTGTCAGTGAGAAGATCCGCCTGCTTTGTTTACATAAGCAGACGGGTCTTCTCTCTGTTTACTGGACGATCGGGGGAGGAAGGCGGCAATCGCCGCCTCTCCTTTTACGGCCCGACTCCCGCTGTGTCCAAACACAGCAGGAGCGCGCCTCGGGCGGCATGCGCGGGCCGCCAAAACCGTTTCCCCTCCAGTCACGTAGTTCTCAGGGGAGCCACACTGCCGCAGTAATATTACTGTGGGCAGTCCGCAAGCAGTTAATGATCATCAGTGCAGCCTATCAGTGCCCATCAGTGCAGCCTCATCAGTGCCCATCAATGTAGTCTATCAGTTCCCATCAGTGCAGCCTCATCAGTGCCCATCAATGCAGTCTATCAGTGCCATCAGTGCAGCCTCTTTAGTGCCCATCAATGCAGTCTATCAGTGCCATCAGTGCAGCCTCTTTAGTGCCCATCAATGCAGTCTATCAGTGCCATCAGTGCAGCCTCTTTAGTGCCCATCAATGCAGTCTATCAGTGCCCATCAGTGCAGCCTCTTAAGTGCCCATCAATGCAGTCTATCAGTTCCCATCAGTGCATCCTCATCAGTGTCCATCAGTGTAGTGAAGTGTAAGTGCAGTGCAGTGCAGTGCAGGGCAGAAGAAAAATTACTTACTTGCAGAAACTAAGAAAAACTTTTTTTTTTTTCAACATTTTCTGCCTTTTTTTCGTTTTCAAGAAATAAAAATTCCAGTGGTGATAACAGAACAACAAAAGAAAGCTCTATCTGTCTCAAAAAAAAAATTATAAAAAATTTAATTTAGGTACAGTGTTGCATGACCGCGCAATTGTCATTCAAAGTGCGATAGCACTGAAATCTGAAAATTGGCCTGGGTCGGAAGGGGATATAAGTGCCAGTAGGCAAGTAGTTAAGATCCATCTGAAGAACCAATTGGAGCCACTGAAAAGGGGTTAATGCAGCTTTTTTCAACCAGTGTGCCCAGGCACCCTTGGGGGGCCTTCAAGGCTTCTTCAGGTGTGCCTTGGCAAAATGCCTAAAAATTGATCAAAAATTGTATACAAGCCAGCAGGTGGATGAAGCTGCCTTTTACACAAAGCCACAGGTTTTCATTATACACCATTATGACTTTCTCAACACTGGCAACAACCAATGATGTCAGTTGATAAGGAGGATGTTTGTTGCCTCCACAGCATCCTTGTTTGACCGTCCTCTGCCCCTCTCCCTCAGCACTGGGGTCACATTAGCTGACTGATGGAGAGAAATTGAGGGAGAAGAGAAACATTGGTATACTAGTCAGTACCAGTGTGCAAAAGTGTATTTGAAGTGTATGGCAAAATAAAACCCCTCTAACGTTGGGTGTCCTACATGTGTGAATGTTGCTGCATTATGTAACACTATTAGAATAGTTACATTTTAGAATGGGGTGCCTCGAGATTGTCCATATTTTAACCACTTCAGCCCCGGAGGATTTGGCTGCTCAAAGACCAGGCCCTTATTTTGCGATTCGGCACTGCGTGACTTTAACGGACGATTGCATGGTCGTACGACGCTGTACCCAAATGAAATTGATGTCCTTTTTTCCCACAAACAGAGCTTTCTTTTGGTGGTATTTGATCACCTGTGCGATTTTTACTTTTTGCGCTATAAACAAAAAAAGAGCGACAATTTTGAAAAAAATAACAATATTTTTCACATTTTTATATATGAAATTCTCAAAAAAATGTAAAAATACATTTTTTTTTAAATTTTTGGCCAATTTAGGCCAAAGCGTATTTTGATTGGTTTGCGCAAAAGTTATTGCGTTTACTAACTACGGGAAAGATTTATGTCATTTTTATAGTTTTTTTTTAACTAGTAATGGCGGCGTTCTTCGATTTTCTTTTGACATTGCGGCGGATAGATCGGACCCTTGACTGACATTTTATACACTTTTGGGGGTACCAGTGACATTACTGCAGTAATCAGTGCTATATATATGCACTGTTACCGTAAAAATGACACTGGCAGGGAAGGGATTAACTTTATTGGTGATCAAGGGGTTAAGTGTGTCCCTAGGGGCGTGAATCTAACTGTCAAGGGGCGTGGCTTGTTAGATTATAACAGAGACATACGATCCTACATAGCAGGATCACATAGCCTCTGTCATAATCTAAGGGAGAATGACAGATGGCTGTGTTTACATCAGCCGTCTGCCTTTCTCCCTCTCCTGCGGGAGATCGCGAGTGACCGGCGGACATCGGAGCCGCCGGTCACACGCGCAGGGATGTCAGGGAGCGAGCGGGGGCGGGAGCGCGCCTATGGCGGTGCGCCCTCGCCTCCTACAGGCTCGTGGGCGAGTGACGTACCAGTACGTCACTTTGCCCAGGAGGGGCTGACCGCCGCAGTGGTTAAAGGGCGCCTCGACTGAAAAAAGGTTGAGAAACACTGGGTTACTGTATATTATTACAAAATTGAGACTGAACATGTGATTGGGTACCTACATGATATTTACTCCCAGGGGCTGACTGGCAACTTTCAGCCCAGGGGGCAAGTACAATCCAGAGGTCCATGGTGCAGCGACTTGGCCCCCCACCCACTCTCCCTCTTTCCGGCCTCCTTCTGACCCCCATTCCAAGCCAAAGCTCTTCTCCAGGTACTCTCTAACCACTGGCCAAATCCGGGTTTCCGACCTGGCCAGAAGGGGGCAGTTGGGGGGAGCTGGGACAGCTCGGTTGACGGCTGGTCGGGGGAGGAGAGTCTCCAGTGGGGCATGGAACCGGCCTCTGGTCAGACACAGTTTACACCATCCATGCTGGGGGGGGGGGGGGGGGGGGGCTGCGCTCTGTCCTTGTCTTCATCCTGCACTCAGTAGATCAGCAATGGGGACTTTTTACTTCTCTTCACCAGGAATCATTTAGGAATGTCTGTGGCAGAAGCGGGGCAGCCTTTTTACAGGGCATCTGAGTGGCCCAGGGGACAATTGCCCCCCTGCCCCCTGGCCCAGTCCTCCCCTGCTGACTCCTACTATTTTTTCTACTCACCAAAACCAGATTGCACTTTTAATATTTTCATTTGAGCTAAAAAAAAATAATACATATATGTACAGCAATCATTTAGTAATTAGGAAAGGTTACTTAATATTGTGGAACAAAAATAGTATCTAACCCATTATTTTTCTACAGGAACCAAAAAACTAAAAATCAGATTTTGATAAATAGAAGGCTCCATGCCAAGATCTAAATGAATACTTAATGACTCTCTGAGAGGAGGCGACGAGCCAAGAACAAACCCTCATTACAGAACCAGCCCTAATTCTACAGGAATTGTATTGCCAAATGTCCCCCCCCCCCCCTTCTAATTCCAGAACAATAGGGATGAGCAGCTATTAACAGCATTTAAATGCTCAGGGGAACTGCTAGAATAATCAGCGTCAACCTCACATTCCCAACAACCTGAAATGTGTAACAGTAGTAACGACTCCCTAATCTCATCATCGTGGGGAAAAAGTGAGTTCTACAGACCCGTCAGAACTTCTAAAGGCCCGTACACACGTGTGTACCGATCGTCGTCATACAAACGTCGGCGGACGAAAGATCTGCCGATTGTACGCTTGTTAGTATGGTGCCTCCGACATCTGTCTGCACACATTCTGCGGACAAGAGTCTTTCTTGCAAACATGAAAATTTTTGTATGCCGACACCAGAACGGACGATTGTTCGCCAGTCAGTACAGAATTCGGCCGACAGACCGCAGATTTGCAAGACTGGGCATGCTCAGAAAAGAAAAAACACAGGGAAAGTTAACCATTACATGACATCACTTCTGCAGTCGGCTGTAGTCGTCGGACAAAATTCTTGGGCAGTCTTTGCACTTTTCAACAGACACCGACATCCCGGGGACAAAAGACGAACGTTTGTATGCCGACGATCGGTACGTGTGTACGGGGCTTTAAGGCTCATTAGTAAAGGCGCAAGAAATTCCTCCAGTGCAATCTTGATTAGCGCAAGACTGTAGGGGAAAGATAATTGTTTAGAGAAGACAGGATCTATTCAATAAAGTTTTGCAAGAAAGGATAATACAAAAAAGCAAAGTTCAAATGTTCAATGTTCAAAAGCCAAACACTATTTTTTTTTTGTGTGGATGGAGTAGAAAATGGAAACCTCTATTAGTTTGTTTTTTTCTGCTGTCCCATGAGGGCGTTCTTCCTGAACTTCTTGTCCAACTCTTTTCAAAATAAAAAGAAATCACCTTTTAATCATTTCAATACAGGCCACTTTCACCCCCT
Source organism: Pelophylax lessonae (assembly GCF_965119305.1). Lineage (NCBI taxonomy): Eukaryota > Metazoa > Chordata > Amphibia > Anura > Ranidae > Pelophylax > Pelophylax lessonae. The sequence continues at coordinate 32,617,374 of NC_138772.1, forward strand.
TATTGCCCAGACCAATTTAACCGCTTGCCAACTGCTCACAGTATATTTATTGCGGCAGTCAGCCCCTCACAGGCAGAGCGACGTAGGCCTGTGAGGCTCTGGGGAGCGAGCGCCCGCGGAGGCGCGCTCCCGCTCCCGCGCGGTCACGGACCCCCCCTCGGCGATCGGCGGGGGAGAGGGAGAAAGTCAGGCAGCTTGTGTAAACAAGCCACCTGTCATTCTCCTCGCTGTAAAAACACTGATCACATGGATCTACTATGTAGATCCGTTGATCAGTGTCCTTACAGCTGAAGCCACAGCCAATCACAGTAAGAATCACGCCCCTAGGGACACACACAGCCCCTCCCTCCCAAATAAAGTTAACCCCTTCACTACCAGTGTATTTTTACAGTAACAGTGCATATATATAGCACTGATTACTGTAGAAATGTCACTGGTAACCCCAAAAGTGTCAAAAATGTCAGTCAAGGGTCCGATCTGTCCATCCCAATGTCGCAGTACCGCAAAAAAAATCGCAGATCGCCGCCATTACACGTTAAAAAAAAAAACACCAAAAATGACAAAAATCTTTCCCTTTGTTAGTAAACGCGATAACTTTTGCGCAAACCAATCAAAATACGCTTTTTGCGATTTTTTTTACCAAACATAGGTAGCATAAAACAAATTGGCCGAAAATTTTAAAAAATTTTGATTTTTACATTTTTTTTGGGGGGAATTTCATATAAAAAAATGTGAAAAATATTGTTATTTTTGCAAAATGTACGCTCTTTTTTTGTTTATAGCGCAAAAAGTAGAAATCGCACGGGTGATCAAATACCATCAAAAGAAAGCTCTGTTTGTGGGAAAAAAAGGACGCCAAATTCGTTTAGATACAGCGTCGCACGACCGCGCAATTGTCTGTTAAAGTCACGCAGTGCCGAATCGCAAAATACCCCCTGGTCGTTTAGCAGGAAAATCCTCCGGGGCTTAAGTGGTTAAAGCTTTCAGCTTTAAGCGCTCTCACACCTTGAATGACAATTGCGCAGTCATGCTACACTGTACCCATAATACATTTTTAGCATTTTTTCCCCCACAAATAGAGCTTTCTTTTGGTGGTATGTAAACACTTTACGTCTGCTCACATTGCTGCTACTGCAGCAATGTGGCTCGTTATCGTCCAGCGGCGTAGACCTACGTCGCTGGACTCCTCCCCTTGTGGGCGGCGCGCGCGCGCCGCCGGAGGCTTGCTCCCGCTGTATTCAGTCACAGCGGGAGTCGGGCCAGGGGAAGAGCAGCGGCGATCACCGCTGCTCTTCCCAGATTGTCGGGGAATCGAGTGTGGAGATCCGCCCGCTTGTGTAAACAAAGACGGCGGATCTCCTAAGTGACAGGCAGGGACAGATTGCAGGGTTCAGCATAGCTGAACATGCGATCTGTCCCTGTGTCACTCAGTCACCTCCCCCCACACACGTCAGTAAGCACCAGGCATACATTAACCCCTCCCTCTCCAATAAAATTAACCCCTTCCCTGCTAGTGTCATTTTTACAGTAACAGTGCATATTTATAGCACTGATTACTGTAGTAATGTCACTGGTAACCCCAAAAGTGTCAAAAATGTCAGTCAAGGGTCCGATCTGTCCGCCGCAATGTCGCAGTCCCGCAAAAAAAATCGCAGATCGCCGCCATTACTCGTTAAAAAAAACACCAAAAATGACAGAAATCTTTCCCTTAGTTAGTAAACGCAATAACTTTTGCGCAAACCAATCAAAATACACTCATTGCGATTTTTTTTTTTTACCAAAAATATGTAGCAGAAAACAAATTGGCCAAAAATTTAAAAAAATTTAGATTTTTACATTTTTTTGGGGGGGAATTTCATATAAAAAAAAACTTGAAAAATATTGTTATTTTTTCAAAATGTACGCTCTTTTTTTGTTTATAGCGCAAAAAGTAAAAATCGCACAGGTAAATCAAATACCACCAAAAGAAAGCTCTGTTTGTAGGAAAAAAAAGGACGTAAATTTCGTTTGGGTACGGCGTCACACGACCGCGCAATTGTCAGTTAAATTTGCACAGTGCCGAATTGCAAAAAGTGGCCCAGACGTAAGACAGCAAAATCCTCCGGTGGTAAAGTGGTTAATCACCGTCAGGTTTCTTTTTTTTTTTTTTTTTGCTAAACAAATTAAAAAAAGACCAACATTTTTGAAAAAAAGAAAAAGTTTTTGTTTGTTTCTGTTATAACATTTTGTAAATAAGTAAGTTTTCTCTTCACTGATGGGCACTGATGAGGCTGCACCGATGGGCACTGTTGAGGCGGCACTGATGGGCACTGATGAAGTGGCACTGATAAGGTGGCACTGATGGGTACTGATGAGGAGGCGCTAATATGCAGCACTGATGGGCACTAATAGGCGGCACTGATATGCAGCACTGATAAGTACTGATAGGCGGAACTAATGGGCATTGATAGGTGGCATTGATAGGCTGCACTGATAGGCAGGGCCGCTGATGGGGGGGACCTGTAGGACTTGTCCTCCTACAGGGGGCCCAGGCACACAGGGGGCCCAGGCACACAGGGGTCCCAGGCAGCAGGAGGATCAGTGGAGCAGAAAAGGAACAATGCCCTCTGTGTCACTCACACAGCAACTGAATGCTGGTTTCTCCCCCTCTCCCCCCCCCCCGGATTTCAGTTGCTGGGTGAGAGACACAGTGGGACAGATTTTGGGGGTGCTGGGGTGGGTTTTGCCCACCAAGATTTCAGTTCTGCCCCCCCCCCTGGCTGGCCACCGCTGAGCTCCTTCCCCTGACCCCGCTCCCGCACGCACTCACAGTCGAGACAAGGAGAGAAGAGGTAGAGAGGAAAGAGCAAGGAGGAGATGCGCTGTGTTGTGCTCTCCCTCCTGTCAGAAGAGCGTTCATCTATACCACACATGAGACAGGATCACTCTTACTGTAGATCCCATTGCACTGCACACACACAGTTTGATTGCCGCCCCCTATCCATATTTCCTGCTGCCGGGAGGTGAGCGGCCCTTGGAGGAGATAGGGGGACAGGGTGTGTGTGCAGTGCAATGAAATCTACAGTAAGAGAAATCCTGTCTCATGTGTTGTATAAATAAACGTTCTTCTGACAGGAGGGAGAGCACAATGCAGCGCACTTCCCCCTGGCTTTTAGTGGCTTTCCCCTGTAAGTTTGGTGAGGGGAATGGGGGGGGGGTATATGTGTTAGGAAATGTGATGGGGATTTGGGGAGGGGGGAACATGTGCTAGAAAAAGGGATTGAGGGGGGGGGGGGGTATGTGGTAGAAAGAAGAATGGGGGGGGGGGTGATATGAGCTAGGAGGAGGGTTTGGGGGGGGGGGGTTGAACCGTGAGAGGGGATGTTTGAGCTAGCAGAGCGTGGGGGATTAGTGCTGGGGCGAGGGGGGGGGGATTTGGGTAGGGAGGAAAAATTTGTGCTGGGAATGGTCATTTAGAGGGGATGGAGGAGAGATTTGTGGGAATTTTACCCAGGAGGGGGATTGAAGAGAGAAGATTTGTGCTGGCAGGGGAGATGGGGGAATTTTGTGCCCGAAAGGGGGTTCGGGAATTTGGGCTAATAGGATGGATTGGGGGGGATTTGGGGAAGAAGATTTGTGCTAGGATAGAAAGTTTGAGAAGTAAGGGGACTGATGGGCACCGATTGGCATTTGTGATGGGCATTTATTGGCATCTGACGGGCACTGATTAGCATCTGTTGTGGGCACCCCTGATTGGGGCTGCGCTTATAATCAATACGCTTATTATCAGCACAGACCCCCCCACCCTCCACCCCCCGTCGGCTCTCCTCTATGCGTGCCTTGTGCCTCATCGCAAACTGATTGGTCACAGTTGATTACGCATGGTCATAGGCTCTTTACCGAGATCACAGAAAAAACGTTACCAGTCCACAGTCCATGCGCAGATCCTGAACTTCAGTTTCCAGGCTGGGGAAACCTTGAGATGTAACTAACGGTGGCAAATATATGGTGGGGCGTGGCAGCTCTCCTAACCCTCCATTGGGATATGGGGAAACAACTGTGTAGAAAACAAAAGGACAGAGCGCACAACCGCCCTACCATAACACTGTTTTATTAACCACTTAAGCCCCAGCCCTATTTCGGACACTTTTTGTTCACAAGTTAAAATCAGTATTTTTTCCTAGAAAACTACTTAGAACCCCCAAACATTATATATATATTTTTTTTAGCAAAGACTCTGGAGAATAAAATGTCGGTCATTGCAAAATTTTTTGTCACGCGGTATTTGCGCAGCGGTCTTTAAAACGCCATTTTTTTTGGAAAAAAATAGAAAAATCACATTTCACTGCATTTAAAAAATACTAAACAGTAAAGTTAGCCCATTTTTTTTGTATATTGTGAAAGATCATGTCACACCGAGTAAATAGATACCCAACATGTTACGGTTTAAAATTGCGCCCCCCCGTGGGATGGCGACAAACTACGGTCAATAGAGATCTCAATCTGCGACGTGTTAAATTTATTTAACGGTTACCAGTTTAGAGTTAGAGTGTAGCTCTTTCTTTTAAATTATTGCCCACGCTCTGGCGATCGCGGCGATACCTCACATGTGGGGTTTGAACAGCGATTTCATTCGCGGCTCGACTTGCATATACGTTTTTTTTTGTGCGCGAGCTAATGGTGACGGGGGCGGCTAAATTTTTATTTTTTTTTTTCCTATTTATCTTTTATTTTTTTTAAACTTTATTACAGGATTTAAAAAAAAAAAAAATCTGATCACTTTTATTGCTGTCACAAGCAATGTAAACATCCCTTGTGACACCAATATGTAGTGACAGGTACACTTTATGGAGGGATCGAGGGTCTAAAAGACCCTAGACCCCTCCACTACACTTCCCTGTATGCAAAACGCCGAAAACGGCATTTTTGCATACAAACGTTTTTCAAATCTGCCGCCTTTTGCAGCACAGTAACCCGGAAGTGACGTCATGGACGCCGCCTCCGGGTTACGTCATTGGAGACCCGATCAATGCCATTTCCGGCATTCATCGGGACTCCATAAAGCCGTCGGATGTGCTGGCTGGGTGCTCGGGGCTCCCGGTGGGACGGGAGCCCCGAGCAAAGCCACGGAAGGCGGCAGGAGGGGGGGGGACGTCCCCTCCCGCCCCCCGGGTAACGATCGAGCGGCTCCCAAGCCGCATCGGTCGTTACCGACGGAAAGCCGACCGTCGGCTTAAAACCACGGTACCGGGATGATGCCTCTAACTAGAGGCATCATCCCGGTATAACCCCGCAAAGTGTACCGACGTACCGGTACGTTAGTATGCGGTAAGTGGTTAAGAATAAACAAAGCCATAAAATGGTACACACAAGCATGTATAAAAAGTCATGCAGAGCAGTCAGTGAAGAATATCCCCCAGTTTTTTAACATGATAGGTTCCTTTAGATGTAGACTCAAAGGTGTATGGCCTGTATTTTTATGCACCATGGGAAAAAGAACTTTACCAACAAAGACGGGCGGGTATTTAACATCCAACAATTCATTTGTTGTAGCACCCAATTTGTTGTGTATGGGCTTAGGTGCCCATGTGGGTTGTTCTACGTGGGTAGAACAGTCAGGGCTATGAGAACCAGGTTTGGCGAGCATCGCCGGCTTATAGAACAAAAGAAGGATAAGCATAGTGTCCCTCTGCATTTTTGCTAAGTACATGGGGGCAGTACGGAGGGACTGGAGTTGTTTGGCATTGAGGCCATCCCTATGACACTGTCGGAGGGCAAAAGGTTTTCACGTTTATGTATGTGTGAAACCTATTGGATTTTTACGCTTAACTCCATGTCCCCCAAGGGCCTGAATGAGGAGTTGGAGGTAGGCACTCTTATTTAGTTATATGTATGTGTGGGTGTGTCTTTATTCACTCAGTGTATGTATGTGAATGTATACTGAGATACATATATTATTTTATTTATTTTATTTATTTTATTTATTTTATTGATGGACGGCACAGTGGTGTAGTGGTTAGCACTATTCACCTAGCAGCAAGAGGGTCACTGGTTCGAATCCCAACCACGACACTACCTGCCTGGAGTTTGCATGTTACATAGTTAGTGAGGTTGGAAAAATACATCAGTCCATCCAGTTCAACCTATGATGTGTGTGTGTGTTTGCTGTTAACCGTACATTGTATACCCCTGTATGTTGTGGTCTTTAAGGTGCCCATCTAATAGTTTTTTGAAACTATCGATGCTCCCTGCTGATACGACTGCTTGTGGAAGAGAATTCCACATCCTTACCGCTCTTACAGTGAAGAACCCCTTACGCACTTTTAGGTTAAACCGCCTTTCCTCAAGTTTTAGTGAGTGGCCAGGTGTCTTTTTGTATTCCCTTTCTCTGAATAGTTTGTTCCTTATGCTCGGGTCGCCAGTACAGTATTTGTACATTGATATCATATCCCCCCTCAATCGTCTCTTCTCCAGAGAGAATAAGATCAGTGCTTGTAGTCTTTCCTCATAGTTGATGTCCTCCATTCCCCTAATTATTTTTGTTGCCCTTCTCTGGACTCTCTCCAGTTCCAGCACATCCTTCCTGAGGGCCGGTGCCCAGAACTGGACAGCATACTCCAGATGTGGCCGGACCAGAGTCTTGTAGAGAGGGAGAATAATCTCTTTATTTCTGGAGTGAATCCCCTTTTTTATACATCCCAGTATTCTGTTGACTTTGCTTGCAGCGGCTTGGCATTGCATGCCACTGTCAAGCCTGTTGTCTACTAGTACCCCCAGGTCCTTTTCCATCCTAGACTCACCCAGAGGTTTCCCCCCCTAGTGAGTAGCTTGCTTTCTGGTTTCTGGCACCCAAGTGCATTACTTTACATTTTTCAACATTAAACCTCATCTGCCATGTAGTTGCCCACCCCGTTATTTTGTTCAGGTCCGCTTGTAAGGTTTCCACATCCTGCATAGAAGATATTGGCATGCTTAGTTTAGTATCATCCGCAAATACTGAGATTGTACTCCATATCCCCTCCTCTAGATCATTTATGAATAAATTAAACAGGATTGGCCCCAGGACCGAACCCTGGGGGACCCCACTTTCCCCACCCGCCCAATCTGAGTACTCCCCATTAATCACCACCCTTTGCACTCTCCCCTGGAGCCAGTTCTCTATCCAGGTACTCACCTTATGGTCCATGGTTTACAAAACTGGCGCAAAGGGGAAAAAGGAATATAATAGAGACCTCGCAGGCTCCACCTAAAAGGCAAGGGGACAGATATAGGGGCAGGCAGTGAATAGTCAATACTTTAGTCCATTTTTCTGAAAGTCCAAATATCAAGTCCATAAAATCCCAAAAAAATGCACTCTATAGGCTGCCCTGGTGACAAGTAGAAGAAGGAAGCTTGGGGCCAACTGTAAGGAGAACACAGGCGCCACTCTAAGTGCAGTATTTGAAATTTATTTAATAAAGCAAATGAGAGGTACTCACAAAGGAATATATAAAAGGCATCGTGGTATATTTATTTTTATTTAAACGTATTATTTATGTTTTTGTCATTTTCCAACCATTGCTCATACAGCTTAACCGCTTCCATACAGAGCAGTTAGACACCCTTCCTGCCCAGACCAATTTTCAGCTTTCAGCACTCTCACATTTTGAATGACAATTGCTCAGTCATGCTACACTATAACCAAACAAAATTTTTATCATTTTTTTCACACAAATAGAGCTTTCTTTTGGTGGTATTTGATCACAACTGGGGTTTTTTTTTTTTCGTGATATATGCAAAAAAAGAGCAAAAATTTTGAAAAAAAAACACTTTTTTTTAGTTTCAATTATGAAATTTTGCAAAAAATAAATTTTTCTTCATACATTTGGGCCAAAATGTATACTGCTACATGTCTCTGGTAAAATTAACCCAAATTAGTGTATATTATTTAGTCTGTGTGAAAGTTATTGAGTCTAGAAGCTATGGTACCAATTACTGAAAATTGATCACACCAGATGTACTGACTGCCTATCTCCTTTCTTGAGGCCCTGAAATGTCAGGACAGTACAAATACCGACCAAATGACCCCTTTTTGTAAAGTAGACAGTCCAAGGTATTTAGTAAGAGGCATGGTGAGTTTTTTTAAGTTGTAATTTTTTCCCACAATTCTTGGGAAAATGAAGAAAAATTTTTTTTTTCTTTTTTTTCCCACAAAGTTGTCAATTTATAAGCTATTTCTAACACATAGCATGTACACAGCAAAAATTACACCCAAAAATACATTCTGCTACTCCTTCCGAGTATGGCGATACCACATGTGTGAGACTTTTACACAGCCTGGCCACAAAAAGAGACTCCACGTCCAAGAAGCACATTCAGGCGTTCTAGGAGCATAAATACACATAAAACTTTCTTACTACCTATCACACTTTTCAAGGCCCTAGAGCACCAATACAATGGAAAAGTCCACAAAATGACCCTATTTTGGAAAGCAAACACTCCAACGTATATTCTATGAGGCATTATGGGTCGTTTGAACATAACGGAAAATTCCTATCATACTTACCGTAATTTTCCTTTCCTGGTGGTCTCCATGGCAGCCTACGTGTGGGTTAACCCCGCCTCCTCTCCAATGGTATAGGACCCCCCTCTATAAATTTCAGCTTGCAGGCACAGCCAGTGTTCCATATCTTAGCCGAATCCAAGACCAGAGGGTGGGAACTCCGGCTGCCATGGAGACCACCAGGAAAGGAAAATTACGGTAAGTATGATAGGAATTTTCCGTTTTCCTGGCAGTCTCCATGGCAGCCTACGTGTGGGAAATAACTAGCCCAAACCACACGGGTGGGAATGTTTCAAATCAAATTTTACTTCAAATTATTAGCAGACAAAACAGTCAAGCCAAAATTAACTGAAGATAAGGAGGCTGGCTCCACACAATAATGTGTCATAAACGTATTTACAGAAGACCATGAAGCTGCTCTGCAGACTACTTCTGGTGCAACATGATGTGAAGCCGCCCAGGACGTTGAGATGCTTCTCGTCGAGTGGGCTGTCACCGCCTCCGGAGGAGCCAAACCCTCTACACAGTAAGCTCGCTGAATGGCAGACACAATCCAGGCCGCAATGGACCTTGACGAGGCCCGTTTCCCTCTATTTTTGCCTGAGAAAAGGACGAAGAGATTATCCGATTGTCTGAAAGAAGACGTTGACTGGAGATATTCCATAAGAGTTTTCCCTACATCCAAGGGATGAGGTTCATTATCCTCTGAAGAACGAAAGGTAGGAAGTACAATCTCCTGGTTCTCATGAAAAACCGATGATACCTTCGGATTGGAATTGAGCATCGGAATTAGGACTACTCGGTCCGGGAAGAACGTGAGAAAAGGTTCTTTATAACCAAGAGAACTGATCTCAGAAACTCTTTTAGCTGAAGTGATTGCTACTAAAAAGGCTGTTTTAATGGTAAGATCTTTAATGGAGTCCGACAAACTAGATCTTGAAAGGACGTTAAGGACAAGGGGAAGGTCCCATTTTGGGAACCTTGGCTTCCTCTGAGGTCTGAGTCTGACCGCACCTTTGAAGAATTGTTGTATGAGTATATGCTTGGCCCAGGAGAACCCTGAGAACACCGATAAGGCTGATATTTGCACCCTGAGAGTCCCAACTGATAGGGACTTATCCAGACCTGCTTGAAGGAACTTCAGGACTTCTTGAACTCCGAAATTCAGGGAAGGATTTCCCTCCGGGTACGTGAATTCCAAGAATCTAGACCAGACTCTACAGTAAACTCTGTTCGTGCTAGGTCTCCTAGAGTTCATTAAAGTAGGGATTGCCCCAGGAGGGCATCCGAGTGACTCCAACCTCTCCCTCTCAAGAACCAGACCGTTAACCTGAGCAAGGCGGGGCAGGGGTGTAATGTTGTTCCCTGCGAGAGAAGGTCTGGTTTGATGGGCAGGGGAATCGAGCTCCGATAGCTGAGTTGCAGGAGAAGTGGGAACCAGGGCCTGTTCGGCCAGTGAGGGGCTACCATGACGATCTCCACATCTTCTGCTTGGAGTCTCTGAAGAAATCTGAGGATGATGGAAAATGGGGGAAAAGCATATGCCCTGCTGAATTCCCATCTGTCGGTCAGAGCATCCGTTCCGCATGCTTGGTGACACTTGCTGCGTGTGAAGTACCGGACTAGCTTGTGGTTGCATGGAGATGCAAACAGGTCTACTTCTGGTGAGACCCCTAGGGACAGAATCCACTTGAATGAGTCTATGTGGAGAGACCACTCGTTGTGATTCAACTGAACTCTGGAAAGGAAATCTGCCTGAACATTCTGTGGCCCCGGAATGTAGGCCGCCGAGATGTTGGACAGATGGGCTTGGGCCCATGTCATGATTGGGTCTACTTCTTGAAGAAGGGAGAGACTCCTGGTACCGCCCTGTCTTTTCACATAAGCCACTGCCGTGGTGTTGTCCATTCGAAGAAGTACGGATTTGCCTTCTATTAGATGATGGAAAGCTTGAAGAGCTAGAAAAGCCGCACGAAGCTCCAGGACGTTGGAAACCGGGGAGTGGGCTTGCGGGGGCCATTTCCCTTGAGCCACCTCTGTCATGCAATGGGCTCCCCAGCCAGAGTTGCTGGCGTCGGTTGTAATGATGACCCATGTGATGGGGACTAGAGAATGGCAATTGAGCAGGTTCTTGCGTTGGAGCCACCAAAATAAGCTGCTCCTCATGCTGTGGGAAATAAAGATATGCTGATCGTGATCTTCCGGATTCCACTGCCGAAGGAAGCCCCTCTGAAAGGGCCGCATTCGCCACAGTGCCCACTTGACCATAGGGGCCGTCGAGACCATTGTGCCGATGATCTTGAGACACTGGGATGCCGTCAGAAAAGAGGATGAGAGGGCTGGAAGGATCCTCTCCCGAACCACCGGGATTTTCTCTAGAGGCAGAGAAAGTGTATTCTGAACGGTGTTGAATTGAGCCCCTAGATAGACCAGATGTTGAGAGGGCTCCAGATGACTTTTTTGAAGATTCAACAACCACCCGAACTCCATGAGAGTTGTAGTGACCAGGTCCCTGTGGAACAAAAGTTGATCCCGGTCTTGTGACAACAGTAGAAGATCGTCCAAGTAGTGATGTAGACGTACACCCTTTGTTCTGATTAGAGCCACCACAGCTAGAAGGACCTTGGAAAACACCCTTGGGGATGTGGACAGGCCAAAAGGAAGGCAGATGAACTGGAAGTGTTGATGTTCTACCGCGAAACGAAGGTACTTGTGGAAGTTTACTGCTATAGGCACATGGAAATACGCGTCTTTGAGATCTATTGACACTAGCCAGTCTCCTGGAAGTACTGCTTTCTGGATAGTAGATAAGGTTTCCATTTTGAACTTTTCGTTCTTGATGAACCTGTTGAGATAGGTGAGATCTATCACAGGGTGCCAGGATCCATTCTTCTTCTGTACTAGAAAGAGGGGCGAGTATACGCCTTGGAATCTTTCCTGCACGGGCACCGGAATTATTGCGCCCTGAGCTACCAAAGTGCTTACATAGTCGAGCAGAACGTTTCTTTTCTCGTCCTGAGAAGGCAAGCGAGTGGGAATAAATCTGGACACGGGATCTGTTGAGAAAGTCCATGTGTGTCCTGTGGACACTGTCCTGATGGTCCAGAAGTCTGAGATTGAGGCCGCCCAGACACGCTGAAAGCGGAGCAGGCGTGCCCCCACCTGGCATGTCTGAACGGGCCCAATCTCAAAAGGACTTTGAGGTTTCTTGACCGGAAGGTGCTGAGCCTCTGACCGGCTTACGAGAGGATGCTTGGCTGCTCTTCCAATTTCTCCTGTAATCTCGCCCAGGCCTATATGAGCGGGCATCCTTTGATCGCTCTGCAAACTGCTTTCTTGGTTGCTGCTTCTTAGGGCCAAAGAGGCGCCTATCTTGGGGAAGGAGACCTGACTTTCCACCCGTCACTTTAGTGATTGCATTATCCAATTTGTTTCCAAATAAAGAGGAACCTTCAAAAGGGATTTTGCACCAAGCCTGTTTAGAGGCTGGGTCTGCCAGCCAGGGACGCAACCACAGGGCCCGTTTAGCTGTGACAGAAGCCAACATGGATCTGGATAAGAGACGTAACACATCAATGGATGCTTCTCCAAGAAACACAGAAGCTAACTTCAGTTCCTGAACAGGAGAGTTCTCTACTGCATCTTCAGACACACTTCTTAATTTTAGTTCAACATCAGAAACCCAGGTTTCCATGGCCTTAGACATGGCTGCTAGTGCTAGCACAGGTTTACAAGCCGCACCGGCTGTGACATAAATTCTTTTTAAATCCAAGTCCATCTTCCTATCCAGAGGGTCTTTAAAGGACACCGCATTATCCAGCGGGAGTGTAACGTGTTTAGCCAGTCTGGAAACTGCAGCATCAACCAGAGGAGCTGATTCCAGGTGACTGACTTCTTCCGATTTAAAAGGATACAACTTGGACAGTTTGGAGGATAAGGAGGTCTTGCTGTCCCCTTTACTCCACTCTTCTAGGATGACATCCTTCAATTCTGACAGGAGCGGAAAGTTTAGCCGCTCTTTCCCCAAATGTTTGAAAAACCTTCTCTGTTTTACTTGTGGGGTACTGGGATCTTCCCATTTCAGAGCCTCTTTGACTGCTCTTATGAGAGGTGCAACAAGGGCAAAAATCAAAACCCCCAACTGCACCTTCCTCTTCTTCCGAATCGCTCTCTGAGGATTTCCAGGAAGTGAAGCTTGGCTGAGAGGGACCTTGCTCTTCAGGAGCATCAGCAGGAGAGCTGGGAGTAGCAGATCCAGGTGTGGGACTAGCATTCCACTCCTTCATGGATTGTTGGACAATCCGTTTCACCAGGGATTCCAATCTCTGATCTTCAGACTCTCTTTCACCAGCTGCACGAGCGAAACAGGGCTCGCAAAGGGACTTGTCCTCCGGGACATGCGCCCCACAACCCCAACAGGCTCTCTGGGCCGTATGGCTACTGTGGCGGTGTGTGCGGTGTCTGGAGGAGGAATGTGAGCGTCTCCTCTCATGTCTGCTCCCTGATGGAGACTCACGGCGTCTTGACCTTGAAGATGATTCTCTTCGTGGCCTGACAGGGTCTCTTTCTTGACCAGACCTGGAGGAGCTGGGAGAAAGAGAAATCCAGGGAGACACAGGATTTAGCCATGAATCATGAGCCAGCATCCCTCCCTTCATATCCCTCTAAATGTACCAGCACTCACCTGTTGTGAGAGGGCTGGCCACAAGAGGGCGGTGAAGCAGGATCCATGTTTCAGGCAAAACCACAAATTCACTAGGAAGTAGAGCATACAAGGATCACTTCAAAGCAATAAGGAACATTCAGGTGTTGTCCTAATATGCATCCAACCGCTCTCCCCCCCCCCCCTGCATACCACAAAAAGGTATGCAGCATCCGGTCCCCACATACCTGGTAAACAAACGGACAAGGTACCGGGAAGACGTCGCTATGCCCACAGTGCATTCCCAAATGCTCTGGAGCTGACAGGCGTTTAAATTTTCGCGCCAGGATGACGTCAGCGATGGCCGGCCGTGATCGCAAGTGCGCGTGCGCGGACCAGGCCTCGCTTCCGATCTCGGCGAAGTGCGCATGTGCAGGCAGCGAGCGGAGCTCCATTACCATACAGCGCATGCGTCCGCCGGACTGAGCGGAGGGGAAGCAGGAAGGAGATGGCTGGAACGCATGGAGCGTTCCAGCCGCCATTGGGCCACCAGGGATAGCAAAGAAAGATAGTTTGGAGACAAACAAACATAACAAAAACACTGCCATGGAGGAGACAAATCTTCAGACCCTGTCAGGATATCCGTCGGCCATCCGAAGCACCGCACAGTTATCAGCCAAAGGGGATTTTGAAATGTCACTCACCCGCCCGTGGCTGGGCCCTGGACATAGACACCGACTTTTCATTCTGAGGTAAGCCGACCAAATTCCAACAGGAAATAATCCAAATAGTTGGTCCTTGGAGGAGGACAAAAAAGGAACACTGGCTGTGCCTGCAAGCTGAAATTTATAGAGGGGGGTCCTATACCATTGGAGAGGAGGCGGGGTTAACCCACACGTAGGCTGCCATGGAGACTGCCAGGAAATCATTTTTTTCCACAGGTTTTTGGAAAATGTGGGAAAAAAATGAAAACTTTTTTTTTTTACACAGAGTTGTCAATTTATAGGATATTCCTAACACATAGCATGTACACAGCAAAAATGACACCCCAAAATACATTCTGCCACTCCTCCTGAGTATGGCAATACCACATGTGTGAGACTTTTTCACAGCCTAGCCATATAGAGGGGCCGAACATCCAAGGAGCATCATCATGCATCCTAGCCACTTGCCTAGGCCTATTTTTGACATTTGGTGTTTACAAGCTAAAATCAGTTGTTTTGCTAGAAAACTGCTTAGAACCCCCAAACATTATATATTTTTTTTTTTAGCAGAGACCCTAGAGAATAAAATGGAGATTATTGCAATATTTTTTATCACACCGTATTTGCGTAGCGGTCTTCCAAACGCAATTTTTTTGGAAAAAATTCACTTTTTTTAATTAAAAAATAAGAAACCAGTAAAGTTAGCCCAATTTTTTTCCATAATGTGAAAGATAATGTTACGCCGAGTAAATAGATACCCAACATGTCATGTTTCAAAATTGCGCACGCTCACGGAATGGTGACAAACTTTGGTACTTAAAAATCCCCATAGGCGACAATTTAAAAATTTCTACAGGTTGCCATCTTTGAGTTACAGAGGAGGTCTAGGGCTCAAATTATTCCCCTTGCTCTAACGATCGCGGCGATACCTCACATGTGTGGTTTGAACACCGTTTACATATGTGGGCGGGGTTTCTGTATGCATTCGCTTCTGCGCGCGAGCTAACGGGGACAGGGCGCTTTAATTTTTTTTTTTTACTATTTATTTTATTTATTATTTTTTATTTTTACACCGTTTAAAAAAAAAAAAAATTGATCATTTTTATTTCTATTAAAAGAAATGTAAATATTCCTCGTAATAGAAATAGGCACGACAGGACCTCTTTTTTGTGAGATCTGGGGTCAAAAAGTCCTCAGATCTCACAAGTACACTAAAAGATAGAAAAAAAAAAAAAAAAAATAATTATAATATAAAATGAAAAAAAAAAAAAAAGGACCTTTAAACCGGTTGCTAGGCAACAACATTTTCCGTAGCTCCGGTCCTCCAAGACCATAGAGTCAAGTGAGGGCAAGCTTGCCCTCACTCGACATCCTGTCTGTGAGGATTCGGGACCGGATCGTTTTCCCCGCTGCCGGCGGGTCCGGTAAGCGGGGAAAAGGACCGGAACGCGTCGGGAGGGGGGGGGGCGCCTCTTCCGCCATCCCGGAAGGGTGATCCCACGGCGAATCCGCCGCTGGGACCACCCTTATCGGAAAGCCAACCGTCCACCGTTTAAAAAAATACCAGGGTTATGACAGCTATCTGCTGCCATAACACCGGTATTTAGGTTTAAACGGACGACGTATATAAACCTTTTTGGACTTGGACATGGTGGCTGTATGAAGGGTGACAGGTACTCGGGTACTTTGTTGGGCAGGTGACAGGTACTCTGGTACTGATGAGCAGGTGGCAGGTACTCGGGTACTCCGATAGGCAGGTGACAGGTACTCGGGTACTCTGATGGGCAGGTGACAGGCAGGTGATAGGTACTGATGAGTAGTACTCACTGACTGATAGGTGATAGGTGATACTGTACTGATGGGTACTGATGATCAGTACTGATACGTGATAGGTACTGATGAGTACTGATGAGTAGTGATGGGTACTGATGAGCAGGCGGCAAGTACTTGGGTACTTCAGGCGTCAGGTATAGTGTTGAGCGAACACGGACTGTATTATTCGTGTTCGTACCGAATAATTGGATTTTTTGTACCCGAACACGGACACGGACACTTTACTGTATGTTCGGGTAAAAATCCGTGTTCGGTCGTTTTATTTCCGGGTTTTGCATGCTTTGGCGCTCTTTTCATGGCGGGCTTTCAACAGCCAATCAACAATCGTTTAACTGGTGTGCCTTAAGCCATCCCAGCCATGCCTGCAAATGTCTCAGTAGCTGTGATTGGCCGTCTGAAGCATGTGACCAAGTCTTTATAAGTTCGAGGCAGCCGCAGCGGCGTCATTATGCTGCTTAGATTCAGGGACAGAGAGCACACATCAACGTGCTGGCTGCTGATTAGGGAAAGATAGGCAGGAAAAAACCATTTGTGTCCGGATAGAATTGAGGGACAGGTCGGAGTGTTTAGGCAGGGCGAGTTGTAGGCATTTTAGGGATAGAGTCTGCTGAATTATATAGGGTCAGTGTCTTCTACAAACTACAATCGATATTGCTGTGTGGGGGGTGGGGTGAATCTGCACTCAATCCTGATCTACGATCTCTTCTCAATCCTGTTAGGGACAGAGTCTGCTGAATTTTAGGGAAACTGTGTTCTACAAACTACAATCGATATTGCTGTGTGGGGGGTGGGGTGAATCTGCACTCAATCCTGATCTACAATCTCTTCTCAATCCTGTTAGGGACAGAGTCTGCTGAATTTTAGGGAAACTGTGTTCTACAAACTACAATCGATATTGCTGTGTGGTGTGGGATTGGAGATAGGCAGGTGTCAGTGATCCACATCCATTTTTCTGTGTGTGAGCTGCAGTGAACACAATCTTTTTGGGCTGCAGTGAACACAATCTTTTTGGGCTGCAGTGAACACAATCTTTTTGGGCTGCAGTGAACACAATCTTTTTGGGCTGCAGTGAACACAATCTTTTTGGGGTGCAGTGAACAAAATCTTTTTGGGGTGCAGTGAACACAATCCTTTTTGGTGTGCAGTGAACACAATCTTTGTGGGGTGCAGTGAACAAAATCCTTTGTGGGGTGCAGTGAACACAATCTTTTTGGGGTGCAGTGAACAAAATCCTTTTTGGGGTGCAGTGAACAACATCCTTTTTGGGGTGCAGTGAACACAATCTTTTTGGGGTGCAGTGAACAAAATCCTTTGTGGGGTGCAGTGAACACAATCTTTTTGGGGTGCAGTGAACACAATCTTTTTGGGGTGGAGTGAACAACATCCTTTTTGGGGTGCAGTGAACAAAATCCTTTTTGGGGTGCAGTGAACAAAATCATTTTTGGGGTGCAGTGAACACAATCTTTTTGGGGTGCAGTGAACACAATCTTTGTGGGGTGCAGTGAACACAATCTTTTTGGGGTGGAGTGAACAACATCCTTTTTGGGGTGCAGTGAACAACATCCTTTTTGGGGTGCAGTGAACACAATCTTTTTGGGGTGCAGTGAACACAATCTTTGTGGGGTACAGTGAACAGAATCTTTGTGGGGTGCAGTGAACAAAATCTTTGGGGGGTACAGTGAACACAATCTTTGTGAGGTGCAGTGAACACAATCTTTGTGGGGTGCAGTGAACACAATCATTGTGGGGTGCAGTGAACTCAATCTTTGTGGGGTACAGTGAACACAATCTCATACTGAAGGTTTGAGGGTGCTGCCTGTTCCATACTCCCCCTACTCCTCATCTAGCCTTTTAGGGGTACAAACAATAGTAATTGGGGCCTAGTGTGGTTGTGTACGTGTGATATACATACACTTTTTTGGGATCATATTTTCTATTCCGCTATTTAATCAAAAACCTTTGGGGATCAGTTAAATTGGGGGATAGTCTGTGTTGGTACGTGTGAGAGAGATCCACCTTTCCAAGTTGTTGGGGTTCATCTCATACTTCTGAAGGTTTGAGGGTGCTGCCTGTTCCATACTCCCCCCTACTCCTAGCCTTTTAGGGGTACAAACAATAGTAATTGGGGCCTAGTGTGGTTGTGTACGTGTGATATACATACACTTTTTTGGGATCATATTTTCTATTCCGCTATTTAATCAAAAACCTCTGGGGATCAGTTAAATTGGGGGATAGTCTGTGTTGGTACGTGTGAGAGAGATCCACCTTTCCAAGTTGTTGGGGTTCATCTCATACTTCTGAAGGTTTGAGGGTGCTGCCTGTTCCATACTCCCCCTACTCCTAGCCTTTTAGGGGTACAAACAATAGTAATTGGGGCCTAGTGTGGTTGTGTACGTGTGATATACATACACTTTTTTGGGATCATATTTTCTATTCCGCTATTTAATCAAAAACCTCTGGGGATCAGTTAAATTGGGGGATAGTCTGTGTTGGTACGTGTGAGAGAGATCCACCTTTCCAAGTTGTTGGGGTTCATCTCATACTTCTGAAGGTTTGAGGGTGCTGCCTGTTCCATACTCCCCCTACTCCTAGCCTTTTAGGGGTACAAACAATAGTAATTGGGGCCTAGTGTGGTTGTGTACGTGTGATATACATACACTTTTTTGGGATCATATTTTCTATTCCGCTATTTAATCAAAAACCTTTGGGGATCAGTTAAATTGGGGGATAGTCTGTGTTGGTACGTGTGAGAGAGATCCACCTTTCCAAGTTGTTGGGGTTCATCTCATACTTCTGAAGGTTTGAGGGTGCTGCCTGTTCCATACTCCCCCTACTCCTAGCCTTTTAGGGGTACAAACAATAGTAATTGGGGCCTAGTGTGGTTGTGTACGTGTGATATACATACACTTTTTTGGGATCATATTTTCTATTCCGCTATTTAATCAAAAACCTCTGGGGATCAGTTAAATTGGGGGATAGTCTGTGTTGGTACGTGTGAGAGAGATCCACCTTTCCAAGTTGTTGGGGTTCATCTCATACTTCTGAAGGTTTGAGGGTGCTGCCTGTTCCATACTCCCCCCTACTCCTAGCCTTTTAGGGGTACAAACAATAGTAATTGGGGCCTAGTGTGGTTGTGTACGTGTGATATACATACACTTTTTTGGGATCATATTTTCTATTCCGCTATTTAATCAAAAACCTTTGGGGATCAGTTAAATTGGGGGATAGTCTGTGTTGGTACGTGTGAGAGAGATCCACCTTTCCAAGTTGTTGGGGTTCATCTCATACTTCTGAAGGTTTGAGGGTGCTGCCTGTTCCATACCCCCCCTACTCCTAGCCTTTTAGGGGTACAAACAATAGTAATTGGGGCCTAGTGTGGTTGTGTACGTGTGATATACATACACTTTTTTGGGATCATATTTTCTATTCCGCTATTTAATCAAAAACCTTTGGGGATCAGTTAAATTGGGGGATAGTCTGTGTTGGTACGTGTGAGAGAGATCCACCTTTCCAAGTTGTTGGGGTTCATCTCATACTTCTGAAGGTTTGAGGGTGCTGCCTGTTCCATACTCCCCCTACTCCTAGCCTTTTAGGGGTACAAACAATAGTAATTGGGGCCTAGTGTGGTTGTGTACGTGTGATATACATACACTTTTTTGGGATCATATTTTCTATTCCGCTATTTAATCAAAAACCTCTGGGGATCAGTTAAATTGGGGGATAGTCTGTGTTGGTACGTGTGAGAGAGATCCACCTTTCCAAGTTGTTGGGGTTCATCTCATACTTCTGAAGGTTTGAGGGTGCTGCCTGTTCCATACTCCCCCCTACTCCTAGCCTTTTAGGGGTACAAACAATAGTAATTGGGGCCTAGTGTGGTTGTGTACGTGTGATATACATACACTTTTTTGGGATCATATTTTCTATTCCGCTATTTAATCAAAAACCTTTGGGGATCAGTTAAATTGGGGGATAGTCTGTGTTGGTACGTGTGAGAGAGATCCACCTTTCCAAGTTGTTGGGGTTCATCTCATACTTCTGAAGGTTTGAGGGTGCTGCCTGTTCCATACTCCCCCTACTCCTAGCCTTTTAGGGGTACAAACAATAGTAATTGGGGCCTAGTGTGGTTGTGTACGTGTGATATACATACACTTTTTTGGGATCATATTTTCTATTCCGCTATTTAATCAAAAACCTTTGGGGATCAGTTAAATTGGGGGATAGTCTGTGTTGGTACGTGTGAGAGAGATCCACCTTTCCAAGTTGTTGGGGTTCATCTCATACTTCTGAAGGTTTGAGGGTGCTGCCTGTTCCATACTCCCCCTACTCCTAGCCTTTTAGGGGTACAAACAATAGTAATTGGGGCCTAGTGTGGTTGTGTACGTGCGAGATACATACACTTTTTTTGATCATATTTCCTATTCCGCTATTCAATAAAAACCTTTGAGGATCAATTGAATTGCGGGATAGTCTGTGTCGGTACGTGTGAGAGAGATCCACCTTTCCAAGTTGTTGGGGTTCATCTCATACTTCTGAAGGTTTGAGGGTGCTGCCTGTTCCATACCCCCCCTACTCCTCATCTAGCCTTTTAGGGGTACAAACAATAGTAATTGGGGCCTAGTGTGGTTGTGTACGTGCGAGATACATACACTTTTTTTGGGATCATATTTTCTATTCCGCTATTTAATCAAAAACCTTTGGGGATCAGTTAAATTGGGGGATAGTCTGTGTTGGTACGTGTGAGAGAGATCCACCTTTCCAAGTTGTTGGGGTTCATCTCATACTTCTGAAGGTTTGAGGGTGCTGCCTGTTCCATACTCCCCCTACTCCTAGCCTTTTAGGGGTACAAACAATAGTAATTGGGGCCTAGTGTGGTTGTGTACGTGCGAGATACATACACTTTTTTTGATCATATTTCCTATTCCGCTATTCAATAAAAACCTTTGAGGATCAATTGAATTGCGGGATAGTCTGTGTCGGTACGTGTGAGAGAGATCCACCTTTCCAAGTTGTTGGGGTTCATCTCATACTTCTGAAGGTTTGAGGGTGCTGCCTGTTCCATACCCCCCCTACTCCTCATCTAGCCTTTTAGGGGTACAAACAATAGTAATTGGGGCCTAGTGTGGTTGTGTACGTGCGAGATACATACACTTTTTTTGATCATATTTCCTATTCCGCTATTCAATAAAAACCTTTGGGGATCAATTAAATTGCGGGATAGTCTGTGTCGGTACGTGTGAGATCCACCTTTCCAAGTTTTTGGGGTTCATCTCATACTTCTGAAGCTTTGAGGGTGCTGCCTGTTCCATACTCCTCCTCCTCCTCATCCATCCTTTTAGGTGTACAAACAATAGTAATTGGGGCCTAGTGTGTTTCTGTACGTGCGAGATACATACACTTTTTTTGATCATATTTCCTATTCCGCTATTCAATAAAAACCTTTGGGGATCAATTAAATTGCGGGATAGTCTGTGTCGGTACGTGTGAGATCCACCTTTCCAAGTTTTTGGGGTTCATCTCATACTTCTGAAGCTTTGAGGGTGCTGCCTGTTCCATACTCCTCCTCCTCCTCATCCATCCTTTTAGGTGTACAAACAATAGTAATTGGGGCCTAGTGTGCTTCTGTACGTGTGAGATACATACACATTTTTTGATCATATTTCCTATTCCGCTATTCAATAAAAACCTTTGGGGATCAATTAAATTGCGGGATAGTCTGTGTCGGTACGTGTGAGATCCACCTTTCCAAGTTTTTGGGGTTCATCTCATACTTCTGAAGCTTTGAGGGTGCTGCCTGTTCCATACTCCTCCTCCTCCTCATCCATCCTTTTAGGTGTACAAACAATAGTAATTGGGGCCTAGTGTGCTTCTGTACGTGTGAGATACATACACATTTTTTGATCATATTTCCTATTCCGCTATTCAATAAAAACCTTTGGGGATCAATTAAATTGCGGAATAGTCTGTGTCGGTACGTGTGAGATCCACCTTTCCAAGTTTTTGGGGTTCATCTCATACTTCTGAAGCTTTGAGGGTGCTGCCTGTTCCATACTCCTCCTCCTCCTCATCCATCCTTTTAGGTGTACAAACAATAGTAATTGGGGCCTAGTGTGCTTCTGTACGTGTGAGATACATACACATTTTTTGATCATATTTCCTATTCCGCTATTCAATAAAAACCTTTGGGGATCAATTAAATTGCGGAATAGTCTGTGTCGGTACGTGTGAGATCCACCTTTCCAAGTTTTTGGGGTTCATCTCATACTTCTGAAGCTTTGAGGGTGCTGCCTGTTCCATACTCCTCCTCCTCCTCATCCATCCTTTTAGGTGTACAAACAATAGTAATTGGGGCCTAGTGTGTTTCTGTACGTGCGAGATACATACACTTTTTTTGATCATATTTCCTATTCCGCTATTCAATAAAAACCTTTGGGGATCAATTGAATTGCGGGATAGTCTGTGTCGGTACGTGTGAGAGAGATCCACCTTTCCAAGTTGTTGGGGTTCATCTCATACTTCTGAAGGTTTGAGGGTGCTGCCTGTTCCATACCCCCCCTACTCCTCATCTAGCCTTTTAGGGGTACAAACCATAGTAATTGGGGCCTAGTGTGGTTGTGTACGTGCGAGATACATACACTTTTTTTGATCATATTTCCTATTCCGCTATTCAATAAAAACCTTTGAGGATCAATTGAATTGCGGGATAGTCTGTGTCGGTACGTGTGAGAGAGATCCACCTTTCCAAGTTGTTGGGGTTCATCTCATACTTCTGAAGGTTTGAGGGTGCTGCCTGTTCCATACTCCCCCTACTCCTCATCTAGCCTTTTAGGGGTACAAACAATAGTAATTGGGGCCTAGTGTGGTTGTGTACGTGTGATATACATACACTTTTTTTGGATCATATTTTCTATTCCGCTATTCAATAAAAACCTTTCTAGGGCAAGATCTTAAATTACAGAAATATGAGGAGACCGTCAAATAAGGGCCGTGGCCTGGGTCGTGGTGCTGCTGGTAGAGCTCCTGTTGCAAGGAGAGGACATGGTCGATCTGTGCCAGCTACACGCACAAGTGAAACACCTTCCTCAAGTGTGAGTAGGCGACAGAACCTGCATCAGTATTTGGTAGGGCATCAAACGCCCCTAGAAGTGATGAGGCCAGAACAAGTTGAGGCGATAGTAGATTGGTTTGCTGCTGACAGTGCCTCCAGTTCCTTCACATTGTCTCCCACCCAGTCTACTGCAGAAAGGTCAGAGTTGGCACCTGCAGCCAATGTCCAACCGTCTTTCACCTCACCCCCTTGCAAATCAGGCCAGCAGTCTGAGCCCCAAGCCATACAGCAGTCTCTTATTCTTTTTGAGGACTCTGTCAGCAGGGTTTCCCAGGGCCATCCACCTAGCCCTGCCCCAGAAGTGGAAGAGATTGAGTGCAGCGATGCCCAACCACTTATTCCTCAAGATGAGTACATGCAAGGATCATCGCAGCACGTCTCCGATGATGACGAAACGCAGGTGCCAACTGCTGCGGCGTTCAGCATTGTGGAGACCGACAAGGAGGGCAGGGGTGAAGACTGGGTGGAAGATGATGTGGAGGACGATGAGGTCCTCGACCCCACATGGAATGAACGTCATGCAGGTGAACTGAGTAGTTTGGAGGAAGAGGCGGTGGTCGCACAGAGCCACCAGCACAGCAGAAGAGGGAGCAGGGTGCAGAAGCGGAGCGGCCGTGCCCTAGACACTACGCCCGCTACTGCCCAACGCAGCAAGGGAACGAGCGCACCAAAGTCAGCTCAAAGGAGTTCTCTAGCGTGGAAGTTCTTTAGAAAATGTGCTGATGACAGGACACGAGTGGTTTGCACCCTGTGCAATCAGAGCTTGAAGCGAGGCATGAACCTTCTCAACCTGAGCACAACCTGCATGATCAGGCATCTAAGTGCAAAGCTGCAGTGGAGTACACACCTTCAAAACCAAGAAACGTCTCTGGCTCATCCTGCTTCCTCTTCTGCTGCAGTCTCGGCCGCTCCAGCCACATCTGTAGTGATACCGGCACCTGCCACCCCGCAAACAGACGATCTGTCAGCAACACCACCACCTGGGTCACCAACAACCATCTCCACAATGTCCCGTGGAAGCGTTCAGCTTTCCATCTCCCAAACACTTGAGAGGAAGAGGAAGTACCCCCCTACCCACCCGCGATCCCTGGCCCTGAATGCCAGCATTTCAAAATTATTGGCCTTTGAAATGCTGTCATTCCGTCTGGTGGAGACGCACAGTTTTAAAAACCTTATGTCGGTGGCTGTCCCACAGTACGTCGTGCCCAGCCGCCACTACTTTTCCAGGCAAGCCATCCCTTCCCTGCACAACCAAGTGGGGGAAAAAATCAGGTGTGCACTGCGCAACGCCATCTGTGCCAAGGTCCACCTAACTACGGATACGTGGACCAGTAAGCACGGTCAGGGGCGTTATATCTCCCTAACGGCACACTGGGTAAATGCAGTGGCGGATGGGCCTGAGGCGGATAGCAATTTGGCGCATGTCCTTCCACCACCGAGGATTGCAGGGCGCTTCAGTTTGCCTCCTGTTCCTAACTCCTCCTACTCCGCTTCCTCATCCTCTACCGCCTCCTCATCCGGACAGCGTAACACCTTCACCACCAACTTCAGCACGGCCAGGGGTAAACGACAGCAGGCAGTTTTACAACTTGCCTGTTTGGGGGACAAACCACACACCGCGCAGGAGTTGTGGAGGAGCATGGAACAGCAGACAAATGAGTGGTTGCTGCCAGCGAGCCTCAAGCCCGGCCTGGTGGTGTGCGATAACGGGCGAAATCTCATAGCAGCTCTGGGCCTAGCCGGTTTGACGCACATCCCTTGCCTGGCGCATGTGCTGAATTTGGTGGTGCAGAGGTTCCTTAAAAACTACCCCGATATGTCAGAGCTGCTGCAGAAAGTGCGGGCCGTTTGTGCGCACTTTCGGCGTTCTCACCCTGCTGCTGCTCGCCTGGCAGCGCTGCAGCGTAACTTCGGCCTTCCCGCTCACCGCCTCATATGTGACGTGCCCACAAGGTGGAACTCCACCTTGCACATGCTGGAAAGACTGTGCGAGCA
Organism: Pelophylax lessonae; assembly: GCF_965119305.1. NCBI lineage: Eukaryota > Metazoa > Chordata > Amphibia > Anura > Ranidae > Pelophylax > Pelophylax lessonae. Next base: position 32,642,174 of record NC_138772.1, read on the forward strand.
GCAGCAGGCCATAGTGGAGTTTCAGCTGCAGCACGCACGCGTGAGTCGCTCTGCGGAACAGCACCACTTCACCACCAATAACTGGGCCTCCATGCGAGACCTGTGTGCCTTGTTGCGCTGTTTTGAGTACTCCACCAACATGGCCAGTGGCAATGACGCCGTTCTCAGCTTAACTATCCCACTTCTATGCCTCCTTGAAAAAACAATTCGGGCGATGATGGAAGAGGATGTGGCACAGGATGAGGAGGAGGAGGAGGATGAAGAGGTAACATTTCCAAGGCTTTCAGGGCAGTCATTCGCAAGGGGCTCCGAGGGTGGGTTCCTGCACACGCAAACGCCAGGGACGCAATTGTCCAGCAGGGGCACAGTTCTGGAGGATGAGGAGGATGAGGAGGAGGAGGAGCTGGAGGAGGAGATGGAACCATGTTCACAGCAGGGTGGCACCCAGGCCAGCTCATGGCCATCACTGGTGCGTGGCTGGGGGGATACAGAGGACACGGACCATACACCTCCCACAGAGGACAGCCTTTCGTTGCCTCTGGGCAGCCTGGCACACATGAGCGATTACATGCTGCAGTGTCTCCACAACGACCGCCGAGTTGCCCACATTCTAACTTGTGCTGATTACTGGGTGGCCACGCTGCTGGATCCCCGTTACAAGGACAACGTACCGTCCTTAATTCACTCACTGGAGCGCGATCGCAAGATGCGCGAGTACAAGCGCACGCTGGTAGACGCCATGCTGCTGGCATTCCCATCTGACAGCGGGGCCACAGTGGAAGCACAAGGCAGAGGAGGAGGAGGAGGAGGTCGCCAACGCAACCAGGGCACCGCCAGCACCTCAGAAGGCAGGGTTAGCATGGCCGAAATGTGGAAAAGCTTTGTCAGCACGCCACAACAAACAGCAGCACCAGCAGCTCAGATGGAACGTCTTAGCAGGAGGCAGCATTTTACCAACATGGTGGAGCAGTATGTGTGCACACGCCTACATGTAGTGAATGACGGGTCTGCCCCCTTCAACTTCTGGGTCTCCAAATTGGGCACATGGCCTGAGCTTGCCCTTTACGCCTTGGAGGTGCTGGCGTGCCCTGCAGCCAGTGTATTATCTGAACAGGTATTTAGCACGGCTGGGGGCGTTATAACAGACAAGCGCAGCCGCCTGTCCAGAGACAATGTGGACAAGCTCACGTTCATTAAAATGAACCAGGCATGGATCCCACGGGACTTTTCCGTACCTTATGCAGAATAGCAATGGATACCGACCTTACCCACCCATTGTTCCATTTTTGCTCTTTCTCACTCTTTTGGGGTGTACCCTCATTTAAAATTTTTGAAAAGAAGCAGTGTTGGCTACCTCGTCCTCCTCCTCAGGGCCAGATTAATGTAGGGGCTATTGGAGCTGCTCTTCTGTCACTTGTAAACACAGAAGTCTGGCTTCTATGCTCGCTTCCCCAGGCAGCACCCTCAGAACCTCCCCACACAGCGTGAAGGCCGGACAAGGAGGGACAGTTGGCGATGCATGGATGTGTTTATGGGCTTCAGAGACAGCATCCCATGTTGAATTAGGCATGCATGGCTGCACCCTTCCTCCTCTGGGTGCATGGCAAGGCACGGCCCTAAGGCCCTTCAAAATCCTCAGCACCAAGCCCATGATGCTGTTAATCCGGCCCTGGTCCTCCTCCACCGCCGCTTCCACCTACACCGCCCATAGGTGTGCGCAGCCTATTGCATTAAGGTGTGCACCCCAAAGTTGAAATACACATGCATGTGTTTGCCAGCAGGGAGAGTAATGTATCGGGGCCATGTACCTGTAGGCAAGGAGAAATAGAGCAGAGCAGGTCCCAGGGAGATCTTTCCCATCTCCTCACTGGCAATGCTATGTGCCCTAGGTGATTAGGGTGTGCCCAGGCACACCCAGCACACCCTGTGCGCACGCCTATGTCACCGCCACATCCACCACCACCTCAACCTCCCTCCTACTCCATATGGGCCTCGTCCTTCAGAGATGAAGAAGAACATTGTTTTATTTTTCTGTTTTTTTTTGTTGTTTTAAGTTATTTCCCTATCCACATTTGTTTGCAGAGCACTTGCCATGCTCTTAATTACGTTTTGCTGCCATTTGCAGCACTCTAGCCCTTTCCTTTGGTGTTTTAGAGCCATTTTAGTGCCTTAAAGTTCGGGTCCCCATTGACTTCAATGGGGTTCGGTGTCCGGGAAAAGTTCGGTAAAAGTCCGGGACACGGACCCGGACTTTTTTTTAAAGTTCGGCCGAACCCGTCGAACACGGACATCTAGGTGTCCGCTCAACCCTAGTCAGGTACTCTGATGAGCAGGTGGAAGGTACTCGGGTACTCTGATGGGTAGGTGACAGGTACTCAGGTACTCTGATGACGGGTACTCCGTTGACAGGTACTCAAAGTACCCGAGTACCTGTCATCAGAGTACCCGAGTACCTGTCATCAGAGTACCCGAGTACCCGTCATCAGAGTACCCGAGTACCCATCATCAGAGTACCCGAGTACCTGTCATCAGAGTACCCGAGTACCCGTCATCAGAGTACCCGAGTACCCGTCATCAGAGTACTCGAGTACCTGTCATCAGAGTACCCGAGTACCTGTCATCAGAGTACCCGAGTACCCGTCATCAGAGTACCCGAGTACCTGTCATCAGAGTACCCGAGTACCCGTCATCAGAGTACCCGAGTACCCGTCATCAGAGTACCCGAGTACCCGTCATCAGAGTACCCGAGTACCCGTCAGAGTATCCGAGTACCTGTCATCAGAGTACCCGAGTACCTGTCATCAGAGTATCCGTCATCAGAGTACCTGAGTACCTGTCATCAGAGTACCCGAATACCTGTCACCAGCCCATCAGAGTACCCGAGTACCTGTCATCAGAGTACCCGAGTACCCGTCATCAGAGTACCCGAGTACCTGTCATCAGAGTACCCGAGTACCCGTCATCAGAGTACCCGAGTACCCGTCATCAGAGTACCCGAGTACCCGTCATCAGAGTACCCGAGTACCCGTCAGAGTATCCGAGTACCTGTCATCAGAGTACCCGAGTACCTGTCATCAGAGTATCCGTCATCAGAGTACCTGAGTACCTGTCATCAGAGTACCCGAATACCTGTCACCAGCCCATCAGAGTACCCGAGTACCTGTCATCAGAGTACCCGAGTACCCGTCATCAGAGTACCCGAGTACCTGTCATCAGAGTACCCGAGTACCCGTCATCAGAGTACCCGAGTACCCGTCATCAGAGTACCCGAGTACCCGTCATCAGAGTACCCGAGTACCCGTCAGAGTATCCGAGTACCTGTCATCAGAGTACCCGAGTACCTGTCATCAGAGTATCCGTCATCAGAGTACCTGAGTACCTGTCATCAGAGTACCCGAATACCTGTCACCAGCCCATCAGAGTACCCGAGTACCTGTCATCTGAGTACCTGATGGGCTGGTGACAGGTACTCGGGTACTTTGATGGGCTAGTGACAGGTGCTCTTTATTGGGGGGGGGGCAATCAGTGTGTTTAGGGTGCACTGTAGTTGGTAACTAGCTGTTACCACAATCTCCTCCTCACACAGGATCAGTGTGTGAGGAGGAGAACACGGTGACAGCTAGTTACCGTGTTCTCTGTTGACATTTGTGACCGGCTGTGATTGGACACAGCCGGTCACGTGGTAAAGAGCCAATTTCATTGGCTCTTTACCTAGATCGGGGATCGACTCTGTCCGAGGGACGAGCCTCGTCCCCGATCGCTGCTCTGCGCACCCCCGGGGGCGCGCATTGCAGAGAGAACGAGCGGCTCGTGCTGGAGCCGCTCATGTGATCGGCTGTGATTGACACAGCCGATCACGTGGTAAACCGCCAATTTCTATTGGCTGTTTACCTTGATCAGTGATGGGCTATGTCCGAGGGACGAGCCTCATCCCTGATCGCGCCGCTGCGCGCCGCCGGGGGTGCGCAGTAGCAGCTAGAACGGGCCGATGTCATATGACGGCGGCCCGGATCTAGACAACCACTTTGCCGACGTCATTTTACATGACTCGGTATGGAAGTGGTTAATACACATTGGTAATAGTAGAAATAGTCCCTATTATTTCCCCCTTCCTTTTTTATATATAGTCTTTATGTATTATTTGTATTATATTAACATGCAGCAGCTCTATGAGTGTATATATATACTTGATATTAGCTGACTCCATATTCAGCCACTGGTCCGTCAGATTTGGTAGGCCTTAGGACCCAGCTGGTCCGGACTCCTGCCCTACTTAAGTACCACATCCAAAATGGCGCAGTATCGGCCTGAGGAAGGAGCACACGCTCCGAGAACGCGTCGCCGGCGCCATTACGCAATCCCGGAAGTGACGGCGGAGGGCAGCGGCGAGTCCCCACGACCAGGAAGTGCCGACATCCACCGGTCACAGCCTGTGTATCGAGACCGCTCAGCCATCCTGACCTGGACAACGGAGCGATTGAACCTTATCAACTTTATATACCACAATGCCTTTTATATATTCCTTTGTGAGTACCTCTCATTTGGTTTATTAAATAAATTTCAAATACTGCACTTAGAGTGGCGCCTGTGTTCTCCTTACCTTATGGTCCATACAAAGGCCTTTGCAAAGTCCAGATACACCACATCCACAGGCTTTCCTTTCTCTAGGTGGCAGCTCACTTCATCGTAGAAGGTTAATAGATTGGTTTGGCAAGAACGATTTTTCATGAATCCATGCTGATTACTACTAATAATACGGTTTTCATTACTAAAGTCTTGTATGTGGTCCCTTAACATCCCCTCCAAAATCTTGCAGACTACTGATGTTAGGCTGACCGGCCTATAGTTACCCGGGATATATCTCGGCCCTTTTTTAAATATTGGTACCATGTTGGCTTTTTTCCAATCAGCTGGCACCATACCTGTCTGTAAACTATCCTTAAAGATAAAGAATAATGGTCTGGCAATCACCTGGCTGAGCTCTTTAAGAACCCTCGGGTGCAAGCCATCCGGTCCCGGTGATTTATTTATGTTAAGTTTCTCTAGTTTAGTTCTAAGTCTATCTTCTGTTAGCCATGGCGGTATTTCCTGAGGTGTGTTGTTTAGTCCGGCCTTACAAGCTGGATTAGTGTAGCCCCGAAATTCTTTTGTGAAGACTGAAGAGAAGAAATTATTTAACACTACCGCCTTTTCCCTGTCCTCTGTGGCCAAATTTCCCTTGTCGTCTTTTATGGGGCCAATGTGTTCTGGCCTCGCTTTCTTACTGTTTATATACTTAAAGAATTTCTTGGGGTTCTTTTTACTCCCTTCTGCTATATGTCTCTCATGTTCTATTTTAGCCGCCTTGATTTCGTCTTTACATTTCTTATTACACTCTTTGTAATGCTTGAATGCTGCCAATGACCCCTCAGCCTTGTATTTTTTGAAGGCCTTTCCTTTAGCATTAATATGCATTTTTATGTTGGAGTTTAGCCACCCAGGTTTTAGTTTTGCTCTTTTAAATTTATTTCCCTTTGGAAATCCCTTTGTTTAGTATGCTCTTGAACCACTCCCATTTTTCCTCCGTGTTCTTTGTTCCCAGGGTTCCATCCCATTTGATATTTTCTAGCAGCGAGCGCAGTTTTGGGAAATTGGCTCTTTTGAAATTCAGTGTCCTTATATTACCCTTGTGTTTCCTATTACTGTAATTAATACTGAAACTAATTGACCTATGGTCACTGTTTCCTAAGTTGTCCCGTATTTCTATATTCGTGAGCAGGTCTGTATTGTTGGTAATCAGTAGGTCAAGTACCGCATTGTTTCTTGTCGGTGCATTCACCATCTGACCCATGAAATTGACCTGCAAAACATTTAGGAACTGCCGAGCCTTGGCTGAATGCGCGGTTCCTTCTGCCCAGTCTATATCCGGATAATTAAAGTCCCCCATTATAATGACATTTCCCATCCTTGCTGCCAATCCTATCTGTAAAAGGAGGTCCGCCTCCCCCTCCTCCCTCAATTTGTTTATATATATATATATATATATATATATATAAATTTGTTTATTTTTATTTTATTTCATTTATTTTTGAATTTAATTTTTACTTTTATTTTTAATTGAATTTTTTATTTTTATTTTATTTTTAACAGTGTATAAGTTGTAATATTGTAATGACAATTTTTATATATATTTTATATATCTTTTATACATATTTTTTGATATATATTGTTAGCAATTGTTCACATATGGTTGTATACTCTTGCTCCTATTGGTTGCCCCTGATAATGGTTTATTGTGTCTGTTCCCCTTTAAGTATATATGAGGGGAGGGGCTGTCAAATTTGTCTATAGGTGTGAGGGTACCAGCAGGGGGGGTGAGACCTGAAGAAGGAGGCCACGCCTCCGAAACGTGTTGTCCTTAGCAACCACATTTGTGTCATGTCAGGGGACCTGTCTGGGGATCTCCCCTCCGTGTACCCGTACCAGTGTGCACATTGGGCGGCTGCTCGTTCCTCTCCTGCCGTGTGTGTGCGGCGACGGCTGGACCGGGTGCAGGCGCACTATACACAGCTCCCTCGAGGCGGAAGGATCACTCCGGATGTCACGGGTTTAGGAGGCTGCAAACAAGTGCAAGACGAGCGGTTAGCTGGTGGGACCTAGAGGAGAGACTCTGTCCATGGAACATCAGGGATTAATTTGCTCTGCATGACTTTTTATGCACGCTTGTGAGTAACATTTTATGGCTTTGTTTTTTCTTAATAAAACGGTGTTATGCTAGGGCGGTTGTGCGCTCTGTCCTTTTGTTTTCTTTACCGAGATCGGAGATGCAGTGTGTCAGAGCAACACACCACACCACTGATCACCATGAATGGCTTATCCTGCTGGATGTTATATGATGCCCAGTTAGGATAACTGAGCCCCCGCCCGGCCGTCATTTTGCTATAGGCTGGGTGGGATGTAGTTTGCGCTGATGGCCTATGGGACGCAAATGTGAAAAATCAAAAGTCCCCATTTTGAAGCTTTCTATGTATGTTATTGACCATAAAACGGTTATGGGGGCCCGGGTACTGCCCTGGGGGACATGTGCCAGTGCAAATATTTTTTCTACAGGAGCAGTGATTTTAATGATACTTAAATTGAAACAATAAAAATGAAAAATTCCTTTAAATGTAGTGCCTGGGGGGGGGGGTCCCCTTAGTCTGCCTGTAAAGTAGCGCATCTGTACCATGTATAGAACCTGCTGCAGCAAAACTGACATTTCTAAAGAAAAAAAAATGACATTTAAATTGCTGGCAATACAATACCATTGCAGGCAATACAAAAATGTTAAAAAAAATGGTGTGTGGGTCTCCTCCCAATCCATACCAGGCCCTTCATGGATGGTATGGCGTGTTCCTTGGCCTTCATGATGCTACTTTTTCACTAAGGTTCTCCAGCAAACCTCGGAGGGCTTCACAGAACAGCTGTATTTATACTGAGATTAAATTACATGCAAGTGGACTAATCAGATAACTTCTGATGGCAATCGGTTCCACTACATTTTAGTTAGGGGTATCAGAGTGAAGGGGGCTGAATACCAACGTACGCCACACTGTTCAGATATTTATTTGTAAAAAAGTTTGAAAACCATTTATCATTTTCCTTCCACTTCACAATTACCGTATATACTCGAGTATAAGCCGAGGCACCTACATTTACCACAAAACGATGGGAAAAATGATATACTCGAGTATAAGCCTAGGGTGAGAATGCAGGGTGGCGGGCATGGTACAGGAGAATGCAGGGTGGCGGGCATGGTACAGGAGAATGCAGGGTGGCTGGCATGGTACAGGAGAATGCAGGGTGGCTGGCATGGTACAAGGAGAATGCAGGGTGGCTGGCATGGTACAGGAGAATGCAGGGTGGCTGGGATGGTACAGGAGAATGCAGGGTGGCTGGCATGGTACAGGAGAATGCAGGGTGGCGGGCATGGTACAGGAGAATGCAGGGTGGCTGGCATGGTACAGGAGAATGCAGGGTGGCAGGCATGGTACAGGAGAATGCAGGGTGGCTGGCATGGTACAGGAGAATGCAGGGTGGCGGGCATGGTACAGGAGAATGCAGGGTGGCTGGCATGGTACAGGAGAATGCAGGGTGGCTGGCATGGTACAAGGAGAATGCAGGGTGGCTGGCATGGTACAGGAGAATGCAGGGTGGCTGGGATGGTACAGGAGAATGCAGGGTGGCTGGCATGGTACAGGAGAATGCAGGGTGGCGGGCATGGTACAGGAGAATGCAGGGTGGCTGGCATGGTACAGGAGAATGCAGGGTGGCTGGCATGGTACAGGAGAATGCAGGGTGGCTGGCATGGTACCAGGAGAATGCAGGGTGGCTGGCATGGTACAGGAGAATGCAGGGTGGCTGGCATGGTACAGGAGAACGCAGTGTGGCTCGCATGGTACAGGAGAATCCAGGGTGGCAAGCATGGTACAAGAGGATGCGGGGTTGCGGGCATACTAGTGCGGCTGTGTTTCACTAACCTGTTCCAGAGGAGCCTTCATTTTAAAAATGGCGCCACCTGGCTCCGACACGTCATTGCGTACGCGCCGGCCGCGGCGCATGCGCGGTGACATGTATACGCCGGGCAGCGCCATTTTTAAATCTTAAACAGGGCCGGAACTTTTTTTTTTTGTTGACTCGAGTATAAATGTGCTGAAAAACTCGGCTTATACTCGAGTATATACGGTATGTGCCACTTTGTGTTGGTCTATTACATAAATATATTTACGTTTTTGGTTGCAACATGGCAAAATGTTGAAAATTTCAAGGGGTTTGAAAACTTTTTCAAGGCAATGTAGGCTCAGAGACAGCAGCGGACACCATTGGTGTTCGCTGCTGTCAATCACAGCTAGTGAGGAGGGAGCAGGGGACGAGCTCAGCCACGCTGTGGGTGTCTATGGACGGCTCAGGAGAAAGCCTAAATGAGTGTCCCTATAGCAAGCGGCTTGCTATGGTGGGCAATTGGCAGGGGGGGAGGAGCCAGGACTGACAAGAGGTGGATCAAGGCTGCTCTGTGCAAAATCATTACACAGAGCAGGTAAGTATAATGTATTTGTTATTTAAAAAAATAAAAATAAAGGTTTACATTCACTTTAACTATAGCCTATAACAAAATTATTTTTTTGAAGGGTTTTAAGTATTTCAGTTCTTATTTTTTCAGTCGGGTTTAGTTATCAATAAATAGAGACAGCTGAGGCTTTTAGCTTTAATTAGAGCATAGTTCATCAAAGACTTTATGTAATTTTTCAATTAAATTTCCTCTTTGCTATTTCTGTGATTGTTGAAGTAGGATATGGTGGAGCGGCTTATGTGAATCCCTTGGAAATGTCCATAATTAATATAGGATTGCTAACTTTGGTTGTTTTTCCATTATTCTAAATTCATAAAAAAAAAGTATTGGGTATAAAACAGCGGTGTCCAACATTTTGACCTTCCTGGCCCACATTGGAAAAAAAAGGAATTGTCTTGGGTCACACATACAGTATCTCACAAAAGTGAGTACACCCCTCATATTTTTGTAAATATTTTATTAAATCTTTTCATGTGACAACGCTGAAGAAATAACACTTTGCTACAATGTAAAGTAGTGAGTGTACAGCTTGTATAACAGTGTAAAATTGCTGTCCCCTCAAAATAACTCAACACACAGCCATTAATGTCTTAACTGCTGGCAACAAAAGTGAGTACACCCCTAAGTGAAAATGTCCAAATTGGGCCCAATTAGCCATTTTCCCTCACCGGTGTCATGTGACTCGTTAGTGTTATAAGGTCTCAGGTGTGAATGGGGAGCAGGTGTGTTAAATTTGGTGTTATCGCTCTCACTCTCTCATACTGGTCACTGGAAGTTCAACATGGCACCTCATGGCAAAGAATTCTCTGAGGATCTGAAAAAAGATGGTCTAGGCCCCTGGTCCCCAACCCTGGTCCTCAGGGCCCACGAACAGGCCAGGTTTGCAAGATAACTGAAATACATCCCAGGTGATATCATTTGCTGCTCAGTGATTGCATTACTCTAGTCTGCATCTCCCCAAGGTAATACTTAAAATCTGGCCTGTTAGTGGGCCCTGAGGACCGGAGTTGAGGACCACTGGTCTAGGCTATAAGAAGATTGCCAAGACCCTGAAACTGAGCTGCAGCACGGTGTCCAAGACCATACAGCTGTTTAACAGGACAGGTTCCACTCAGAACAGGCCTCACCATGGTCAACCAAAGAAGTTGAGTGCACGTGCTCAGCGTAATATCCAGAGGTTGTCTTTGGGAAATAGATGTATGAGTGCTGACAGCATTGCTGCAGAGGTTGAAGGGGTGGGGGGGTCAGCCTGTCAGTGCTCAGACCATAAACCGCACACTGCTTTAAATTGTATTGTCCCAGAAGGAAGCCTCTTCTAAAGATGATGCACAAGAAAGCCCGCAAACAGTTTGCTGAAGACAAGCAGACTAAGGGCATGGATTACTGGAACCATGTCCTGTGGTCTGATGAGACCAAGATAAACTTATTTGGTTCAGATGGTGACAAGCGTGTGTGGCGGCAACCAGGTGAGGAGTACAAAGACAAGTGTGTCTTGCCTACAGTCAAGCATGGTGGAGGGAGTGTCATGGTCTGGGGCTGCATGAGTGCTGCCGGCACTGGGGAGCTACAGTTCATTGAGGGAACCTTGAATGCCAAAATGTACTGTGACATACTGAAGCAGAGCATGATCCCCTCCCTTCAGATACTGGACCGCAGGGCAGTATTCCAACATAACGTCCTCAAACACACCTCCAAGATGCCCACTGCCTTACTAAAGAAGCTGAGGGTAAAGGTGATGGACTGGCCAAGCATGTCTCCTGACCTACACCCTATTCAGCATCTGTGGGGCATCCTCAAACAGAAGGTGGAGGAACGCAAGGTCTCTAATATCCACCAGATCTGTGATGTTGTCATAGAGGAGTGGAAGAGGACTCCAGTGGCAACCTGTGAAGCTCCGGTGAACTCCATGCCCAAGAGGGTTAAGGCAGTGCTGGGAAATAATGGTGACCACACAAAATTATGACAGTTTGGGCCCAATTTGGACATTGTCACTTAGGGGTGTACTCACTTTTGTTGCCAGCGGTTTATACATTAATGGCTGTGTGATGAGTTATTTTGAGGGGACAGCAAATTTACACTGTTATACAAGCTGTACACTCACTACTTTACATTGTAGCAAAGTGTCATTTCTTCAGTGTTGTCACATGAAAAGATATAATAAAATATTTACAAAAATGTGAGGGGTGTACTCACTTTTGTGAGATACTGTAAAATTCCCTAACCAGAAGGACAGCTGATGAGCAGAAAAAATCAGGCAGATCACAAATTAATAATCACTTTTATTTACATTACTATATTTTTACATTAGATAATGTACCTATCTGAGCAATAAAACTTTTTTTTTTGTACCATTTTTATTTTAAAAGTAAAAGAGGGAACATAAAACTAGTGCGATATTTTAGTTTTTGATAAACCAATGCATCAGTATCTGGTTGGATGGATGGAGTAGCAATTCTCAATGAAATCTCAAGGTGATCATCAGATATTTTGGCTCTAATTTATTTTGCCCTTTGTGTACTTCGTGTGCTTCATCCTATTTTTTTTTTTTTTTAACCACTTGCCGACTGCCTAACGCCGATCTACGTCGGAAGTCAGCCCCTCACAGGCAAAGTGACGTAGGGCTACGTCACTAGCTTGTGAGGGTCTAGGGAGCGAGCGCGCGCCCCCGGAGGCGCGCCCCCGGAGGCGCGCTCCCGCTCCCGCGTGGTCACGGACCCCCCCGCGCGTGTGACCAGCGGACCCGATGTCCGCCGGTCACTCGGCGATCGGCGGGGGAGAGGGAGAATGTCAGGCAGCTTGTGTAAACAAGCCACCTGTCATTCTCCTCGCTGTAAAGACACTGATCAAACGGATCTAGTATGTAGATCCGTTGATCAGTGTCCTTACAGCTCAAGCCACAGCCAATCACAGTAGAAAGCACGCCCCTAGGGATACACACAGCCCCTCCCTCCCAAATAAAGTTAACCCCTTCACAACCAGTGTAATTTTTACAGTAACAGTGCATATGTATAGCACTGATTACTGTAGAAATGTCACTGGTAACCCCAAAAGTGTCACAAATGTCAGTCAAGGGTCCGATCTGTCCGCCCCAATGTCGCAGTACCGCAAAAAAAAATTGCAGATCGCCGCCATTACGCGTTAAAAAAAAAACAACAAAAATGACAAAAATCTTTCCCTTTGTTAGTAAACGCGATAACTTTTGCGCAAACCAATCAAAATACGCTTTTTGCAATTTTTTTTACCAAACATAGGTAGCATAAAACAAATTGGCCGAAAATTTTAAAAAATTTTGATTTTTACTTTTTTTTTGGGGGGAATTTCATATAAAAAAATGTGAAAAATATTGTTATTTTTGCAAAATTGACGCTCTTTTTTTGTTTATAGCGCGTAATCAAAAAATCGCACAGGTGATCAAATACCACCAAAAGAAAGCTCTGTTTGTGGGAAAAAAAGGACGTCAAATTCGTTTAGGTACAGCGTCGCACGACCGCGCAATTGTCCGTTAAAGTCAAGCAGTGCCGAATCGCAAAATACCCCCTGGTCAGGAAGGGGGTAAAATCTTCCGGGGCTTAAGTGGTTAAGCTTTTGAATCACTTTAACCGTTAGAAAATATAGATAAAAATCAGCAAGAAAATAATAGTTATGGGGAGAAGGGGAAGAAGGATTTACTTAGGGCCAATTAGGGTAAACTAAGGGTTAAGAAGGGGCTAAATAGGAACACATTTGATAGAAAAATTTTTTTTCATTGAATGTGAGGTTATTTTTCAGACATCGTATGTAGAATGAAGCTCAAAGTTCAGAAAATTTTTTTTATCTTAATGCATTCTATGCATTAGGTTAAATAGCCTTCTGTGTGCAGCAGCCCCCCTAATACTTACCTGAGGTCCATCTAGATCCAGTGATGTTGCAGGTGTGTCTCGGCTGCCCCGGACTCCCTTCCTCATTGGCTGAGACAGCAGCGCAGCTGGCTGTCAATCAAATTCAGTCAGCCAATAAGCAGAGAAAGGGGGCGGGGCCGGGGCGCAGCTCCGTGTCTAAATGGATACAGGGAGCTGTGACTCGGCTCAGGTGCCCCCATAACAAGCTGCTTGCTGTGGGGGCACTCATAAGGAGGGAGGGGCCAGGAGCACCGAAGAGAGACCCGAGAAGAGGAGGATCGGGGCTGCTCTGTGCAAAACCAACTGCACAGAGGAAGTAAGTATAACATGTTTGTTATTTTTTTTAAAAAAAAGCGAGACTTTAATCCCTTTAATTTTCAGATGAATAAAAGAAAGTAGATATATAAGAGGCGTGTTTACTAAAACTGGAGAGTGCAAAATGTGGTGCGGTTGTGCATGATAGCCAATCCGCTTCCAACCTCAGTTTGTTTAATTAAGCTTTGACAAAGGAGCTGATTGGTTTCTATGCAGAGCTACACCAGATTTTGCATTCTCCATTTTAAGTATATCAACCCTAGTGTTACTTTGTATGTATCTATCTCCCATCTCAACAATGTTTATAAACACTGTTCTAGACAGTCTTTTTTTACAGACAATTGTCATCATCAACTGTTTAAAAATAGGTTTCTATCCTATTTTTTTTTTTTTTTTTTAACATCAACTTAAGTATTAAACAAAAAATATGCAAATATACAAAAAAAAGTATAGAAAAAAGTCCCAAAGCCTTAGATGGAGTTGACGGAGGACAGGGAGGAAACCAGTCCAGATCATGTTGGATTTGATGATCTGGACTGGTTTCCTCCCTTTCCTCCGTCAACTCCATCTAAGACTTTGGGACTTTTGTCTATACTGTTTTTTGTATATTTGCATATTTTTTTATATATGTATTTAATTTTGGCACTGCTCCCATTTTATTACTATCAGTGTATGGGTTTGTAATCTACGGTACCTATTGAGTTGGCTGCCTATGCTATCTTGATGTAATTCTAATATCTTTCTCCCTTTTTTATAAAACAAAAATTGTACTAAGTGAAATGTATGCTGTAAGGGTTATTGTTGAAATAATACAAACAAGGGATACCATAGGTATCAACCCCCAGAGGGTTTTTGGGCAGCAAATATGAGATAAGTATTGAACTAAAGAAACAATCAAAAAAGTTTCTAAAAAAGATTATTTTATTAAGCAGACATTATCAAAAAGTGACAGGGTGATTAGATAAATATTTAAAAACAACCCCAAAATGGGGAGGTATATTATGAGCTCCGGTTACAGACACATGGTGATGACAGCATATTGTATTGCATAATAGTAATCACAAAGGTAAACCACAACACCCCAAACACTATGTGGTGGAGGGGCGACAACCCCAACGCGTTTCGACCTACTACAGGTCTTCTTCAGGGGGAGTGTGATATCATTGATATCAGAAAGGCATACCCCTCCTACCACGAAAGGCAGAGTGGGTGTAGAGGTCTACAGGGAGTCACCAAACAAGCTGGCCGCCAGGAAGGGCACAAAACACCCGTATGGAGCCGCTGCGAGCCTACTTGTGATTTTCCAAGTGGGAGGATCCTATGGGTTTGTAATCTACCTATTGAGCTGGCTGCCTATGCTATCTTGATGTGATTCTGAGCGCAGGTATTTTTCTCCCTTTTTTATAAAACAAAAATTGTGCTAAGTGAAATGTATGCTGTAAGGGTTATTGTTGAAATAATAGGCAATACCCTCTATGTTTGATACAGTTGGAGAAATTATTTTGTTTGTGTGCGCTAAAATTATTATTTTTTTTTTTCTACTGGAAATTTAGATTTGATAAATGAGACATAAAACATTTACATTTTAACAAAATTATTTTATTCTATGGGCAGTCTTCTTTTTTTCAGAAAATATATAATGTTTTTGGGTTTTAACCACATATTGTATGTAAAAAAAATTGTGCATGTGTGTGACATGAACAAAAAAAAAATAAAAAATAAATAAAATAAAGGATTGGGCAGCGAAAGGGTTCAACAAATATTTAAACTCAATTAAATGCTTACATTTTACTTAACCACTTGCCGACCGCTCACATTGAGCGTACTGCGGCAAAGTGGCTCGTTATCGTCCAGCGGCGTAGGTCTACGTCGCTGGACTCCTCCCCTTGTGGGCGGCACGCGCACGCCGCCGGAGGCTCGCTCCCGCTGTATTCAGTCACAGCGGGAGTCGGGCCAGGGGAGGAGCGGCGGTGATCACCGCCGATCTTCCCCGATCGTCGGGGATCGAGTGTGGAGATCCGCCCGCTTGTGTAAACAGAGCGGGCGGATCTCCTAAGTGACAGGCAGGGACAGATTGCAGGATTCAGCATAGCTGAACCTGCGATCTGTCCCTGTGTCACACAGTCCCCTCCCCCCACACACGTCAGTAAGCACCAGGCATACATTAACCCCTTGATCACCAATAAAAGTTAACCCCTTCCATGCCAGTGTCATTTTTAAAGTAACAGTGCATATGTATAGCACTGATTACTGTCGTAATGTCACTGGTACCCCCAAAACCTCAAAAATGACAGTCAAGGGTCCGATCTGTCCGCCGCAATGTCGCAGTCCCGCAAAAAAAAATCGCAGATCGCCACCTTTACTAGTTAAAAAAAAACAATAAAAATGACATAAATTTCCCGTAGTTAGTAGCTGCGATAACTTTTGCGCAAACCAATCAAAATACGCTTATTGCGATTTTTTTTTACCAAAAATATGTAGCAGAAAACAAATTGGCCTAAAATGTTGAAAAATTTTGATTTTTACATTTTTTGGGGGGGGAATTTCATATAAAAAAATGTGAAAAATATTGTTATTTTTTCAAAATTGTTGCTCTTTTTTTGTTTATAGCGCAAAAAGTAAAAATCGCACAGGTGATCAAATACCACCAAAAGAAAGCTCTATTTGTGGGGCAAAAACATAACATAATTGAATTTGGGTACAGTGTCGCATGACCGCGCAATTGTCCGTTAAATTAACACAGTGCCGAATCGCAAAATATGGCCTGGTCAGGAATGGGGTAAAATCTTCCGGTCTTAAAGCGGTTAAAAATACGCTCATTGAGAATTTTTTTGTCAAAGACATGTAGCTAAATACATTTTGGCCTAAATATATGACAAAAATTGAATATATTGGATGTTTTTTAACTGTCAAAATAGTAGAATATTGTTATTTTTTCAAAATTGTCGCTTTTTTTTTATTAATATCGCAAAAAAATGAAAAGCGCCAAATGATCAAATACCACCAAAATAAAGCTCTGTTTGTGGGAAAAAAAGGATGTAAATTTCGTTTGGGTACGGCGTTGCATGACCGCGCAATTGTCAGTTAAATTCGCACAGTGCCGAATCGCAAAAAGTGGCCTGGACGTAAAGCAGGAAAATCCTCCGGTCCTAAAGTGGTTAAATGGAAATATTTTAAAAGTGGCCTTTTGGCAATGGCTTAATATTTAAGTAAAACCGTTTTATGAATCATCAAGGGTATTACCGCAATGCATTGACTCATTGTGACCTTCATAAACAGGTTTTGTCCATGCACAACTGTTTCTTTTTTTTTTTCCATGAAGATTGTTTGTCTAACATGGTCATCTGATAATGGTTAGGTGTCCTGGTCCAAATAAAACACAGAAGTGGGAAAATGGTCCCACAGAGGTCTCCCCAGCAATCTGTTTTATGTTGTGCTGTTATTTAATTTTCTGCGGGTTGAAGGAGTAGATTGAAGAATGCTGGGAATGAGGGGTTGATTTCACAAGTATGTCAGGAAGCCTTGCTGTTCTAACCAGAATAATTTGTGTGTTTTTTTTTTTTTTTACTGTAAAACCCCAAAAATCCCCCCAAAAAATTGGTCTCAGTAGAAGACGACGCAGAAAACAGATATGATGGACAACGATCGCCTCAATATTTTTTGTACAAATATGAGACTTTTTATAGGCACTCTTCAATTCATCAAATAAAAGTCATCAATACATATTGATTGCATACGTTTAGTAAAACACATATGCACAAACATCCTTAATCAAAAAAAAAATGAATAATTTTATACATCAAAAAGTTTTTTTAACAGTTCTGAAATAAATGCAAAATACAAAATATATACAAAAATAATCCTCTGCGCCAGACCATACAGAGGTGAATAAACACAGCACATTTTAGACACCTATACATGTCTTGTCCCCCAAATCGTCAATTCGTTTCTTAGCCATGCCCTGCCTTCTTCAGGGCTGGGCTTTCCTGTAGACACATGATAAGGTCAGATTATCTATCTATAACCTTTGTCAGGACCCGGGTCTGAACCTACAATCTCTGCTGTGGCTGTTGATGTCTCCACTTGCTGAGTCACCTAAGATGCTGGACAGCTCCCTGGACAATTGAATGGTCCAGGGATGGTCTGGCCTTGAACAATTTTTCTCTTGAACCTTGAACCCTTTGCTCCTCCCATGAACTTCCTGTTTTAGCCATGCCTTTGCAATTCCTGTTTGCCAGAGTACTGTGCTCCCTTCAGACAATATCTAGCTTTTGTCACTGCCTTCTGTATCTTCACTACCATTAAATACCGACCTTTGGCTTGTTCACTGACTATGCTACCGCTTGATCTAAACCCAGAGGCGTAACTAGAACATTCAGGGCCCCCGGTGCAAGAAACCATGAAGGGCCCCCCGGACCCCTGGCCGGGGCCCTTCCCTTCAAGCCTGGGGCTCTTCCCACTGATCCTGGGGCCCTTTACTCTCGTTGCGGGCCCTTTCACAAGTTCTGCAGTGGGCTCCCTTCCTGCCATCTTGGGGCCTCCCCACGGTGGTGGAATGCCAGGGCCCCGGTCGCAAGTGTGACCTTTGCGATCCTGCAAACTCACCCACTGGTGTCAGTAGTTTTTATTTATTGTTATTTTAATTGTATTATTTTTTATCATTTTATATTATTTTTTTACAATATCACTGACTATGACTCTGTCCATTCAGAAAAGGAAAGAGCTGGTAAATTTACTGACCCCTTCCTGGCTCTCTATTGTGACACATCCCCTGCAGCAGCCGGCAGGAGAGGGAAGGGAGCGCAGTGGGGGGGGGGGGTGGCAGCACAGTGGGGGGGGGGACAAGGGGAGCACACAGGGGCCCAGAGACAGCAGAACACAAGTGAAGTGGATAAGAGGAGTGGCGGGGGCAGTATACAGAGGAACCAATCTCCTCCATTTTCCTTCTGCAACTACAGGAGGAAAAAGGAGGACAGTGATTTCTCTACATGCTGCCCCCGCTGTCCTTCCTATCCTGGTGTACAGGGGAGCTGCACAGGCCCCCTGGAGCATGGGGCCCGGTTGCAATTGCAACCCCTGCAACCCCTGTAGTTACGCCCCTGTCTCGACCTGCAACCACCTATTAAGGACCTTTGGCTTTCTTACTGACTATGCTTCTGTTTGATCCCTACCTGCTATATCCACTACTTGACCCCGGCTTGCTCACCTCCTGGTGGGGCGATCCTGAGAACCGCGACCTGGTACTAACATGCAGCAAAACCCATCTCCACCATCAAGAGCTCTGGTGAACACCAGTTAGTTCTCAGACTCCAAACCTTGGATGAGCTGTATCCTCCACCAAGGGTGACCTGCTGCTGTACCTATCCAGCTGGTCGGTGGGAGCCTCTCTAGTGCTATAGCTACTGGTGTCCCAGCCTGACTGTGACAACCATATTATGTGTCTACAGCAGAGCCCAGCCCTGAAGAAGTGGGGCATGAGTGAGAAACGCGTTGACAATTTGGGGGCTAAGACATGTATAAGTGTTTAAATTTACATAAGTGTATAACATCAGTTAAAAATGTTTGTACACATCTAAAGGGTCTGATGTGGGGGATAGTCTATTGTATATGTTTCATTTTATAAGCATCAGGTATTTTATTGAATGCATTTAGAATAAAATGTTGATACTATTTTTATATATACACCATTGTTGGGTGTTCCTCACTGCTACAATAAAACGTCCCAGGATTTTCAGATTTGCATGTTTGTTGGTATTTCTTCCACCCACTAGAAAGACAAATGTCACACTAGATGGATCAAACGTACAAATGCCACCCTAAAAAATAAGACAAATTGTAAACAAAAAGTCTAGCACAATATCAGACCTACTATTCACACACATTCTTGCCATAGTATACTGTCTGCTACAAATGTATTTGTTAGAGCTCTTCATATCAGATACTATTGCCTTTTTTCATAAAATACAAATTTTACCATTTTTCCCTTATTTCAGGCTCAGTGTTTGCAGCATCTTTTAGCCATTTCCTATTTACATGCACTTTGCTCCAGCATTGGTGCTTATCATTTCTCTGGAACCCGCTTCCTGATAGTGGCACCAGTGGATTATGACTGCATAATGTGTGTTGGCACAGCTGCCTGTGGTCTGCACTATGTAACAGGATGACAGCACAGGGGCACAATTGGAAGACAGTTGTCAGCTCATAAAAGAAAGTGCCTGAGCAAGGCCTCCCATGGCACCAGGGATTATTTTGCAGGAAGGCTGCAGATTTTAAAAGATTGAAGATGACTTTTGGAATGACATTAACACGGTAGAGCTTACATTTGTTTTGTTTTTTTAATTTGGGTTTACTTCTGTTTTGAGCCTGTCCTGTTTCTAGTTGGTTGCTAAAGGTCAGGGGTCTTTCTAAAGAAAGGGCCAGTTTACTGTCCCTCAGACTTAAGGGGGGCTGCACTGTGCTCAGTGGGAGTAAACAATGCCCGATCTTTGGTATTAGTGTGACAAATAGTTGGTGTCAGTGGCAGGAATAGTGCCCATTGTTGGTGTCAGTGGCAGGAATAGTGCCCATTGTTGGTGTCAGTGGCAGGAATTATGCCTCAAGGGCCAGATAAAGGAAAGCAAAAATGAAGCCTGCCATTGGGTTGAGGTCAGGTTGTGCAGGCCATCAAGTTCCTCCACCCCAAACTCGCTCATCCATGTCTTTATGGACCTTGCTTTGCGCACTGGTGTGCAGTCATGTTGGAACAGGAAGGGGCCATCCCCAAACTGTTCCCACAAGGTTGGGAGCATGATATTGTCCAAAATGTCTTGGTATGCTGACGCCTTAAGAGTTCCCTTCACTGGAACTAAGCGGCCAAGCCCAACCCCTGAAAAACAACCCCACACCATAATCCACCCACCCACCAAATGCTTTGGACCGGTGCACAAAGCAAGGTCCATAAAGACATGGATAAGTGAGTTTGGGGTGGAGGAACTTGACTGGCCTGCACAAAATCCTGACCTCAGCCTGATAGAACACCTTTGGGATGAATTAGAGTGGAGACTCATCCTTCTTGTCCACATCAGTGCCTGATCTCACAAATGTATTTCTGGAAAAATAGTCAAACATTCCCATAGACACTCCTAAACCTTGTGGACAGCCTTCCCAGAAGAGTTGAAGCTGTTAGAGCTGCAAAGAGTGGGCCAACTCAATATTGAACCCTACGGACTAAGACCAGAGTTGTATAAAGTACTCGAAACCCATACTTGAGTAAAAGTACAAGTGCTCGATCAAAAAGTGACTTGAGTAGAAGTGGAAGTGCTCAATCAAAAAGTGACTTGAGTAGAAGTACTAAAGTATTCAACATTTTTTGTACTTAAGTATTGCAAGTAGTTTTTTTACAAAATTTTGCTACTCAAGTACTGAAAGTAAAAGTACCAGTAGTTTTGAAAAAAAAATTGCTACTCAAGTACTGAAAGTAAAAGTACAAGTACTGTGTTATGTAGTTATTAAAGAAAGAAGTCAAACGTTTGAACATCATATTGTTTTTTATTATTTCAAATGCAGCTTTTATTTATACTTACAGTAGCATTTATTTTCGTATGCGCTGATAATACACACGTTTTGAGCTTCATGAAACCTGCCATCTACTGTTCTGGCAGTGGTCATTTTTATAATAGTAACAAGTAACTATGCAGCACAAAAAAAAATATCAGAGTAGAAGTATTGAAATCATCAAAAAAATGTCGTGAAGTAAAAGTGGAAGTAGGAGAAAAAAATTATACTCTAGGAAAGTACAGATAACGCCTTTCCGTACTTAAGTACAGTAGTGAAGTAGTTCTACTTAGTTACTATACATCTCTGACTAAGACTGGGATGCCATTAAAGTTCATGTGCGTGTAAAGGCAGGCGTCCCAATACTTTTGACAATATAGTGTATACACAATCCAGAGGAAGGCCAAAAAAAAAAAAACCCAATAAAGCATGATCCAATTTGCTGCAGCAGGGGAAAAATTCCTTCCTGAACCCCGAAGAGGCAATCGGATATTTCCTGAATCAACTTTACCTATAAATATTAGTCTCCAGTTATATTATGTGTATCTAGGAAAGAATCCAGGCCTTTCCTAAAACAATCTACTGAGCTGGCCAGAAGCACCTCTGGAGGGAGTCTATTCCACATTTTCACAGCTCTTACTGTGAAGAAGCCTTTCCGTATTTAGAGATGAAATCTCTTTTCTTCTAGATGTAAAGAGTGTCCCCTTGTCCTCTGTGATGACCTTAAAGTGAATAACTCAACACCAAGTTCACTATATGGACCCCTTATGTATTTATACATGGTGATCATAACCCCCCCCCCCCTTAATCTCCTCTTCTCAAGAGAGAATAAATTCAGTTCCTCTAATCTTTCCTCATAGCTGAGGTCCTCCATGCCTCTTATCAGTTTGGTTGCCCTTCTCTGCACTTTCTCCAGTTCCCTGATATCCTTTTTAAGAAATGGTGCCCAAAACTGAACTGCATATTCCAGATGAGGTCTTACTAATGATTTGTACAGGGGCAAAATGATATCTCTCTCTCTGGAGTCCATGCCTCTGTTAATAAAAGAAAGGACTTTGCTTGCTTTGGAAATCACAGCTTGGCATTGCATGCTATTATTACGCTTAGGATCTACCAGAACACCCAGATCCTTCTCCACCATTGATTCCCCCAATTGTTCTCCCCTAGTATGTATGATGCATGCATATTCTTACCCCCCAAATGCATAACTTAACATTTATCAGTATTAAACCTCATTTGCCACATAATTGCCCAATGAAGCAGTGCATTGAGGTCAGCTTGTGAGTTGGAGACATTGTGTAAGGAAGTTACAATGCATTCAATCCATTCAATGCAGAGTTACTACAGCGTGCCCCATTCAATGCAGAGTTACTACAGCATGCCCCCATTCAATGCAGAGTTACTACAGCATGCCCCCATTTAATGCAGAGTTACAACAGCATGCCCCCATTCGAAGCAGAGTTACTACAGCATGCCTCCATTCAAAGCAGAGTTACTACAGCATTCCCCCATTCAATGCAGAGTTACTACAACATGCCCCCGTTCAATGCAGAGTTACTACAGCATTCCTCCATTCAATGCAGAGTTACTACAGCATGCCCCCTTCAATGCAGAGTTACTACAGCATGCCCCCATTCAATACAGAGTTACTACAGCATGCCCCCATTCAATGCAGAGTTACTACAGCATGCCCCCATTCAATGCAGAGTTACCACAGCATGCCCCCATTCAATGCAGAGTTACCACAGCATGCCCCCATTCAATGCAGAGTTACCACAGCATGCCCCCATTCAATGCAGTGACCAGCGTGCCGTGTCCCCTTCAATGAAGAGAGACTTACCTGCAGCGGCGGCTTCTCCCGCGTCTCCTCGAGTCCTCCCGCCTCCTCCTCGGCCAATGGCATGCGTTCGCCTT
This sequence comes from Pelophylax lessonae, assembly GCF_965119305.1. Lineage (NCBI taxonomy): Eukaryota > Metazoa > Chordata > Amphibia > Anura > Ranidae > Pelophylax > Pelophylax lessonae. The sequence continues at coordinate 32,664,902 of NC_138772.1, forward strand.
TCGGCCAATCAGGAAGTGGGTCTTGGATCCGTGTGACAATAGCGACTTTTTATTCGCTATTGTCACACAATGGGTAGGCTCGGGGCGCACTGCTCTGCACCCCGGGTCCACCCTTTTCTGAAGCCTATTAGAGCCTCTGGCTCTAATCAGGTGATTAAAAAAAAACCCATTGAACTCCATGCGTCTGGCACCCCGCATGTAGATTAGGGGGCCGGACGCATGGATGGGGGGGCGGCTCCCCTGCGCCCCCAACGCACCAGCCGGCACTGGTTATAAAGCATAAAAAGACAACCCCTAAACTGTTTATTGGAGCTAGAGTGAATGGACTGTTGCTTGGGTGATTGGTGGCCTCTGCACTGTTTGGGGAAGAGCCAGTTAAAAACCAGCAGACCCTTTGGGGATGGTGCTACATTCATTTCCCTTATTTTTCTCTCCACGTTTGTATCACCTGCACTTTATATGTGTGTTCTCTTTTTCACAGGTGTGGCACTACCTCCGCAGAGGTTGCTGTTAAACTGGTTCCCCTTCTCCTGCACAGCCAGGCAGCACACATTCTCCGCTTTCATCCAAACACAAGAAGTCAGTCCCTTGGCTTTGATATGTTTACAGTATTAGGGGTAACAACTTGGATGGGGTGAAGGGATTTATGGGATGTCCAACTTGAATCAAAGAACAAAATCCAGGGACAACTTCATCCCTATATACAAAGTCTTAAACTGTCCTCCTTGCCAGATACTGACAGTCTCTGAAGAAAAATGCAAAACCCTCCACCGTAGACACTGATCCCAGTTCTACAGACTGCAAGCACTACCAGCACACCTGGCCTCTTCTTCACCAGCTCACCTGGCTGCTACTGAAGATCTCCCAGGGCAAGGGAAAGGAAAGATTTAGGCACAACGCTGTCTTCTGGAAAGGTTTGCTACATATGGCAGTTTTACCCCTTGTAAATTCCTGACTGTGCTGATGTACCCACACTGTCCTCCTTGTTCCCACTGCTTCTTAGGTAAGACTCCTTTAAAACCCCACTGCTATCAGGATCCTCCCAAGCCAGCCTGAACTACAGCCTGAGGCAGAGGCCCCCCCCCCCCGGCAGGGGTTCTCCTCAAGGGCCACAGATAGCATCCTCAGCACTCCATCTTCCACCCGACTCCTCTGCTGCTATGACTCATCCATTTTAAAGGGTGGGCTCGGCTATCGTGTCAGGCCCACTGCCTGGGGATTGGCTAAGTTCCCCTAAGTATTCAGATCAAGCCTCCTGGCCTTCACCCTCCAGCTTCTAGAAATTTCCCCAAACTTCCAGAACCAGCGACCTGTCTGTTTGAGCCATCCCAGCCTGACTTGCAATAAACTATTGACCCACAGAAAGTTATATGTATTGTGGTATGAGTCACGCGCTGTCTGAGGAATTGTATAATCTAAATGAACACTTCCTAGATGCTGCATGTACCAATACTGAAAACCATGCAGTAAAAAGATAATAATAAGGGGTGGGGGATACTGCGCTTCTGGGAAGTGATTTGACTAGTCTTTGGATAAATGCTTAAGTGCAGCTTAGATGTGAATTAGTGAATGTAATTATTTGTATAAATTAAGGTACCTAAAAAATAGGAAAATTGAATAGTAGTGTTCGTTTGTATATAGGTACATCAGGAGTAAAGTGCATTAGTGTAATCAATAAGTTAAATAAATAATAGAGTTCACACTCTTATCTCAAAAAATTGTATAGAGACATATAATAAATAAAGTGACAGGTAAAGTGCTCAGTGCATTGAACAAAAAAGTGCATAAAATCACACAGTCCTTTATAAAATGCCGCAGGTGACCCAAACAAGTTCAAAGGTGAAATATAGATATTTCAATACTGTATCCAGGTGAAAGAAACTTCATAGAGGTATATACCCTCCACCTAACACCGTGTTAAATATGTGGGGTGCTTCTTCTCACTCGTGTACCCCTCTGGGTGTGCTAGTCGCTCACCTCCATATCTCAGATCATGCGCCTTATGAAAAAATACTCAGGGCTCCTCGCCTCTCCTTCCTTGTTTTTCAATCAATGATGGTATTCAATCTGCCTTAGATGGATCAGGCTTCTATACTCTCCAGGTGGCCAGCGAATCTCAAAATGAAAGGCTCACAATAGTGCAATATTACCACATAATCTCAACTTTATTCCAATAGATTAAAAACACTTACATATACCGCTCAAATAATGCGCCTTTAGTTTGTAAACAGGGAAGATCGCGGTCCTCACTTCCGCGTATATGCGTCATTTCCGGTTTAGCCGCCTTACGCGTTACGCCACTTCCGCTCACGTGGCTTCTTCAGGGGATTTCTATTGGACGCAAGTGACACTAATTTATGAGTCTGGAGCCGGATGTACTTCATTGGCCATTTTTTACTCATTATTTACCTGATGAATTCCCGGAAACGGAAATCCCAGTTCTGCCATATTTAAACATCTAACTCCCGGGAAGAAATTATTATAAATACCACCCGATTATTAAGTATCTTTCAAATTGTCTTTTAAATCTTAGTCCGATATTTAATTTATATTTTAGCTATAATTCAAATAGTTCAATCATTGCTTCTTAAATTATATTAATTCCGAGGTTATATGGACCGGAAGTGAGGTGCACGGTCTTTCTAATACCTTATTTATAAAAACACACTATAAGATCAAAAGTTTTCTAAAGAAGTGAATCATTAAAAAATCAATTATAAAAACACATTATAAGATCAACAGTTTTCCAAAGAAGTGAATCATTAAAAAATCAATATAATATAGATGATCTCATGTTAAACAGGTGATACACTTATATCAAAATATATTCTTAAAGGAAAATTCGGACCACATTAAAAATAGAGGATATATGTGTGCCAGAGGGTCATACTTACACTATTCATATATACTGTATCAACCATATACTTAAAAAAATGTTATTATAAAATACCAGGGATATTTAAATAACCAATTAATGACTTAATTCATTATACCTATAAAATACTCTTTTTTAGTGGTTAGGGAGGGTAGTTACATTCTACAGCACAGCTTTCTAAAACCTAATTATTCTAAAATTTTAAAATTTAAAATTTTATTATTATTACTATATTTTTATAGATCTCTTTATACCGTTAGTCTATAGCAGAATAATTAATGGGTAAAAAGTATTTCTAAAATATAATTAAAAATTACTGATAAAACAATTTAAATCGAACTCTATATTCAAGCCATTAGGGATAAGTGAATCCAAAGTGTATATCCAATAGGATTCACGTTGACTGAGGGATCGTACTTTGTGGTTCCCTCTCCAGTGTTTCTTATAGGGTTCTATTGCCCAAAATTTTAATTTAGAAGGATCTCTGTTATGGTGTTTGTCAAAGTGTCTAGACACGCTATGTTTTTCGAAGCCTTTCTCTATATTCTTGATGTGTTCTTTCACTCTGTAGCGGAGTAGCAGTACGATCCACGAAATCGCCACTGGTAGTCAGGCACAGCATACAATAATCCTGGTAGCGTATAATATTAACAACCCTCCAATACCCCGACAACACATGGCTTGAAGGTCAACTAACTCTTTTATTCACAGGACTTGTATTTAAAACAAGATACTTATACGGGGTCTCCACAGAGGGCAGCAGGGGTTTCCAATACACATTCATGAGCCAGCAGCTAACAAAAGCAAGATACTTATACGGGGTCTCCACAGAGGGGCAGCAGGGGTTTCCAATACACATTCATGAGCCAGCAGCTAACACAATACAAAATCCTACAGGTACTGCACGGGTTACGTTTACACATACAATACACACATAATACAGTTGGACAATCATTCCTGACAGAATACTCTGTAAGTGGCGATGCTTGCCACAATGCTCCCCCAGAACCAAGCCGGCATACACAGTCTGATCCATAACGGATCGGCTTGGGGATGTCCGGGGAGTACTCACAGATCATTTTTCCAGTTCAGTTTGTCGTGATAACCCGTCAGCATGGCCATTCTGTTTTCCGGGCGGTAGTGACTAGTAAAGTCATAAGGTTGTAACGCCAAACTCCAGTGCAACAACCGGGCATTGTCCCCTGCCACTCGGTTTAGCCATACCAACGGGTTGTGATCCGTGAACTGTTGTCCATACAAGTAGGGCTGAAGCTTCATTCCCTGGGGAGAAGCTCTCTGCTCAAGTAGGTTACGGGTTGTTCTCTGCCATCTTCCCCAACCGGGATCAATACTGTTCTTAATCCAAACATGGAAGCGTCTGGACCTCAGAAGGCCATTAGGTCTCCGGGATGTTGGCCTGGGATCTGGACTGGCAGGAACGCTGAGGGCAACTGGCCTAGATCGTTCCCCAGTAAGATGTCGGTGGGGAGCTCCCGTATCACCCCCACATCAATCAGACCTGACCTGGCACCCCAATTCAAGTGGACCCTCACAGTGGGTAGTCGATGTACTGCTCCCCCTGCCATCCGTACCACTGCTGAGCCTCCGGTTCGGGCGGCATCTGGAACCAGGTGTCGAATGACCAAGGTGAGAGTGGCTCTCGTGTCTCGGAGACCTTGAGCCGGCATTCCATTTAACTGGACAGATTGTAGATGATGCTGTTGGTTCTCGGTAGTGGCTTGCACCAGGTTAGCTTCATGAAGGGTAGCCCATTGCTCCTCAGTGTGTTTGAACCTGGGTACGACTGGGGAAACCTCTGTGGGATAGTAGGGGACCGTTGTCCGTGCTGAAGGGGGTGACCCTGGTCGGATCCATGCAGCTTGGTTCCTGCTCTGGGTACAGTCTCGTCAATAGTGCCCAAACTGCTTGTACCTGTGGCACTGTACCCCACTGCGGGACGGGTATCTGGGTGTCTGGTGTTTGGAGAAGTTTCGCCCCGTCTGTGGTAGTAGGGGTCCTGTGGTGTGAGCCTGCTGCCGGGTAACAACCGAATACGCTTCGTGGATGGTAGATTGGGGAACAAAAGCTGAAGTCAGCTCCCCCAGGTCGTTGCCCAAAATAACGTCTGCGGGTAAATCCTGCATCATGCCCACCTCCACATTCCCTGACCCAGCTCCCCAATTCAGGTGTACTTTCGCAGTGGGAACTTTGAAAATGGCTCCCACAGCTACAGAATCCCCAGTGAGTTGTCTGGATGCAATAAGGTGATTCCGGACCAACGTGATGGTAGCCCCAGAGTCACGTAACCCTTCTAGTTGTCTCCCCTCCAGGTGAACAGCTTGTCGGTGGTTTTGTCGATTGTCCGATGCCGCTTGGATGGGGTTAACCTCGTGTAGGGTGCCCAGGGGTTCCTCCATTTGGATTGCTGTGGAGGGTTGTAATGCAGGGGCTGCTTGGTAACAGTGTACAGCGGCTCGAGGTGCTGGTGTGTAGCCCTGATTCGGCCAGGGCTGACGAGGCCGATTTCGGGGACAGTCTTTCTGTATGTGCCCCATTTGGTTGCAGAGATGGCACCGGGTATGGGCTCGTGGTTGGTACCTGGGGTACTGGCTGTTACCTCCTCCTGAACACGGGTGTGCTGGTTCAGTGACTACTGGTCGGTGATAGGGTTGCTGGGCAACTACCCTAGGCGGTGGTCGTTGTTCCCGTCTAGTGTCTTGGTGCTCATCTGCTAATTTGGCAGCCTCTGGAAGGGTGCAAGGTTTACGGTCCCTTACCCAGAGCTGCATTTCTTGAGGTAGTCTCCGGAAAAACTGCTCCAACAATAATAATTGCAAGACATCCTCTCGTGAAGTGGCTTGTGCTGCATCTAACCATCCGGTGGCCGCCCTGTGCAAACGATGGGCAAACTCAGTGTGGGAATCTTGGTCCCGCTTTTTAAGATCCCAGAATTGGAGTCGGTATGCCTCGGAGGTGATGGCATACCTGGTCAAAATCGCCTGCTTAACTTTCTGGTAGTCCCGGATGTCAGCATTAGGGACTGCCCGATATGCATCGGCCGCCCGGCCAGACAATTTCCCAGCCAATATCTGTACCTGATCCTCTGGGTCAATGTTATGTAACTGGCACAGCCTCTCGAAGTCTTGCAAATACCCATCTATTTCTCCCTCCGTGTCCGTGAAGTTTTTTAATGCCTGGTACGGTATTTTGGGCTTCCCCTGGGTAATGTGGACAGGCGTTGGAGCTCTCTCCCCGGCTCGCTGACTTGCTTGGTGTTTGGCCACCAGGTATTCCTGTACGTCCGCCATCAGCCGGTCCAGTATTTCTCTTGAGTGGTACTCTGGTAGTAGGCAAGTCTGCTATGTAGCTCCTTGTCAAATTCGCTGCGTTCTGCCTCCTGTGGGCCCGCTGCAGGGTTTGCTCTGTCTTCTTCCATGAGCTCTTCGATCAGTGTCGCCTTGGTTTTGTTGCTGGCTATCTTGTCTCTTGCCTCCAGCAATGCTTCCAATGTCTGTCGCTTTAGCCATGTATAATCCGTTCCCATTCACCAGCCTTTCGTGTAGTTTTACGTACTGCCGAACTCCGCTAGTCTGCTTGCAGACTAGCGGTGTATACTTCAATCAGTGAAATGGGCGCTGAGGAAGTATACACCACTAGTCTGCAAGCAGAGAAAATTTATAGCAAGATGCCTAGATTTTTGTTTGGATAAAAATTATTTCTGGTACAATAAAACTTACTACCACCAAAAAATTGGAGTTGCCATGGGCGCAAAATTTGCACTGAGTGTTGCTAATGTTTTTATGGCAAGATGGGAAGAAGACACGGTTTTTAAAGATACTCCAAAGGAATTATTTTTATACAAAAGATTTATTGACGATGTGTTTTTAATATGGAACGGCACTTTAGAGACATTGGAAATTTTTTTAATTAAATTAAATGAGAACGACAAAAATATTAAACTTACATGGGAGATCAGCAATAAACAAGTGACATATCTAGATCTTGGAATCATACAAGATAAAGAAGAAAAGAGGATTATCACGAAAACTCACTTTAAAGAAGTCGATAAGAACAGTTATCTCCCCACAGATAGTTGCCACCATGCGAATTGGATATGTAACATCCCGAAAGGTCAATTACTAAGACTAAAAAGGAATTGTACCAGAAAGAATGACTATGAAGAACAAGCTAGAGTGATTGGAAATAGATTTGTTGAAAAAGGCTATGATCCAATCTTTATTGCAGACAAAATAAAGGAAGTCGGAAATTTAGAAGGAAAAACTCTAATAATGAATAAACAAAAAAACTGAAAAAACCTTTACAGATAAATTACCCATTTTACTGGATTATAACATGCAACATAAAAAAATAGAAAAAATCATTAAAAAACGCTGGGAGATTTTAAAACTAGACAAACATCTTGTTTACAAAAAAGCACCAATAATCAGAAACATGATTGTGAAAACAGTGGTGGACCCGCCCAACAGGGTCCATTGCGTCATAGCGTCACTTCCGGTTTCGGACTTCACAGCCGTGGAACGCGGAA